>NC_136390.1:13452675-14192675 GCF_965140285.1 Lepidochelys kempii
TTTTAGATTTGCAAAGTACGATGATCTCTCTCTGCTTGTCTGCAGCTGATATTGTGCACGGGCCAAGGGATTAACCACTTGACATTGATAAACTCCTCAGATCTTATTCACAATTTACGATTTTTAGACAATAAACCAGGCGTGGGCAAACTACAGCCCAGGGGCCACATCTGGCCCTTCACACTCCCGCGAGGGAGTGAGGTCCAGGGCTTACCCTGCTCCATGTATGCTGTGGCTCCACGCGGCTCCTGGAAGCAGAAGCATGTGCCGTCCCTCAGGCTACTACACATAGGGGCAGCCAGGGGGCTCCGCATGCTGCCCCTCCCAGCACCGCCCCCGCAGCTCCCATTGGCCGGGAACCGTGGCCAATGGGAGCTGCAGAGGCGGTGCCTGCGGATGGGGCAGCATGCAGAGCTGCCTGGCCACACCTCCACATAGGGAACGGGGGGACATGCCGCTGCTTCCAGGAGCTGCTTGAGGTAAGCACTGCCTGGAGCCTGCACCCCTGACCCTCTCCTGCACCCGAACCCCCTGCCCTAGCCCTGATCCCCCTCCTGCCCTCTGAGCTCCTCGGTCCCAGCCCAGAGCACCCTCCTGCACCTCCAACCCCTCATCCCCAGCCCCACCCCAGAGCCCACACTCCCAGCTGGAGCCCTCAGTCCCCCCCTGCACCCCAACCTCCGGCCCCAGTCCGGAGCCACCTCCCACACCCTGAACTCCTCATTTCTGGCCCCACCCCAGAGCCCTCACCCCTTCCCGCATCCTAACCCCCAATTTTGTGAGCATTCATGGCCCGCTATACAATTTCAATACCCAGATATGGCCCTCGGGCCAAAAAGTTTGCCCACCCCTCCAATAAACAGTACAAATAAACTGAAAATAAAAGCCTTCAAATTAACCAATAATGAAAGCATGTTATCTGGCTAGACTTATAAACCCTCCAAAACATAAGAAAACCCTTTAGCTTAAGGAATGATCTGTCTGTCTGATAAGAATAAACAGCTGCGTAATTAAGATATCAGCACAGGTATATCGGAACTCATTAGCTAGGCATTTCATAACTACTGAATACAATAGCGCACTTCAGAGCCTGGACGGATGGTGACATATGAACAATTCTCATATAAGAACATAAGAATGGCAATACTGGGTCAGACCAAAGGTCCATCCAGCCCAGTATCCTGTCTTGTGACAGTGGCCAAAGCCAGGTGCCCCAGAGGGAGTGATCCTAACAAGTAATGATCAAGTGATCTCTCTCCTGCCATCCATCTCCACCCTCTGACAAACAGAGGCTAGGGACACCATTCCTTACCCATCCTGGCTAATAGCCATTAATGAACTTAACCTCCATGAATTTATCCAGTTCTCTTTTAAACCCTGTTATAGTCCTAGCCTTCGCAACCTTCTCAGGCAAGGAGTTCCACAGGTTGACTGTGTGCTGTGTGAAGAAGAACTTCCTTTTATTTGTTTTAAACCTGCTACCCATTCATTTAATTTGGTGGCCCCTAGTTCTTATATATGGGAACAAGTAAATAACTTTTTCTTGTTCACTTTCTCCACACCACTCATGATTTTATATACCTCTACCATATCCCCCCTTAGTCTCCTCTTTTCCAAGCTGAAAAGTCCTAGCCTCTTTAATCTCTCCTCATATGGGACCCGTTCCAAACCCCTAATCATGTTAGTTGCCCTTTTCTGAACCTTTTCTAATGCCAGTATATCTTTTTTGAGATGAGGGGACCACATCTGTACGCAGTATTCAAGACGTGGGCATACCATGGATTTATATAAGGGCAATAAGATATTCTCAGTCTTATTCTCTATCCCTTTTTTAATGATTCCTAACATCCCTTTAGGATATGCTCAAGGCATGCACAGAAGAGTCTACTAGGTCATCTAATACTTCCTTCCCTCCATACAGAATTATTCCCCATATTTACTAATTCTTTGCCTCTTTCCTCACCATGCACTGTGCATATGACACCATTATCACACATCATGTCTCACTCATCCATTCCCTGTTTAGGAAATTAACTTGCTTTGAATAACAATTTACCATTCTTTCCAGCAAAACCACGATTAAACCCATTGTAATTAATTGTGCTCAGTGAGGAACTAGGTGTTCCATGGAATAGGAGATTCTCATTATTTGTGTTGCTATTCTTTTTGTCCAGCGACTGTTTTTTGATTTGGTAGGTCTGCCACAGGTAAGGATTTTGTATCCTTTCAATCTGCAAAGTTAGAAAATAAAACACATTATTGATAATGCCCAATATCTAGGATGACAGCAAAGCATTAAAAAAAATAACAAATATAAATTAATTGGTTTTCAGATCACTCTGCCCGTGTGGTGTCTATTTAGAGTTGGGACGCTGGAAATCCAAACATTACAGAATGTGAACCAATAAATAACCAGAATATGATAACCTAGAAAAAGTCTTTAGTTTGACTATTTTCTTTTAATCACTTGAGCTTTGCCTCATGTGCCAAGTATGTGGAGCAAACACTGGCATGTTCTCAGCAAAACGATAACGTTTTTAGAGGTATGCTGTTGTATTCTGCTATTGTGGTATTGCCAGCAGCAAAAGGGGCTTTTGAGTAAGACATCTGAACATCTGAACTTTTTGCTGACAGTTCTCCCATTAAAGGGGAGAATTGTAGAGCTACCATTATGCTTTTACAAGAACAAGCTTCTTTTCTAGATCCCAACTTGGGAGTTAAAACTATGTCCTCAATTGTATAACTTAGCCCGCTGAAAACTGCCATTTAAGAATACACTTCCAGGGAGCAAATTTTGCTGGCCTACTCAGGAAAGCAATCTATTTGTAAGGAAATGGTTCCAGGGATCAACCTGGTATATCGGCATCAAAGCCCTGATCCAACTCCCACTGAAGTCAATAGGAAATGTTCCTGTTGGAGCTGGCCCAGAGAGCACTGGTATAAAAGCTTCCAACTGGCAAATTAATGTTAATAGAATCTAGAGCTGGAGAAGCTTGCTTAGGTCATGCCATTGCATAACTGTTCCCACTGTATGCTAATTAGCATTTTGCTCCATATATTTTTTTAAATGTGCCAAGTGCTATGGCATTCCTCTATTCTCTCAGAACATTATTCCTCAAGGATAGAGGATCTCACCACTGGCAAGTGTCCTGGGATATTCACAATACTTCCTCATTCTTAATTTCATCTGATTTCTCCTAGTTATATTCCCTTTTCATGTTAACTAATTCCGCTTTGTCCTTGATGCTGACACCTTTGTAAAGTGTTTTACAATTTATATTCAGGCAAAACTTACTGAAGTCAGGGGCCTGTATCCTGGAACCAGCACATAGCTTGAAGGGGATCTCCCTATGGGGCTCACAGGGAAGGAATCTGTCCCCCAAGCTGTGGATTAATCTCTGCGGATTAAAGGAATTGCTCTATGACTGCTACTGTAGCCTCAGGGCTGCAGAAGTGTGTGTGGCCAACCAGCTCTCCACCTGCAGAAGGATCTGTGTAGAGTAGGTGCCATTCTCCTGGACCCAATGTTCCCCTTGCCTGCCTCCCACCATGTACAATGGGCTGTTGGTTCTTCGCTTCCTACAGGACAGAGTCGCACAATGCAGAGATATGTGCAGATCTCCTGCACAGGATTCCTTAATCCTGATTCCTTTCAGCAATAAAAATGCACTGTAGACGAAGAAGCAGGATTTGGCTCAATGAGAGGTTTGCATAAGTAAGGACTTCAAGAGTCAATCATTTACTTGGTGGAGATTAATCTGATTGTTTCTTAGAGATGGTTTACTGTAACATTCACAGCAGACAGATTTTCAGTTGATTTCCGACTATGTATGTGTGTAAGCCTATATTTCATAAATAAATTACCTTCAATATCTCATAATTTGGGGATACTGAACACAGACTGCTTGAATGCCCAATCACCCTAGGATAGGGGTCCACAAACTTTTTCTGTCGTGCCCCCCCATAACCATAATGGACTCTGTCCGCGCCCCCCCGGAGCCACGGTTGGGGGCTGGGAGTGGGGCGGGAACTGAAATCGTGGTTGGGAGCCAGTGTTGGTGTCAGGACCTGGTGCCGGTGGCCGGAGCAGGAGCCATGGTTGGGAGCCAAGGCCGTGGCCAGGAGTGGAGCCAGCGGTGGAGATGCAGCTGGGGCCATGGCCAGGAGCGGAGTCGGGGCCGGAGCCACAGTTGGGAGCCGAGGTCGTGACTAGGAGCAGAGCCCAGTTGGGATTGGGGGCTGGGGCCGCTACCAGGAGTGGAGCCATGGCTGGGGCTGGGACTGTGGCCCAGGTCGGAACCCAGGGCCAGGAGTGGAGCCATGGCAGGGTCCAGATCCACAGCTGTGGCTGGGAGCGGGGCCAGGAGCTGCAAACCAAAGCTGGGGTCAGAGCTGGGGCAGAGCAGGGCTGGGTGATGCTCCCTCCCTGCGAGGCTGGCCCAGGCCTCACCACACCTCCCCAAATGTTCCTCCATGCCCTCTAGGAGCCCCACAGTTTGGGGACCACTGATCTAAGCGTTGACAGCCACTATCATATGATATTAGAACGGAAAATTTCCTTAGATTTGCAATGAAGTTTTGGATTTTATCAATAACCTCAGTGTGTAGTGTTGGGGAAATACAGAACTGGAAGGGGTGACTACAAATAAATACTTAATAAAAAATAAAAGATGAAAGTTTCTGTTTAAAAAACAAACAAAAAACTTCACTCTCATGTTACTTCACCTTCTCTATTTTGAATGTGGAGCAGGTTTTTAGAAACTTCTTCTGAACATCTTGATATTCTTGCTGTGCTGTATTTATCATAACCACTTTGACACGTTCTTGTTTCATATCACACCACTCTTTAGGGAACGCTACTAACTGTTTACCTGCAAAGTAAACATTTTGTTAATAAATACAGCAAGAACTGACTCTGCTTATACGGGCTTGTGCCTTATTAAAAACTGAAAAAAGAGCACCTATTATCGATTCTTTTCTTCCACAGATTCTTTGGCAAGACTATTCTTTGCCATGAATACACCATGGCTTCTGTAGCACAGATTAGATTTTCTGTTTTGCTACCAATCTGAGCTCTCACTTACCAAACAAAAACAATTAACTAAAGTAAAGTTTAGAAATGTTGGGAAATTTTACTCATTACTTCTGGACCACTCAACATTTTGGGCCTCAGGGTACAAACTATGGTAAACGGGACAACTCGCATGACTAAGGACAATTCATGTGAGTAAAGAGTGGCAAGACTGGATCTTTTTTATATGGAATGGTATTTGCTTCTTGCTTATAAAATTATATCGGTAAATCAAATGATTTATTAGCAAAGTGATTAAGCTGAGAAAGAATATGGCTACAGCTAATTCACTCTTCTGTCAGTAAGAGATATTTGTTTATGGAGGTCCTGATCCAGTACATAAACATGTACTTTTGCTGTGTCAGGGGTCTGAATACGGTTCTACTGGCATTACTGTAAAAGGTTTTGGAAAACATAATCCACAATGAAATATGGAAAAGAACAGAGGCACATTTACAGTTTAGTATATTCGGGGCAGGTGGAGAGCAGTGGCTGCTGGCTGGCCACCCAGCTCTGAAGGCAGCGCCACGGCCAGCAGCAGCGCCATACCATGGCGCCCTTATTTTCGCACTACTGCTGGCCGTGGTGCTGCCTTCAGAGCTGGGCTCCCGGCCGACAGCTGCAGAGCTTCCTGCAGTCGGGGAAGATTCCTGGAGCTGGGTCTGACCCGGCCCTGGGAGAAGCCCCTGCAGGGGAAGAGGCAGCCCAGCCAGGACCAGCAGCTGGAGTCTGGCATACTGAAGGAGCCCTTGGCCAGGGCTCCCCCAGCCCTGCCCCTCCCTGGCTACAGGCCCAGCGCCCCAGCATTCTGGGGTTAAACGGGCCTTGGGCTGGCTGTGTGTGTATGGTAGGGTGACCACGGGAAACCCCCGCCAACCACGGTGCCCTGCTAGCAGTAGTATTGCCTTCCGAGCTGGGCATCTGGCCAGCGGTTGCTGCTCTTCAGCTGCCCAGCTCTAAAGGCACCGCGGCCACCAGAAACAGCACAGAAGTAAGGGTGGCAATACCGCGACCCCTGTACAACAGCCTTGCAACTCCCCTCCCATGACTCCCTTTGGGGTTGGGACCCCACAAATTTAGTATCTGAAACCGTGAAATTTATTATTTTTAAAATCCTATGACCATGAAATAGACAAAAATCGACCCTGATTTTGGTAGGGCCTTACCTTTGAGGAAAGATTGAAACAATTGGATTTGTTTAGTCCGGACAAGAGGACAGAGAGGGGACACGATAACAGTTTTCAAGTACATAAAAGGTTGTTACAAAGAGGAGGGAGAAAAATTGTTCTTCTTAACCTCTGAGGATAGGACAAGAAGCAATGGGCTTAAATTGCAGCAAGGGCGGTTTAGGTAGGACATTAGAAAAAACTTTCTGTCAGAGTGGTTAAGCACTGGAATAAATTGTCTGGGGAGGTTGTGGAATCTCCATCACTGGAGATTTTTAAGAGCAGGTTAGACGAACACCTGTCAGGGATGGTCTAGATAATACTTAGTCCTGCCATGAGTGCAGGGGACTGAACAAGATTACCTCTCGAGGTCACTTCCAGTCCTATGATTCTATGAAACTCAGTTTAAAATTATGTGCTGGCTTTCTGACACAGCTGCTGTTACATTTCAAACTAAAATTGCTAAGTGGAATCACTGACAGTGGTAGGTAATGCCTAGCAACTGAAAATGTATGGCAAGAGATAGGTTTACTTCTGGGCATAAGTCTTCATCTAGACTAGAAGCATTGCTGTTGGATGACTGAGAAATCTGAATTCTTTTTACCCCTTCACACTGGTATAAGGGGTAACTTTACTGAAGTCCATGTTGTTACACTAGTTTTACACTAGTGTAAGTGAGAAGAGACTCAAGCTCAATATGTTTAAATATATGTTCAGAATCATTAATAGTTTCTAAGCAAACAGACTAGCATTATTTAGAATTTTACATATGAATGAAAGTGTGTGTATTTTGTCAGACCCTTCATGCAATAACAAAATAATAATAATTAATAATAAAGCTATGAAGAACAGCTCAACAAAGCTTTAATTTACCTTCATCCTTTGGCTCACGCTGAATGATTATAACTGTTCCTTGTTCATCTGTAGCACATAGATTTTTCATGTCTACCTTGTAGTCCTTCCTGAGGAGTTTGATATTAATTTGAGTTTTTTTAGCTACTTTAGCATCCTCTAAGTGCATATTTATCAGAGGGTCAAAGTCTGTGAAATGCACCTTGTTTATGGAATACTTCCACTGTACTAAATTGCTGACAAGTTTTGCCTTTGATTGTTCTTCTTGGTTATCTTTAGTTCTTTTGATCATGTTTTGAATTTTCATGGAAGCTTCATAGACATCTCTAGTTATACCAGAAACTCTAACAAAAGGAGGAGTTTCCTTGGTTTCCACATGAATGGTAATATGTAGGCTTTTCTGGAGTTCACTTAGTTTCTTAGCTTCTGCTTCACCAAAACTGTCAATTAATTCATCTGAAATAATGTTGTCATACTGTTCTTTTAAAATCAGACTTTTTATCCAAGATTCAGTGGCTGCCACATTTTTTTGGCTTTCACCACAAATCTGAAATATGGCTAACTCAATTTTCTTCTCCAGCACGAATCCACGTTTCTTTCCAGTAGGACGTTTTTTGCCCATTAAAAGTGCTGCAATGAAGTATAAGGTCTGTAATTACGTAACTTTTATTTTAGAAAATATTTAATTTTATGTACCCATTTAAAAAACACTCACTACTCACAAGTTAACTTAGAAAGCCATGATTCTGATGTTGGTGAAATTGTATCTCCTTCTCTTTTCTGCATACTTGCATAAAATACATTTTGCATCTGTGGCTGGAAGATGACTATTTTAATTTTTTTCACATGCTGGACTGCTTTTGTACTTGCAAACTCAACTATAGCATCCATCATGTCCTCAGCTACCTCAGCTGGATTCCGCCCTGCCTGACCTGTAACAAATAAATAAAAAATACATATTTGCTGGTGAACAGTATGTGAACTGAGATGCTCTCTATATCAAAGAGCCTCTCTGCTCCCTACTTGTACTATCTGAAGACGTTGTGAACAGTCCGAGCAAAAAGATCAAAAAATGTCTATTTTCTAAACTGCAAGCCGTCAGGGTAGAAACTCTTTTTGTATAGGGCCAAACACACTGTTGACACTTAACACAGTAAAGTAATATAATAAAATAATAATAATAATAAAGGTAATACCTCCAAGTCAAAATTGAGGTATATTGCACAGCTGCTATATCTGTGCTGTACTTGTTCTGTGGCTAAACACAGGACTTCATTCTTCATAATTACAACAGATAAATATGACTACGATGATTTATTGAAACATCCTTTTAAAAGGCAATATAGTCTCATTCTTATAATGAGGTCAGCATAACCAGATATGAAACACAGTTTGAGGAAATAATATATTGTGAAAAGAAAGTTACTTTGTAAGCTCAAAGAGAAACCTGGCTCCAATGTTTTTCTGGTTGCAATCATTAGCTGACAGGTGGCAGACTGTGAAGATGTCATTCTCTGTCTCTCCCCCCAAAAAGATCCATATTACCAACATCCCTGCTAAAGTGCAGATCTTTTGATGCCATAACTGAAGCAAGAGCTATTAGTCTGCCATTTTCATAAAGTATAATTTCACTGACAAATGGATATAACACATTTCTATAACAATACTAACAGCTTTTAACTGGATGAGAGAACAATAGACAAGATAAGCCCGAAACTTAAGATGAGGTAAAGGGTAAGACGTGCATGGACTGTGAACACTGTACAGGGATTGGTTCCTACAAAGTGTCCAAGCCAATCCAAAAACATGTGATGCAATGTAAAGTAAATGCAATGTAATGTATAAATGTACATAACAGAAGGGGGTTTCTGCATTACTTCGGATGTGTGGTATATCCTGTACCTACCTGCTACATTTGAGTGTGAACAACTCAGTATAGCTTTGCTGTATGCCAGATAAAGGAACCTGAGTGACAAGAACTGAGTTCTTGGGGAGCCGTGTGGAAGTGGTCTTAGAGGCTACCCTAACAGTTCTGAATGTCTCGCTTTTTTACTAACATGTGGCCCAATCCTGCCACTCTTACACAGATAATCCTGCTCATGCTAACAGTTCTGTTGAAGACAACAGAATTACTCATTTAAGTAAATGTTACAGGTTTTTTTTAAAATGACACCAGAGTGTTCACTGACATTTGAAGTTATCATATAAATATATATCTTGACTAAAACATGTCTACGGTCTTGGAGAAATAGTTTGCAAAGCAGAAATATTGTAATGCAACATGTTTTTCCTAGGTAATGTCACATTAGTGCAGAGGTGAAAGTAAGCCGGTGTGCTGTACCGGGACTGGCTTTCCCAGACAGCAATTTAAAGCCCTGGGGTAGTGGCGGCAGGGCTCCAGAGTGGATTTAAATGGCTGGAGCGGTAGCGGCGGCTGGAGCCCCGGGGCCCTTTAAATCCCCGATGGAGCCCGGCCGCCGCTATCCCAGGGGTCGGGCAGCAGGGCTCAGGTGGGGATTTAAAGGGCTCGGGGCTCCAGCAGCTGCTACCACAGCAGAGCCCCATGCCCTTTAAAGCTCTGCCAGAGCCCAGAGCCCCGGGGTAGCGGAGGCAGCCAGGAGCCCCCAGGGCTCCTCAGTGATTTAAAGGGCCCGGGGCTCTGCTGCGGTAGCGGCAGCTGGAGCCCTGGGCCCTTTAAATCGCCCCTGAGCCCCAGGGTTCCCAGCCGCCTCTGTAGCTGGTAGCTCGGGGGTGATTTAAATGGCCCGGGGCTCCAGCTGCGGTAGTGGTGGCTGGGAGCCAGGGGCCCTTTAAATCTTGATCAATCAGATGAAGATTAAACGGAGATTTAACAGATTTAACAGAGATTTAAGGCCCTGCCTCTTCCGGTTGAGGCCATGCCCCCTGTTCAGGACTCCAGCGTACTGGTAAGTCCTCTAACTTACTTTCACCCCTGCATTAGTGTCAATGTATATTTTAGACAAAAATTTTCATTTTTCAGGGCTCTGAAACTACTTGCGAATTTGGTGACCAGTTTTTGAGGGTTTTTTCCCCCAAAGAAGTTGAAACAGATTGTTTCAGCCATTTAGAAACAAAACATTTTGACTTTTCCTTTCTAAATGGCGTGATGTTTCAGGATATAGCTAACTGAAAAAAACGGGAGAAGAACAACACAAAATGAAATAACCAAAAAAATGATTTGGGGCTAAACTAAATGCTTTATTTGATGCAAATCAAAAAAAAATTTTTTTTAATTTTTATTTTGGCAAGAAAAAAAATATATCAGTTTTGATTAGAACCAAACTGAATTTTTTTTTTCAGAATTTAAAGTTCTGCCCCTGAAAAAGTCAGCTATTCACTCAGCTCTGGTATCATTAAGTGGCACCTCCCTTAGCCAGGTGACTGTACATTACTGCATGCTTTTTCAATATCTCTCCACTGAATGAAGCCCCTCAGCCATAGAGTTACCTGCCAATGTTGTGATACGCACTTTGTCTATAGCAAGCCAGCTGAACCAAGTAGTTAGGCTACTTTCGGACCAGAATATGCTTCGGCTGAAATCAGTAAGAGTAGCATCAGGCCTTTAGAAGCTAATACCATATGGATACTTGCTATGCAAATCTGTAATTTTAACATTACACTGCTGGTATGAGTTTGTGTGTAAACTTACTACAGTGATCTTGATTTTGCTTTTCCTTTCAAAATCTACTAAGAAAAAACAAACCTGTTCCAATTGCTGGGAAGGCAACAGATGTGTACTTCCTCAGTTCACACTCCTGGAGCACTTTAGAGACCAGAGCTTTAACATCTTTCTGATGAACGAGGTGAATAATTTTACCACACATCAGCTTTCCACCTTGTGTGGTTATAAAGCCACTGTGAGGCTGCAAGGCTAGAAGATAGAAGAAAAAAATATGACACACAAAATAAAGAGATCAACACTTTATAATAACAAAGGACAAGAGCCTCAAGTGGTGCACAATGGAGCAGTTCCAATGTCTTTAATGGAGCCATGCTGATCTACACCAGATGAGAATATAGCTTCTGGTTAGAAACATGCCTGGTATTTGCAAACAGGAAAGTGGAAAGCAAATCCATCTTGAATGTTTTACCCATACAGGGTCTTGACATTCCACCAGCTTCATCTGATTAACGTTTTCACTGCTAACATTCTGCTTTTAAATTTTCTTTACGCTGATATCTTAAATTGGGGATGAACTTCGTACGTGCTCCGAATTTCCTGTTTTACTTATGACTGAAATCTGGGTGCTCATCAAATAATAGTTTACAATTTAACACAACCGACCTTTTAAGTATATGAAATTTAAATAATTTTATTTGTATTATCAACATTTCCTAAAATGTGAATCAATGGAATGTGCACAATACCTCTGCATGAGAAACTCCTCAAAATCACTTGGGCTCTTGCAAGGAAGCTAAGGCACACGTAATAAAATCCTTTAAAAGTGCTAGGTCATTTAAAATGAGTTATAAACACAACAAAAAGAGCTTATACGGCAAAAAACTGATGGACTCATGAGCGCAACGGTACAAATAGCACTACTATGCAGAAAGGCAAGAAACTGATTGTGAGATTATGCGCTCATCCTGCTAATTGCAGAACACATTCAACTCCCATTGGCTTGGGAGTTGAGGGCAAGGATCAGACTAATAAAGGGGGAGAATCCACAGATTTGCCAAAAGTGAAAAATTTTGAAGCAAAAGGTGCAATATTGGAACTGAACTGCCAGAATCATGGGGGCGCTATTTCATTTTGTGATTCAGGATGCGCACTAAGGGTTTTTCTTGCCCTAATGGGTGCCAGCCATAGCTGGCAATGGTTTAATTTCGGCACCGGTTTGGCAGAATCCAAATACTGTAAAAGAGCTCACAGACAGTACCTATTGGGTTACATCATTTCAATTAACAACAACTGTGCACTTTTGAATACAAAAGGAGAGACACTGATAATCTAAGAGCCTGATGCTGCACCCACTTAAGTCCATGGCAAAGCTCCCATTGTCTTATCCAGTGGGATCAGTCTCAAAATGGCTATTGCCTCAATTCAAGAAGGTACATCAAGCATGTGCCTAACTTTAATTAGGCGAGTTTAAATCATGAGCTTAAAGTGACTCTGAAGCCAATGGGCCTCTTCAAATTCTGAAAGTTAAGCATGTGCTAAAGTACCTTCATAAATAGGAGCCTATGGTTGCACTACTTCCCATGAGTACTACTTCCCATGTACTCATTAGGATCAAATAGCCTCTCTTCCAAATTATCTTCCTTTTGCAAAAATAATGTGGGTGCCGTGAGAGCAGCGTTTTCAAAAATCAAAAAAGCCAGCACAATTTTATTTAATGTAATGTAATTTCCTATTATAATTATATGGTCCAACTGGGGGATTGTAACATCATGACTAAGCATAAGCAGCCATTTAAATTTTGGAAAGAGCAGGTATACTAATAATTTATTTGAGCATAAGCTTTCGTGAGCTACAGCTCATTCTAAACTGGTTAGTCTCTAAGGTGCCACAAGTACTCCTTTTCTTTTTGCGAATACAGACTAACACGGCTGTTACTCTGAAACCTATACTAATGGAATCAAATGGAATATATGTTGCATCATACCAAGCATAGCACATTCTAGTTCAACCTGGGGTCCGGCAGCTTCCATCACTGCTTTGAAGACACCTTAAATAAATGAGAAAACATGTCAGTTTGCTCAGTCAGTTTAACTGTTGTTACCCAAAAATCACCTCACACATGTATGAAAACTCTCATAAACTTTTCCCTGCCACATTTTCATGCACTAACAGCCACATTCTGTATTCCTTGAATAGCCAAAACTCCCATGGGGACAGATCTGACAAGATGCTGAGCCCCACCAATCCACACTGTATTCAGTAATCTGCATAACATCTCATATTGCCTGCAAAGAATATACTCCATTTACAAATTAACTTTATTTCATAGCTCTCTTGGTTAACAGTACGCCAGTCACCATGGTATGTTACCTGACAGATTGCCTCTTTCTCTGTGTCATGCTGCTACTGCTGGAATCAGCAGAGATGTTCAAGTTGAAGCCCCCTTGACACAAATGAGGGCTGCTGGCAGGGTGTTTTTGTGTGGGGTCCTCGACTTTGGAACTGACTCACCTCCACAGAATGCCAGAGCCTAAGTTTGTTAACCTTCTAGGCAAGACCCATCTTATTTCTTGGGCTCCTGAGGAGCGGGGTGGACTGAGGGTTGGCAGGGCATGGTGAATGTTAATTTACTTATGGGCAGTCCTTTACATGACCTCATATTGCATATATTAGCTAATGGGTCAGGCCCCCAGGAAGCAGAATAGGCACCTACCAATATATTTAGAATTTTTTTGCGGGGAGAAATCAACATTACAGCATAGGCTAGAGAGTGAGAGAACAAGGGTATTGTCTCTTCAGGCGGCTCTGACCTATGCCTGGGTACCCTGATATTATTTTGTGTCATGAGGTTGTATTGCTATGTGTTGGCTTTGTGTTTCTATCTTGAAACATCCCAACTCAATGTCAGGAGAGGACTCAGCCATTATTTATTAGCTCTCTGCAATTCTGTTAGACGAAGAGGCTCTCAAATGCTGCAAAGCTGGGTTCTACTGGTCTAAGTGATACATTTCACAATGGAAAATTCCCACTGGGAATAGCACTAACGTTGGAGAACCACAGCCCAGAAATGAAAGGAAAAGACTGATGGCCTTTAATGTAACAAACTAACACAAAGCACAGACATTTGCCATCCCACTTTTCCAGCGTGAAAAAAAGGCTCCCTCCATTTCCAAAAAGTGGCAGTGAATTTATCATTAAATTAATAGATATTCAATAAGTACCTGATTTGGCATTAAATGATGAATTTGATATGTTTACAATCACATCTGTATTTTCCTTGGTGATATCGCCAGTTGCTACCTGGAATATAATGGAACCAAGCTGCATTTCATGAACTCCCAATATTGGGGTTGAAACACGCCCAGAAGAAACTGCAAGGAAAATAAAAATACATTAAGAGTGGTCCGTCCTAGTAAAAGTGCTATTCCCTTGAGCTTATGTATGCTTTGTACATTCAGTACAGAGTTCACAGATTGGGATCTCCAGATATAAAGTATCCTCTTTGACTCCAATATTCTCTAACCCAGATTTTTTATTTCTGCTTTCCATTATTCAGGCCATAGGACCTGGGAGACATAGAACTCTTTCAGTTTAAATACTGTGGACCCATTGCTACTCCCATTGACGTTGATGCAATTTTGCTATGAACTTCAACGGAAGAGGGAATAGGTTCTACATTATCCTGAACAAATCTCTGGTGTTGCGTGCTGTTCACTCACATACTGTGCTGTCAGCATTTCTCTCCTGCAAATTAATAAATGGAAAGGAACTACATCTGCTGGATACCTTCATGTGGACCATTCAGGTTACAGAAGGAAGGGGGTAATCTTCACAGATGGCCTAAAAGGGCACGAAGAAGGGAAATGATGCTGTTGGGAGCCCACCCATTCTAGTGGTTGCTCTTGTAGCATGTTATCTGTAGTTCGCTTGGCATGGTGATTGCATCTTTAAATCCCAGCAACCACTGCAATCTATCGGTATAGTACCAGTGGATTCTCCTCCATGTAGTAAGCCTGGCAGCATCCCTGAAGAGCAAGAATGTCACCATAACAAAAGATTTTCTCCCCTGAGTTTTTCACCTCCCGGGTTTAGGAATGTCAGTTCATTAGACTATTTTACGTCCTCGTGACATTCTCCTGTCAACTGTGTATTTATAAAACCCAATCCAAATAAACAACCTTACTTGGACTCGATGATACAGTCTGGAGATTCCCATTGGTCCTAGATTCTAGTTCATCTGTAAATGCCTAGAAATAGAATCAAAAGGTACTGCAGACAAGGTTTCAGAGATTTGCCCAACAGAGACAGATGCAAACCTTGCTAGTCTCACAAGTAAAATTAACAGCTATGTATCTGTACTGGAGATATCTCATGCACATAATGTCCACCTTACAGCAGAGTCTAGGTGTCAGTGGTGGGAGTAACAGGAACTTTTGTGGAAAAAAGGTGCTGGTGGCTGCAGGTACTTTAATACTGTAAAACTACTCTGAGCAGGGTTAGAAAATACAGCATTTAAAATGCCTACAACCCTGGGAATCTCGTCTACATTAATACAACATTTCTACCAGTCATGGAGCTGAGCCAGTAATAGCAAAGGTGAGAAACATTTTGGGAGCCTAATGCAGACTGAACCTTAAAATCCTGAGCCTACTGAAACTTTACACTGCTAAGCAGTTACTTTGTTCTGAATTGGTTAGCTGATTTTTGGCACTGTCTAATGCCATCTAGTGCAGCACCTGTCACTTGTATGCAGAAGCACTGGTGCTTAAAAAGCATGAGTGGGGAATGAGGTCTGAAAATCAGGACCTCAGTTCGGAAACAATGTTGAATATATGCACATTATATTCATGCATATACAGAATAAAGATACACACGTACAGGTTTTCTGAATTCCTCTTCCCCAGAGTTTTATTACTGGCTACATATGAAAGAAAACAGGATTATATTTTATTTTAATTTATTTATTTATTTGGTTTAGGGGTCATCTGCTTATGGAGGTTTTCCACACTTTAAGTAAAAAATCATCTGTTTGTGACATCACAAGTGATTTCTATGGAAACAATTATACTGTCACATGCAGAAGATAATGACTGACTATCTGATTAAACAAATAATCTGCCATCATGCAAATCTCTCTATTAATAATGAGCTAAGGAAAACAACCAACAAAAACAAAAGACTAGTGTTTCTCAAGAGAGTGAAATGCTGGTCCCAATGAAGTAAATGGGTAAACCTCCTTTGACTTCAGTGGCACCATGATTTCACACAGCATGTTTTCAGATTTCTATGAGGAAGCAGCTGATCTTTCAGAGCCCAATTCTGTAATCCTCACTTAGTGGGCCAAATCTTGAGGTCCTCACTCACTTTTCACTAAGTCTTCACTAGGGCAAACTCCCATTGAACTAAACAGGAGTTTGCCCGAGTAACGATTTCAGAATCCAAAATATTGAGATCAATGGCACCTCTCTCATGAACATGGATGTCCCATGTAAGGGTCAGAGGATCAGGCCCACTGAGACATCAGTTTTAACCCGTCACTAAAATAATTTATAATGAATATAATAAATTGGGCCTTTAAAAACATGATAACTAAATCATATTGATAATAAATAACTAAAACAGTGTGTAATACGAAAAACATTAACATGAAAGAAATTACCTGAATATTATCTGTATCTCTTGGATGCAACAGAAAATGAACTTCCTGAAGAGACTTCAAATTGTGGTTACTACTGAATTTGAACACTTCATCAAACAATAATTTAGCAACAACGGGTTTAGGAAACCTAAACCCACCAGTCCCAATTGCTGGGAACGTGATTGACTGTAGAGACAGCTCTTCGGTTTTCTTTAGACATTCTTTGACTATGTCTTTTAGGGTCTGCATAAAAAAAAAAAAAAACAGCAGCATTTGTTTTTGTCGACACCGTCTTTATTCTTTAATCCCAAACAGTGTCTGTTGGTCCTAAAAAACCCACCCCTCATTATTAAACACGCATCACACATCTTGAGGTCATTCAAACTGAAATAAATGGAGCTGATACTCCCTGCTCACTACTATGTAACTTCAATACAGGATCCACATTAAATTCATTTTCATGTTAAATATGGAGTAACTTCAAACAAAATTAATGCTCTGAAGAAAATGTATAAAGACTGTTACCGTCATGGCAGCGCCTCTTCCTTGATCCCACACAGGAACAATGGCATGGAACAGAAAGCTGCATGCCAGATTACATCCACTTGTTTGGAACACAGACCCTTGAGTAGGTACTTGTCTTTGGCTTTCTTCATTGAACTCAAGCTGGAGTGTTGGTCCAGCCTTCTGCAGCAAACTTTGAGAAAGTGGACCTACACCAAGCCGAAGATCTGTGCCAACACTGCTTACAATCACATCCGTCTGAAAGAAAAACAAAACAAAAATATTTCAAATAGGATCTTAAATAGAAGTGTCTACCAGCACCAATAGCCTGTGTAAGTAACACGCTGCAAGAGGTAATGTGTTGACACAGACATGAGGTTCTCAGCAAGAGCTCTGCATACTAGGTATATAGAGGTGTTAATCCATCATGGGAGTACAGGAACCCTGCATTTTGCTGCTTGACATTCCCTGCAGCATTTTCTAAATTCCTGTGGGAAGAATTTCTGTTGTGTAGCTTCTCCTTCCCAGGGCAGTTTCCCAGCAACACCAACAGAAGAAACAGCTACACCAAAACGAAACTGAAGCAAATTTAAGCCAAAACACTTATGGCCTTGAGTAACTAAACACTCATGAGTAAGGCTACGATTTTGTCATGGACATTTTTAGTAAAAGTCATGCAGAGGTCACGGGCAATAAACAAAAATTCACACAAGCCATGACCTGTCCCTGACTTTTACTACAAATGTCCATGACAAAATGGAGAGGGAAGAAGGTCCAGCACCCTCCCCTACTGTGGCTGGAAGCTGAGGCCCCTGCCCAGTGGCTGGGAGGTGGGAGGGACCCCTGCCTGTGTCAGCTGGGGAGCTGCAGGGGATCCCCCTGCCTGGGGACCGGGGAGCTCTGGGGGATTCCCCACTCCAGGCAGAGGAGCTACTGCATCTGCGGTGGCTGGGAAGCTCCAGGGGTCCCCTGCACCAGCGGGGACCCACTCACGGCAGTTGAGGAGCTACGGGGGACCTTCTCCCGCCCGTGGCGACTGGGGAGCTCTGGGAGATTCCCCTGGCGGTGGCAGCTGGGGAGCTGCGGGGGTCCCCTGCTACCTGCGGGGACTGGGGTGCTCTGGTGGATCCCCCCTGCGGAGGCTGGGGAGCTGCAGGGGATTTCCTCCCCCCCTCCCACCCCACGGAGGCTGGGGAGCTCCGAGGGATTCCCCGCACCCGCAGGGACTGGGGACCTGTGGGGGACCCCCCCCACCTGCAGCGGCAGGTGTACCCCACAGCTCCCAGCCACCACAGGAGGTGGAGGTACCCTGCAGCTCGCAGCTGCTGCGGGCTGAAGTCCCAGAGGTCTGCAGAAGTCACGGATTCCATGACTTCCGTGACCTCTGTGACCAAATCATAGCCTTACCCATGAGTTATGTCTCTGATGTCACATACAGCTGTAACCTAGGGGCTCTTCTCCCTCCCCACAACTGAGATGGGACAGGATGCTACTTCTCAGAAAAGCAATATCCCAGATATAAAACTGGGGTGGTAGAAACCGAGGCAGTCTGTTTGCATCATAAAGACACAGTAAAGAGCAAAACCCACAATTTTTGGTTTTGTAGTTCCCCTTTAACATTGAATACGGGGTATTTTTAATGGGTTATTGGGTTAGATTGGGCTGTTACTGCAATAGAACTCTCAAATATAAAGCTTTCAAAGACAGCAGCCAATAGCCAGTGCAATAAGATCACACTTTATGAGGGAGCACCACAACTGGCTGTGGTGAGTCAGAGAGGGGAAGTTTCTAATTAAAAAGAAAAATCGGGCTGTTGAGATGTACAGACTACTGAGATGCACTTGGACCCACTAATATAAAACAAACAAACACACACTAAGGGACTACACAAAGACACTCCAGATAAGCCAGTCTGAAATGCATCAGCTGAGCTCTGGATAAGCAGAGAGTGTGAAAACCAATGTGCAATTGGTTCAGGTTTCCAGCCTACTGATCCAGCCCTCAGCAAAAGCAAATTAAGCAGCCGCTCCTGGTCTTGCTCTTTCAAGACTCCTGCAAGCTGTACAACTCAGACTCAGCACCATGGCCTTCCCCAGTGGAGGTAGAAGGGAAGGAAACTCACAGGACACCCCTTGTACAGTAGCAAGACCAGAGAAAATGGCACCTCATGGCCTGGATTCCCTTCTATCAGCTTGGAGCACTATGAATAAGTGTTAACCCTTCTAACTTCAATACAGTGTGTTGAAAAAGCCAATTATTTTGTATGTTGACTCTAGAGGTGGACCCAACATCACACTCAACTAAGATTGAAACATCCTGGATTTGTGGTAGTTGGAGGAAAACTGGGGTTTGGAACCCGCAAACAGGGGGCAGTTTGCAAATGGTTGTTATCTTTATAGTGAGCTGAACCAAAACCACAGAGCCAAAAACCCTGGAACTTCTGAATGTTTGAAATTCAGACCTAGATGTAAACTTTTTGGCTTGGGTCCCTCTCCCATTTATTGATTTAATTAACACACTATGTGTGTTTCATTACAGAATACTCATTTTAGAAATGAAGTTAACCTAGTATCTTCTCATTTCCCATTTAACTTTGAGAAAAAGCTTTACATGAAACTGGGTTATATCTGACAATTAAAACACCTACTGTGGCATCCTGAATGTCTCTCTTCTCTAGTATGACACTCAGACCTTCATCCGTTGTTACCACCTGGAGACCCTTTCTGTTCTGAGCACCTCTACTTTCTCTGGGCTGGTGGCCTGTTTTGGACTGAGGCAATAAACTGTGTTGGGGTGATTTCTCTGTAAACACTTCTTTCAAGGCATCAGTGAGAACCTGAACTGTTTTTTCTGTAAAGTCCACAAGATGAATCTCCTTCAGGCAGCTTTCCCCTGGAGAATCTTCCAAGGTTTCCTTGATGGATTTTGCAATTGACTGTGCACACAGTTTTAACGGGAATCCAAATATCCCAGAGCTGATAGCCGGGATGGCTATGGAATGATGATTGTACGTTTCAGCCAGGTGGAGGCTTTCCTTTACTGCTCTTTTTAACAAGCGCACACACTTTTCTGCCTCATGATCCCTCCACCTGGGCCCAACAGCATGAATCACCTGTTTACATGGGAGGTTCCCAGCATCTGTAATAACAGCACGGCCGGGCTGCAAAGGGCCTCGTTTCCGCACAATACGGTCACATTCTGTTTGTAGTTCTGGCCCTGCAGCTTTTAAAAGGGCCTCAGCAAGGCCACCAATATGCTTTAAGTCCTCATTTGATGCATTCACCACAACGTCAGCTGGATGACTGCACAAGTCCCCTTTATAAACTGCTACTGCAACTCCATCTTGCAGTATCATTTTACAGCGGAGCTGTTTTGTCGTATCATTACCATCTTCTCGTTGTTCTTCTCCATCTTCTTGCAGCCTGATCAGACAGTTAAATTGATGCTTTACCTCACTAACATACAAGTGTTCTTTGTCTCTGAAAAATGCTTTGGCTCCTGGTTTATCAATTAACACATCTGTAGAATATAGCGAAGATTGAACAAATTCTATCAGGCGGATGCCCTTCAATACTTCTACCTTTGGTCCTCTCAGGGAAATACTTTTACGTGAAGTCCGTGTGCCAAAATTAATCGTCACATCTTTCTTTCTCAATTCATGACAAATGTGGGATTTTTCCTTCTCTATGAACTGTACAACTGCCACAGACTGAACTGGGATTAATTTTTGCACCTGTGTGTTTCTATCTACAAACTCAGAAAGCTTTCGATAAGCTTCTGCTACAGCTTTAGAATAACCAGCAATAACTACTTTCTGATCTCCTTCCAGAGAGCGCAGGTCATCCATTATTAGAGTTTCCTGGAATGCATTATATGTCTTGTACAAGGTGCTAGTGAGTTCCCTCCATTCTCTCTTTTTGATGACTTCTCGGTCTTCCAGAGGAATGCATTTATAGTCTAACTCTGTCTTCATTCGTTCTTCTGCTTCTAAGAGAACTTTAGGAGAGTCTCCTACCAGCAGTACAGTATCATTCTCAAGCTGATAAAAGGCATTAACTTGATTTGTCACAAATAAGCTCTGTGACAGAGTTTCATTATCGATGTGCTGTAGGAACTGGAAAATCTGAGGATCAACAGTAATTGACTTCTGTGCCATGTTTTGCACCTTTTCCAGTATGTCACTTTTGACTTTATAAACTTCTGCAGCTATTCCACATAGGCCAACTGACTTCTTTGCAGCATCATAAGAGATCTTCAAGCATGGGTACTCCTTGTAAATATTCTTCTCTAGCCCAGCATTGTGTAAAATTGCATACTTTCCTGGGGGAACTGACACAGTTATTTCTATATTTTGCTTTTCCCTTTCTGTTTCTCTCACAGCCTTTTCCATGTGTTCTTTCAGTTCTTTCTCCACATCCTCCACAGCCAACATGTCACCTGCTATGATAACCATCTCCTTAGAAATGTCAGGTATAGTCAAAACACCATCCTTCGCCAATCTATTTTTTATGGCTTCCCAAACCACTGCATTTACTTTGCACTTAATAGCCTTGTACTTTGACATGACACAAGAGAACTCAGTGCAAACATCTTCTTTCCAAGTCCCAATCAATTTAATCATTGACCTTCTCTGTTTAGACAAAGTTGCTGAAGGACACAATGTAATTTCTGGGTGTGTACATTTGGTTTGGGGCCATTTTAGCTCACATTGGCAATTTTCCATTTCCTGGTTTATTTCTTGTATTAATCTATCATGGCTCTGTAAAAACTGCAAGATGTAAGGATCCACTGGGATTCTGATTGGTTCTGGCATCTTTGTTAGTGGTCTCTTCTTTCCATAAAGAGCTGTACCCAAAGAACTGTAGTACGGATGTACAGAAATTGGTGTTTGATCAAGGGAATGCTGCTTTCCCAAGACAGTATTCAGATCTAAAAATTAAAATATACAAAGAATTTCAATAAAAATTAAAAACATCAGCCTGAAACACTATTAAATAGAATAATAATTTGTCTTTTGTGTGTCTATTTCTGTGGTTTTTGGCTTCCAAAACACTATTTTCAGAGGGGTGGAGGAATCTGTTTTCTATCTGTTTCATTAAGTACACCTGGGCATCATTTAATTCACAGTTATGCTTTACAATGAGGCCTTATTGAGAGATGGGCAGGGAAGGGTGCCATATCAAAAGGAGGAGCAAATATTTCTTATTCTAAACTTTATCAAAAGAACTCTTGGTCCACTGCTCATCCAGAAAGTTATGTCAATTTGGGGGCATTTTCCTGCCATTTTAAATGGGATATAGACAATGCGATTGATGAGAGTACAAAAAGTGTCATTACCATGAGCCAGGTTATGCATCAAAGTCTAACATACTGAAACTTCTAAAGCAATCATTTAGCATGTTAGACAAAAATAAGTCACTTACCAGAGGTCTTCAATTAAAAGTCAAACAAAATTATTCTGGAAACCGGGACTCTGAATACAGGGAGTTATTTATTGGAGGTGACCCTAACACTAGGATGGGGCATTGGTTTCATGCTGATTCAAAGGAAACATTGCAACCGACTGAATCATCACCACTTAATATCCCTTCCAGATGCAGAAGAAATTTGACCCTGCTTACCTTATGAAATCCAAACAGATCACAGCTCAAAGTGGTTTAAAGAACCTGATTTCCCTATCGTCACATATAATTAAACTATGATGAAAAACCATGGATGTGTTTATATTAGAAAACAACATCAGAGAGTCATCAATCCACTCATAACAGAGATATTAAAGGTTATATAAAGATCTCCTGTACACAGGATGGAATGGTTCTGAAATCCTGAACAGGCAACAAATACATGTGGGTATTTCTAGTGAACCAACCCATGGATTCTACTTAATTCTTATTTAGATATAAACTTTCATTGGGTCAAGTTCTGAGATGCTGAGAACCTGCAAGTCACATTGAGGCCAATGTTGAGTAAAGGTTGCACAACACCTCCTGGAAAGAACTCAGCACCTTGGAACAGGGCCTAAGCACTTTGCTTTTATGACACCAAACCTGACGTGGGTCTCTTATTAGTAGTGTAGCCATTTACTTTCAGACGCCAAGATGGTTAACCATTTTCTAAGAATATCATGTTCATTTTCTAATTAAAAGAAGTACTGAAAGTGAGATGGTCGTACCTTTGTGATCACAAAAAGTAATGATAGCTGAATTCTCCTCACAGAAATATTTAACATCTAATACTGGGCCACCTCCATTCTTTGGACTTTCAAAGTAGATCGTTATATAATCTTTAGGAACATTAGATGGTATGTTTTCAGCCTTGATGCTCTGTGTCAATTCAAGAAGCCTGGCAGTAATTTTTAAGTTTTTCATTCTGTTGTTTTGGGCACATACGTCCAAAAATTTCACGGTATCTGAAATCAGAAAATAGGCATTCATGAAACATTTTTTACTGTAGCAGTCTTAGGGCTCAGCTATGATTTCTGGAATGGTACTGAGTGTGGTTTGGTTCTCTTTACACATGGAATGAAACCATTTTCAACACTGGGCAAGTTTCCTAGTGTAAATACCACTGTGTTTGTGACAATGAATTCCACAGGCCAATTGTGTAATAAGGTATTTATTTATTTTGTAATACATTATTTCCAGTAATTAGTTTTAAATTAATTGTCTTTCAATTTTATTGGCTGTCCTTTTGTTCTTGTATTATCATAAAGGTAAAATAGGAGCACTCAATTTACTTTCTCAATACTATTCATTATTGTATTTATCCGACATGTCTCCTCCTATTAATCTCTTCTGCAAGATAAGTAGTTCTTATCTTTTTAATCTCTTGTCATAGGGAAGCGTTTCCATACTGCTAATATTTTCAACCCATCTCTGCACTCCGTCCCCTCCTATTTCTGTTATATCTTTTCGGAGATGGAATGACCAGAATGGAACACAGCACTCCAAGTGTTCGTTGCACCATCAATTTATGAAGTTGGCATGATAATATTTTCAATATTATTTTCTCTCAAAATTTTTCTACAGCCTCACATTTTGGTTGCCTTTTTGATAGTAGCTGTGCACTGAGCAGATGTTTTCTCGGATCTGTCCACAATGGTACTCAGGTCTTTTTCATGAGTGATTGTAGTCAATCTAGATCCCAATTTACTATTCATTCAGATTTCTTTTATGGCAATTCTTAATGCATTAGGTGACAGCTACCTTTTAAAACTACACATAAAAATTACTGGCGGTGTACACTCTGTCTTACCTATACTTTTTAAAAAGGTAACTACGGCAGCATTTATTTCAGGTATAATTTCCATACTGAAGTCCTTGTCTCCTGATAAGCCACTGATAGTCTCCAACAGCATAATTAACATGCATTCTGTGACAGACTCTTCTATATTTTCAAGCACAAGTAGAGATGAAGTCGTTTGGGGGTGTTCTTGAACATTCTCCACATGGAGTACACTATTCAGCGCTGAACGTTCCTTTCTTTGCAAGACTTCCTGCACATCTAGTTTGACAAAAGTACAAATAAAAGAATGTCACTGGGTTACACAGCTGTACACACTCAATACATTTCATGGGGTAAATATATTAGGGCAAACTCAGTATTATTTTATTTTCTAATGTTTGTAATTTTTTTTAAACTTTCATCCTGTCTCTTTCTCTCAAAAAGACTCTTGCTTTCTCTTCTGGAAAAAGTAAAATGATTATGGGGACAAAAGCTTCGCTTAAGTTACTGTATACCGTAAAACATCAAAGGGTTGTCATACCTATCTACAGGAAAATCACCCAGAGGAATAGAGCCTCATCCATCACATCTGATAAAACATCAAAAGAACATTACTTCTGAGGGCATTCTGTGCCAAAAATTTTAATAGTCTGTGTACAGTATATTAAAATTCTGCAAAATTCTGCAAATTTTGTCAAATAAACGTGGAACATGGCATTGGGGAGCACAGGCCACTGGCTGCACACAGGTGGGAGATCAGTGTGCAGCTTTCCCCCCCACCCCCCCGGACACGGGCTCAGTGGTGAGGCTTCACCCAACCCTGACACACCACAAGGACCAGGCTTGACCCAGAAACACCCCAGGACCCTGCCCCTCTGTGTGGGCAGGCAGACTCGGCAAGGCGGGATCCAAGTGTGGAGGGGCTTAATGTGAAGGGATCCAGGCGTGGGCTGATAGGATTCTGTGTGGGGCAATCTGGGCGTGGGGGGCTCAGTGGGGGATCCAGATGCACAGGGGCTTGTTGAGGGTTCTGGGTGCAACAGTAAAGGGACTCTGCAGAGCGGTCCAGGTGAAGGTGGTTGTGGCTCAGTGGGGCGTGTGTGTCTGGGTTGGGGGAATAGAGCTCAGTGGGGGATCCGGATGCTGGGGAGCTCAGTGGGGGATCCAGATGCTGGGGAGCTCAGTGGGGGATCCAGATGCGGGTGGCTCATCGAGGTGGTCCAGGTGCAGGGGGAATGGAGCTCATCAGGGGGGTTCTGAATGCGGGGGGGGTGAGGCTCGGCGGGAGGGTCTGGGTACGAGGGGGTCTGGATGCATGGGGCTTGGGCGGATGGGGGAGCAGCTCCCTGTACAGGGACCCCTCTCGCTGCAGCTGAGGAGCAATGGGGAAGTGTGGGGCGTGGGGATGCCGTGCAGGGGAAGAGGAAGTCCTGTCCTCCCCAGCCCAGCTGTGACTAGCAACTGAGGCTGGCACAGGGTAGGAGTCACCAGCTGGGTCTTCCCCAGTCCTGCCTCCTGCTCCACCGTGATTTACCTCTCTGCTGGCTGCCCTGGGTATCTGAAACATACTGCTGGAAAGGGTCACATGACCACTCTTGTGGCTTCCCTGTCAGAAAGTCATTTTTCTGCAGGGAAGCAAAGACATATGCAGAGGACATAAATTCTGCACATGCGCAGTGGTGCAGAATTCCCCCAGGAGTAAGCACACAAGCATAAACTGAAGATGGGCTTAAGATACAAAACATGGCTGCACATCCAAAGTCTGGAGGTTTTTAATATTTGGGGGCCCATCTCTAACATGAACTAATATAACATAGATGCTAAATTTAAGTACCCATTGTTAGAAGCAGGGAAGAGCTAAGAAAAGAAGCACTGAATAAACATTAAGATAGAGACAGCTATTTACTGCTATAGTTTATTGTAATGTCTAAAATAGGATTGATATTAAATTTTGAGAAATCAAAAATGTCTATAAAAGTAATTGTAACAACAGAAGAATTTCCTGGTTAACCTAACTTCCTTAACCTGAAGACTGAACTTTACTTTTTCACTGGTGATGATTAGTTTTGCTGTCCGAGATACTATTCTCTAGATCACACTTTGAATGAGAAAGTTTACCAGAGTACTGCTGGGAAGGGGGGTCTAAGTAAGCTCATTAACGTATTAATGAGATGTCTAATTTTTCATAACAACATTTGAAGTTATCCCTTTGTAGTTCTGCATTCTGCCGGCAATAGGATCTTCCACTGTGTCTTTTCAAGTTAGTATCGCAATATGTGACTGCACAGCCTGACCCAAATACATGGGCACCAATGTAACTATGTCATAGAACCAGGAAATACTTGCAAGCATCATATTTCTGTAGAAGAATCTTGAAACTAGACGTACACAAAGATCCCTCACCTATGCTTAACTCTTTCAGTGCCTGTCCTCCACAGCTATTGTTCTTCCATTGGCATCCCATTGAAACCAATGGAATACGAAAGATAGTTTTGGATGTACCTGATAATCTGGTACACTGACCAGACAGGTGGTGTGTTTTACGTAGTCATGCCTAGAATTTTCAGTGACAGCCAAGGTATTTAAGGGACACACCATGGCTATTTAAACCTTGAATGAGACAGGTGCATAAAAAGGAACGGAAAATTATTAGTTTCAAGAGCATATTTAGCTGACTGAAGTTGTCTTTTCTGCACAGGGAAGAGAAAAGTGTCATAAAAGTCTCAGAGTTTGAGCACTTTCAGTAGAATTGCGGAATAGGCACTTGCTGATCATGTCCCAGATATTCCTGTTTCTCAGCCGCCTATCTTTCTGACCAGCTTTTGAAGCCAAACACAGAGAGACATCGTTCTGAACAACTCCCTAGAGAAGTACAGCTCAGTGATGAAAGAGAAGTTTTACTTCTAGCACCAACATTTTCATTCGATGAAGAACCACACTGTTCTTCTATGTGCTATATGATGAAGAACACTTTACCTTGCTCCTGGGCTTTGCCTGCTGTCTTTAAAGTCTAAAAAGAAAATGACAGTAGAATATTAACGAATGACCTGATGCTCCTGTTATTGCTTCAAAGCTCTGGATGCTGCAGGTTCGGTTTGTATTTATTTACCTGTTTGGGATCCAACTCTTCCTGAAACACGGCCTCTTCGATTGCACCTGTTGTTTCAGGCCATGTGACAACAAGTTTTAATCCTCCTGTCTCTGGCAAATCGAGCTCATGGGTCCTTTTCTCAAGAACTCGTTGCCTCACTAAAATATAAACAAAGAAAACTTATAACCTTGGTAGAAAGGATGGTCTGTATGTAGGTCTATGTGGCACTCTTATATCCTAATACTAGGTGACATCCTCCTCCACACTGAACAAGGTAAAATATAACCAACATCCAATAATCACATGAACATATTTTTAGACTCATGGCATGAATGCAACACATACTGAAATTTGCTCAGTCAGACCATAGCATCCCTTGTTTGGCCCAACGGGAGCACAAGCTCATTTCAAGGCTCTCTCAATCTCACGAAATCTTTCTCTGGTAAATTTACCTTTCCAGTTCTGCAATTTTGATCAGCATCCCTTGATCTTAAGAGCTGTAGAAAGTCACAGGTGGGGCAGCATACAGAGAATATTAGCTTTACATAAATACTAGCTTTGTTCATTTGTAGAAGAGTCATGAGAAGAGCAAAAATATATAAACACATTATTATTTATTAGGTATATTACCCTCGTCACTCTTTGTATTTGGTAGTGCTCAGCAAAACCAGTCAGATTGGGGTCCTAATGCACTGGGTGCTGTAAAAACACATAGTAAGAGACAGTCCCTGCACTAAAGAACATTGATCATAGGCCCCAGTTACGCAAACACTTATCTAAGTTCTCAACTAGATGTATGTGAGTAGTCCTATTGGCTACCTCATTAAGTGAGTGCCTAAATGTTTGCAGGAATGGGGCCTAAAACTTTAAGCTCTTCAGTGTAGCGACTGTCTCTTATCACACATCTGCAGAGAACCCAACACAATAGGGCCTCAATCTCACTGGTGTGTCAGGGCACTACCCTAATACTAATGGGATTACTTGCACAGGTGCTGGAACTAGAGGTGCTGGGGGTGCTGGTCTGAAGTGGTTTCCATCAAATACAGGGTTTACAGTTTGGTTCAATGGCTCTCACCACCCCCACTACACAAATTGTTCCAGCACCCCTGACTACTTGTGTGCAGGAAGTTAGCATGAGTATAAATGTTTGCAGGATTAGGGTATCAGGTGGATCTAGTCTCTGCATTATGACGGGGAACCTGTCACAGAGACTTTCCATTGTGCATACCAACATAAATGTCATGATGTCAATCCAGACATACCAGAGGATTAATCTATCCTCTATACCAGATACTGATTGCACCATGAAACCTGAATATGTTTACTTTCTTGTACACCGTTTTTGAACCAGTGGCTCCATCTAGTGGATATTTTGTTTTTTGTTGGTTTTTGTTTTTAAGGCTTGCTCAGAGTCAAAGATATATATTTGGCAGATTTGTGGTAGGGACAAATGAACGGCCTTAATCAACTTAAAAATTACAAAAAGAAAAAAGGAATTGCTTGTATCGGGAGGTCTGAGATCTACTGAATCTAACATGTGTGGGATGGGGAACATGGACATATAGACGACACCCACTTTTCCATTCAGGAGCTATGAGTCGATCGTTTACAGGAATATGTTCTAAAGAGAAGAAGCTTGTAATAAATAATAAGATATTACATCAATATAGCACTTTCACCCCCAGTGCTTTACAGAACTTGGGGCAGGCTGTCAGTGCCCCTAACGTGGCCACGCAGGGGAGTAAGGTTTATTTCCACACCTCTGTGCAGCCTGGCCGGATCATCGCGAGATCGATGCTGTGAGAGCTGGCTCTGTGGGACCAATACTCCCTGCCCCAGCCCTCAAACAGGAGCATGTGCATAGGGAATGGTAGAGAAAGGCAGGGGGTGGGGACTGAACCAGCTCCAAGGCCCCACCCCCTAATATAATGACCAACAGAGCTGGGCTGACACAAGCAGGAAGTAACCTGCACCCTGTAAAAGGCTGCAATAATTTAATTACTCCATTCACCAAGTCACAATTCCTTCCCAAGGTTCCTTCTGGGGCAAAGCACTTGCACACTGCCCCTTACTCAGAGCAGGAGCAAAGGCTCCATCTAGCCCTTGGTAAACTGTTGTATATATGGAAGAAACATTTCACCCAGCCCTGAAATGCAGCCACTTCTGGGTGGCATGCAGGAACTGTTTAACAGCACAGAGCAACACTAAATAACAGTTTCCTGACTTCAAAATAATACCTCCATCTGAACTTATTTTTACCTATTGATACAACACTTAGGATTACAAAAAGAAAAAAGAGTTCTCTTTTTATAAGTTTGCTTAAATTGTGTACTTGGCAGCACCTTGTATATAGTAATTTTCTCTAAGTATTTCAGCAATAGAAGAAAATATTTTTTAAATGTAAAAATTTGCAAAAGCCAAAAATTGGCATGGGGACTCAAAAGTACGTGTAATATCCGAAACTACTTGTAACCTGTTTTTATCATTTGTTTTTTTAAAATCACTAGATTTCAATCTGATCATATCCCTTTAGGAACAGAGGAGGAGACTATCCTATTTAATGAATCAACAAGGCAAATTTAAGTTAAAGAGAAGGCAATTACACTGAGGCATTTGCCCGGGACCACAGGGCTGCAACATTCTCCTAACTCTAGCAAAAATGCCAAGGAATCTTTAATGGTCTCAAGAAGTCATTACCTCATTTTTATATCCCATCTGAAGGACAGCAGGGCTGGTTCCCTACTGTCTTTCATTCTGCGTGCTACTGTGCAAAGTCAGTACAAAGTGGTAAAGTTATACACCCATTTTGCACAGGCATATGTAACTACACAGAGTGTAAGGCCATACCCAGCATCTCTAACAGCACTGGACCCCTAGCTACTATGCAGAAATACCGGCATATAACAACCTCTGAATGCCACTTATCGAGGAAGAACATCCAACACTGCTTCCCAAGTCACACAGCTTTCCCAGATGGAGCTCTTTCATCCAAATACTGATAAAGCCCAGTGCTGTCCAGCTTGTGAGTTCTAACACAACCATATGTGATGTGAACAGCATAGAGGACTAAGTGGCACAGATTCCCGTCTCTCAGTGAAACGGCAAGATGAGATTAATGTGACGCAGACAGGCTGGTTACCAGAGCCAGAGCCTGGATCTTTAATTTTTGCCCTGCAACCTAAGCCCCACAAACCTGAGTCAGCTGACACAGGCCAGCCAAGCATATTTAACTGCAGTATAGACATCACCTGACTCACAGTTCGAAAGAAAATGTACAGGCATGGAGATTATTTGCCCATTTCGGATGGGAGCTTAAGCATGTTCTTAAACCCCAATGAAGTCAACAGGCCTCAAGCACATGCTTAAAAGTTGAAGATTTTCCTGAATCAAGGCCTCCATGAACTGATGAGATTATGTCCATGAGGGGCTGGCAGATATAAACTACAATTGTCAGGACGGTTATATGGGGCCATTACATAGGACAGGAGCTTTCTGTGCATTGGTAAAGTTCACCAGAGAAGTTGACAAAGTACAGAGCTAGAACGAGAAACATTTCCAGTACTAGAAAGTTGTGACAGGTTTTCCTGAAGAAGCCTATGTAAATTGTTATTAAAAAATACAGGAAATCCGCACAACATATGCTCAAAAAATAGGCAGATTTTCACATTGTATCCTTCAAAAACAAAACAAAACTCCAAGAGCTTGCAGGGGCCTAAGTGGGCCTGAGACCCCCGCGGAAAGCTGCCCCCCACTGAAATGGTGCCCCTGCCCACCTAGAGCACAGTTCGGTCAGATCAAACCTGGACGGGGCCAAATTGGAGAGAGATTCCCTGGGGCGAGGGAGAGGACCCGACCCACCCACACAGCCTTGCCCTGCGGCCCGTGGGCCCCTCACTCACCCGGACTCCTGCAGGGAGCGGACACACACTCCGAGCAGACATTTGTTGCCCACATTACATACAAAGCAAAGCGAGCCGTGCCCCCCCCCGACGCCCCCGACGCCTTACCTTCCTCCTGGGCGAAGCAAACCAGGACCTGGCCGGGCCGCTCCTGGATCTCGCACTCCCCCCCTCCGGATTTCTTCCCGCTCTGGAAGTAGCAGAGGAGTTTTTTCTTTAGGTTCTTGGGGAGCCCCGAGCCCCCCCAGGCCCCCTCCACCAGCAGCGGGAAGGGGCACGTCGCCTCCCCGGCCATGACCAGCTCCTGCTGTGTGGCCTGGGCGAGTCCCCGTCTTGCAGGGCCAGTTTCACTTTCATTTCTCCGCAAGGCGTCCGCTCCCCCGCCTCTCTTTCTCTCTGGCTGGGGTGGGGCGGAAGGCAGAGCCGGTGACCAGACCCGCTTCCCGCAGGCACAGCAGTCGCCCCCACCCCGGAGAAGCCAAACCTCCCGCTGCTCCTGCCCTCCCCCGCGCCACCCAAAGCTCCTGCCCCGGCAACACATATTCCCTGGACCCCCACCTGGCCTTATCCCTTCCCTTGCACCCCTCATTCCCTTCCCCCCCCACCAGACATAACCCCCCCACACACACACACCCCCACAGCCAGGTGTCCTCGTAAAACGTGTTATTTAGCAGAGAAGGTCTGCCTGGATTGTGCCATGTCAGCAACGAAATGACCTGCAGAGTATGGTGAAGCCAAAAGAGAGTGAGGTGCTGGTGTGTATAACTTTACTGTGGCAAAGAAATACAGCTTCTCACCGTGCACAGGGAAAGCCGTCTCCCCCATGCCCTGACCCTTTGCCAGTGCAGCCCTGCCTGCCACTGGTTTTGTAGTCTTATTTCCACAAAATAGCCCAATCAGGGAGGAATGCTGTACAGCGCAGAGTGAATACGTATACAAGGCACACAGCTGGTTACTCTACAATCTGCAGTGATATATATCATTATGTCCATCTTTTATATTTGTAACCCTTCTGCCCATCACAGTTGGCAGCAACAAGGGCCGGGTTCAGTATCTAGGGGTTCCATTCCAATAACACAATGCAAAACCGGCTCGAGCCCCCACCCAGTGACCTGGGACAAATATATACCACCAACGCTGAGCGCCTCTATGAGGCAATACTTCCCCTCTCGCAAGCACATAGTCTGAGTGTGACAAAACCCTTTTAATAACAGAGAGAAACAATGTGGCATTATGTTGGGGAAACACCACCAACAGGATTCATAACAATCCATGAGCCAAAACCCACCCCAAGCAAATTGGGCCGTGTCCTTTCCCTTTAGTTCTTGAGTCCAGCAACCCAAAAGTCACCCAAAATCCCAAAAGTCCAACAACCCAAAAGCCTCTGTCCCTGGTCATGGCAGCCCCAGAATTCAAAAGTTTATCTGCAGAGTTTTACCTCCCAACCTGGGTGGAAATGGGGGGGGGGGTTACCTCTCTGTGGGGCTCCGCTCCACCAGCCACAAATTGCTCTGCTCATCATCCCGTGAGCTACTCCCACCGTCCCACAAAGTGCTCCATGATATATCTTCAGCCCCCACCCACTACTTAACACAACTCAGTGATTTCAGCTCTTCGTAATTTTAGCTTGTAGGAGGGGAGCCTCAGTGATCGTACACCATCGGCCCAAAGTCAATTCAGCTCAGCAGCCTATAACTAGACTCCTAATGGAATCAAAACTGGCTCTGATATTCACCTGTAGAGAGAGGAGACAGTACAATTAGCATGTACAGCCCACACCACCAGATATTAATACCAACCCCCAGGCTCTCTCATTTCACTAGGTTTTGGAACCCATGACCTTTGCCTAGCGAGTACTGCTTAGTTGGTGAGTCCCTCCATCATAACAAAAGGCCAAGTACAGTTCCACTATTCACATAATCAGGATAATAACAGTTTATTCTTCCTGCCCCAATAACAGAGAAACTGGGGCTCCTGCAGCTGCCAAAGTGACAATCTGGGGGGTGGGTGTGCCTATGCAAATGAGATCAGCCCCTGAAGTTCTTTTCCATAACCCTCCACGACTCACCACCAGATGTCAGGGTAGAGCTCATCACTCTGCTTACACATTCTTCCGCAGTGCAAGGCCTGATCCTTGGGCAGGGGAATTTCCAATACACACCCTAGAAAGCTCCATTACTACCTTCTCACTATGACAGAAAAGAGATGTTTGTCTTTGTGATGCTGTTATTTACAGTTTGCACTTCTAGGCTTCTTGCTGGAAGCAGCCCACTGGTGGAAAATGCATGTGAGGTAGGGTGACCAGATGTCCCGATTTTATAGGGATAGTCCCAATATTTAGTGCTTTTTCATATATAGGCACCTATTACCCCCAACACACTGTCCCGATTTTTCACACTTGCTATCTGGTCACCCTAATGTGAGGTATGAAACTACTAGAAGTGTGGGAGCACAGCCAAGAATCTGAGAGGACACAAAGCCACCTTGCTTCATCCTATGACCTAACTCAGTGGTTCTCAACCAGGAGTATGTAGACCACTGCTGGTACACAGAGGTCTTCCAGGGTGTACATCAACCCAGCTAGATAGTTGCCTAGTTTTACAACAAGCTACATAACAAGCACTAGCAAAGTCCGTACAAACTAACATTTCATCAAGACAATGACTTATTTATATTGCTCCATATACTCTTAACTGAAATGTAAGTACAATATTTGTATTCCAATTCAGTAATAATGTGATGTGACACTTGTATTTTTATGTCTGATTTTGTAAGCAAGTAATTTTTAAATGTGGTGAAACTTGGGGTATGCAAGACAAATCAGACTCCTGAAAGGGATGCAGTAGTCTGGAAAGGTTGAGAAACCACCAACCTAAACTATGCCCTGCTCAGCTTGGGCTCAGTTCAGAATCAGGGTCACCCTAACCTCGAATCATACTCCTCCCTCCAGTACAAGCTAATATATACTTTTAAACATGTAAACAGAATTTAATATTTTTCATATACAATGGCTAAATCAAACCTGGAAATAACTACACCAAATAAATTAAGAGAAATAAAGGTATTGGGCTGAAATCCCAACTAAGGGAGATCCTAGGAGGTGGGGCAGATATAAGGAAGAGGGATTTTATGGAATGGGGTTTCCTGAGGGATGGTAGAAAGGGATGGAATAAAGAAGAATACAGACTGGGAGGGAGAAAGGGAAGTTGAACAGAAAGAAATTGGGGAAAGGGAGGAGGGGCAAAAGCAGTGAAAAGGGGAGGGGACAGAGACTGGAGGGACAAAGGAGAAGGAGGGTATGGCAAATGTTTTCCCTGATTATTTTCTTTCAGTGACATCTCTGCAAGTCTGCACAATGGGGTTTTTTCTGTTCTGCAAAGGATTATTGGGGAGCAACTCAAGCTGGTGCTTAGTAACATTTTCTGTCAGCTACACCAGTTCCGTGTGCTGCCCAGGGGTGTCCTTCCAAAGCCGTATGACAGTACGTGAAAAAAAAATCTAACTTAATAAAACTTCTTTATAGGCAATTAACTGAATTCTTGGACAACTAGCTTGGTAGATAAATCCACACCCAACTTCTGTCACTTAATAAAACTGGTTGGGTCAGACGAATGAAGACATTACTTACAGAAAGCAAATGATCTGGTAAGAAATCTTCCTTTCTCCGCTTGTCCACAGTATTGGGAAGTAGTGAGTGGCATCAGAATCCAAGGAAGGGAAAGGACATTGTGTGCAATTCAATTCACCACTTTGAACAGACTAGAACCTATCTGGGGACCATCCCCTGAAGTACCTTCCTTTCAAAAAATGCTTCTCTGGGAGACTGGACGTCTAGCTTTTCATATGGTATGTGGGCAGTGATGATTATGTTGTCACTTTACAAATATCTTCCAGAGATGTCTAGTGATCTAGCCGCCATGTCGAGCAGACACTGATCTAGACTGTAATAACCTCAGGGAATAGTTGATCTGAAGCGTTATAAAGGGAACTTATGCACCCCCTTTTCCATGTTACTATCATTGTCCCCTCTGCATTGTGTGTGAAATGCAATGAACCAGGAATCCGATTTCCTGACTGCTCAGTCTGCTTGAGGTGGAATTTTAATGCTCTGAGCATGTCTAGAGTGAGCCACAACTTTTCCTGTTTGTGCTCTGGATGATAGGATTGTTTCTTGAGATGCATGGAAAGAAGAACTGACCTTGCTCAGAAAATACCAAGGAGTACAAAGAACCATGTGGTCCTGATGAAACAGACAATATGCCTCATGAAAGAAGGGGGCTGTTTGTTCTGACAGTCCTGTCTTGCTGTTGCAACAGCTACCAAAATGTAGAAAAAGAATGTTCCATTGCAAAAATTATGTTCTTAATAAAAATTGTTTTTAAAAGGAAAACTTAGATTCTGCGGATACTGAAGGCTTAGCTCTGAGGGAGAACCTTACCTTCTAGTGCTAGGAATGCAGCAGTCTCCTCAGTTTATGTCTCCAGCTGCGCTGAAAATGCCACTCTTTCCAGGGTAACAACCGGTCAAAGTAACGAAAGCCCAAATAAAAGCAAATCATTTCAGCTCTTCTCCCTTCTTCAGGGTGTAACTTCAATACTCCTGGTGGTCCCTTAGTCTAAGGCCTGCACCTAAATGTAGCTTGACCAAGCTACGCTCTCATTGGTGTAAAAAATTCATGCCTGAGAGACCCAGTTACACTGACCTAAGACCCAGTATAGACACTGCTTTCGTTGACCTACTGAGTGCCTCTCAAGGGGGTAGATTTACTGCAGTGACAGAAAACCCCCTTCTCGTGCTGAGGCATATGTCTACACAACAACAGAACAGCTGCACTGGTGCAGCTGTGCCTCTGTAACGCTTACAGTGTAGACATAGCCCGAGAGGAGCTGCCACCTTACATCTTCCATGAGCTGCACCCTTGGGCCCCTGTCTTGACCACAAACACTCCTTGTTTCTGTATTTCTTTCTTTCCCTGAGGCTACTTTCTTTTGCTCTGTTGCAGCTTGTTAGCTTTCTTCTCAGGACTTGGCTGTCTGGGTCTCTAGACAAGTGAATCCTTTTCTTGGGATATTTTGCTCAGCTGTCTGGCTGTTTCTTTAGTCCTAAAAGAGTCTTAAGATCTCTTCCAAAGTCTCTGACAGACTCTTTTCTTGGCTCTATTACAAGTGAACAACATGGGGAATAGATGGCCAGCCCTCTGTGGAGAAAGAGGTGGTTAGGGACTATTTAGAAAAGCTGGACGTGCACAAGTCCATGGGGTCGGACGAGTTGCATCCGAGAGTGCTAAAGGAACTGGCGGCTGTGATTGCAGAGCCATTGGCCATTATCTTTGAAAACTCGTGGCGAACGGGGGAAGTCCTGGATGACTGGAAAAAGGCTAATGTAGTGCCAATCTTTAAAAAAGGGAAGAAGGAGGATCCTGGGAACTACAGGCCAGTCAGCCTCACCTCAGTCCCTGGAAAAATCATGGAGCAGGTCCTCAAAGAATCAGTCCTGAAGCACTTACATGAGAGGAAAGTGATCAGGAACAGTCAGCATGGATTCACCAAGGGAAGGTCATGCCTGACTAATCTAATCACCTTCTATGATGAGATTACTGGTTCTGTGGATGAAGGGAAAGCAGTGGATGTATTGTTTCTTGACTTGAGCAAAGCTTTTGACACAGTCTCCCACAATATTCTTGTCAGCAAGTTAAAGAAGTATGGGCTGGATGAATGCACTATAAGGTGGGTAGAAAGTTGGCTAGATTGTCGGGCTCAACGGGTAGTGATCTACGGCTCCATGTCTAGTTGGCAGCCGGTGTCAAGTGGAGTGCCCCAGGGGTCGGTCCTGGGGCTGGTTTTGTTCAGTATCTTCATAAATGATCTGGAGGATGGTGTGGATTGCACTCTCAGCAAATTTGCGGATGATACTAAACTGGGAGGAGTGATAGATACGCTGGAGGGCAGGGATAGGATACAGAGGGACCTAGACAAATTGGAGGATTGGGCCAAAGAAATCTGATGAGGTTCAATAAGGATAAGTGCAGGGTCCTGCACTTAGGACGGAAGAACCCAATGCACAGCTACAGACTAGGGACCGAATGGCTAGGCAGCAGTTCTGCGGAAAAGGACCTAGGGGTGACAGTGGACGAGAAGCTGGATATGAGTCAGCAGTGTGCCCTTGTTGCCAAGAAGGCCAATGGCATTTTGGGATGTATAAGTATGGGCATAGCGAGCAGATCAAGGGACGTGATCGTCCCCCTCTATTCGAAATTGGTGAGGCCTCATCTGGAGTACTGTGTCCAGTTTTGGGCCCCACACTACAAGAAGGATGTGGATAAATTGGAAAGAGTCCAGTGAAGGGAACAAAAATGATTAGGGGTCTGGAACACATGACTTATGAGGAGAGGCTGAGGGAACTGGGATTGTTTAGTCTGCAGAAGAGAAGAATGAGGGGGGATTTGATAGCTGCTTTCAATTACCTGAGAGGTGGTTCCAGAGAGGATGGTTCTAGACTATTCTCAGTGGTAGAAGAGGACGGGACAAGGAGTAATGGTCTCAAGTTGCAGTGGGGGAGGTTTAGGTTGGATATTAGGAAAAACTTTTTCACTACGAGGGTGGTAAAACACTGGAATGCGTTGCCTAAGGAGGTGGTGGAATCTTCTTCCTTAGAAGTTTTTAAGGTCAGGCTTGACAAAGCCCTGGCTGGGATGATTTAATTGGGGATTGGTCCTGCTTTTGAGCAGGGTGTTGGACTAGATGACCTCCTGAGGTCCCTTCCAACCCTGATATTCTATGATTCTATGAACCCAGAGTTCCTTCCCCTTTTCTAGTCTTCCTCTCAGCAGATGGACCTCCTTCTAAGGGAGGCTGGTCTTACAGCAAATCCGGAGAAGTATAAATTAGAGAACAAAGACACCAAATACTATCCAGTAGGAAATGGTCACGTTCACACCCTGATAGACAAGGAAAAAGCATTTAAAGAGTGGCCTGTTTCCATCCCCTCCCCCCCCCCGCCCCCACACATGATCCTTTAGACTAGAGATTAGAGGGTTACTACTGGGGGTTGTGCTTCATTTCACTAGAATAACTGTCCCACTGGCTGACCTGATAAAACAGTTGGCACTCAAATGGGTTATGTGGACTGAGCATTATGAAAAGGTATTCAGTAAGAAAAAGGAAATATTAAGTACACAACCCTTTTTTACACAGCCTAGATTTTTGGATTGACAGTTTGTACTGTAAGCCAGTGCTTCAGCCTGACGTCGAGTTGGGATCTGCACTACCATAAGAGACCCAATATTCCACCATCAAGAAAGGATGTGATGTTGTTTGGTGGGTGGTGGAAGCACAGAGGCATCACCTCGCAGGTGACTAAACAGGAGCCATTGGGATGGCTAGATGTGATGAAGGACGCAAGATGGTAACTAGCTCTGAAAGGACAGTTACCTTTTCCGTAACTGGTGTTCTTCAAGATGTGCTGCTCATGTCCATTCCACAATAGGTGTGCATGCTCGCCACGTCCACCGGTGCTGGAAGTTTTTCCCCCTGGCAGTACCCGTAGGGGAGCACCCCTAGCAACCCCTGGAGTGGCGCCTTCATGGCACGGTATAAGGGGCGCTACACGCTCCCCCCACCCTCAGTTTCTTCTTGCCAGACAACTCCAACAGAGGGGAAGGAGGGTGGGACGTGGAATGGCAATGAGCAACACATCTCGAAGAATGCCAGTTACGGAAAAGGTAACTGTCTTTTCTTCTTCGAGTGATTGCTCATGTGCATTCCACAATAGGTGATTCCAAGCTATATCTGTTGGAGGTGGGTAGTTCACAAACTCTCAGGACGGAGTACAACCCTGCCGAACCCAGCGTCCTCCCTGGTTTGGGAGACAATTGCATAATGCAAGGTGAACATGTGGACCGAAGACCATGTGGGAGCCCTACAAATATTCTGAATAGGGACATGGGCTAAAAAGGCAGCCGACGAGGCTTGCGCCCTAGTCAAGTGTGCCCTCACTATCAACGGCGGGGGGGATTCCCGCCAGGTCGTAACAGGTATGAATACACGAGGTGATCCAGTTGGATAGCTGCTGAGTGGAGATCAGCTGACCTCTCATGCCTTCGGCCGAGGCAACGAACAGCTGCGAAGATTTCTTGAACAACTTCATCCGTTCTAGGTCAAAGGCCAGAGCTCGTCTCACATCCAGCATGTGGAGGCGGCGCTCCTCCCTGGACGCATGGGGCTTGGGACAGAGGACCAGCAGGAAGACGTCCTGACCCATGTGGTAGGTGGAGACCACCTTAGGGAGGAACGAAGGATGCGGCTGGAGTTGGACTTTATTATTGTGGAACACCGCGTACGGGGGCTCGGCAATCAGGGCCGTGAGCTCCAAGAACCGTCTAGCTGATGTGATCACCACCAGGAAGGCCACCTTCCACAAGAGGTGCAACCAGGAGCACGTAGCTAGCGGCTCAAACGGGGGACCCGTCAACCGGGCCAGCACCAAGTTCATGTCCCACTGTGAGACTGTGGGCCTAACATAAGGGAAAAGACAATCCAATCCCTTAAGGAATCAGCCAGTCATAGCATGGGAGAATACCGTGTGACCCTGAACCGGTGAGTGGAAGGCTGATATGGCTGCCAAGTGCACCTTGACGGACAAGGGCACAAGGTCCTGGGCTCTAAGGTTAAAGAGGTAGTTTAAAATGAGCTGGATTGGAGCAGCCACGAGTGAAACACCCTGATCAGCTGCCCACCGGGAAAACCGAGACCACTTTGCCAGGTAGGCCTGACGGTGGAGGGCCGTTTGCTTTCCAGAAGGATGTGCTGAACTCCTTCCAAGCACGTCCTTTCCTCCCGGCCTAACCCTTGAGCAGCCATGCTGTGAGGTGGAGTGCTGCTAGGTTGGGGTGCAGGAGGCGGCCCTGGTCCTGGGATAGCAGGTCCGGGTGGGATGGCAACAGCCACAGCCATGGCAGGGCAACTGCCAGGCTTGTGAGAGTCCCGTACCAATGTTGCCTGGGTTATGCCGGGGCAATCAGAAGGACCTGGGCCCTGTCTGTTTTTATTTTCTCCAAGACCTTGCTGATCAGCAGGATCGGGGGGCAGGCATAGAGAAGCTGGCCCAACCAGGATAGGAGGAAGGCATCGGAGATGGCACCCACACCCAACCCCCCACCCTGGAGTAGAAGCAGGGACACGAGCGGTTCTGCCGTGTTGTGAACAGGTCCACCTGGGGAGTGCCCCACACTTGGAAAAGCCTGTGCACCACCTCTGCGTGTAGCGACCACTCGTTCTGAGAGGAGAAGTCTTGGCTCAGGTGATTCAGGGCACCTGGTAAGTGGTGGGCTTGTAGCAAATATTGTGGGCTATACAGAAGTCCCACAGCCTGCGGGCTTCCTGGCAGAGGGCAGAGGAGCGGGCCCCGCCTTGCCGGTTGATGTAAAACATCAAGGCCATGTTGTCCATGAGAACCCTGACCACTCTGCCCTCCAGGTGCGAGCGGAAGGCCGCGCATGCCAGAAGGACCACCCTGAGCTCCTTGACGTTTATATGCAGGGCAAGGTCCTGCGCGGAGCACAGACCTTGGGTCTCAACGTTCCCTACATTGGCTCTCCACCCCAGGTCCAAAGTGTCGGACACCAGCTCCACCGATGGGGGTCTGCCCCTGAACGGGACCCCATGGAGCATGTTCTCCGCGGACTACCATTGTAGGGAGGCGATCACTGGTTCGGGCACAGTGAGGACTTTGTCCACCCTGTCTCTGGCCTGGGAGGATACCGAGGCCAACCAGAGCTGGAGGGGCCTCATCCTGAGTCTGGCGTGGCGAACCACATATGTGCATGCCGACATGTGACCCAGGAGCTGGAGGCACACCCTGGCTGTGGTCACGGGGAACCTTGTGACCGTGTGGATGAGCCCTTTTAGGGTCTCGAATCTGTCCAGTGGGAGGGAGGCCCTGGCCGATGTCGTGTCCAGGACTGCCCCAATAACTACGTGCTGCACCGGGACTAAGGTGGACTTGGTGTCATTTACCAACAGGCCCAGAGTGGTGCACATGGACAGGAGCAGCACCGCATGATCCCGCACCTGTGACCTGGAGCTGCCCTTGATCAGCCAGTCGCTGAGACGGGGAAGATCTGAACTCCACAACGTCTGAGGTAGGCCACTACCACAGACATGCACTTTGTGAACATCCTGGGAGCAGTGGACAGGCCAAACAGGAGGACCGTAAATTGGTAGTGTTCTGTAAATTGGTAGTTTTCCACTGTGAAACAGAGGAAACATCTGTGCCCCTCAAATATATGAAGGTTGAAGTACATGTCCTGCAGACCGAGGGTGGCGTACCAGTCCCCAGGATCCAGGGAGGGGATGATGGAGAACACAGACACCATGCAAAACTTGAGGCTTGCCATGTACTGGTTCAGGCCTTGCAGGTCCAGGATGGGCCTGAGTCCCGCTTTGGCTTTTGGAATAAGAAAAGAGCGGGAGTAGAAACCCTTACATCTGAACTCCGCTGGCACCACTTCCACCACTCCTAGGCCAAGGAGCTGTCCCACCTCCTGCTTAACCAGGGCCTCGTGAGAGGGGTCCCCGCAGGAGAGATGGGGATGGGGAGTGGTTGGGCGGGGTAGAGGTAAACTGGAGGGTGTAGCTCCGAGAGATGGTGTTGAGGACCAATTGGTCTGAGGTCAGCTGCAACCACCACTCCAGGAAAGAAGCATACAACGGGCTTGAGAAGAGAAGCTTTATTGTGGGTGGATCCCTGGTATGAACTGGTAAGTCGCCCCCGGATGTCCCGTCAAAACTGACGTTTTCCTGCCTGTTTGCCCTTGGAAGGCCCAGGTTGGGGAGCAGACAGAGACTGCCTCTGCAGGCGTTTCTTATAGTCCCGTGACTTTTTATGAGGGGGCTCATACTCAGAGTGGGTGGCTTGGGTGGGAGCCTGCTGAGGCTTAAACTTGGTCCTGGCCGGAGCCGGGATATAGGGGCCAACGGTCTTAAGCGTGGTGTGGGAATCTTTCAGGCTGTGCAATTTCACGTCCATCTGTTCCGCAAACAGGGCCTTGCCATCGAACGGAAGGTCCTGCAAGGAGTTCTGTGCCTCGCTTGACAGCCCAGACAGCAGGAACCACGACGCCCTCTTCATGGACACGGCGGAGGCCATAGATCTTGCAGCCGTATCCGAGGCATCCGACGCTGCCTGCAGGGTCACCCTAGCAGCCACTGTACCCTCCTCCACCAGCGCCTTGAACTCCTTCATGTCACGCTCCTGGAGGGAGTCCTTGAATTTGGGCAGAGATCCACACAAATTGAACTCGTACCACCCCAGAAGGGCTTGGTGGTTTGCCACCCTTAACAGATTTATTCGTCCTCGAGTTTCCATTCTTAAGTCCAGCCTCCTTGAGTCTTTATTTTTCAGAGTAGGGGCTGGTTGGCCTGGACTCTCCCTGTGGTTGGGGGCAGGGTGGGTGTACAGGAATTCATGCCCCTTGGTGGCTGTTCTGCCCTCTTAGAGATGGGGGGCGAGAAAGCTGGGGTTTGCCACAAGGCGTTGGAAATCTTTGCCACCCCTTCGTGGAGTGGGAGGGCCACCCTGCCCGCTGCTGAGGCCAAGAGGACATTGAAGAGGGAGACCGAGGGTTCCTCCTCCTCCTCGGCTTGATGCCACCCTTTTCAACGGTTCCTGTTGGGCCTTAGAGTCCTCCTGCAGAACAGGTGGAGGAGGGACCGTAATAGCCTCATCGGGGAGGATGAGGATGGGGGTGTGGTACTCTGCGTACCCACCAGTGCCGGAGGTCCCACCACTTGGTTGCCCTCCGGGTGCGGAACGGGAGTTGAATGCCCCACTGACTCCTTCCTGGGAGGCTGAGATAGGAAGGCTAATGGTCTCTCCGAGCCTCCGGCCACAGAGAAAACCACCACCAGGGGCTGTGTCGGGGGGCCGCGGGTGCTGGCCAAGGAGGGGCACTTGGTACCACGGTGCTAGCCAAGGAGCCCGGTGCCACTGCATCTGCTGCGGCACCGGCGGAGCAGGCCGTTCAGCCTGGCTAACCTGGCCCATCGACTGACAACTGCCAAGGGAGGCTGGGCCGCAGTACGACCTGCCACCGTCCGAGGACCGGAAGGAGCGGCGGTGTCAGGAACGGTGCCAACCATGAGATTGTGACCCCGGCATGGAGGAGCAGTACCACTGCCGGTAGCAGCTGCTCTGCCATCAGCTCCGATGGGCGGATCCGCGACGGCAAGGTGCCGACGATCAACGCCTGAGACTGGGAGCAGCGCCGCGGCAGGGTCCTGGCGCGAGACAAAGGACGGGAACGGCACCGACAGGCCATGGTAGCCTCTTGGAGACAAGGACCTCCGGTGCCGTCTGTCCCAGTCTCGATGGGGCACACTCTCCTCATGAGGTCTATGGTCCCTCGAGGTGGAGCGGTGCCTGGAACCCCTGCCAGTCCGAATCCAGCCAGACAACCTGGTGGGGGTTAATGGGGACTGCGGATGGGGCGGTCGCTGAGCAGCGAACGGTGTTGGGAACATTCCCTAGACTGTGAACGATACCGACCAGGCAGTGACTGCGGAGATCCAAGCGGTGGCTTGCCTCTGGACCGGTTAGCAAGTCTTTAGCTCCTGTGTCTCGGTGAAGAAGACCTCTTCTTAGCCTTTTTGACATGCCCCACGGACAGGGAACAGTGCTGACTGGTGGGAGGCACCGAAGGGTCGCCGTGCACAGACACCACGGTACTTGGTGCCGACTCGGAGTGGCGCACCAGAGTCGGGGTCAGGGCTGACTCCATCAGAATGGCTCGGAGCCGAATGTCCCCTTCCTTCTTGGTCCGATGCTTGAAGGATCTGCAAATTTTGCAGCGATCGCTGAGATGGGTTTCCCCCAGACAGCGTAAACAGTCTTTGTGTAGATCACTCGCTGCCATCGGCCACCTGCAAGTGTCGCACGACTTAAAGCCTGGGACACGGGGCATGTCCCGACCCGGGCGCACTAAACTAAGCTAACGCTAAACTAAACTACTTTAACTACAGGTACTACTGACGATGAATGAACAAGAGTTCAAGGGGGAAGCTGCAGCCACACTGGGGCAGAGCAGTTCCGACGCACCTTCGCCGGCGGCAAGAAGGAACTGAGGGTGGGGGGAGGGTGCAGTGCCCCTTATACTGCGCCATGGAGGCGCCACTCCAGGGGTGGCTAGGGGTACTCCCCTATGGATACTGCTCGGGGAAAAACTTCTGGCACCAGTGCAGGTGGCGAGCATGCACACCTATTGTGGAATGGACATGAGCAATCACTCAAAGAAGCTCAGTGCCTTGGGCATCTGTGATCACCCTGGGAAACAACATACAACATCAGTAGCCTTTTTCTCAGGTGAGTACTGTACATGGACAGCAAAATAGGTTCCACTTCCAAATGCTGTGGCTGTGGCAAGAGACACAAGTTTTGAAACATTTTAATGAGCAAATGATGTAGCCCCTGATGTAGCCCCCTTTCACACTGATGTAGCCCCTGAAATCAGCAACCTTTTCCAAACCTTGTTAAATAAAAATAACCTGAGACTGAAATTTAGGGCTGCAGCATTGTTCTAGCCTAAGCACAAGTCTACTAAGATGACTGTTCATTATCGCTGCTAATCATGCAGCCTTCCATTCCCATTTTTTATTATTCTCATCATGGTGGAGAAAAATTACGCCTTCTACCACAAAAAAGAAAAGGAGGACTTGTGGCACCTTAGAGGCTAACCAATTTATTTGAGCATAGGCTTTCGTGAGCTACAGCTCAGAAGTGCCACAAGTACTCCTTTTCTTTTTGCGAATACAGACTAACACGGCTGTTACTCTGAAACCTTCTACCACTGTTCAAGTTTTCTACTGAAAAGTTAATTACTTTGTACTAACATATTGAGACAAAAAACAATTATCTAATTAGGATTATATTACCCAAACTATGAACAAAAAACAAGAAAGAAACGAGATCTGTCACCCCTTACTTTCCTCCTGTGCAAAGCAAACCAGGACCTGTCTAGGCCACTCCTGGATCTCCCTCCCCAGCCCCCAATTTCTTCTGGCTCTGGAAGTGGCAGAGGAGTTTTTTCCTCTGGCTCTTGGGGAGATCTGACCTCCCCCACCCCCCAACCTGTCCACCAGCACAAGGAAGGGGTCCTTCACCTCCCTGGCCAGGATCAGCTACTTCTGAGGGATAAAGGAGGGAGCTTGGCCTTACTTCCCCCCCTACCCCCAATCACTCAAACCCACCAAATTATTAATTTCTCTGCAGGAAATTAATCTTTTGCTCCCATTCCTTTCTGTAACACACCCAGTTATTGGGTGTTTCACTTTCATTTCTCTGTAGGAGGATCCTCCCTGCTCCTATTCCTTTTTGTAACATGATCCAGCACTCATCCTTCATAAAGTTCCTCAGCTGCTGCTGCTCTCCTCCGATTTTCTTCCTCCTCCAAATAAACCCCAACCTACTGCTCACATTTCCATTCCTCTATCCCAGGCAAACTTCCACGCACTCCTACATCCCTACCCCTCACCCAGGAGTCAAACCTCCAACCTTCCTCCCCAACTGCCCTCATCCCATCGTTTCCAATTCCAACGTGCTGACTATTTTCGGAAGACTTTCCTGTAAATTATATGAACTATAAGAAGCGAAAGCCAAAGTATGATTGTGAATGTGTGTGGGAGAGAGACAGTGGCAGTGAAGTGTTAAGCTTTAGTAAACAGGTAGAACTTTCCAAGGGCTTGTCTACATTAAGGATTTTTGCACTGCAGAAAAACTGCGCCACCATACAGAAGGATTTGCAATTGTGCAACTTACCCCGACAAACCAGGTACATCACTGTAGCTACCATGGAGCAAAACTCCTTCAGGCTTGTCTACATGAGGAAATTTACTGCCAGAACTATACGGGTATAATTATACTGTTATAGCTGTGCTAGTATATCTCCCCACTTTTATTTCAGAATGAGTGCTTTTTTGTGGTATAGCATAGCAGAAAAAGTGTTATAAATTATTATGCAAACAATGGGTCCAATCTTGCAACCATCCACTACTGAATTAAGTAAGTTTTTGAAAGGTCAGACCCTACGCTATGTGCTGCTGCTGAATGAAAGATTATGGAATGGGATATTGCTGTTATGTACAGCTTTTAAATGTCATTTTGTTTTTAAGTTATGGTCTATTCATATAGAAAAATCCTGAGAGTAAAGTTTTTCTAAAAAAGCAAAAGCTGATTAGAGAATTTGCAGTCCATATTTTCATAGCTGAATTATGAAAACACAGTGACAGAGATTTGTAACAGAAATACAAACTACCCCCGCACAAATGCTATCAGTATAACACAACATGCAACAACCATTTACTGTAACTAATTCAGCTTTATTGCAGGTACTATAAATATAACATGATGACATCTTGACTGAAGATGCAGAGTAAGAAGCTAACTGCCTGAAGTACAATTGTTCAGTATATTAGCATCATAAAGGCTTAGGACATTCACTTATTAATTGGTACTATTCTAAGTTTATTTGTTCCTTGATTTACAGTGTCAGACACTGCTGTAAAATATACAAACTCATGAACTGAATACCTGGCTTGTAGAATTATTAGTTGTGCTCAGTCATAATTCTGAATAAGAAAGACTAATAATTAAAATGTGTTTGGATACAATGCAAGAATATTTTTCATTTGGTTGATATGTAATGTAATTGAGCAGTTTTCATTTTTGAAAATTGAACTCGAAACTTCAAGCAGTGTAAACGGTTAGCATGTTCTAGTACAGTGGTGGGCAAACTTTTTGGCCCGAGGGCCACATCTGGGTATGGAAATTGTACAGCAGGCCACGAATGCTCACAAAATTGGAGGTTGGGGTGTGGGAGGGGGTGAGGGCTCTGGCTGGGGTGCGGGTTCTGGAGTGGGGCTAGAAATGAGTTCAGGGTGTGGGAGGGGGCTCTGGGCTGGGGCAGAGAGTTGAGGTGTGGGGGTGGGCGTGAGGGCTCCGGCTGGGTGTGTGGGCTCTGGGGTGGGGCTGGGGATGAGGGGTTGGGGGGGGACCAGGGATGGGGCACGGAGTTGGGGGGCTGGAAGGGGTCAGGGATGCAGACTCTGTGCAGTGCTTACCTCAAGCAGTTCCTGGAAACAGTGGCATGTCCCCTCTCCGGCTCCTATATGGAAGCGCGGCCCGGCGGCTCTGCGCGCTGCCACATCCACAGGTGCTGCCCCTGCAGCTTCCATTGGCCACGGTTCCCAGCCAATGGGAGCTGCAGGTGCTGCATTTGGGGCGGGGGCAGCGTGCGAACCCCCTGGCTGCCCCTATGTGTAGGAACCAGAGGGGGGACATGCCATGGCTTCCGGGAGCCGTGCAGAGCCTTGGCATGTGCGGAGTGGGGCAACCCCCCAACTCCGCTCCTTGGCTGGAGCGCCAGAGTGGGGCAAGCCCTGGATCCCGCTCCTCAGCGAGAGCTCGAGGGCCGGATTAAAATGTCTGAAGGGCCGGATGTGGCCGCCGGGCTGTAGTTTGCTCACCCCTGTTCCAGTAGTTGCAAATATTTTTTATAAGTAGGCTCTCTTGTTTTTTTGACTATTACAAAAGTATATTTAAGCAACTGGGCATATACATAACAATCAAACTTTAAAAAGCTAACATAGTAAAATATGTTTTACCATCTTTCATTGCAAATTTTTTCTCATTAACTTATGGTCTTTGAGGTAATCTTACAAAATAAAGATTAAAAGTTTCTTGCATGTAACAAAGAATGCTTATTTAGTGAAAGTAATAAGATATTCTGGGTAAGCTTGAATGTCATTAAATATGACAAACATTGATGGATTTGGCTTATTGTCAGTCACACTATCAAACAGATCTGTCGGATCAGTGTTGTTTTTTGACGGTGGTGCAATTATTCCTTTTTGTCCAGCACAATATTCTCCAACGAGGACTCGGGCCAGGTACATGTATTTTTTCCCATTTGCATCTGGTTTTGAGTAGGTATCATGGGAAGAATAATTGGCATTGACAGCAAAGTACGTTCCATTCCCATAGCATGCAGCTGCGATCAGAAAGAGAAAGATCTGAGAATTTTTCATGAACAACCATCATTTATTTGTCTTTCACTTTTCTATATCCAAGATGCCTACAACCTTCGCCAAACCTTGCCATGAATAAAAGAGAACATCTGGAATTGAAATTAGGGCCACAGCACCATTCCAGACTTACTTGGTATGGAGCCTTTTACCAATGTCAAGTGTAATATCATCAAGCTGGCAGTTTATCACTTAGCTCCAGGTTCTTCTCTCACTGTGGAGCTGCTGCAGGACATTATACTCTCTCTCTTGGTTTATCCTAGAATCTATGGAATCTATCTTTCACACTGTTACAATTTAATATATTGTTGTTACAGATGTCATGACTGCAGTGGAACCATGTTTCTTGCACTGGGGCCCATTCCTTCTTGCTGGTATCTGGAGAAAATTGCTAAAACAAATAGTATTTCATAAGCAGAATGGGCCTGAAGTGCAGAGATATCAAATATGCCTTGAATACACTGTAACTATACACAATCAGGAAAATGATCACTCCATTGAGTATACAAACAAGGTTAGAACATAAGAACGGCCATACTGGGTCAGACCAAAGGGTCCATCTAGCCCAGGATCCTGTCTTCTGACAGTGGCCAATGCCAGGTGCCCCAGAAGGAAAGAACAGAACAGGTAATCATCAAGTGATCCATCCCCTGTCACCCATTCCCAGCTTCTGGCAAACAGAGGCTTGGGACACTATCCCTGTCCATCTTGGCTAATAGCCATTCATGGACCTATCCTCCATTAACTTATCTAGTTTTTTTTTTAATCCTGTTATAGTCTTGGCCTTCACAACATCCTCTGGCAAGGAGTTCTACAGGTTGACTGTGCGTTGTGTGAAAAAATACTTCCTTTTGTTTGTTTTAAACCTGCTGCCTATTAATTTCATTTGGTGACCCTCTAGTTCTTGTGTTATGAGGAGTAAATAACACTTCCTTATTTACTGTCTCCACACCAGTCATGATTTTATAGACCTCAATCATATCCCCCCTTAATTGACTCTTTTCTAAGCTGAAAAGTCCCAGTTTCATTAATCTCTCCTCATATGGCAGCCATTCCATTGTTACAAGACGAGATTACAAGATGTACCTTTGTTCATCCCACCTCTGCTTGCTCACAACAGAAGACCAACAATCCATATGTTTAATGCGTGAGGTGTTAGGATATAGATATTCAGGCCTGTCTGTAAAGGCCTATACTCTAAGAATTTAGGTGTATTCTTATCACTTGGCTAGTTATAAAGGTACAAAAGAGAATCAAAATCACTGTCTGCCAGTGTAAGGGCCTTTTCTTACTGTGACAGTCTGAGGCCCTGTTCTTAGGCTAAGGCCTTTGGCTAAGCAGCAGAGGCAGCCATAAGCTAGGAAGCGACCGGTCACATCCTCACATTCCAAACTAGTCACACTGAAAGAAGGTCCTATTGGGCTGTTAGGAATACAATCCTGTCCTGATAATGCCTATCACCTCCAGAGAAAGGAAAGTGCCTAGAAAATGTAAAAGGAAACAGCATCCTGTCTGGCAAGAACTCACTTCTCAATACTGGGATGTGAAATCCTCACTTCTGTATTGTTTTGTCATTATAGTTCCCACTTTGCTATTGTTTGTCTGTATAATCTCTGTCTGGTTCTGTGATTGTTCCTGTCTGCTGTATAATTAATTTTGCTGGGTATAAACTAATTAAGGTGGTGGGATATAATTGGTTACATAATCATGTTACAATATGTTAGGATTGGTTAGTTAAATTTCAGGAAAATGATTGGTTAAGGTATAGCTAAGCAGAACTCAAGTTTTACTATATAATCTGTAGTCAATGAGGAAGTGAGTGGGCGTGGGTGGGAGGGAGTGTGTGTGTGTGTGTGGGGGAGATGGGAACAGGGAATGGGGGTGAAGAAATTGGAATCATGCTTTGCTAAAGGGGGGAAATGGGAACAGGGGTAAGGAAATTGCAATCATGTTTTGCTAAAGGGGGAAATGGGAACAGGGAATGGGGGTAAGGAAATTGGAATAATGTTTGGCTAAGGGCAGGAATGGGAACAGGGACACAGGTGTAAGGCTCTGTGGTGTCAGAGCTGGGAAGGAGGATACTAAGGAAGGAAACTGGAATCATGCTTGCTGGAAGTTCACCCCAATAAACATCAAATTGTTTGCACCTTTGGACTTCGGGTATTGTTGCTCTCTGTTCATGCGAGAAGGACCAGGGAAGTAAGTGGGTAAAGGAATAAGCCCCCTAACATGAGGCATGTCTAAGGAATCCCAGATAAATTGAAGTTGGAAGCTCTCTTCCACCAGGAATAAGAAACTGGTTGGGTCTGCACACTTTCTAGTCAGACTTCAAGGAAATTTATTTGGGGATTTTAACTAAGTGATTCTATAAAAATGTTTCTCCTTTGTAAGTTCAAGCAAACTAGACTAGTAGAATGTCAAAGAAAACTTTTAAGCAATTGTTTTTGATGTGTTAAACTAGTCCATTTCAAATCAAACCCTAGACAAAGTGCATCTTTACATCTTGCAGAATGATCTGAAGATTGATAAATGCATTAGAAATACTGAAGAACTGACAACTGTTGATTATATACCTGTGGGGTTCTGGGTGAATTAATAAAAACTTGTTCATTGGTTATGAATAACTGTGTCCTGATCTGAGACACACTGTTGAAGGTAAAAGTAGACCTGAGAAGAACTGTCTAGGTGGAGAGGAGAGCAGATGCTGCATACTCTCCAAGGCTAATGCATCGGCCACACTTTCTGCTTCAAATACAATGCCTCCTAGAGCTTCCATTGGAGCACTGAGTCATCAGCTAAAACAGGCAGAGCAGAACACTGAAGATGAGCATATTAAGCTACATTGAGCTTCTGCAGACAACTATATTGATTCACAGACTGGCAAAGCAGCCTAATTCTCCCCTTACCCTCACCCCAATAAGAAATCTGAGTCCTATCCCAGCTGTTGAAACCTCCTACTACATACACCCTCCCCCAAACACACAGCACCTACCAGCTGCCTAAACTCTCCTCCTATAACCTCTCCACACCAAAAAAATAAACCACAAAGACCCATCCACGCCACTCCCAACACAGTCCTGCAAATCCTCGATAAACAAATAGGCAAGAACTGCTTCCAGCCCCCACGAGGTACTCAGTTTCCAAGTGTCATCTACCCGGAAATTGGGTAGTATTGTAAGGGTTAGATATCATCAGTACATCATACTAAAAACAACAGGCAAATATTAGAGCTACGTGTCACAGCCATGGGAGATGCTCTATTTGTCCACAGTGAACACTATTTAAATAAATATATAAAATCAGTATTTGCCAACAGCATTTTCCAGACAGCAGTACCTGAGATATCACTTTTTTCTGACACCTTGAACAGAAAATAAATTGGATGTACGGTAGGTTGGCAAACGTTATCTTTTAATGGCTCTCTCTGTATCTCTGTCTTAGGTGTACCTAATGCACCCATCAACATGGAAAATGAGGGGGTATTTCCTGGAAGAAGGCAGAGATGGGGGGTTCTGAAAATGGGAAACAAACAGGGAGTTTCTGGAGGGATGCTGGGGCCGAGAAGGGAAGCAGAGACAGAAAGATGGATGATCTGACATAGTATTGTCATGAAAGCTCACGAAAGCTCATGCTCAAATAAATTGGTTAGTCTCTAAGGTGCCACAAGTGCTCCTTTTCTTTTTGCGAATACAGACTAACACGGCTGTTACTCTGAAACCTGTCATAGTATTGTCAGTTATACAGCAGTAAATAGTATTATCTCGCAGTACTCCACAAATTTGGGGGCCTGTGAGAGGACTCTGGGACAGGACATCTAGAGAATCTCCCTGCAGCATTTCTCCTCTATCATTTTGTTTTGAGAACAGACTGTGGGGCTCATTTCCATTTTTGGGTGATCCCACGAAGTCAGGTTCTCCACAGCTCCCTGGAAGCACAGATTCATTAGAACCGCTTCACCAGGGACTCAGTCCGTTCACAGTTGTCCCCATACCAAAAAGAACATTGAGTACTATGCTGTATTATCTTTTCTGATTAACCTTCACAGGGCCAAATGGACAAAATAGTTATACGCTCCCATCCAATTCACAAATCTCTCTGATCTGCCATTCTCCACCCCTTTCCATTCTGCAAAGGAGGTTTATCCTTCTTCAACATGGCAGGTATGAGATCCGCATGTGGAGGGAGACAATCCAGACTGATGTTAACAGAAGACGAATGCCTCCACTGACGACTGTGGTGGGGTTGTCAGCACAACAATTTGTTCAGGGGTCTCAAACACGTGGCTCACGGGCTATTTCCTGCGGCCCGCCAAGCTCCCCGCACCCCCCCCCACCTACTTCTGGGCCAGGGTTGGGCAAACTCTGAAACTTGGGCCGAGCCTGTGGGCCGAGATTGGCCCCCCTGGCACCACGAGCCCCACACTGCTCCTGGCACCACGTCCCTGAGGGTGTGGGGGGGGCTGCGCGCAGAGGGCTCCGTGCGTTGCTTCCAGGCATGCCCCCCACAGCTCCCATTGGCCGGGAATGGGGAACCGCAGCCAATGGGAGCTTTGGTGGAGGTACCTGGAGGAGCGGCAAAAGCAGCGCATGGAGCCCTGTGCTCCCCCTCCCCCAGGGGCAGCAGGGACGTGGTTGCGGCTGCTTCCCGGAGCAGGGCTGGAGCAGGCCAGGGGGCCTGCCCTGGCCCCGGTGCGCACTGCTGCCACCCCAGAGCCACTCTAGGTAAGCAGAGCAGAACCGAGCCGGAGCCCACACCCCTCACCCCTCTTGCACCCCAACCCCCTGCCCTGAGCCCCCTGCTGCACCCCCACCCCCTGAGCCCCTTGCCGCACCCCTCACCCCTTCTGCACCCCACACCCCAACTCCCTGCCCTGAACCCCCTGCCGCACCCTGCACCCCTGCCACACCCCTCCTGCACCCTCTGAGGGCAGGAAGGGGGCAGAGTTGGGGTGGGGACTTTGGGGAAGGGGTTGGAATGGGGGCAGGGAAGGGGTGGGAAGAGGTGGGGCAGGGGCGGGGCCTCATAAAAGGGGGGAGTGGGGCCGGGGCCAAGGGCAGCAAGAGGGGGGCGTGTCAGTGATGCAGCCCTCGGGCCAATGCACTAGTCCTCAAGTGGCCCTCGTGGTCATTTGAATTTGAGACCCCTGAATTAGTTTAACTTTTAAAGTAATACTGTCCCATAAAATCACCTTGCTGATTCCAGGCTCACAAGAGAACTAATCAGTTGGTCACATTCGAATTTTATTTTATGTTGGCTGCACACATGTATCTCTGATGCACTAATTGGCACACACACAAAAAGAGGGCTGGTAGTCAAAACGCCCAAGTTTCAGAGTAGCAGCCATGTTAGTCTGTATTCGCAAAAAGAAAAGGAGTACTTGTGGCACCTTAGAGACTAACCAATTTATTTGAGCATAAGCTTTTGTGAGCTACAGCTCACTTCATCACTTTATGCATCCGATGAAGTGAGCTGTAGCTCACGAAAGCTTATGCTCAAATAAATTGGTTAGTCTTTAAGGTGCCAAAAGTACTCCTTTTCTTTTTGCGAAAACTCACAAGGTCTATTTTCAGTTCTGCTATTGGTCCCTTGGGAAGATGCTGAAAGTCTTTATGCTTTTGTTTCCCCATCTATAATATGAGGATACTTCCTTGCTTTACAGGGGTGGTAGGAGCCTAAATGCATTAATGTTTGCGAAGTGCTTTAAGATCATCTGATGAAAGGAAGTGTAGAAGTGTTAAGAATCATTATTGTATTATTACGTCTAAAGCTGAGTCATGACTGCAATGGAGAACAGCTGAGGCACATAAAGAATCCAACTTAAGTCAGAGGTGGGCAAACTATGGCCCGCAGGCCACTTCCGGCCCATGGGACCCTCCTGCCCGGCCCCTGAGCTCCTTGCCCGGGAGCATAGCCCCCGGCCCCTCCCCCGCAGCCTCAGTGCACCATGCTGCCCGTGTAGTGTATTAAACTGCTCCACGTAGGAATGTGCTACTGGTAGCAGTTACGGAGAGCCATTTACTACACGACACCGGCGCAACGCTCTCGGCGGCGCAGCTGTAGCACCGCCAGCCACCGGTGCTCTGTGCTGCACGTTAAGGGGGGCAGAGAGCAGGGGGGTCGGATAGAGGGCAGGGGAGTTCGGGGTGCTGGTCAGGGGGCGGGGGGTGTGGATGGGGTCGGGGTGGTCAGAGGGTGGGGAACGGAGGTGGGGGGGTTGAATGGGGGGTCGGGGGGAAGTCAGGGGTTCCAGGGGCAGTCCGTCAGGGAACGGGGGGGGGGGCGGGGTTTGGATGGGGCAGGAGTCCGGAGGGGGGCTGTCAGGGGGCGAGAAGCAAGGGGGGTCGGAGGCACAGCCTCCTCTAACTGGCCCTCCATACAATTTCCAAAACCCAATGTGGCCCTCAGGCCAAAAAAAGTTTGCCCGCCCCTGACCTATGTACAGAAAGGAATAGTCTCCAGGGCCAATAAGGAATCACTGTGCATCGGAGACATGTGTATTTTGACAGCATGAAAATGTTACACCTTGTCATCCTATTTTATCCCATGCTTATGAAAGCACCATGCTTTAAATTTCACATTACCATTCATTCCGGCGTAACTGCGATTAAATCCCTTATTATTAATAATGGTTAATGAGCCACTTGTTGTTCCATGAAATAGAAGCCTCTCATTATTTGTATTGCCATTTTTGGAATCCATCTCCTGCTTTTTTATTTGGTAGGCCTGCCAGTAGTAAGGATTTTGTATCCTTTCAATCTACAACATGAGAAAATAAAATATTATTGATAATGACTAACACCCTTGGCATCAAATCAGAAAAACAGGATGATTAATTACAAAGCGGCATTTTCTAGCCTTATTTATATTGATATTTCTCTTGAGCAACTCCACTAAACTCACTGTAATTTCTCCAAATTGACATGGGTATAACTGGTTGTGTGACTGGCACTGATTGTGTCACTGTGATTAGTTATGATAAATGCAGCACTACGTATCCCATGAAATAGAAGCTTCTCATTATTTGTGCTGCCATTTTTGGAATCCATCTCCTGCTTCGTTATGAGGTAGGCCTGCCAGTAGTAATGATGTTGTATGCTCTCAAACTACAAAGTTAAAAAATGAGACATGATATTGATAATGACCAACATCTTCAATTAAAGCAGCTTGATACTGGCATCACTTGAGAGGAGCACCTGGCCCACAATGTGATACAAAATATTTTGCTTTCAGAGCCTCATTCTGTGACCAATGTGTCATTTTTATAGTTGGTTAACAGGATATCAAAAATAAATAGAATGTGCAGTAAGACTAGTAGTAGTTATAAAAATAACATATCCATTTAGGTAGATTCGTTAGTTAGATTCTCTCTGTACCATTTCACTGCTGTCCCATATCTTTTATACATCTTCAGTGAGGTGCTAGCTTTCAAATGCACGTTGCAGTGGTTAAAATATATCAAAATATGATGGGGAGATCACCAGTTTTGGTGGATGTTGTTAACTGCCTTGCTATTATATGATGATGTAATAGCTTCTTGTGGTGATCGGCATGCATCAAAAAGAAAAGGGTAGAGACCAGCAAAGAAGTGTATCTGAAAGGAAACAGTGCCCCACCAGACCTATATCCAGCTAAACAAGTGTATGCGTGTGTGTATTAGCAATGTAGTAATCTGTGTAGCAGAACATCTCAATTCCTCTAATTGCCATCATTTAGATTTGAGCAGGATGGTGCATCTGTACTGATGTAACAATTATTATAACTGGTAGATCTAAAGTCCTGCTTCAGGACAGGTTAGAGGATTTACAGGTATTTCAAAAGAGGGATTTTGCATAAAATTAAATGATTATGTATTGTTTATCTGTCTTTTCTCCTCTGCAAATGGAGAAGCAACAGACAGCGTTCGGTCTGGAAAAGAGGGAGATGGCCAGTAGGCAGAACTTCTTTTATAGGAGAGGAAGTGGAAAGGTGCCTCCTCCTATTGCTCACACTTCAGATTCTCTTACTTGGAAAGTCCTCACTACCCCAGCCAGAAAGAAGTGGGAGCTCCCCCAAACCAGTGGGATGAAGAGGAAGGAGAACTTATCCTCCTTATTTTAGCTTCTTGGTTGCTGGAAATTAAACAGTACATTGCTATGCTTCACTGTAGCAGAAAGGCTACTATGAAAGGGTTAAAATCACTGTGTACTAAACATATGACATACGCTGCATAAGATTTGCTTTGAATATCTTAACTGTGATGTTAACTTTGATAATGGTTAGTATTATGGTGATATTGATACCATCTGCTTTGCAGTGTAAGATTCTTTTTGTAGATCATTAATATTCTCCCAAATCATCTAACTAGCAGGTTGTATGCACACACCAGTAGGTGAGACATTGATTTTGTCTACACTAGCAACTTTCCTAAAGTCTCCCACCTTTGAAGTACCCCTGGTGCAACTGCACCGCGGGTAGTAACAGTGGAAGTGCGAGTGCAGACAAGGTATTGGCAGCCAGCGTTTTAAACACCACGGACCAGATTTTTAGAGACATTTAGGCACATAAAGATGCTGACAGGAGCTGAGTGGGATTTTCAAAGGCACGTAGGTGTCTAACTCCCATTGATTTCAACCACTAGGTGCCTATCTGCATTTTTTGGCACCTAAATACCTTAAAAAATCTGACCCCATGTTGCCTTGACTTGCTCTCAGCAGGGTTAGACTACATAGTGATTACAACCCCAGCAAACGGTCTATAGTATGCTCCCACTGGCAGAGCTGCACGTAGTGCAATACGGAGAGATTTTAGGAAGAAAGCTAGTGTAGATATAATGGTAGCAACCGTCTTCATGGTCAAGTCCCTTTTTATTATATTTTTTGTAAGGAATTCCCTGTGTGTAGTAATCTCTAGTGTGCAGTTAGCTCTTAAAAAAGCACAGCAGTGGAACCAATTAGAGGAGCTATTGGGTCTTGCTTTTCCTGACTAGTTACACTTAGGAAGATCTCACAAGGAATTTGGAGATTCCAGGGGAAATCTCCATGAAGCATCAGAAATTTCTGAAAGGGGAATGTTGGCCACTCCCTAAAAGCACTGGACAGGGGAGGGGCCATCAACCACCTCATAAAGACTCTAGAGAGGAGAGATGATCTCCTAAATTCTTTTGATAGATGCTAGCAGACTGATGAGCTTCCCTCCCAAGAAGACCTGTCATAGGAGATAAGGACCCAGATATTCAGCTGATATAAACCAGCATAATTTCATTGGCTTCAATGGAACCAAGCTGATTTACACCAGCAGAGGTTCTGGTCCGAGATGTAGGGTGGAAGAAAGGTAGTGCTGACGGATTTCCATCACCAGCCCCCATTCTCAGCACTGTCTTGAGAAGTCTTGTTCTGAGAAACAGTCTCACTATAAGGTTGGGCAGAGTGACTTTGCTAGACTTCTGAAAACTGGTGCTACACCTGCAATAGCTTAGCTTCTTTTCAAAGCAATAATAGGATCTACATATATTATAAATAAAAACAGACTAGGAAAGGATTTTTTTCACTGTGTCTGCTCATGGTTGGAAGTTGAAGCTAGACAAATTCAGACTGGAAAGAAGGCATAAATTTTTAACAGCAAGGGTAATTAACATTTACCATTTGTCCTGGTGGATTCTCTATCACTGACAATTTTAAAATCAAGATTAGACGTTTTTAAAAAGATCTGCTCTTGTTCAAAATGAATTATTTTGCCGAAGTTCTATGGTCTGTTTTATACAGGTGGTCAGATTAGATGATCGCAATGATCCTTTCTGACCTTGGAATGTATGAATCTATTAATCCTTCCTCTCCTATCAAGGAACTATCCAAATTTAGAAAGCTAAACCAACCCCTCGTCCATCCTTCGTCATTATCTAATCTAGTGCCAGTCACCAAGATATCTAGAAACTAGAGCAGCATTTTAACCTTTTCAATTTTGAATGCTGAACATGTCTGTTGAAACTTCATCTGAACATCTTGATATTCTTTCATTTCTTGATGTAACTCCACCACTTTGACACGTTCTTGTTTCATATCACACCACTCTTCAGGGAGAGCTACTAATTTACCTGCAAAGTAAACATTCTGTTAATATATTATTTACACTAGATTCCTCTGGTATGCAGGCATATACCTTATTATAAATCCTTTCTGAAAGTAGAACACCCATTTATTATTCAATCTCTAATTAATGCCATTCTTCGTCAAGAGAATGCATAATCCTATCTTAGGCCTGGTCTACCCTGGGGGGGGGGGGGGGAATCGATCTAAGATACACAACTTCAGCTACGAGAATAGCGTAGCTGAAGTTGACGTATCTGAGATCGACTTAGAATCACTTACTTCGTGTCCTCGCGGCACGGAATCGACGTCGGCCGCTCCCCCGTCGACTCCGCTTCCGCCTCTTGCCGTGATGGAGTTCTGGAGTCGACGGCAGAGCGATTGGGGATCTATTTATCACGTCTACACTAGACATGATAAATCGATCCCCGATAGATCGATCACTACATGCCGATCTGGCGGGTAGTGTAGACATGGCCTTAGCCAGACATCTGAAGGTTCACAGGTAAGAACATAAGAATGGTCACACTGGGTCAGACCAAAGGTCCAACTAGCCCAGGATCCTGTCTTCCAACAGTGGCCAGTGCCAGGTGCCCCAGAGGGAATGAACAGAACAGGTAATCAAGTGATCCATTCCTTGTCGCCCATTCCCAGCTTCTGGGAAACAGAGGCTAGGGACACCATCCCTGCCCATCCTAGCTAATAGCCATTCATGGACCTATCCTCCACAAATTTATCTAATTCTTTTTTGAACCCTGTTATAGTCCTGGCCTTCACAACATCCTCTGGCAAGGAGTTCCACAGGTTGACTGTGCATTGTGTGAAAAAATACTTCCTTTTGTTTGTTTTAAACCTGCTGCCTATTAATTTCATTTGGTGACCCGTAGTTCTTGTGTTATGAGGAGTAAATAACACTTCCTTATTTACTTTCTCCACACCAGTCATGATTTTATAGATCTCAATCATATCGCCCCTAAGTTGTCTTTTTTCCAAGCTGAAAAGTCCCAATTTTATTAATCTCTCCTCACACGGCAGCCGTTCCATATGCCTAATCATTTTTGTTGCCCTTTTCTGAACCGTTCCCAATTCCCATATACTTTTGAGATGGGGCAACCACATCTGCACACAGTATTCAAGATGTGGGCATACCATAGATTTATATAGAGGCAATATGATATTTTCTGTCTTATCTATCCCTTTCTTAATGATTCCCAATATTGTTTGCCTTTTTTTTTTTTTACTGCCACTGCACAGAGTGGATGTTTTCACAGAACTATCCACAATGACTCCAAGATCTCTTTCTTGAGTAGTAACAGCTAATTTAGGCCCCATCATTTTATATGTATATTTGGAATTATGTTTTCCAATGTGCATTACTTTGCATTTATCAATGTTTAATTTCATCTGCCACTTTGTTGCCCAGTCACCCAGTTTTGAGAGATTCTTGTGTAGCTTTTCGCAGTCTGCCTGGGACTTAACTATCTTGAGTAGTTTTGTACCATCTGCAAATGTTGCCACTTCACTGTTTACCCCTTTTTCCAGATCATTTATGAATATGTTGAATAGGACTGGGCCCAGTACAGACCCCGGGGGACACCACTATTTACCTCTCTCCATTTTGAAAACTGACCATTTATTCCTGCCCCTTGTTTACTATCTTTTAACCAGTTACCATTCCATGAGAGGACCGTCCCTCTTATACCATGACTGCTTACTTTGCTCAGGAGCCTTTGGTGAAGGCTTGACAAAGGCTTTCTGAAAATCTAATTACACTATATACAGGTGGTCAATTGGCATCTGGGAGAACAAGGGAGTTTCCTTATTAAACTAAACATAACCTCCCCTCAAAATATAAAGGCCAAACTCCATCACAGCTGCATTTCTCTTTCTCAGTTCATGTCAGAGAGGTTAAGACCTTAGCTGTGTTGTCAGTCAGCGTGAAACTGGCTTGGATTTAAAGCAAAGGAACCCTCTGTTTAAGTCCTCCTCAATCACGTCTTTTCAAGAATAATAAAGATTTAATAAAAACTGAAACTCTCTCCACGAACAAAAAGAAAGAAAAAAGCAGGGGCCTCTGAGAGAACAACGATTACCCTTCATGACTGCAATTGTAGTATTCCTTAAACATTTATTCTGGTGGGGGGAGATGATGAACAGCTCTCATTAGGCATCTCCTATGTGTTACAGTAGCACTTAGAGGCTACAGTGCCACTGTGCTAGACACTGTACATAGTTAATAGAAAGATGGCCCCTGCCCTGAAACGTTTATATAATTCAAGTGTAAGATGAGAGACAACAGATGGATATAACAAACAAAAGAGGGGGAATCTCAGGGTAAGAATGAGATGATTCTGATCTATGTGAGAAGTGGTGGTCACCGCACACTAGCAGCCGAATTATTATTGAGTTCTTCGTAGGCACCATGGTATTTATTTTCTGTATTTATCAGTTTTAATAAATCCAAGAGCCTTTATCATCTTTGTTTCTGAATCCAGCACCTTTCTCATATGGCTGCTCAGAACTGTTAGTATTTCAGATGTGCACAGGAACTGCTACTTTGTTTGTCCCTTGTATAGTCTCCCCACAACTTACTCATGCTAAGCTAGACACAGTATGGCCCGAAGTAACACCGAACAGCTTTCATTCACCTTCATCTTTTGAGATTCGTAGAATGGCCATAATTTTCCCTGTGTCATCTATAGCACGTTTGGCTTCCAGATCCACTTGATAGTTTTTATTCCAAATGGTGATGTTAATCTCTTTTTGGTTTAATGCTGCAGCATCCTCTAAGCGTAGATTTGTTAGGCTGTCAAAAGGCAGGTACTGATTATTTTTTAAATATTGCCACTCAACTAGGTTGCTGAGAAGTTCTGCCTTGGACTGTTCTTCTTGAACAGCTCTAACTCTTTTGATCATTTCTTGAATTTCCAAGCAAGCACGCAAGACGTCTTTGGTAACACCAGAAACTCGAATTAAAGGCACAGGATACTTGTATTCCAGCTGAATGGACAGTTTCTTCTGGAGGTTTGCCAGTTCCTTATATTCTTGGTCATCAAAGCTTGAAATCCATTCATCTGAGATAGTGTTTTCATGCTGTTCCTTTAAAATCAGGTTTTTAATCCAGGATATAGCATCTTCCATGTTTTTTTGGCTTTCACCACAAATCTGAAAAACAGTTCTCTCAACTTTCTTTTGCAAAACCATTGCAGGCTTTTTTTCTGTAGCACGTTTTCCCAAGCCGAAGAATGCTGTAATGAAGTATAAATACTTGCGGTTACTCAGTTGCTAAAATTAAATAAGGGTTATTTATGCCTCCACTTAAAAATGAACAACCAGACATCTACTTACAAGCACATTTTGAGAAGAAGGACTCTGATGCAGGTGCATTAGCAGTACTTTCTCTTTTCTGCATGTTTGCATGGAACACACTTAGTAGTTGTGGCTGGAAGATGATAATTTTAATGTTTTTCACAATTTGAACAGATTTATCACTTGCAAAATCAACTACAGCATCCATCATGTTATCAGCTACTACTGCTGGATCAAGGCCTGCCTGACCTGTAACAAATGTAACAATACAAAAAAAATACATGTATCAATGTGTTGAAAGACATTTAATACAGATATAATTTTATTCAAGTAATGGACCCATGCACAACTAGATCTTAAACATAGCGCCCAATTCTGCATTCTTTTATTCCAATGATTCTCATTGATTTGAATGGAAATTTTGAGTGATCAAGGAATGCAGAAGCAGGGCTAAGGAAGAATCCGGCCTACAGAGATAGGTTTATATCCCATCCATCTAAGGCCTGTTCCTGGTCCTACAGAAGTCAGAATAGAAACTTCCACTGACTTCAGTAGGAGCAGAAATAGGCACATAGACACCTTCCAGTGGGATATCCATGAACATCAGTTGAGACAAGCATTCATGGTTCTCTAGATGGTAATATCATATGGATATTCTCAAGTCTCTAACGTTAAAACAGGACAGTCTTAAATCACTTTATATTTAAGTTAACAACAGTGATCTCCAGCTTCCTTATCGTTTCAAAATCCTTGCTCTGAGCTTCACTAGCTGTTATTTGCCCCAACGTCACAACAATTTTCTTAATATAGGAGAATAAACTTTTCAGGTAAATCAATTGGCTGAAGCACTGATGTCAATGGAATCACACAGGATGAATTTGGTCTCAAGAAGGCTGATTGGTTTTAGTTTAATTTTCCAACAAAAACATAAACCTGTTCCAATTGCTGGGAAGGCAACCGATGTGTACTTCTTCAGTTCACACTCCTGGAGCACTTTGGAGACTAAAGATTTGGTATCATTCTGGGCAACAAGATGAATTATTTTTTTGCACATCAGGTTTCCTGCTTGTGTGGTTATAAGGTCATCGTGAGGTTGTGAGGCTGAAAGATGAAAGAAAATATATAAGGCATAACAGAAAGTGATAAGTCCTTTAATTATCCATAATGCAAACTTTTCTAAATCATCTTCATCATCTTCACCTGCCACCTGCCTGTACTACCCTTTCCTTGAGCCCCTGCATTGGCTTCCAATCTCCTTCTGCACCAGATTCAAACCCCTCATCCCTGCTTTCAAGGCCACAGCTCAGCTTCCGTCCACATCTTATCTGGCCTTACTCCTCAGCTTGCTCTGTGCACTCAGACAGCTTGGTGCAACTCAGTGCTCCACTGGTATTCGGACTTTCCTCTCTGGTTCTGTGGACTACACAGCCTCACTCCTCTTTCAACTCTCCCATCATATCCACTTCCTTCAATTGCCTTTCCGTGCTAACCTACACATTTACCTCTTCCCTGTAGTTAAACACAGAACTCATAATTTTTTCCTGTTGGATCTTTATCTTGCATAGGTTGTATTTATCATTCTTCAATAGATTATGTCTAAAATTAGATACAAGTTCCATTAAGATAGGAACTTTCCTTTTTTACTTGTCTCTAAGCCATGCGGAGGATGCTGTGGGTTGCTGGTATAAGCCAGCAGCACATTACTACTTCCTAACTTCAGAAAAAGGGACACAAAAGAAAAAGTCAGTCAGAGGATTGTGTCAGAAGCACAATGTCTTCTGAGGCTGCTGCTGGGTGGTGCAGCTCATTTCTTTACATATAAATATGTACCACCCAGTGCTCAGGCTCTGACCAAAGGCACCATCTAACCCTTTGTACTTTTGCCCTGTTTTGAAGGTTTTACTGGCACAAGAGGAAGAGTCATATAGCAGAGCAGGTTCTTTTAATTTACCTTGATGCTGACATCTCTTAAGTATTTTTCTTCTGCTTTGTACTTTATTTTAACATCTCTTAAGATGTTTTACACACATCATATTAATTAATTAAGGAGTTGTGAGATCATGGATAAACACAAATACAATAGTAGGTTAATTTTCAGCAGTGGTATGCACCCACCACTCCCACTGCCTTCAGTGGAAACTGTGGGTGCTCAGTGCCTCTAGAAAGCAGGTCACATATGTTGTATTCATACCTAGCTGAGCACATTCTGCTTCAACCTGTGGTCCAGCACCTTCCAGAATTGCCTTAGAGACACCTGAAATAAGAAGGGCCATATTAGCTTGACAAATCAAATTAAGAGTACTCAAAGTCTCACCCAGGTCAAAAGACCGAGTACACAATATCCTCTCACATCTGGCAAAAGAATAGGTCAAGATTTTTAAAAAATAGAAGCCTGCATCAGATGTTAAGGCATCTTCCTGATCTTCAAAAGTGCTGAATACCGAACAGTTCCCAATGAGGTCAAATAAAACTGTTACTTCCTTATAGATAAGTCCTATAAAATGTAATAGGGATAAACCAATAACTTGGTTTATAAATATTATAAAGCTTATAATATTTAAAAGAGAAAGCTTTACTTCCTATGTAATGTTTAAACTTCATACAGACTGTAAAAGGTCAGGATGGCTTGCCTCTTGAGGGCTGGAGGGCGTAAGGGTAGTGAACTCTTATTACTAAAGATGCACACCTGGATTAGATCAGGTAGTTCCCAATAAAGGGCAGCAACTGGCTGCAGTGCAGGTGGAAGTTCAGGAAACTGTAGGAAGTAAAAAAGGTTTCTGCAAGTAAGAACCTAATCCCAGGGGGATTTGGAAGCAAGAACCACAAACCTGAGGCTCCAGCTAGATTGTGCCTGGGAGTGGCCTGCCAAAGGGGGAAAGGCCCCAGGCAGGAAGGCCTGTAGGGTGAATTGGAGACTGCTGGGAGTGATCAGACTCCAGCAGAAAAACTTGGGACGTAAGGTTTCCCTATTGAGACTACAGGCAGGAAAAGTTTGGGAGTGACCTGACAAGAGGGTAAAACAGATGGACTGTGTTTTGGAACTCTTGGGTTTTATTTTGGAGCTTTATTTAGGTGAATAAACTTGGACCCCTGAGAAGGGGTGGTGGTGAATGGATCAGAAATGCCTGTGTGGAGTTTGTTTAAAAAGCCCTTTGAGGGAGAAATTGTTAGTAGGTACCGCAGAAGCACCCCCGGCCATGAGGGGTACATGGGAGGCAGCTGACCCCATTGCACAGAACATAAGACAATGAATGATTCCCTGCTATAGAATTCTATAGGGAGGTTTAAACGTTCTAGAGAAAGATTCTCATTCTCTATTAAATTCTATAGGATTTTTCTATATACTGGGGCGAACAGTAACAAATTATATTAAAATACTTCCTAGTACGGCTTTCCCAGTTTGAAAATGCCAGGGAACAATGTATAAAAAAAGACTTGTATATATTGAAAATTCTTCCCTCCCATCCTCTTACGCATGCACTCAAACCACTCAAAATGTATTTCTCATTAATCTCAATCACTAGGCTAAAGTACCTGTTTTGAGGTTAAACGTTTGATTTGATATGTTCACAATGACATCTGTTTTTTGCGTGGTAATGTCTCCACTTGCTATTTGGAATGTAATGGAACCAATCTGCACTTCATGCACTCCCTGTTTTGGGGTTGAAATGGGCCCAAAGAAAGCTGCAAGAGAAAAGAAATTAAAATGATAGAAGTGTATCTCAGCAAAGGTTCTATTCCCTAGAGCGAGGGACTCACCTGCCTCTATGTGCATTTAGTAGAGAGCTCACAAAAAGTTTGATTTTTGGTCTTAGTCCGTCACATTCCCATGGAGAAGATTACAGACATACCCAGTTTACAACATAAAATTATATCGTGTTCACCCACACAAAGCCCAGGTAACTGTGTGGGAGAAAGTTGAGCCAGGGCAAGGAGATCGACCCCCAAGCTGGGTCTAGGGCACAAAGTTTCAAAACAACCTATCCTGCTATAGCTGCTGCTCCAATACGTAGGCTCAAACAGCAGCTATAGCCCCGCAATACCTATGTGTTGGAGCCACTGCCTCTTTGTAAATGGAAAGTCCCTGGTCTCTGTCTTTACCTGTTCCCATCACTGCCCTCCAATCTGGGGCAGCACAGAAAACACTTTTACAGTGTACATGGAGTAGAGAGATCCCTCTGTGATTGTAAACTCATACCATATGGGCCCACTGCAGGATATATGAGTGGAAATGTGACTTAGTATGAAAATAAGCAAGCTTGTGGATTCTCATTTCTTTCAGTAGCCTTTGAGCAGGATCTGAATATTATATTTTTTAAAAAATCTAATTAAGTGTGCAATATTTATCCTGCTCTTTGTAATCCTGTCAGGTTGGACAATGAAAAAAAAAAACTATTTAGTTTCACATTTGTTTCTCATCAGTCTTACTTTCTTGCAGAATGTCCAATGATTTTAATAGGAGCAAGACTGGCCCCATGGGATGTATGATCCAGTAATTCACCAGGCATCACAGGTGGTAGTAAGACTGTTTACCTGCTCAGAATCTTTGTTAGTACGCTGGTAAAAATACCTGTGTTCTGTCTACACTACAGCTTCTACTATGGTTATGACTGGTAGTGAATTATGGGCATGATTTTTACAAGTGTACACAAACCTATTGCTGGAGAGATACAATTTTCTGCTTTAACTGATTTTTACTAATAGGATTATCACTGTCTTACTTTGAACACTGGGACGGACATGTTCACCAAACCAATATCAAAAAAATATATATTAGGTGAAAATTTTAAGAATTTTTTTCAATCACTAGAATAGTTATAAAACTTACAAAACATTAACAAAACAAACTTACCTTGTCCTTGCTGGGCATTCTCTGGCACAGGCTTGTGCATTTTGACATTGGTAATATTTCCACTTGCTCTATTTTGCAGTTCATCTGAAAATGCCTAGAAAGAGAACCATAGTCATCACCTGTAGGCACCTCTTTAGAGTTTTCTCAGTAGTAATACAGATTTGAAAAATAAAAATTAGATCTAAAATTTTTTAGAAAAAACAAAAAGGTGATGGACTAGATGCTGTCCACCAAGCAATCTTATTCAACACTGAATGGAAATATTGATAAACTGGAATCATAAAGGAACCATGATTCCTTCAAAATTATGAGCAAGGGAGAGAAACTGGCAAACTGCTTCAGGTTTAACACCTTCAGGCAGTACAGTGAAAGTCTAAATAGCATGTGATAGGGTGCACAGACAGAGGGCTTATTCCTAACATGAGTGATACCTCTAACTCAATTCCTGTCCACACACAAAAAACCTTAAAACTCAAGTTTGGTGGTGCTTTAAACTCAAGTTGGATGGCCCATCATGGAGTATAGGTGGCAGCTCAAGTTAGCACAACTCGACAGCTGCTAACACAATCACTGTATGCTGCTTGCAGCAGCACAGCGTGGCTGCTCTCGTTCAAGCTAAGTGAACTCAGGAGGAGTTAAACTCAAGCGTAGATAACTTGAGTTAACTATTCAGTGAGGACAGAGCCAGAGAGAGGAGGGGGGAAGAGAATGCTACCTGAGGCTATGCATGAAAGATTCACATGGCTCCATGGGCTAAGGAATATTTCAGTGTTAACTTGTGCCAGCTCCAGCAAATGAGAAAAAAACTGTGCAGGAAAGGCAGGGGACTGCATATGGAAGAATCAAAGGGCAACTTTACATTCTAGGTGGAGTCCAATGGCAATTCAATCAGAGCAGGAGCAGCGATCACCTCACAGGACAGTGCCTGAATATTATCATCAAGATGGAAATCCAAGGATACTTTCTTGACTAGCATGTTAATGAGGATGTTGACACCTGCCCACATCAGAAGCAGCATAATTTAACGGCCTCCAGACCAAACAGGAATCTGACACTGGACGATGACATGAGACGCACTGTCTTTGTCCCCAACAGTGCTTTTCCTAATATTGCTCTGGCACCAGTGAAGCTCTACCAGTGCTAGCAACGGTGGAAGCACAAAGTAGACCGGCAACCAGTGTTTCCGCCACTCTATTATTGAGCTCTTAGCGGTAAAAATGCCCGTGGCTGGCTTACACTAGTACGTCCACCATTGCTACCAGACCAACAGTGCAAGAAGGACTGACCATTCCCGGGGTAGAGGCAGGAGGGAGAGAAGGATGAGACTTTACACTGTTTTTGTCAGTAGTTTCCTGATCTAGGTCTGGGCCTGACATCATTTCCTTAACCCATGTGTAACAGAAAGCACAGTAATAGGATACAAGTTACCTGAATATTATCTGTATCATCTGGATACAGCAGAAAGTGAACGTCCTGAAGAGACTGAATATTTTTTTTATGACTGAATTTGAACACCTGGTCAAACATTAATTTAGCAACAACAGGCTTAGGAAACCCTAAATTCCCTGTTCCAATTGCTGGGAATGTGATTGACTTTAAAGACAGTTGCTCAGCAGTCTGAAGACATTCTGTGATGATGTCTCTTAGGAGCTGTGAATCACAACAAAGTTTGCATTAGTACATGCAGTTTAATATTTTTAATAGTGTATTTTATATTAAAATGTCATAATTAACCATGGATTAATTCAAAATGACCTTAGTTACATCAAAATTAACAGAGCTGACCCCTAGGAAATGCTTCGCTGATTTCAGTGGAGAATTCACATTAAATCTACATTACTGCCAACTGAGAACCCATTCAATCAAATGAGAATTAGGAAAATAGCCTTCTACCTTCTGTACAGATTCTTGCCCATTTTTCCATCCAGGAACAATGGCATGAAGCACGAAACGGCAGCCCAGATTACATCCCTCTGTTTTGAACACAGACCCTTCACTAGCTACTTTTGCTAGCCCTTCTTCACATAATTGTTCTTGGAGCATCGGACCTGCCTTGCTCAGCAAGGCTTTAGAAAGTGGACCTTTATCAAGCTGTAGATCTCGGGCAACGCTGTTTACGATGACGTCCGTCTTAAACAAAATCAAATATCTGTTATAAGATCAAACTTGAAACATTTAAGGCTAAGTGATTATAACAGCACCTGCAGATTTAAGAAATAAAGCAAATTTAAAAAGTAGAAAGCTGGAATAAAGCAAATCTTTTGAACAAAATGAGCCAAATTATGCTCGGTTATACGTACATCATCCCACCGACTTTTGTGGGGTAGCTTGTGTATAACAGAATGAAATTTGTCCCTTATGCAGCAGTTTATATTTTACATGGATATGTCAGAATCCTGTGTTCTTACTCTACTCCAGGTCCATTTGAAAAACCCGCATATATGATTCTCCAGCAGGGGGATCACATACTCTTAATGGTCCTGCCCATATTGCATCCCCATCAGCAGAGTAAAACTGACATGATGCTACTACTGAATTTCAGATGCCTTGCTGCTCCTGTTGGCACCACAGGGTAAACTGGTATGAGAAGGAGCAACCACATGGGTGCAGTTATGTGGAAAGGGAAGTGAAGGAGAAGTTACAGAAGAGAAAGAGGGAAAAAAAGAGAAGGAATAAACTGAAGGAGAGAGAGAGGAGAGGGAAAGGGTTAATTCTCTTACTCCATAGGTCAACATGGGTTATGAATGATGTGCAAACAGCACAGTCAGTCCTGTAGAGGAGTGCAGTACATCATGCTCTAATAAACCTCTCTGACCAAAGGAGGACGTTATGTTTACAGGCTGTGGCAGCTACAGCCAGCACTCTCAGGATGGCCAGCTGGTTATCATGTGGATCCTCTGAGTGGCACTAAAAGGGGCAAAAATAAGGATTCAGAAGATGCTCTCTGCCTCAGACAAAGGGAGAGATTGCTGAATCAAAGAGAGTGAGAGTGACAGATATAAAAAGAACAAGGAGATAAAGACTGGACAGAAATAAAGTGGTGGAGATGGAAGAGAAATGCATCAACTTGAAATCCAGAGGGAAAAGACAAAGACTTGAAGGAAAAAGAAGAGATAGTTAGAAAACAGAGAAGGAAATAAGTGAGTTACTTAATTGGGATTTTTGGCTGTTGGTCCAATTAATGGTTAAAATAATTCAATGCTGGTGGAATCTGAAAATTGGTAGGCAGTTAAAATTGCATGGAATATGCAAGACCCATTCACTACAGGTACCAGAGATAATTAATCCTTCCCAGGTAATGAATCTTTGAGAGACATGATCCAAAGCACCACTAAGACACGGAGATACTGCAGCAATGGGGCCATGTACGTTTACAAATAGAAGATAGCTCACTGTTACAGGCTCATATGTCACCAGGGCCAAGTTTCAATGGCATTTAAGGGTGTTCAGGATCAACAATTTAATTTTTACTTGTTTAAACATTTGAAGTTCCGTCATTTCCCCTCATCGAGACTATAGGCAGTTGCTACCCACTCCCCTTATAGACTAAGTAGCTATTCTCACACAGCTGGTGAGAGCACAAGAGTGCAAAGGTCAGCTTGAAAGTACTAGCAGTCCTCGTTTCACAGCTGGTTTCAGCTCATATCACAGTGTGAACTATAAACACAGACAAAACCATAAAGAAATGATGGAAGAGAAACACGTGGTTGCAACAGCTTAATGTGACAATGAATACAGTTCAAATAACAAAATACAGTCAGTCTAAAATATGTTCTCATCTCTATATGTGTATAGACAGCATGAAAAACTAAACCTAACATATACAATTGTGTTAATCAATTATGACTTATATTAACATATTGTCTTTGTTTAATTGTTAATTATAACTGAAAATCTAAGTATCTTTTCATATATTTTATAACTGAAAACCAACTTTACATAAGGTTGGATATCATCTGATAACTTAAAATACCTACTGTAGCATCTTCAATGCCTCCTATCTCCAGTATGATGCGTAATCCTTCATCAGTTGTTACCATCTGGAGACCCTTTCTACTTCGAGCATTTCTACTTTTTCTGGGCTTGAAGGCTGCTTCAGATGGAGGTGACGAAATGTGTCGGGGTGATTTATCTCTAAACACATCTTTGAAGGCATCAGTGAAAGCCTGAACTGTTTTCTCTGAAGAGTCCACAAGATGAATCTCTTTCAAGCAGCTTTCCCCCGGAGAATCTTCCAAGGTTTCCTTGATAGATGTTGCAATTGACTGTGCACACAGTTTTAATGGGAATCCAAATATCCCAGAGCTGATAGCCGGGATGGCTATGGAATGATGATTGTACGTTTCAGCCAGGCGTAGGCTTTCCTTTACTGCTCTTTTTAACAGGCGCACACACTTTTCTGCCTCATGATCCCTCCACCTGGGCCCAACAGCATGAATCACCTGTTTACATGGGAGGTTCCCAGCATCTGTAATAACAGCACAGCCGGGCTGCAAAGGGCCTCGTTTCCGCACAATACGGTCACATTCTGTTTGTAGTTCTGGCCCTGCAGCTTTTGAAAGGGCCTCAGCAAGGCCACCAATATGCTTTAAGTCCTCATTTGATGCATTCATCACAACGTCAGCTGGATGACTGCACAAGTCCCCTTTATAAACTGCTACTGCAACTCCCTCTTGCAGGATCTTTTCACAGTGGGGCTCGCCTTGTTTCTTATACACATTACTAACTTCACCATCTTCTCTTTGTTCTTCTTCATCTTCTCGCAGCCTGATCAGACAGTTAAATTGTTGTTTCACACCAGTCACATACAAGTGTTCTTGTTCTTTAAAAAACACCTTGGCCCCTGGTTTATCAATTACCACATTTTCTGAATGTAGAGAAGACAGAATTTGTTCAAGTTTGGTGACTGCCTGGAACACTTCCACTCTCGGTCCACTCAGGGAAATACCTTTACGTTTATTCTGTGTGCCAAATTCAATTTTCACACCTTTCTTTTTTAATTCAAGCCAAATACTGGACTTTTCCTTCTCCACAAACATTACAACTGCCACAGACTTGGCTATTATGACTTTTTGTACCTGAGTGTGTTTATCTACAAAATCAGAAAGTTGCTGATATGCTTCTGCTACTGCTCTGAAATAACCAGCAATGACTACTTGATTCTCCAACTCAACAATTATTACAGTTCCTTTGGAACAGTTATGTGCCTTGTACAAATGACTGATGAGCTCCCTCCATTCTCTCTTTTTGAGGACTGAGTTGTCCTCCAGATCAATGCATTTGTAAATCAAAACCTTCTTAATTTCTTCTTCTGCATCTAGAAGAACTTCAGGAGAACCTGCTATCAGCATTATGTTATCAGTGCTAAGCTCATAAAACGCAATAATTTGATTTGACATAAATAAGTGCTGTGACAGAGTTTCATTATCTACGTGTTGTAGGAACTGGAAAACGTAAGGATGGACATTGATTGATTTCTGTGCCATGCTGTGCACTTTTTCTAGTATTTCACTTTTGACTTTAAATACTTCTGCAGCCACTCCACACAGACGAATACTCTTTGATGATGCATCACAACATATCTTCAGAGACGGGTACTCCTTGTAAACATTCTCCTCTAGCCCAGCAAGGCGTAAAATTGCATACTTTCCTGGGCCAACTGACAGAGTTTGTTCTATGCTCTGCTCTTCTCTTTCAATTTTTTTCCTGGCATTTTCTATTAGCTCCTTCAGTTCTTGCTCTGCACCCTTTATAATCTCTGTGTTACCAACTAAGACAACCATGTTCTTGGAAATGTCAGGTACGATCAAAACACCATCTTTTACCAAGCTGTTTCTTATGGCTTCCCACACCACTGAATTTACTTCACATTTAATGGCCTTGTACTTTGACATGCTATGTGAGAACTTTTTAGCAACATCTTCATTCCATGTCTTGATCAACCTGATCATTGATCTCTGTTTAGATAAGGCATTTGAGGGACACAGTGTTATTTCTGGATTTGCACGGTTGGGTTGAGGCCACATTAGTTCACATTTGCAATCTGCCATTTCATGATTTATTTCCTGGATTAGCCTATTATCTGTCTGTAAAAACTGCCAGATGTAAGGATCCAGAGACATTGTAATTGGTTCTGGCATCTCTATTTGAGGCCTTTCCTTTCCATATAGAGCTGTACCCAATGAGCTGTAGTACGGATACACAGAAATTGGTACTTTGTTGAGTGAATGCTGCTTTGCCAAGACAGTGTTTATATCTAAATATAAAATAAAACAAAAATTACCCAAGTCAAATCAATTAACTGTAACACTTCTAAGCTAATTAGCTTCAGTTTTTTTTTAAAAAGTTGCAATTCATGAGTCATTGCATTTCCTTTTGATTCTGACAGGAGTGCTTTTTAGGTTGAATAAGTTTTTTTTAAACTGAATAAGAATATTCCCAAGTTACTGACAAGTGACATTTTTCTAAGTACCCAAAGGCTTGTATATCCTGTACATGTCCACAGCATAACAAGCCATCATACTAGACAGGACTACACAACGGTAATACTTACTCTTGCCATGTTATAAATAAATCTGGGACACTCCATCCAGAAAAAAAAAAAAGTTACATTGTAAAGCTCCCTCTCCTTTTTTATGTATAGCATATCCATTGTGTGAACAATGAACAAGAGTCTGATTAAACAGGTGTAACTATTGCATAATTGCAGAGTCAGACCAAATATATTCTAGTCAGATTGCTGAGGAAAAAAAATTGATTTATGGTAATGGGATTTTAGATGGACCTACAGAATTATAACGTTCCACAAGGAAGTTTAACACAGACATTGGCGTTCTATACTTTTAACCTCTTAGCACCAGATGCCGCTTGCCTGACTTATACATAGACTTGGCAGGATTCAACTATAATCGATAACTGTAGGTAAACATCTATGTCCGCTGATACACTGAAACTGATGAAAAATAAAAATCAATGGGTCGGTGAGCCTGCAGGGATCGGGTGTCACAGCTCTGTTGCACCGCAGGGAGCCACGTGCAGCTCTTGGGAGCGGCTCCATGACAGCAGAGCTGCATGCGCTCCCACAGGGCTGGTGACACCCGAACTCTGCAGACACAAGTGCATTGGAGGGTGTGGTTGTCCTGGTCCAGCAGAGCAGAGACCCCCGCCCCCGGCCAACACTTTAAGGAGGAGGAGGCCACCCCGCTGCTTAACAGTTCCTTTAAGGGGACAGCTCCCATGCTCCTGGCTGGGGAGTGAGAAAGCCAAACCTACCTATACAATTAAGGCCAGATCCTCAGCTGGGGTAAACAAATGGTGCTATTTTGATTTACTCCAGCTGAGGATCTGGTCCTATATTGAAGCTACTGGAACTTCTTGCATGAGAGACTTCTCCCATAGCTGTTTGTTTATTGCTACAAAACAGAGCTACACTTCCCATTTTAGGAGACTGGTTAAAATGTAACTGGGCAAATATATATTATTTTAAAGGATCTGGCATAATTATAGCCAAAATTAATATTGCATCAGAATTAATTCAAATACTACTGTGGCATCTAGCCAAAGAGATTAAAAAGTCCTTAACTACTTTCATACAGTGCCAGTCATCTACAACACAATCTATAATCTTAGGTGTCTAACGTTAGGCACCTAAATCCATATTTAGGCAACTACATAAAAGATGTGAGTGCTCAGCACTAGTGCCTAATTTATAAAAATTTGGGGCCAGATTCTTCATTGCATTCTTGGAGTCACCTGAGGAGAAGTTCTCAGCTGGTGCAGAAATAGTATACAGGCTTCTGCACAATACTCTGCATTCTGCACACAGCTTGAACCAATCCACAGGGAGCCATTCCAGCTGATGTAAATTTGCGTAACCTCAGGACTAAGGGAGCATAAGGCTCAGGGCTGCTGTAATGAAGATGGGAGCTGAACTCACCCCCCTCGAGCCCCAGGAGTGCCGAGGGAAGAAATGTGGTAATAACACCATCTCTGCCCACCCAGCCACCCCTCAGATGTACTGAGCTCAGCTCAAGGGCCCACAAGAATTGAGCCTCTGAAAGGAACTTGGATACCATGGTGAGGAACACAGACTAAAAATCTAGGTAGAAAGACAGAAAAGTCTATCCAGGCTCCTAAGAATGCCTGATGAAAATGCACCTTTAACTTATGTGGCATTGTTGTTGGCTTTGGAGTCCCTAATTTAAGAAACAGAAAGGACAGAATCCTTGTGCAGACTCAAAAGACATTGCAGAGATCCTAACACAATGTAATATATGTCCACTGGAAACTAAGTGCCTCATATTAGTCATATTATATCCAGTCCCAAATCTAGGTTTCTAACCTAACAGAGTAAAAACCTGCCAAACCATCAAACCAGTTAACTTTTTTCTAAGGGTAAGTTAGCCATTTCTTAAAAGAGCACATTCATTTTCATGTTGATCTTTTAACTGCAAGATTAAATAAATGATTCATATTTATATGTTACCTTTCTGATCATGAAAAGTAATGATAGCTGAATTCTCTTCAGGTAACTGTTCAACATTTGACACTTGTGCACTTCCATTTCTTTTACTTTCAAAGTAGACAGTTATATAGTCATTAGATATGTTAGGTGGTAAATTTTCAGCCTTAATGCTTTTTGTCACCTCAAGATGCCGTGCTGTAATATTTTGTTGCTTTGCCCTATGGTTTTGGTTGAACTTTTCAACAAATTCCCTTAGATCTATAAACAGAAAAGAAAAACATTTGACAGATTTTTACTATTATGATGTTAGAAAGACAGAAGAAAATAAGCAATAGGTGTAGGGATCAAGATGTTCAGTTATACATAATTAATCCTTATTAACCAGCTTTGCAAAATTCTAATTTCCCACTTGCCTGAGTGATTTTTTTTGATTTTTTTTGAACAGGGAAGCAAAATATCATTAATTTTTTCACTATCATCAGTCATCATGGTAGAGGGTGGATGAGTAGATTTTGTGCCTGGTCCTGTAAATAGCAGTTTTACAAATGTAAAATGATTTCCCCAAGGCTACAGAGGGAATCGGTAGCAGAGTCAGGATTAGAGAATTTAGACATTCCTGACTTCCAACTGGATGCTAATTCCCATAGAACATACTCCCCCAGAGATCTGTATTTTACACAGTGGGTTACTTATATCGGACTAATCTTTTTGCAGTTAGTATGTCTGGCAGTTGGAATCCTTTAGTATCATAAATAACCCTACTGTCTTATTCAACCTAATTTAAAAATAAGATAGCTATGTACCATTTTAAATTGCTCAAGTTCTATCTTCTAAAAAAAATAATTGTTGTTTTCTTATACAGGGTACTTCTCTTTTTCAAGTCAAAAACACGTTGAAATGCTGTATAATGGTAATACTGGAATTATGTTGTCCTAAAAGAACTCATGTATACCAGGGACTATGGATGCTGTAATTAGTGTAAAACTGTCAGCCCAATTCAACCCTACTGATAAGCAGGTGCTACTCCCTTTACTGCAACAACAGTTTTGCTTGCTTATACCATACCTGAATTTGGTCTTATGCATAGTGGCTATTGTTCTCCATACCATCAGATCTGATTTGTTAATCAGATCAACTAAAATTCTTGTTCAGGACAAATTCACGTACACTTCTCACTGCTACATAATACAAGGGAATGCATGTCTTCTGGAATGGTTGTAATCATAATGTTCCCTATCCTACATACTGATCAGAGACACGGATGTAAATAAGAACATATTATATAAAACAGACTAAAGTATCACTCAAGAGAGTACACTATGACTGTTATATATGCGTATGTTGACACACAGAGAATAGATTTGTATAGGTTTGAAAAAAAATCACCTTTTAATGACCATTCATTACGTAGGATCAAATAATTTTCCCATTGCGGTCAATGGCAAAACTATCGCAGTGACTTTAATGGAACAAGGTTTTGGCCCTTAATGATTATTTGATAATGTCTTCTGACTTAATAAACATGCACCATTCCATTAACAGTTCTGCTGATAAAATGATGGCTTCATATGGCCCATAATTATAATTCGCCAGGCACAAAATACTATTTTATATAATTTGCAATAGTTCTTTTTACACACTGCCAGCTGCCCAGCACTCCTGTACACAGGATGGTAATTAAATGACTGTAGTTCCCTCTTCAATTACCAAACTGATCTTTACTCTGGTGTAACTCCATTTACTTTAGTGGAGTTACTCCTGGTTTACAATGATGTAAGTGAGACTGGATTTTATCTGAAGCCTGTGACAGAATACGTTCCTCTGTTTTTCAGCTCAGCTAAAGTGTTAGCTGAATAGCCCCCTTTAAAGCATCAAGTGAAGACAACATATTGTACACACACATTCTATCTTACCAATATCTTTGATAAATGTAACTACAGCCGCATTAATTTCAGGTATCATTTCCATACTGAAGTCATTGTCATCTTCTGATAAGCCACTGATGTTCTCCACCAGTATAGTTAACATGTATTGTTTTATAGTCTCTTGTATATTTTCAAGGACAACTAGGGATGAAGCCATTTGTGGGAGTTCTTGGATATTCTCCGCTTGCCATGGTTTCACATGGAGTGCAATTTTCTTTACTGAGTGATCCTTTTTTCCCAAGACTTCTTGTGCATCTAGTTCCACAGAAACACAAATAAATGGAGATCTCTGTTATATACCTGTACTTACTCAGAATGGATCAATATATTAAGTTCTGTTTTATTTTAAAAGCTTCTCTCAAGTGGATTCTTGTTTTAATCTTTTCTGTAACAAGAGAATAAGTCATGTGGTCAAAATTTATGATCAAATCAAAAGTTATTCTACAGCCCCTTAAAGTGACATCCAGAGTATCCCAGTCTCCTTTTAAAAAATGCAGTTAACCCTAGTACTAAATGTTATTAGTGCCAATTAATCCTAAAGTTCCAAATATTGTTCTCTAGATTAGATCTGAAATGACAACATTCAGTGAGGGCTAATGAAGCGGATTAATTTATTCCTGAAATAAATATATGTATTTAGGACCCTATGTAGCAAAGTTACCACAGGCATCATTAAAGTTCATCGGGTTATTCAGGCTGGGATTTTCAAAGGGAGTTAGGTGCCCAAATCCCTTTGGATTTTTAATAGGAAATGTGTCCCTAATTTCCCTAGGCTCCTTTGAAAAAACTAGCTGAAGTGCTTTGCTAGATCTGGACTTGAAGTTGACAGTGCCACACTTAAATATCACACTTGTGTCTGAAATGTTCTTCACCATTATTTTTACAACACCTAAAATGACTATTAGTAAGACTAGAGAAAACATATTTTTCTAGTCTGTTTATTTGACAGCACTTTGTGTATAGTCAGTTTTGCCATTTCCCCTGCATAGCAGCCAATTTCTCCTGTTTGTTTGGATCCCTCACACAGCAACAAGCAGAGAAAAGCATTTTAGAGCATATGGAAATGTGACTGTAAAACCATGGAAAAGGTAAGGGGAAATTCGGGGACAGGTGTAAAACCTGAGGCTACTTTAAACTCATTTTTTGAAATTGGTTAGATGGTGCCCCATTAACCTGCCGCTGAACTATGTGGTCAAGCAATTATCATCTAATAAAACTGTTCTTGATGGCTGTAGGACTATGCCACATAAGGCTTCACTCACTGAAGCCTTACTATACAAACACACACATTCCTGACCTGCCAGCCACAGGACCTCTTATAGCACTCTTTTCTCCACTTGGTCAGTTCTCTTCTTGTCTCTTGGTTTAAGTATTATAATTTATCTCCCTGTTGCTCCCCTAATTACCATCTAATGGTAAATCGTGTGGAGTGAAGGGTGGGCAGTACTTGAGGCCAAGCCTGCTGACGGGGGGCAGAGGGGTCAACTGCCCAGGTGTCCGGCAATTTAAAAGGGCCTGGACAGATGGGATAGATACGTACTTCTTTTAATAAAAATTAAGATTAAACAAAACAAAAACAAAAAAAGAAAAGGAAAGAAATCCGGTTTCCTGCTGCTGCTCTGTACAGAGTGCCGTCCCTCATTGTGACAGTAACAGTTTGCCAGAGGGCTGCTACATCCTGCTGGTCTGGCAGAGCATCAGCAACAGCAGCCTGAGTAAGCGTGTGACATCTCAAATGAAACGTGGAGTGTCGTATTTCGAATCGGTCCTTACTGTTCATTATGGAGTACAAACGTAAGTTCCAAGCTCAGAAACTGAGAGAAAAACAAGACAAAGAAGCCCTACTTGAAAAAAGTAAGAAGGCAGTCGTACTTCATTTGATTATGTCGTAAACCTCAGCCATACCTTTCTAGGGGGGCCCAGAATTGCTGTCGGTGAGCCTGCTTGAGGCTGTGTGGAGCCTCACAAGAAGTGAGGGTGTGAGCCAGCTCAGTCTGGGAGGGCCACAGTCAGACAACAAGCAGCTAGAGTGTGGTCCAAAAGGAAGACAGACGAATGATGCACCACATGTCTCAGTTTGACTAAGATTCTAGGGGGAAAAAAATCTGAAAAGCTCTCCTGAATACTGTCATTATAGTAAGGGAAAAGCAGGTCTTAAATTTTAAAGTTGTAGGTGAGAAACCTGAGATATGCTAGGAGTCTGTTTTCCACTAAAGACCTGTGAGTTTCAACAGACCTTGGCTTCTGCACCCAGCTCAGCGATTCTGCAGAAAAAACAATTTCAAGGAGGCACACAGATGCCAGCCACGGAGATTTATGTACTTCATCTTAATCAGTCTTTCTGCCCTATGCAGCAACTTGCCTTAAACAGGAGAGTCAAACAAGGAGTTAGGAGATTCTAGTTTCTCTTGGAAGCTGCATGGTATAGATGTTTTTGGTTTTCAGGTTCAAGGCCCCCAGTTCAGGAAGGTAAATAAAGACCTTTCTGAATGGGTGCCTAATTGCAGAAGAGGAGAAACAGTCAAGGAGGTAATTTATTTGCTAATTGAAGATGAGGATGTAGTTTACTTGCCTAGGATGGTAACTTGGTTCCAGAACTCTTTTGACTTTACCCCCTTTTTAATTCCGTTGAGATTCCATATTATCAGGTGAATAACTAACTACCACATCAGTACAAAGCTAACCTAACCTAAAGAAAAGCCATCTGAATCTTATTTATGACTATAACTCCTTTCATCTTCCTTATCCCTATCTTAGCTGCTGCCCTGTACCTTGTATCCAGAATTTCCAGCAACTCCTCAGCCAACTGGAAAAGTTTTCCCTGCACATGGTGCCATGGCAGACTGAGTATAATATGAAGAATTTTGACAAACAGCAGTAGTGTTTCTCTGATTTTCACAATGGCATGAAACTTACTGCCTTCCTTTCCCAACTTCCAAAACCTAAAAAAAAAAAAAAATGGGACTTGTGTGGGGCAAAAGGCCAATGAGAGAATTTACCTCCTAACTGCAGCCAGTATGTAGGGTAGTTCCCCACTTGCTATTTTAGCCCATGAACAGGCTGCCCTGCCATTCACCTTACATAGTGGTTTCCATGCGTGAGATCTACATGGATCCAGTGATTTCTCCCTAGACTTATCCCAGTACTAGTGTATTCATAGCTGACATGACACCCACATCTTCAGTGCACAAAGGGTACAGGTACAGTTATTCTGTTCAGACCAGTCATCCAGGAATAACGTGTCATCAGATGTTCGGCTGCATGCATGTTCTCCCTGTGTGCTGTCCCAGCTCAGCGCAGATAGCTGGCGACAGCAGATCCTGAGCGAATCACCCAATGACCACAAAATCTGTTAAGTTGCGAAGGCACCCAGCCAAGTTTATTGTTGATGAAGCATGGTAATAGCACCTAGCAGACTCTATGAGGATACTAAGACATATATGCCCGTGATAATGGACACAGCTCAGTCAGTGGTGGGACTTTCCACTGCTCCCTCGGCTGGGCAAAGACACTCCCTCTGAGATACATCTTTGTACACAGATACCAACAAATTACGTACCACCCCTCTGACGTAGTTAGGTGCCACCTTCTGATGTGGCTAACCACCACACATTACCTTGTACCTAATGGTTTGATCAAAACATTTCTATCCATCATGCTGTCGTCCTGACTTTATTTTTAGGATAGGTCAGTGTGTTTCTGTTATCTTTGGGGAATGTGCTGGTATTGAGGTGTTCTGGTACCACCTTTCTGGAATGTGTTTGTGTATATATTCTTATGCCTAGCACTACTTAGGAATGTGTGTTTCTGCAATATCAGCCCTATTCTTGCCAGATTCTGTAAGCAGGGCCTGCCTCTTGCTCACAACTTAAATTTTGCTTTATATTAGCAAGTTCTGGCCATTACTTTAGTTCAGGCCTCAGATACAAGGGCTTATGTCTCAGGCTCTCTTCCTACTACAACATGGAATTTCAAAGACCCATTACCAAAGAGGGCATATTTTTGAGAAGTAGGTCTATATCATACCTTCAGCATTTTCAAAGGTGATGATTATTTGTTGATTATTTCTGATGCAGGATTTGATGGGTCCCCCACCTGACCGCATTTTATTTTCTAAGTACATGCTCACAAGGTCATCATCAATTTCCTCCCCTGGGGCAGTGATGATTACTACAGTGGATTGCTCAGAGGATGTCATCTCTTTTCCCAAATTCCCTAAGAGGATGAAATCAAAGATCAGAAATCTGATTGACTGAACAAAATTAAAAAGGAAAAATGATCTTTTTATCTTTCTTAGCATTAATATCAAGCTTATCAGCACAAAAATAATGACAGAAGAAAGGGAAATAGAGAGCTATTTCTAAAATGACTTTCCTTAAATTTGTTTCACAAAATTCTTCTAAAAAGTCAAATAAACTGAATGTATGCTAGTGAAAGGTTGTGGATCCACAGTCCTGGAGACAATGTCTCCGCCACAAAACCAGGACAGCAGAGGAATGGCTGTACAAACTTCTCCACAATGCCCAGTTTGGCTCATCCATGACAAAGAGGACCACCTGTAACACTTTGATTATACAAGACATTTTCCTCTTACATTTCCTACTGTCATCACCACCAGTGCAGCTCCACCAGTGCCAGCAATGATGGGACCTCTAGCATAAACAGGGTACTGGTGTTTTAAACCACCATGACGTCTAAACTCATTCAGATCAGTGTAGGATAACAATGTGTATGTCCACCACTGTCAGTGGAAACAATGGGAAATTTGTGTAGACACAGCCAACAGTGAGAGAGGAAGTCAGTATTCAGGCTCATTCAATACTTGGCCTCTTCTGAGATTGCCAGTGAGGCTAGCGGTTCTGTGCTGTGAATACTTACGTGGCAAACTGGGAAAATGTCTGGATTATTTCTTGCATGCAGTCTTAGTTCTAGCCATATTGATCCCAGGATATTAGAAAGCCAAGGTGGGTGAGATAATATCTTTTATTGGATCAAATTCTATAGGTAAGAGAGACAAGCTGTGATGCTGAGAGTTCCTTTCCCAGACCTGAAGACCTCTGAGTGGCTTGAAAGCTTGTCTCTCTCACCAACAGAAGTTGGTCCAATAAAAGATATTACCTCACCCACCTTGTCTCTCTGGATTATTTTTTAGCAATATTTTGTATGACTTGGTTTCCCTTTTCAATTTTATATTGCTGCATGACTGAATGCATAGCGTTCCTTTACAGTCTCCTTTGATGCACTTTGTTAAGGAACTTCCCAAGAAAGGTAAAACAATGATACATAGAAGTCAGCCTCATTTAAGGATCTTCAAAGGAATTAAGATAACAATGGCTGGGCCATCAATTGGTAGGTGAGCTCTCCTGATTCCCTACAGGCTAAAACTGGAAACAAAGGAGACCAATCCCCTCAAAGCCTCTTGCAGAAAGTGATATGCGGTAGTCAGAGAGGTTAGCCGAGATGTGTCAGTGAAAAGGCTGACTGAGGCCTGTGATACACTACAGACTTTGGTAAATGCAGGGTGGCTTACGTTGACCTAATTACGTCAGTGTCTACATTAGAATGCTGCGTCTACTGAAGTAAGTCCCCCGCTACACCGACATAATAATTCCACCTTCACAAGAGGCATAGTGCTTACGTTGATGTAGTTAGGGCGACGCAGTGTCTGCTAAAACACTGCATTACTTACGTCATCTGTTGGCTGTCAGCCCCAAGTGCGGCTGATGGCTGACAGCTGGAGCTCCCCCCCCCCGCGGACAACCTGAGCTGTCAGCTGGGCACTGGTATACAGCTGACCTCCGGCCCCTGAGTGCTGACAACCTGAGCTGTCAGCTGGATGCAGGGATCACCCAGCCCCTGACAGACAACTCAAGCTGTCAGAGCCAGGGGCCCAACTGTGAGCCCATGCCTGGCTGACAGCTTCTGGAGTGACTGTCAGTGGTGGGACAGGAAAAGCAGCTGCTGGACTGCCAGGTTCCAGCTGTCAGCGTAACCACAATGTCCCACTTCAGTCGGTGGAAGCACTCCTCTGAGGATGTGCACCACTGACAGAAAGAGCAACTGTGGATGTGAACCATTGCTTTATTTACTGCGGTGGCTGTATGTCAACTTAACTTAAGTGGACTTAATTTTGTAGTGTAGTAAAGCCCTGAGACAGGCTGCAAGCAGCGTAGGCTGGTTCTCTCAACTCAGAGATGGGGAATAAACCAGACCTGCCTCAGCTGTGGAAACAGCCATTTAGGGATCTGGGGCAAAAATTGGGAATTGGTCCTGCTTTGAGCAGGGGGTTGGACTAGATGACCTCCTGAGGTCCCTTCCAACCCTGATATTCTATGATTCTAATATAAGGGAATATGCATGAAGATCTCCTTGTTGCTTTTAAATCCACTTTTTAAAGTGCTGTGTACCTCTGGGCAAAAATAAATCACGCATTGTTCTGAAGAAGTGGTTTCTGTCTCTCTGCAAATGTATGATATCACAGGCTCCCAAAATCAAAGCCTTGCAGGGTCCAATCCCAGATGGGATAGCTGCATTAGTCATGGTTGATACCAGGGGGCTGTAACCCAGGCCCTGGTCCGAGTGGGTAAACTGGTCAATTCCACCTTAGGAGAAGTGAAGGCTCAATGCTTGACACCTGTGGGGTACAGTCAGAGAGACCCCACAAAGAAAGAGTGGGCAGGCTCCTCAAGATCAGTGGCACCTTACAAAAGACACAGTCTGTATTTTTTAGACTCGTGTAATTAAGTCTACTTTGCATTAAACAAACAGCCATTAAATTTTCCATGAAGCTGTTATAGTTTAAATTTCGATGAAAACCATCAATTAATGCAAGAGTAGAATTTGTGATTGTCCTATTTAACAAACTGCATACATACCTGTCCTCTTTTCCTGCTCTACAGACACAGAATTCCCATCATCAGAGCCGACTTGAAAAGCTACATGGCATTCATTAATTGAAAAAAAAAGAAAAAATCCCATAAGGTTAAGTAAATGTGATTGCTTGGTGCTTATTGCAGTTGAAGGAATACTGTCACAATTTTTAGAGCTCCGAATTAATCTCCTTTGATTGTTGTGTCCTTTGACTGCAGTTACCTTAGCATTACACTTTGTGATATATCTTTTTATTTCAAACCAAGTATTATGTCACTCAAAAATAACACAAACCTCAAAAATTATGATGCATCATATTAAAAACAAACTAATGCACCAACAGTCTGTTAGATTGTATCCATCCACTTTGTGAGAAACATGGCTAAGAACCTTTGCCATCTGTTATAGCACTTTAAAGTAAACTCTGGCTCTTGCGAAATGGATGCTATTGAACAAGAGATCTGTGGGACAGAATCTTTTTGTTGTGAGAAGCATTACTAAGGGCTCCTGATCCTGACTGGACCCCTGGGCACTACCACAATACAAATATATAATAGTAACACGGAAGGGAGAAGGTAAAATGACAAAAGCTGCCAAACTGCGTTTATGGCCTGAAACTTTGACCCCTTTCTCACATGTGCAAGTAAGGATTACTCAAGTAAGCACTTATCATGTAGGGGTATGCAGGAGGCTAACTAATAGGAAGGGAGAGTCTTACCCATCTCTTAGTTAAAAATCTTGCAACAAAAACTGCATACCAGATGAGTTCTCTAGTCCTGTAGCACAAGGGGCTCTTTAATTTTCATTCAATTACTGGAGATTAGTTAAGGAGCTTTGTTTTATCAAATGGGAGGGTTATTTTTAAAGACCTCAATGTGGATTAAAGAAAAGTTGGTGTGTAATTACTTTCTAATTAGGCCAAGAAAAATGCAGATATGCATAGGGTTGAAAGAATCCTAAAAGCCAAAAGGTTTAAACAAATATTTCTCATGATTATACAAGTCTTTAAGAGAGATTTCACCCCACAATCTGGCCCTGAAATGTTGCTGTAGCGACATGTAGGAGCCACCAACAGCTCACAAAGGGCTAAAGGGAGTTTCATATGTATGACTTCACGCTGAGCCTAGGCACATGGCCATTGATTACTGAAATACTAGCTCATATCAAGAACAAAGCTAACATCATCCACTGATAGAATTGCTCATTGAAAACTTTCAATAGACAAGGATCCTTTATGTATAGATTTGTTTCCTCTGTGACTCACAGTGAATTCAGGTGTTGATGGGTGGAACTGACAAAGCAAAAATCAGTTTTAAAAATAGACCATGGAGCACAGATACCAGGGTTTAGCATGAGAGTTGCATGTTAATTTTAAAGCTAAACAATGTTGACAGTGTCCCTTTAAAGTGCCACTGCTTACATTATCTTTCATCAAGCCTCAATAAAAATAAATTAACTTTTGAACTGCATTAACACTCTTAATACTGTTTCTTCAGGGCAACTGTTGTGCTGCCGATGTTTCACTGATGTTTCACAGATGAGGATTGACTGTTGATCACACTGAGTAGCACAGCTGGGCCCTGAGGGCACCTGAAATGTTCAGCAGCAATCCCCTTACTAGTGTAGTTGTAGGCATGTTGGTCCCAGGATATTAGGGTGAGACAATATCTTTTATTGGACCAACTTCTGTTGGTGAGAGAGACAAGCTTTCAAGCCGCACTGAGCTTCAGGAAGAAGAATCGCTTAGTGTGGCTCGAAAGCTTGTCTCTCTCACCAACAGAAGTTGGTCCAATAAAAGATATTACCACATCCACCTGGTTTCTCAGCTGCAATCAACCAGTTAAGGGAATATGCTATGGCTGCTGTAGTTCAGAGCTAGACTAACGATAAAAACTGGAGGAGAAAAATAGCTTTCACAAGAGTAACAAATTAAAAACTTTCTGCAGGAATTAGAGAGGAGGAGTAAAGCATTATAGGTGCTGATCCAGCAAAGCAATTAAGCATATGATAAACTTTAAGCACATGAATAATCCCTTTGAAGTCAATGATATTACTCTCAGTGCTCAAAGTTAACCATGTACTTAAGTATTTTGCTGGACTGGGACATGACATCGGAGCCTGAGAAGAGCCTACAGCAAGAGATAATAGAACTCACTGATCATGTCCAAAACACTACTCCCTTCTTAGGATTTGTCTGTGCTGGAACTGGAAAACGTAAATTCCAGCTTGAGGAGACTTACCCGCACTAACTGTGACTGAGCCAGCGCACTAAAAACAGTGTATCCATGGTGGCATAGCTGCCTCAGGTACATAGTTATGGGTTTGGATGGGATCATACTCAGGATGGCTAGCCTCTCCTACCATGAGTGGCCACACTTCTGGTTTTAGCACACTAGCTGGATCACTTTCCAGCTGTTGTGTACACATAGGCAGTTAACTTAGGGTTTCTGAATAACTATATTCAGCCAGGCTGCACAACCCAAATCCAGGCAGAAAAATCACATATTAGAATTTCTGCTGAATAAATCTCCAGAGGATGCAGTTCAGCTTTTCTGGATTTTTTCATTGACTTCAATGTGTTCTACATTGAGCCAAGGATTAGCAGTCATTGTGGAAAGCGTTTTCTCTCCCTTAAAAGTAGTTTTTATCTTCCATACATCATTCCTCAACACAGACGAAAAAGCTTCATTTCTCACAAATAATATTCTAGTTTTTATAAACATTAAATATTTCAGTTTTGTTTTGAAAACCTTACCTGGTTCTTGGGGTTTGCTTGGTGTCTCGGACTCCTAAAACAAAAAGCACAGTAAGCCAACTAAAAACAGCATGTGACATTCTTGCTATTACTTCAAAACTCTGAACACTGCAGGTTAGGATTCTGTTTCATATTTATTTACCTCTTTAGGACCCGGCACTTCCCCAGACAAGTCTTTTTTGGTTGCACCTGTTTCAGGATGCATGACAACCAGCTTTAATTTTCCTTTCGCTGCCCAGTCAAGCTCATGGGTCTTTTTGTTAAGAACTCGCTGCCTCACTAAAGCACAAATAAAGAAAACTGTTATAATCTTGGTAGAAGGGATGTTAGTCTATAGGTCTATGCACCATTACGGGCAACATACTCCTCCCTGCTGAGCACTGTTAACAAATCATACAACAAAACTCCAACAATTAAATAAGAACATTTAAAAAAATCATGGCACTAGACTGATGGGCTAAACATCATTCAATAAAACTGCTCTTCATTACCTCCCATTTCTTTCCCCTTGTTTGCATGTTGCCTAGTTAAGGCTAATTTTGCTCCCATTGACTTCAGGACAGGGAAGATCGTGCCCTTAGGTTTCAGGCAGTTTGGGGAAGGGACCTTGTCACACCAGTCTCTAAAGCGCCTAACACATTGTTGGTGCTATATAAATAAAAGATTAAATAATTAATACATACACTACATTAGTTTCCTCACAACTTCCTTCCAATTGTTCCATTAGTCATAGTGGGGTGAGTAGAGGCATGGAACTGGGAGGGTGTTTGATTCCCTAAACCCATAGATTTGTGAGGATCTTGAGAAATCTGCAGGAACATGGGGCTTCTACACAGCTCCCTGGGTTACCCTTTCCCCCATGGCAGCATGGTCCCCACTGGGTGATGCTCCAGAGCCCACCTTTGGAGGAGTGCTGAATAAATATATATGGGGAGTTATTCATCTTAGCCAGTAGTAACTTCTGAGTGGATTTCTGATCTTGTGGAGTTGCAGGAAGCATAAAAAATGTCATAAAAGTGTTTTATTTGGAAGAGGGCAGAGAAGAGGGAAATATATATAAGCCTGTTATTTGTATTACAGTGACACCAGTTAAATCAGAGTGCTTCACAAATACTGCAGCAAATGATCTACTCACATGAATAAGAGGACCTATGGCTGTAACTTCTTCAGTGCAAGGACTGTCTCTTACTGTGTGTTCATAAATCATTCAGTGTAACTGGGCCACAATGCTACTGGTGTGTCTGCGCGCTTTTGTAATGCTAACAGGACTACTCATATGTGTAAAGTTAAGCATGAGCATAAATACATGCAGGTTTGGGGCATTAGGTGGATCTGGTCAATGCATTATGAGGGGAACCCATCACAGAAAATTTCCGCTGTGCATAGCAACGTAAGTATCATGGCATCATTCAGAGCACATTAGAGGATTACTCCATCCTTTATATTGGACATAGAGTGTGCCATGAAACCAGAACTCATTTACTTCCTAGTACAGTGTTTTTGCACAACTGGCTCCATCTAGCAATTGCTTTTTCTTTTCTTTTTTTTAAAAGATGTGTTCCAAGTAAAAGATATGTATGTGGCAGGATTGTGGTAGGGACAAATGAAACGTTTTAATCAAGAAAACACAAATATGCACAGCCTTCTGGCATGACATTCAAAAATTACAGGACACAAGAAATGAGCATCAGAAAGTCTGAGATCGACTCAGTCTGATGTGCATAGGAAAGGAAGAGTGGACATATAGATGATACCCTCTTTCCAGTCAAGAGTTATGGCCCAACATTAGCAGGTGTAAATTCTGTACAGAAAAAGTTTGTAATAAATAACAACATATTACTGGACATTAACATAGCATTTTCCTCCCAAGTGCTTTACAGAGTTTGAGCCAGACTCTCTCTGCCACTAACATGGCTATGCGTGGGACTGTGGGAGTTATAAGGTTTACTCCACGCTTGTATGCAACCTGTCCCATTCCCAAGTCAAGCATGTGGAAGCCAATACAACGTCCTGCTTGTCAGCAACTAGGTGCAGAATGGTGGAGACAGGTACTGTGGGCTCTAATCCCCACAAAGCTTTGACAAGCAGAGCTGAGCTGACAAGAGGGAAGTATGCTCTGCCCTGTAAAAGGCTGCAGTAACCTCGCTTATCCTCCAGATCATAATTTCTTCCCAAGACTCCTCATGGGGCAATGTGCTTACAAACTACCCCTTACTCAGGGCAGGAGAAAAGGCTCCATCTACCCCTTGTATATATGCAAGAAACATTTCACCCAGCACTGAAATGCAGCCACCTCAGGCGTGATACACAGGAACTGCTTAACAGCACACAGCACAGGAGTTGCAGGGATCCCACTGACTTCAAAAAAATCATATTTCTGTCTGAACTCCCCCACCCCCATAGTTACAAGAACAAAAGATTGGGGGAGGAAGGGGGGAATCGTTGTCTTTCCCCCCAGTTTGCTCAACTTCTCCAACACTATGTAGAATCATTTTCACTATTTCCCCTGCACAGTCAGTCAGTTCCCCTTGTTCAGGGTGGTATCTCACACCAGAACAGGAGAGAGAAAAATATTTGAAAAAAAAAATTAAATTTTGTTTTTAATTCCAGTGGCACAAAAATTGGCAGGGGGGCTCGGGGGCAGGCGGAATACTGAAAGGACTTGTAACTGGCTTTTCAAAAGTGACTAGAGTTTACATTGATGGTATCTTTTTAAGGACAGGAAGAGACAGAATAGCCTAGTTAATTGAAACAGGACCTTCTGACACACACTCTCTTAGAATACACGTAGGGGGGCTTGCAGAGGCAGTAGCCACCCTAAAATTTGCCTTGTCCACCCCATAGCCACCCCTCCCAGTGCAAAGGTCACTCTTACTTCTGCAAAAAGAAAAGGAGTACTTGTGGCACCTTAGAGACTAACCAATTTATTTGAGCATGAGCTTTCGTGAGCTACAGCTCACTTCATCAGATGCATACCGTGGAAACTGCAGAAGACATATACACACTGAGACCACGAAACAATACCTCCTCCCACCCCACTCTCCTGCTGGTAATAGTTCTGGTTAAACTTGGATTTAAACTTGGAGAGTGGTCAGTTTGGATGAGCTATTGCCAGCGGGAGGGAGGGGGAGAGAGAGAGTGTGAGTGTGTTTCCGGGGGTGGGGGGGGGTGAGAAAGCCTGGATTTGTGCTGGAAATGACCCACCTTGATTACCATGCACATTGTAGGGAGAGTGGTCACTTTGGATGAGCTATTACCAGCAGGAGAGTGAGTCTGTGGGTGTATGGGGGGGGGGGGGGAGAAAACCTGGATTTGTGCTGGAAATGGCCCAACTTGATGATCACTTTAGATAAGCTATTACCAGCAGGACAGTGGGGTGGGAGGAGGTATTGTTTTATGATCTCTGTGTGTATATAACGTCTTCTGCAGTTTCCACGGTATGCATCCGATGAAGTGAGCTGTAGCTCACGAAAGCTCATGCTCAAATAAATTGGTTCGTCTCTAAGATGCCACAAGTACTCCTTTTCTTTTTGCGAAGACAGACTAACACGGCTGTTACTCTGAAATCTTACTTCTGCAGGTCTGTGCTGCTGCTACCCTCAGAGCTGGGTGCCAAGGCAGCAGCTGTTGCACTCCCACCACCCAGCTCTGAAGGCAGCGTGGCCAGCAGCAGCAGCAGAGATGGGGGCCATATGAGCACAGGGAAAGGGGGAGCAAGGAAATAACAAACGTGGAGAGGGAGCATCCAGGGAGAGATATGGGGAGGAGTGTGCATAAGAGAGAAGGTTCACAGGCGGGGGGAATGGGAAATCACAGGCGGGGAAGGGCAGCATCAATGGGGAGGGGGATCACAGGCGGGGGAAGGGGGACATGCACAGAGGAAGGCGAATCATGGGGCTGGGGCAGGATGCACAGACAAGAGGGAATCACAGCGGGGTGAGGGGACGTGCTTAGGGGAAGCGGGGGGGGCGCGGACTGCCCCGAACAGCGGGCGTGGGGCCTGGGGAGGAGCCCCACACGTGCAGGCACCGTGCGAGGAGCCGCGCCCGAGCTGGGAGCCCCCGGGACGCTGCTGCTGCTGCTGCTGCGAGAGGGCCGGGCCGGGGCCGCTAAGCGCGGGCTCGGGGCTGACCTCGAGCAGCAGGCCGGGCGGCTCGGGGCCTCTCCCGCCAAGACAGGCAGCGAGAGGCCAGAGCCCGCGTGCTCGGGCCCTGCGTGGGGGCGGGGGAGTCTCAGTGCCTCCCTGGGCGTGCCCACAAGCTCCGTAGTCACCCACCCCGCCGCGCCATTTTCTGTGCAGCCCATCTCAGCTCCTCGCCCCCCCCCGGGGCTGGCACCGCCCCGGCTTTAACCCCAAACTGCCAAAAATAAACATTAAGAGACGGGTCAGGGTCTCCCCCCCCCCCGCGACGCCTTACCCTCCTCCTGGGCGAAGCAAACCAGGACCTGGCCGGGCCGCTCCTGGATCTCGCACTCCCCCCCTCCGGATTTCTTCCCGCTCTGGAAGTAGCAGAGGAGTTTTTTCTTTAGGTTCTTGGGGAGCCCCGAGCCCCCCCAGGCCCCCTCCACCAGCAGCGGGAAGGGGCACGTCGCCTCCCCGGCCATGACCAGCTCCTGCTGAGGGGCAAACCGCCCACCGGAGGAAATCTGCCTCCTCACGGTACGAAAAACACCCCAGTTGCTGAGCTGCTTTCACTTTCGTTTCTCAGCGCCTCCTAGGGTTTCTTGTCTGCAACGTGATCCCGGCCTGCCTCTGAGATAGGAAACTAGGGCGGGGGCAGGGGTTCGCTTTACGCGTGCAGCGTCGTCCCCCCCCGCCTCTCTTGCGGCGTGCCCCAGATAAATCTCCCCACCTTGGGTCATGGCACCCTGCAAGCCTCCAACCTCACCCCGGGCATCCCCATCCTCTGCCAGCACAGCCCTACATGCATCTGTACCAAAAAAGCACAACAAAGATAAAGCAGCATGTAAGGATGCTGGCTCTGGTGGGACCCAACTGAGAGTGCCAATTCAGGACAAATTGTTGAGAGTAGGACAGTTACAGCGCAAGGCTGAGGTTCCTTTGCACACCAAGGCAAACCAAACCAGCTAGCCAGAGAGGACTTTGGTTTTACTCCACTGGCTAACCATAAGTCACACAAGCAATTCCCTTAGATGCTCCAGTTTCCCAGTATCACCACCAGTGCCACTCGTTATAGGGACAAATGATTATGAAAGCCAATGCCCCAGTAAAAGAAAAAAGGTTATCCTGATCCCAAAGGGCCAAGCCCCAGACCCAAGTCAATATACAAATCAGATCTTACCCACAAATTACTCTGTTGCTACTCCTTTAGAATCTAAAAATCTAAAGGTTTATTCATAAAAGGAAAAAAAGTATAGATGAGAGCTAGGATTGGTTAAATGGAATCAATTACATACAGTAATGGCAAAGTTCTTGGTTCAGGCTTGTAACAGTGATGGCATAAGCTTCATGTTTAAATCAAGTCTCTGGAGTACATCGATGGTGGGGATGGGTCATGCAGTCCTTTGTTCAGAGCTTCCATTTGTAGCAAAGTTACTCCAGAGGCAAGAAGCAGGATTGAAGACCAAATGGAGGCGTTTTCAGGGCCTTTTATATCCTCTGCCCTGTGGAAGATCACAGCAGCAAGATGGAGCCTGGAGTCACGTGGGCAAGCCACATATCCATGCATGACACAGTTCTTTACAGGCTGACCCCCATTGTTTACATGTTAGTTTGAAAGTTCCCAGGAAAGCTCGGATGTGTATTGGCATCTCCCAAAGTTCATTGTTAGCCAAGTGTTTCTTGATTGGGCACTTACTGAGAATAGTCCTTTCTTAAGAAGCTGACCAAATGCTTCACTGAGGCTTCTTAGAATCAAAACACATTGAGATACAAGTACATAGCCAATATTCATAACTTTAACTACAAAAATGGTACACACATACAGACAACATAATCATAACCAGAAAATTATAACCTTTCCATAAACACCTTACACGACAACCTTTGTACAATATTTGCTGCAAATATGTAACAGTGGTTGCAACAATGATCTATACAGTCACAGGTTATGTCCGTAACGTCATACAACACAACTGGGGACACCCTCTCCCCTCGCACGGTTTAAAGGGTTGTAAAATGAAAGAAATCAAGGACCCCGGTGGTTGTGGGACAATCTGCTAGAAATACACTCATCTATGTAATGAGATTTCAGGATTGTCTCCTCTCTTGTTGTAAACCCTTGAAGGTTGGTTGAGTTAGTGGAAAGGGATGGAAACAGCTACAAGCATGCTGGAGAGCTCTTTTTGTTGAGACTGTCACCAGGTTAGATAGATCATCATCGGGATTCATGGTCTGTTACTGTCCAATTTTTTAACTTCTCAGCTCTTTTCAACTTTTTTACACTTTCTGAATTACACCCCTATGACAACAGGAGTTTTCACTGGCCTAGTCTTTTATAGCCTTCTAAATCCTTCTGCAGTGCAAGGATCCCTAGGAAGGGGAATTTCCACTATACAGTCTGGTAAGTCCTAGCACTTCACCCTATGAATAAAATGGGAAAAGGTTAGATTTGCTGAAAGTTTTTCATTACAGCTGGCACTTCTGAGCCTCCTGCTGGGAGCAGCCATGTTGTGGGGATTCATATGTGTTTCATATGTGAAAGTGTGCAGTGTTGTAGCTGTGTTGATCCCAGGATATTAGAGAGATATAGTAAGGTGTGAAAGTGGCAGTGTGTAGGTCCAGTCCCTGGCTAGCCTGAGAATATGGAGCCTGCAAAATTGGCATAACTGAGAATTGCAGCTATTGGCTCTTGCTCTGCCCTTTAGCCACACCTCCTCCCTCTCTATTACAACACTTAACACTTTTTTGTTGTAATTTTTTATTTCCTCTCCCATATACAAAACCAATCTAGGAAGAAAACAAATATATGGAAATAAAAATACTGGTCTCAAATCTGCAGCTGAGTCAAAGCAAACATCAGTGTTACATAGCTGACCAAACAAAATCAGTTGCTGGGCAAAAAGCAGGAGTTACCAAAAAAAAAAAAAAAAAAAGTCACTAAAATACACTGTTAAGCAAGCAGTAAGTCTGGCCATGATATTTCCTTATTACAGCCATCTTAGACTATATCCAGACTTCCTGTTTTTTCACACTTACCTTAGTATGTACAGAGAGGGAGATAAATGTGATAGCTATTTCCCCTCTCCCTTCCCCCCAGCTTGCGTTTGTTATGCTAAGTTCCTGCAAAGGCCTGCTAAGTGCAACAAGCAGAATAATTGATAGTCCAGCCCAGTAATTGGCAGTGGCTAGGACACTACAGATGAGCCATTCCAGCAACATCTGTCAGTTTGTAAGGCAATATACAGACTCAGCTGCAAGTGAGACACCAGCTGTTTTTCCATATTATTGCTCATGTCACATATTCTGCTAGAAACTATATTGTTTGATAGAGGAACAATTTCTAATTGCTTTCCTTGCTTCTCTGCTAGCATTATGTTTGTCATGTCCTTCGCTGCTGGAAGAATCAGTTCTTCAGCAATTGTATGAGGTTTCCCAGCTTTAGCAATTCTGTAGCTAACTTTGTATGAAGTTTGAGTGCTTTATTGTTGACATGGGTTGTGTTAATAACACGCAGTTTTCCAGTCTTCAATTTGCTTAATTTTCATTTGAAAAATTCTGCAGGTTTATCTGTATACAGAGCGTGTTTTGTAGCTAAATTATGGCTGAGTTTAGCAGGTACGGTAACTCCTCGCTTAACATTGTAGTTATGTTCCTGAAAAATGCTATTTTAAGCAAAACGATGTTAAGCTAATCCAATTTCCTCATAAGAATTAATGTAAATAGGGTGCGCTAGGTTCCAGAGAAATTTTTTTTGCCAGACTAAAGACTATACACATATACACAGTATAAGTTTTAAACAAACAATTTAATACTGTACACAGCAACGATGATTGTGAAGCTTGGTTGAGGTGGTGAAGTAAGAGGGTGGGATATTTCCCAGGGGATGCCTTACTGCTAAATGATGAACTAGCACTCAGCCGAGCCTTCAAGGGTTAACATGTTGTTGTTAATGTAGCCTCACACTCTACAAGGCAGCACGAATGGAGGGAGGGGAGACAGAGACATACACACTGTGTGAGAGAGAGATATGCATTGCCCCTTTAAGTACGCTGACCCCATTGTAAGTACACTGCCCTTTTAAGTAGACCAGCAACTTGAGACAGCAGCTGCTGCCAGGAACCTCCCTCCGTCCTGAGCCTTGTTGTGTCCTCGTCCCCCTGCCCCAGTGCTCTATGGAGATGGGGTAAGCGGGGTTGTGGGGGGTAGGAGCAGCACCCTCACATTAGCACCTTTCTTCCTCCCTGCCCCGCACAGCAAGCAGGAGGCTCCCAGGAGCAGCTCCAAGGCAGAGGGTAGGAGCAGCACATGGCAGTGGGTGGAGGGACAGCTGAACTGCTGGCAATTGATAACCTGCTGGGCGGCTGCTGCACAGGGAATTTAGGGGAGGGGGGAGCTGATAGGGGGCTGCTGGTCCACCCTGGTTCCAAGCCCCCACCAACTAGCTCCAACGGGCTGCTCTTTCTGCAAGCAGTGGACAAAGGTGACGGCATGGATCACTCGATGAGAATCTGTCTATTCATTCCCTTTGGGGCACCTGCCATTGGCTGCTGTCAGAGGACAGGATACTGGGCTTGATGGACCTTTTGTCTGACCCAGTATGGCCATTCTTATGTAAAGTAGGTGGCTGCCAAACAACGTTATAAGGGAGCATTGTGGAACTTTAAATGAGCATGTTCTCTAATTGATCAGCAAGGAAACCACATTAATCGGGAAGATTTTAAGTGAGGATTTACTGTATTAAACACTAAATAGAAAGCATTTTATAACACGGAACACACTGCAGCGATTATCTACTTCTGGGGGAATTCTGCACCACTGCACAATGCAGAATTTGTGCAGAACATTAATTCTGTGCAGAATTTCATTCCCCCCCCCACAGAATTGACATTGCAGAGCTGTTGGTTGCCACTAGGGCCCACACAGTGCCTGGCTCCTCAGCCCCCAAATAGAGGACGCTGCTGGGACAGTGGGGGACAACTAGGAGCTGGAGGGTTCTCAGCAGCTGCTGTTCCTGGCACACCCTGAAGGAAGGACACAGCATGCAGGAAACTCCACACAAGCCCACTCTGACCAGCATCAGGCTGTTTCTCCCTGTGGATCCCTGGGCTCTGGGGGAAGGAGGTGCGGGTGTCTGGCCTGAGACTGGGCACAGGGGTGGGGGGGGTCGTTTGCAGGTGTCTGGGTTGAGGGGCATCCTGTAGCTGGGCTTTTTTGGGGGTGGGGGGTGCAGGTGCCTGGCCCTGCTGCTCAGCTTTGGGGGTGAGGGTGTCTGGTCCAGGGGGCCACATGCAGCCACCTCCAGCACCCCCCAAATACCCTCTCCCAGTAAACACAAATCCCTCCAGCACCTCCCAATTGTACCTCCCTCCCACCAGCAGTGTCAGGATGGGGACAGGATGAAAAAAGGAGAATCAACTAAAAAAACAGAGGGACAGAATTTTACCCAAGATGTGCCCAGATGGCACATATGATACACACAGACTGAGGCGCCCAACAAAAGCATGACAAAGAAACAGAAATTGGGTTGTCATAGGGGTTTTTTAACTCTACTACTGAAGGAATATTTTTTGTTGCCTGTATTGTTATAGACATACTTGCTGACAGGTACTTCGAAATAAATTACCAACATAATTGAAAGGGGCATGATTATACCCCATTATTTTGACAAATAAAATATGCAGAATTTTGCAATATTGTGTGCAGAATTTTTTGGCCCTGTATTTCCCCAGGACTAAGTGATTGTATATCTTCTTATATAATGCACATAAAGCCAAATCTAATGTAAAGTTCCTCATACTTCCTGGTCTTCTTTGTGCTTTCATTAATTTTGTCACCTTCCATATTTTTACATTTCACCCCAGTGACTGTTATTGAGTGTGCTTCCTTATTACTGACTACACTTGTGTCCTGGTTGATTTAATTTTTTTCTATCGTATACTTTTCTTCTCAATGCTTCCACTTTTTAACCACTGATCTATTTTTGTCACATCTCCCTTATTTTCTTTTCACCTAAAATTATTTTGTGGTGTAGACTTGAATGGGCAGCTGCCAGTACTACCAGAACCCCCCGCCAGTGAAACGACTCATGGTAGTATATCTTGGCGGGTTTGGGCCTTTGTAAGATGAGTGGAAAAGTAAACCATCTCCACTATGGTTGAATGTTTTTGATGCATTGCATCACAGGCACTTATATGGTGCACAGAGAATGTTGGTGAGACCTACGTGAAGGCTCCACCCTCGCTGCCCTCCTGTGCATGTCCAGTACAGGGTTGTGGATGGTGTAACAAGACAGGGCTTCTCCCCTTCTCTCCCAAGGGACCCCCTGCCACACCCAGAGTCTCTTTTAGGCCGTTTTATTTTCCAAACTTAAGCCAAAACAACAAAGACAGTTCCTCAGCTCACCACAGGCTATAACTTCCAGGAAATTTTTTCTTTTTACCTTTCAGGATCTCACTGCTTCCCCTCCCAGAGGGGCCTAGCAATCCAAATGCTACAGCTTCCTAGCTGTGAGTCGCCCTTCTCCAGGCCCAGGTGCCCTCTTTTAAAACTAATTTGGTCAGTTGATGTGGCACAGGTGCACTGACCTGGCTCTTTCTTAAAGGGTCATTGTCACCCTTTAATAGGTGAATATGTGATTCAGTGTGAAAATAAGCAAGTTTACCTATTCTCATTTTTCCCCAGTGGCCTTTCAGCAAGTACTGTATAAAAAAATACTTTCATATACTGAAAATGCACTTCCCCCCACCCCACAAATGAGTTTATTTATCAGCAATATAAATTAACTCTAAAGTACTTGCTTGGAGGTGAGCCACTGCATGTGATTCATTTACAATGACATCTAGGTTGCAGAATCTTCTGGGATCTCTGCTACTTTCTTCTGGCTTTTTGGCAGGGGTGGTCAGTTATGTCAAAACCTCATTTTGTTGTAACACTCACCTATTCCTTCCATCCTTTGTATGTTGTCATAACTTACTGTGTTTATCAAAAGGTGGGCCTGATCCTGCAGCTCACATGTGACTATCCCCATTGATTCCACTGACTATTGCCTGCCCCTTAGATTGTAAAATCCTGGGGGCAGGAACTCTCTCTCTTCTATATTGCTGGATAGCACAATGCACACCTATGCCACTGTAAAAAAAGTAAAATATCTTTTTTACATATTATCTGTATGTGCAGTAAAGACTGCATGGAATTGCAGAGACAACACGAGACGACTGAAGGAGACCACATTTTTACTTTGTGAAAACTACTTAGCTAATAATCACCAAGTGCACTAACTCAGAGCCATATGTTTTATAACTATAAATTTAAGAAAATTATTTTGTTAATGTAAAATATCATCAGTAAAGTAAAATGTCTACAACAATCAGATCTATATCAGCAGAGAGTACTTCATCCACATGCTGGAAGATACATTGTGATTACAAGCAAAATAAAATTAAAAGCAATTTAAAATGCAATGCCTATAGGCTTGTGGTACATGTAGTCAAAGACTTGGAACCAGGTCCTGACTTTCAGAGGTGCCAGGCCTCTGGATTCAATGGGAGTTTTGGGCAATACAGAAATACTGTGCTTTTCTTGGAAGAAGTCCTCTAAACTTTATATATGCACCTGTAATCAACTGATATAATTAAGTAAATGCTATATCTTATAGTGAATAAAGCTTGAAAGCAGTTGGTTGACATCTTTATTCAATTCCTTTTGATTTCAGTTCTTCTCGAACACGTTTCAGATAATTAGGATCAGGATAACCAAACCTAGGGACAAGAGAGAAGACTTGTTTGGGCTATTTACATAATGAAACAATATTTCCCAATTCTACAGCACCTTCCATTAAAATCTCTTAAAGCACTTTTACAAACATTAGTCTTGCAATGCTCTGTGAAACAAACAGGCCCTAATTTACAGATGAGAAAAGTGAGGCACAGAAAGGTTAAAGCTAAAATTTTCAAAAGCAGCCATTCATTTTGGGTGCCCAAACTGACACCTTGAACTGGATTTTCAGACCTGCTGTGTACCTACAATTCCACTTGTAGTCTATCGCAACTGTGGGCGCTCAGCAACTCTGAAAATAAGGCCCTAATTGTTTCAAAATAGGCACAGTACTCAGGCAGACCCGGGGGTGTTAATGGGATGAGGCTACAAAAGTGGTGTCTTTCGTCTCTTTTGATCTCAGGCCATACAGGAACCACTGTGAATCCTGGTACAAATTACAGCATCCTTAGGGTTGCTCTAAGTCAGGGGTCAGCAACCTATGGCACGTGTGCCAAAGACAGCCTGCGAGCCGATTTTTAATGGCACGCTGCTGCCTGCCGGGTCCCAGCCACCGGCCCCACTCAGCCCGCTGCCGAACCCAGGCTGGGACCCCGGCAGGCAGCAGCGTGCCATTAAAAATCCTGCCTGCCCCGGCCTGCAGTTCTCCGCCCCCCCGTGAAGAAGCTTGGTCCTGCCAGCTGCTGCTGCAGGTCAGGAAACTCCCCCCTCCCCCGCCTCTTCCTCCAACGTCCTGCCCCTCCTCCTCTCCCTCCCTGCCACCATTTAGCTGATGGCCTTTGTGAGGGAGGGGGAGAAGTGAAGCAGCATGCTCCTGCTCCAGGGAGGAGGCAGAGAAGAGGTGGGGATGGGGCCTTGGGGAAGGAGGTGGAATCAGGGCATACCCTCTCCAGCCCCCTGCCGTGAGCCACTCTGGGCAGGGGGCTGGGACCATCTCCACCACCCTAGCCCACACCCCCAGCCCTCTGTCCTGACCCTTTCACACGCCTCCAGCCCTGACCCCTGCACCCTCCACACATGCCCCCAGCCCTCTGCCCTGACCCCTGCATCCCCCCCAACCCCAGCCTTGACTCCAGCACCCCCTCACACTCTCCCAGCCCTCTGCCCTGACTCCTGCACCCTCCTCACAGACCCCCAGCACTGTGCCCTGACCCCTGCACCCCCCTCACACACACCCAGCCCTCTGCCCTGACCCCTGCACCCCCCCCACAACCCCAGCCTTGACTCCAGCCCCCCCAACATACCCAGCCCTCCGCCCTGACTCCTGCACCCTCCTCACACTCCCCCAACCCTCTGCCCTGACCCCTGCAGCCTCCTCACACACACCTAGCCCTCTTGCCCTGATCCCTGCACCCCCCACAACCCCAGTCTTGACTCCAGCCCCCCCACATACTCAGCTCCCCCCCAGCCCTCTGCCTTGACTCCTCCACCCTCCTCACACTCCCCCAGCGCTCTGCCTTGACCCTGGCACCCCCCTCACACACACCCAGCTCTCTGCCCTGACCCCTGCACCCCCCCAACCCCAGCCTTCATTCCAGCCCCCCCATACCCAGCCCCCCCATGCCCTGACTCCTGCACCCTCCTCACACACCACCAGCCCCTGCCCTGACTACTGCACCCCCCCACATACCCAGCCCCCCCACCCTGTGCCCTGACTCTTGCACCCCCACATTCTCACCCCCACCCAGAGCACCAAACAGGAGCTCCTGCACTCCCCCCCCCATTCCTACCTGCACCCCTCAGACCAAATGGGAGCTTCCCAGGTAAGCACTCCACACCCAAACCTCCTGCCCCAACCCTGAGCCCCCTCCTTCATTCTTGCTCTTGGCCAAACCCTTCACCCCAACCCCCAGCCTGCTCCTTCCCCCCCAGCCCTGTGCTCAGTGCACTCCCACCCTCAGCTCAGTGCAGAGAGAGAGGAAGAGAATGGGCTAGAACAGGGAGAAGGTAGGTACCCACTGTATGTGGGCAGGGCCAGGATCCCAGACCAGCAGCGGGCTGAGCAGGGCCGGCAGCTGGGACCCTGGGTGGCAGGAGCCAGTGGAAGGAACCCCAGACCGGCAGCGGGCTGAGTGGCAGCAGGCTGAGCCGCTCAGCCCACTGCTGGTCTGGGGTCCTGGCCGCTGGCTCCGCTCAGCCCGCTGACGGCCCCTTGCCAGGGGTCCTGGCCACAGGCCCTGCTCAGCCTTCTGCCAGCCTCAATGAATGGAACCCCAGGCTGGCAACGGGCTGAGCGGGCCGGTGCCATAAGATCAGCATTTTAATTTAATTTTAAATGAAGCTTCTTAAACATTTTGAAAACCTTGTTTACTTTACATATGACAATAGTTTAGTTATATAATATATAGACTTCTAGAGAGAGACCTTCTAAAAAACGTTAAGATGTATCACTGGCACGCAAAACCTTAAATTAAAGTGAATAAATGAAGACTCGGCACACCCCTTCTGAAAGGTTGCTGACCCCTGCTCTAAGTGATGCAGTGGGGCTCTTATGCTAACTGGTGGGGACATGCCCCACCTGCCTTACAAATATTTATTTATTAATATTTCAGATGGTTTACAATAAAACGTTTCAATTATAGGATCTTGACATGTAAGTACATACCTTATTACAAAACTGCCAATATTTGACAGCATGTTGTATACTAACAGTCCAGTTTATATCATTCCTTTGACCTTTTTTTCAAATGATTTAAAACAGAACTATAACTTGATGTGTGTATATTTAACCATTCATATTCAACTTTTTGAAACCTTTACTGGGAAGCTGAATGTTTTCTGGGGAGGGGAGAAGGAACTCAGGGGCTAGAAGCTATGGGAAAGCAGGTGGTGTTCAATGGCAGGACCTCAGCCCTGTAATACACAGAACTGCGGTTGTCCCTGCCTCAATGTCCCGGAGTTGGTTTGGGGAGAGGGAACTCAGGGGCTAGAAGCTATAGGAAAGCAGGTGGTGTTCAATGGCAGGACCTCAGCCCTGTAATACACAGAACTGCGGTTGTCCCTGCCTCAATGTCCCTGAGTTGGTTCAGGGATGGAACCTATATATGTCAGTCTTCATCTATAACTCCTGACCTCTGGCTGGGTTACTTGTCTCTTCCCCCCTTCCAGGACTAAAAGGAGTCTGGCCCGACCCAAAGTTCTACTGGTCGCATTAGTGGGCTTTTGATCAATCGTTCCAGGAGTTTGGCCGTCCTCTTAGGGCCTCTTCTATCCCCCTTTACAGGTTTCTTCCCTTCTTTCTTCAACAGGGCAGAAGTAAAGTAAATTAGAGCAGGAACAAAAAGCCAAAGTCCAGTATTCCTGTTATTGTTTCTACTTCTGGTCAAAGGTCGTGGCAGTCTTCACTCCTGTCAGTGTAGGGTAGGGGACCCAGACTCCTATGGGCCCCAGCCCAGGGCCCCTGGGTGATACAGTCAGAAACTTGTTTTGTTTAAATCTCCTGCTGCTTCTCTGAGTTGCTTCCTACCTCAGGGTCTTGCAGCTACCTGCCTGGTAATCTTCTCTGATCCATTCTGGCAATAAAATGGTTTCTCTGAGCAGCTTCCTCTGGTCTGACCCTGTGGAGCTCCTTCACAGTGGCTGTTTCTCTGGATTGCAGCATTTTACCCTTGCTGTTGTTAGGGTGCCCATTGGCTGAAGCTGGGGACATGACTGCTTCCTTTTTAACACTTTAGTGTCCATTCCCTTGTAGGGTCTATATAGCTCATCATAAGGAGGATGTAATTCAGTTACTGTCTGCTATGTATACCCTTCTTGACTATCTATTGTTCCTCTGAGGACAATATCAAAGCATTTCAATTATTTCAAAAAGAAAAGGAGTACTTTTGGCACCTTAGAGACTAACAAATTATTTCAGTATTTCTGTTGTATTCATTTCCCGTGCCAGGGATATACTATTACTTTCATTCATTTTTAGTGAGTTTGTCTGGCACTGCTCTCACACTGACATGGCCCTTATATGCCTTAGGTTGCAAAAAGCAGTGGGGTATGGCCAATTACCCAGATTCTACAGCACCCAGGGATTCCCCACTGCATGGGGAAACTTCGCTTGCTCCAGTAGGGCTGCTTTATGGCCTGTGACAGCAAGGTTGGTGCAAAAGGGCCAAACTGGGAGCCAGGTTTGGCCCCACATCTTCTTTCTTTTAGTCTTATCCCTTATCACAAGAACATCTTTTCTCCTCGATAGTTTATACAGTAATATAGTTTACTATTTTCTCATGATAGTGTAGAGAAGTTCATTAATATAGTGCTAACCATTGTAATACTGTGGGTTACATAGTACATACAATTTCTAAGCTCCAGTAACTTGTTTTCTTGTTAAACAACATACAAAACTCTAATGCTGTAATTTAAAAAAAACTGCTGATTTGTGCATTTTGTAGTGAAGGATGTCTCACTCTGTGAAAAAAATTACTTCCATGGCTGCCAGTTTATAATTCAGAATAAAACTAAAAACATGAAGTAGACTGGATGGTTCAAAGGACTCATAAAAGGATAAAAGAGCTTTTCATTGATATGTCACTGGCATGACTATGGCTCAGGTTAGGTCTATAGGGACCATGAATCACAAGCACTCATACCACCAAAACTGTCAATGACAACTGAAACTATTGTTGGCAACCTCAGAAAAGAGGCCAAGGACACGAAGACTGAAGACCCCAAGGAGATACTACCTTTTCGTCAGAGATGCGATACATTTGAGGGGATGTTTGCACATCTCATCTATGTTGTACCATTTTCTATGGATAAAAACAGTCTTCATAGCTCTGTCCACGAGAAGTGAACTGCTGCAACTTGCAACAGAGTGACTTCTCTTGTACAAGCTGCAACTGAGCACAGCATCTACCCCAGCCATCCTGTTTTGAGTGCACACAGTGCTCTGCACCCACAAGCAGCACTCCTTGCAAGTGGTGCAGGATATAGGGATTGTTGCACCTACCCCACAGTTCCTAGCACAGCTTCCTAGAGCAGGTGCATTAATGTCTATGGTCTACAGCGTATATGGCCACCTGTTTACATTTTGGGTTTGTTCCAATGGATGCTTCTAATAGTTCTGGCCTGTCCAAAGACATACACATGCACTACGAGGGGAAGAGCCTATGCCCTGTTACTCCCTCACCCTTGCAGATACAATGGTGGAGAGTCATTAGGATCTCTCAAAGTGCTGCTAGACTGACTCTGGGCCTGGAGATCCAGACCATATTGCAATGATCATCTAGGACAGTGGTTTTCAAACTTTTTTTCTGGTGACCCAGTTGAAGAAAATTGTTGATGCCTGCGACCCAACGGAGCTGGGGATGAGGAGTTTGGAGTGTGGGAGGGGCTCAGGGCTGGGGCAGAGGGTTGGGGTGAGGGCTGCGGAGTGGGGCTGGGAATAAGGAGTTCAGGGTGTGAGAGGGGTCTCTGGGATGGGGCAGGGGGTTGGGGTGCAGGCTCTGGGGTGGGGCCAGGGATGCAGGAGGGGGCTCCGGGTCTGCGGGGGTGGGAGGGAGGAGGCTCAAGGCTGTGGCAGAGGGTTGGGGGCGAGGGCTCTGAACTGGGGTTCAGGCTCTGGGATGGGGCTCAGGGATGTGGCAGATGGTTGGGGTGAGGGCTCTGAGCTGGGGATGCAGGCTCTGGGGTGGGGCCCAGGATGACAGGTTTGGGATGCCGGAAGGGGCTCCAGGTTTGGGGGGGCACTCAGGGCTGGGGAAGGGGATTAGGACATGGGCTTACCTTGAGCAGCTCCCGGTCAGCAGTGCAGCAGGGGTGCTAAGACAGGCTTCCTGCCTGTCCTGGCACTGCAGGCCACACTGCATCCCGGAAGCAGCCAGCAGCAGGTCCAGCTCCTAGGCGGAGGCGCGTGGCTTTCACCTGCAGGCACCGCCCCGACAGCTCCCATTGGCTGGTTTCCAGCCAGTGGGGGTGCGGACCCAGTGCTCAGGGTGGGGGCAGCGTGCGGAACCCCGTGGGGCCCCTCACCCCAACCTTAGGAGCTGGACCTGCTGCTGGCTGCTTCCAGGGCACAGTGCGGTGTCAGAACACGTAGGGACTAGCCTGCCTTAGCCGGGCAGCACCGCCAATGGGACTTTTAACGGCCCGGTCAGCGGTGCTGACCAGAGCCGCTGCGACCCAGTACTGGGTTGCAACCTGCAGTTTGAAAACCACTGATCTAGGAGATGAGAAGATTGGATTCATTTACATATTTAATTATTTTGAAATTTGACTCTTTAATTTGACTGATTATTCTGTTTTGGTATATATGTATTTATTTATGCCCTTGGAGGAGCCTCATAGGACAAACAAATAATTTAAAAACTAATTTTGCACCTGTCATAAATATAAAGGGAAGGGTAACCACCTTTCTGTCCATAGTGCTATAAAATCCCTCCTGGCCAGAGGCAAAACCCTTTCACCTGTAAAGGGTTAAGAAGCTAAGATAACCTCGCTAACACCTGACCAAAATGACCAATGAGGAGACAAGATACTTTCAAAGTGGGGGACAAAGGGTCTGTCTGTCTGTGTGATGCTTTTGCTGGGAACAGATCAGGAATGCAGCTCAGAACTCCTGTAAAAAGTTAGTAAGTAATCTAGCTAGAAATGCATTAGATTTCCTTTTGTTTAATGGCTGGTAAAATAAGCTGTGCTGAATGGAATGTATATTCCTGTTTTTGCGTCTTTTTGTAACCTAAGGTTTTGCCTAGAGGGATTCTCTATGTTTTGAATCTGATTACCCTGTAAGGTATTTACCATCCTGATTTTACAGAGGTGATTCTTTTACCTTTTCTTTAATTAAAATTCTTTTTTTAAGAACCTGATTGCCTTTTCATTGTTCTTAAGATCCCAGGGTTTGGGTCTGTGTTCACCTGTGCAAGTTGGTGAGGATTTTTATCAAGCCTTCCCCAGGAAAGGGGATGTAGGGCTTGGGGGGATATTTTGGGGGAAGACATCTCCAAGTGGGCTCTTTCCCTGTTCTTTGTTTAACACACTTGGTGGTGGCAGCATAGGGTTCAAGGACAAGGCAAAGTTTGTACCTTGGGGAAGTTTTTAACCTAAGCTGGTAAGAATAAGCTTAGGGGGTCTTTCATGCGGGTCCCCACATCTGTACCCTAGAGTTCAGAGTGGGGAAGGAACCTTGACAGTACCAAATGTGTATGTTTTTACAGAATGTTAATATGGTATTTTTCATTCTGTATCTGGGACATGTGCTGAAGTGGGAGTTGGGGTGTGGGTTCTTGGGGGATGGGTAAAGCTGAAACAGGTGGAGAACCACCACATCTGCTCTCAGACTTGCTTGCTCTGAAGAAAGGAGAGTACTTTACAGCCAGCAGAGATCAGTTGAGTAGCTACTTGGGTGCCTTTTGTCATATATGCAGCTAGTAGGTGAGTGGCTTGACAGGTGACAGAGCCAGTGCCATTAATTGTGAGTGTCACAAAGGGTGTATCATAAATATAAAGGAAAGAGTAGCATAAAATTCCTCCTTGCAGCTGTATTGAATCGCTTTACCTGTAAGGGGTTAAGAAGCTCAAATAACCTGGTTGGCACCTGACCAAAAGGACCAATAAGGAAAGAGGATACTTTCAAATCTGGGCGGGGGAGATTTTGTTTGTGCTCTCTTTGTTTGTTCCCTCTCTGGACAGAGAGAGAGAGACCAGGCAAGAAATGATCCATCTAAGATTACAAAAATTGTAAGTAAGGCAAGGAAATGCATTAGGTTACCTTTTGTTTCAGCTTGTGAATTTTCCCTATACTAAGAGGTAGTTTTATTCCTGTTTTTATAACTGTGAAGCTGAGTCCAGAGGGGAGTCCTCTGTGTTTTAAATCTTTTTATGACACTGTAAAGTTACCTTCCATCCTGATTTTGCAGGTGTGATCCTTTTACTTTTTTCTTCATAATAAAGATCTTCTTTTAAGAACCTGATTGATTTTAGTGTCCTAAAGATAAAGGGTCTGGTCTGTACTTACATTAAAGGCAACTGGTTGGTATATTATTCTCAAACCTCCCCAGGAAAGGGGGTGAAGGAGCTTGAGGGGATATTTTGGGGGAATAGGGATTCCAAGTGACCCTTCCCTGAATTTTTATTTAAATCACTTGGTGGTGACAGCAATACCATCCAAGGACAAGGAAAGGAATTTGTGCCTTGGGGAAGTTTTTAACCTAATCTGGTAGAATATAAGCTTAGGGGGTCTTTCATGAGGGTCCCCACATCTGTACCCCAGAGTTCAGACTGGGGAGGGAACCCTGACACGGTGCAACGTAGAATTGTATTTGGAGGAATAACAGCATTGTTGTATCTACTGTGCTTGCATTCCCTGACCACACCGGCTCTGCAACAATAAAGTGACTGAGTGGAGTATGTAATGGTGCTTAGTCTTGCCTAGAGTAGGTAAAATTGCTTTGGTGGTGGTAATGTCTGTGTATTACTGAAAGAAGTTTTGTGCATGGACACAAGGGGCCTGTTTCTCCACTGCCTTGCACCTTGCGTAGTTATTTACACCTGTGCAAACTGAGTGTAAAATGTATCAAATCAGGATTCTTACAGCAACCCACTTTTCACAGTCGTAAATGACAACACAAGGTGCAAGGCAGTCGAGAGTGTGACCCAAGATGTTTTACACAAGTGCCAGTAACTTGCAATGGTGTTAGCAATGCCAAAATTATTTAGTAGAAAGAAGGTTCAGGCCTGTCAATCCAGCATGTTTGGCAAGCATTAAATTCACTTAAAAATACTCACATTTCAGGTCCCCCAGATATGCTTGTTTTATGGTGAATATCATTCCAGGTGATCGTATCATTTGCACCAGAAGTACGTGATTGCCCCACCGTGAAGATCAATCTTTGGTCAAAGGCCCTTGTAAGCAGCTGCAAAATTTCTCTTCCTTCCTTGTTGTCAGGTAAGTATGCTGTTCGACTTGTTCCAAAATATTGTCTGCCTGGGTTTGGATGGTTTTTCTGTTTTGTAAAGAATACAACACAAATGGTCTGTAAACCCAAGGCCCTTCATTTTTGGCTCTTTAAAAAAAAATTTCTTGAGAATGTATCAGTATTTATTACAACTAAAAAAAAAATGGGGAGAAGGGCAGCAGGACGAGAAATCAGTAAAAATCAAAAGTGAAGGACAGCAGGCAGGAGGGTGATGTTTGGTACTCACAGGGGTAGAGCGATGCCCGCTACATCCTGGTATTCGGTAGGTTTGGAGCAGTGCCAAGTACTTACAGGTGCAGCAGGGGACCTCATGATATAGCACTTGAGGAAGCCTTCCACGCCCTATGGGTCTGTCACTGCAGTGGTCAGGCAGCTTCAGCTGCCAGGACCCAGGTCTCTTCCCAGGTCTGCTCTCCCACTGAGCAAAGGGAGCCATGCTGAAGGGTGATGGCCAGGAGGGGAGCAGAAGACTGTGCCCTGCGAGTACTGGCTCCCCTGCCAGACAGAGCTCCCTCCCGACCCTTTAGAGAAAGTGGAAGGGACCATGCTGAAGGACTGGAGTCAGGAGGGTGTCCGTCTGATAGAGAGGCTAGTACTCATAGGGCGCAATGTTCAGCTCCCTGTAGGCCTGTTGCTGCAGTTGGGCATTCTTGGCTGATGGGACCCAGCTCCCTGCTGTCTCTGAAAAATTCATGGGTTCCAAAAAAGCCAAAAAGTTTGGGTGAAAAGTTTGGGTGAAAAATTGATAATGCCTGAAAACTGACTTTTTCAAAACCCCAGAATTTTTCAGAGAAAATCAGTAAATATCCAAAACAAAGGGCCTTATATATACACCATAGATACTGGCAGATGTGTGAAAATGAATCTGCCACCTCAATTTCTGCAATGCTCTTTATTCCCATCTCCCCAAATCCATTCTCCAACTCCTTCAGTCTGTTCAAAATCACATTGCATGCTTAATTTGACTTTGCCTTTCTATTTACACATCTTCTCTTTCACTTCTTCACTGGTTTCCTGTGTATCTGAGGTATCACTGAAATTCATCCTCACTTTCAATAGCCTCACCAGAACTGTTCCTTGTTAGGGCATCTCATCTCTCCTTTCTTCCCTGCCCATCCCCTTCATTCAGTTTCTCACATTTTCTTGTCTCAATTAATTCATTCATTGTTGTTTCTAAATATCATGTTCTTGCTCTCTCTCTTCCTCCTCTCCCTTGCTTTTCTACTGATGTCATTGCAAGTGTTATTTGGTCTGCAGTAGTACCTAAGTGTCTTGATCAGGGCCCTATTGTGCTAGATGCTGTAAAAACACATAACATAATCCAAAGCCCTTACAATCATTTCCTCCCCACAATGAACTACACACTTCTGTAGCCAAGTGCTGGGCCTGATTCCCCCCTCACAGCAGTTTTACACCAGCATCACTTCACTGATTTCAATTGAGTTATTTCAGATTTACACCTACATGAAAGGAGAAACAGGCTCATTGCGTATAACAGTGAGGGCTTCCATTTTGGTTTTATCTTTCATTTGTATTGATTAATATTTGATATTTTTGTGTTTCCCTTGTAGCTCTGATCCAGCATTGGGTGTTAGTACTGCATATTAATAGAAGTCCATAGAGAAATATCATCATATTATATGATGTGATATGAGATCCTATTTGGAAAACTGGGATTTGTAATGTATATTCAGAGTACCAGAGCCTAACAAAAATATTGGAATAAATATCTGCTGGATTAAAAAAAAAATCTCTTTAGGATTGGAAAAATATTGGATTCTATCTTCGATTTCGGTTTTGTTAACAAACACCTTTCACACACTTTCAAATATACTTACCGTTTGAACCCCACCTGGCATATGATAGTCAATCTTAATAGTCCCACACTGAGGATAGCCAGTGACTGGATAAGGAAGCTTTGAGAAAGACATTGTTCCTTCTGGCTGATTTCCTTGTATGAGTCCATAGAATGTATTACAGACAGGACAGGCAGGTTTATACGTCATTGCCTCTTGGATGCATGCTTTGCAAAATTCATGTTTGCACTTTTGCAGTACTTCTTTTTGATAGATTTTATCCATGCAAATGGCACACTCATCTTTGTCTTCCTCTCCTCCTGCTAACTTTGGACTAGGTTGTTTTTTGGGAGGAACTCTATTCATTTTCCTATCATCATTTGCATCCTGGGAAGTTCCTGTAGCACCTCTCCAGCTGGTACCATAAGGAAGAGCTGTCCCTTCTTTAATCTTTACAGGGCCTTCAATGTAAAGAAAGCTCCTGATGTGCTTTTCAGCAGCATGCAGAAGATCTGGTAAACCTTTTAAACTGAGTTTCTCCTCCTTTTTCTTAAGTATTATACCTGGGTTTTCCAGTTGTAGTTTATTAAAGTGTTTATTCAGCTGTTTTTTCTGATCACCTGAAAGTTTCAAGCAGAGGTCTTTTTCAGTTATCATTGCTGAGGCCTTCTGAAATGCACTAATGAAGCTTTCATAAGCATGTGCAGACATATCTGAATCTTTGTTCTTGGGTTTAAATATGATGCATGCTCTCTGGTTCTGTGGAGAGCCCTTGTTTTCTATTATGGTATCAAATGTTTGATTTATCAGTTCAATTTCTTTATTTAATATTGTTTCCAAGAGTTTAAGCCTAACAGAATCAACTTCAATTCCATTCCTATATGTGTAAGCTTCAGATGTTATTTTCACAGGTTTTTCAAGTGGGCTGTTCATACTTTTTTCATCAAGAAATTTTTTCGCAGCCAAAATCTCATGTGCTGGACCACGCAGTATTACTGTACTTCCTTCATTTTTGGCAAGAAGATTCCTATACCTGGTATTTAATTTCTGTAGTGTTTCATTTAACTGGGAACTGTTTGTCAAATAAACTTTTTCTTGTTTTAAATCTGCTATTCCTTTTTGAAAATCAGTGATAAAAGACTGCTGAGCTCTCTCTACTAATCCAGAACTCCCAACAGATATGAAGTATACTGAAGTGAGTCCATTGTCATGCTCTTTGCTTTTTATCTTTACGTTGAAACGTTGCTGTAATTCTTTAATTTGTTCTTCATAGACATGGTTAAAGTATTCATAGAGAGCTGACGGAACTTCAATATTGTTCACTTCATCCAAACCATTCTCATTCATATCTTCCAAATCATTCTTTCTTTCAAAGTGTGAAAAATCAGTGTGTTGGTCATTTTTTATAAGGAGTTCATCAAAATAGTGATACACTTTTTCAATATCTGCATAGTCTCCTGTCACTTTCTCGATGCTGTGGTCACTAGAATTTTTTTCTATTTTTAAGTTTGGCCACAGAATGGTCACTTGTTGTCTTTCCTGTTTAGTGAACAAGTCGGTATTCAAGGTTGCAGACACGTGGAGAAAAATCTGAAAATGAAAGAACAAGCAGAGATCATTAGCAGTTTTCCTAAAATTGTCAGCTTGTTCTTTCAAATATTTAATTAAAAAATCTTTCTACACTAGTTCTCAGTTTGCCAAGATTATTTTGTTCTTACTATATATAAACACTCTTGCATATAGTCTTCTTTGAACTCATGTATACTGATATACTGCCATTAGTATCCCTATGTACACATGCATGAGAACCAATCTTGCTCCCAATGAAATCTGTGGAAAAACTGCCCCACTCCAGTTCCCATTAGAAGATGGGAATGTAGAGGCCATCCACAGCTCTCTTAAATTGAGACCCAGTACACATTAGCACAACATAAAAAGCAACTCATGATCTACTTTGCTGGTACGTATTATTCCTTATCCCACAGGAACTAAGGACCATCACAAACCTCATGACGCCAAGTGCAAGGCGCACTTCTTTGACCTGCCTTCCCTACCAAAAACAGACAGAGCAGTACAGACATTCAAAAACAAAGAAACAACCCAAAACCCCACCAAAACAAAGGACTACATTAGATGAGAGAATGAACCACTTGTCATAGATGTGCTTGACACTTATTGTATACTGGAATGTGCTCAGATTCTACGATGACAAGAGCAGTGTAAGAACCTATATGGAATAGAATATCTGATTGTATTTACTAGTTCCTTTGAAAGGGTTCCTGTACGTGCCTCAGTAGCAGCCAGGCATACAAATTGGTTCTGAAAAATATAAATGTCCCTCAATTTCAGAGGACGTACACATGCCACAAACATAATTATGACTGCAAATCCCTACCACTGCATTACAAGTCACCATGCCATACTGTATGCCTATATGTTAATTAGGAGTATGGACATGTCTCAGTGGTTGCTGACCATGAAGTTTATAAATCTAATGCACAGTAACAATTTCCAACTCTTCTGTTCTGGCTAGAAGGTGAAATGAGCTCTTTCTCTCCAACTGGTGTATGGCAGCAGAGCTGTACATCTGTAAGTCATGAGAATGTGAGAGCGGGGTGAGTTATTTTTCTATATTAAACATACCTTTTCAGTAAATGCTCTAGAAGATGAACTGGCATCATGTTTTTCACCAAGCTGTTTCTTATCAGATTTCTTCTGAAGTTGTGAAAAGCCTGAGGTGCTAGATTGGCCCGAGGATTGTATTGTAGGCTGGCTTTCTCCATGATCCTCTATCTCTGAATCTGCCTGGATAAATATCTTCAGACTTTTGCCATCAATTTCTAGGGCATGGTCTTCACGTGATTTCACACAGTTCTTATCTATTGTGAGGTGGGAATAAATTGGAGGAGGAGAAGGGATCCTCTACTTATTCTGGTGTATCAATGAACACTAAACAGTCAGATTCTTCATTGCTTTGCCCCAGTGTAGTCATTTTCACATGTGTAAAAGCCTAACATTCTGATCTGGTATGGTTTTACACCCACTCTGCACCCCTATGAATGATTACACAAGGGGAAAGGAAGAGGGAAAAACAACCCCCAAGGAATGCACACATACTGTATATACTGTGAATTTTAAGGTTTGAAACAAAATGTGTTCAAGCCTCTTTTGTACTGCCCCAGTGCCGGGGTCCTTAGGTGCTGGCCTAGGCCATGGCACAAATTAGGGCCCACCATCTAACTGTTATACTGTATAGCACTTTTCATGTGTGCATCTCAAAGAGAACTATGCTGGTTGTCAATGGCTACTAAGGTTCCCATCCATGTTCTCTTCTCCCTGACCATGTCCCTACACCAAGGACCAAGATGTGGGTAACATAGGAGCAGTTATGGGAGTTTTACATTACTCAAAGTTTGCTCTACACGTAGTACAGCCAGCACTTGGCAGAGCTAGCATGCCACGGACCTAGAGAGGTTCACAGCTGGGGTGCTGCCTAGGGGCATTAGCAAGTATAGCACAGGTGGCTACGGCTGGCACATCACCACCCTGCTGAATGTCATAGCTGATATGCCATCCATTGCCCCTGCTGAGTAGCAGCTTGCAAAATGTTTCAAGGGGCCCAGCCTGCTGCCATGCCGAGTGACACAGTTGGCATGCTGTCACACTGCACTATGGGCGCACACGATCGCTGTGGCACAACTGGTGGGCTGCTGCCATGCCATGCCGCTGAGGGACAGGACTGGCACTCTGCATCACTGGGGGCATGGATGGCACACCCCGCGTTCTCCCACCTCTAGGGCATGGCTAGCTCTCCCAGGCTGCACCCCTCACAGGCCTGGGACACACCCGGCTTGCACACACAGACACAGAGGGCACGGCGGGCACACCCTGTGGACCACCCCCCCCAGGGCATGGCTGGCACCCCCCCCCCAACCCCCTTTGGGGCTGGCATGCACTGACATGCTGTTGAGCTAAAGGGCGCCCCCCCCCAGCCTGTCGCCCCCGCCCCCCTCGAGAAGCCAGAGTGGAGTGGGCCATGCCCTCCCCTCAGCGAGGCGCCGAGGGCACCAGCCAGCACCCGGCGCCGGGCCGGGCCGGGCCGGGCCGCGCCGCGCACCCCCCTCACCTTTCTCCGAGCGGAAGCACACCAGGTAGGCGCCCGGCTCGGGGCCCCGCTCCACCTCGCACTCGCCTCCCCCGGAGCGCTTGGCGGACTGGAAGTAGCTCTCCAGCTTGAGCCGCAGCTTGTCGCCGGGCCGGGCCGCGGGAGAGACCCGCACCAGGAGCGGGGCCGGGAGGGCGGCCATAGCGCGCGGGGCCTGCCGCTGGCGACTCGCGCGGCGGCGGCGACTCACTTTCGCTTTCGATTCCCAGCGTCGGTCGCAAACAGCAGAAACTCCACAGCCCGCGCCACGGCCCGGCCCGGCCCGGCCCGCCTGCCAGGTACCGGGGCCACCCCGTCCCGCGGCGCGTGTGGCGGGGCGGGGCGGGGCGGGCGCGCTAGGGCCCCCCCGGGCGCTGCTGAGGCGCGGGCCCCGGGGCTGCGGTAGGGCGCATTGTTTGCGCCCGGGCGGTGCTTCCTTCGGGGTAGCCAACTGGCCGCTGCCAGCAACGCCTTGGGCGTGCAGGGAGCGCCACATTCGGTGCTGATCTACCCCGCTGCAGTCCTGACGACAAGGGAGCAAGCAGAGTTTGGCCCCAGGAGCTGAATGGGCACATAGGTGTGGGTTTGTGGTCCCTGATTTTGATCTCGGTAATGCGCCGTGTAAATCAGAGTGACGCCATTAACTGATTGACGTGAGAGAGACTGCTGCCCCGGCTAGGGTTCTTACAGCCAGTGGGTGGTGGTCGCTTGCGGCATCAACAGTGAGCATTGTCTTCCTGTCGTCTGGCTTCGTTGTTATCTGCTTGCACTGAGGCTGAGTTATGGTTGACCTGGGAACCATCTGACACTTTTCTGAGTTGTATATATTTAAATTCTCACCCATAACATTGCATTCAAGTATTATTTTGCATTGAAATGTTTTACTATTTTAAGATAAATTAATATATCACCCATGCATCTGAGATTTTAAAGTGTGGCGTTCCCGATATTTTCGTGTTGGTATATTTTACATGTTTGGGCTAGGGTTGCCAATTTTGGTTGGATGTATTCCTGGACGTCTCATCACATGACATAATCTTTAATTAAAGATTAATCTTTTAGTCTTGGAGACTCCAAGCCAATCCTGGAAGATGGGCAACACTAGTTTTGGGCCCAAATCCTGCAGTGAGCTTTGTGGGGGAATACTTTTGCATCTGTGTGGATCCCCAGTGAAGTCAGTTGTGCAGAGTTCTGCTCATGAAGAACTCCTTGTGGGATCAGGGCCTTGAATGTGTGTAGATGCATTTACTGAAATGGTCGCAGATGCATTTTTCTGAACATACTTGAAATCATTTGGGTAAATATGACCGCATGTATCTCACTGTGCAGATGCGCCTATGCTACTGTGTGCAGTTGCATAACTGCTCCTGGTGTGCTAGCACATCAGCAACACTGCCTGTATTTAATATCCCCTCAAGGGCTTCTATGAACCTGGCCCTGAGGTATTCCTTGATGGCCTCCATGATCTGATGACCTGATTCTCTTCTTACACCTGTGAAAATCAAGAGTCACTCCACTGATACACAACTGATTTAAGTGAGAGGAGATTTGATATTGTGCCTTACTTACATCGGTGATGGTAGCTGATTGTGCTTTTGTTGTTAATGAGCTACACAGCATTTGTGTTTCGCTTTTAGAAACAAAGTTTTCCAAGATTTAGAAGCATTTGGACCTGGGGTTTTGATTTTGTCTAGTACTGAAATTAGGGTCCGGAGAAGACCAGCAGGGGGACAGAATAACATAGCCTTAATGCAGTTTTAGAGACCAAATTGCAGAAGTTTCCATTTAGCAGAAGTTTGACTCTACACCTCACCCCCCTGCATGCTTTGCATTTCCAAAAGGGCAAAGATGGGTTGCAGAAATTAAAGAGGACATTGTTCAACATTTCCAATTAAATGATATGGGCTCCTGGAGGCAGTTAAAGCAGTATTTAGGGGTTGGTTGATTAGCAGTTTCTCAACTAAAGAATGAAAGAGCTCAAGAAAAAACAGAATCAGAACAGAAGCTAAAAAGGTTACAAGATAGTCATAAAAATACAGGCTCAGAAGAAAAAAAATTAACTAATATTAGCAGGAAATTGAATATGATGATGACAAATCCCATTGAAAAAGCCTTTAGGTATGCAAAGCAGATGTTTTATGAAAAATGAAATAAAAATGATAGGCTATTAGCATGAAAGCTTAGAGGAATTCAAGAGCAACATATTATTCCATCAATTAAGAAAAATCAGCAAAAGCTAGTTACACACCTGAATGAAATATGTGCTGTTTTTGCTGCTTATTATAAAAATCTCTAAACTTGAGATACTCCAAGCTTTGAAGTTATTCAAAAATATCTGGAAGTAGCAGGTTTACCAAAGATGAGAAAAATCCATTTAAGAAATAACAGAAGAAGACATCCTAGAGGCAGTAGCAAGTATGAAAAGTGGTAAAACTCCAGGACCTGATGGCTTTTTAGCTGAATTTTACAAGGTATTTAAGGAGTTATTAGTGGGTCCTTTGAGAGAGGAATTCCAAGACTTGTTGTTAGGGGAGGAACTTCTACAACTTATGAAAGAAGCTACTGTGAAAGTTTTCCCCTAAAGAAGGAAAAGACCTTACCTTGTGCAGTTCCTTTAGGCCCTCTGCTGTATTGTGAAATTAAGATTTTAGCAAAAATACTAACTAGCTGATTGCAGTTTATGCTCTTAGCTTATATAAATCCAGATCAAACTGGATTAATTAAGGATAGACAAATGTCAGACAATTTTCAGAGAGTACTTGGAATCATTCATAATGCCAGATCAAAAAAATCAATTTCTCTTGTTATCACTAGGTGCCTTTGGCAGAATAGAGAGGAACTTCCTATTTCAAGTCCTGTCACATGTGGACTTTGGCCACCAGTTCCTTAAATGCATAACTGCTCTTTACATCAGCCCAAAAGCAGTGGTGCGGATTAATGGGATTAAATCTCCCCTTTTTGAATTAAACTAAGGGATTAGGCAGTGATGTCCATTGTCTCCTTTACTTTTTGCACCTGCTATGGAGCCTTTTGCACAGAGGACAAGGAATAACTATTCAGTAAAGAAACTTTTCTGTTTTAGAGATCAAAACTCATTTTTATTGGTCCACTCTTCCCTGGTACCAGTACTTTCAAGTCAGGCACTATGTTTCTTATCTTTCTAGAAAATGTGTTTTAAACAGAAAGCTAACCTTAATAAAGTGGTCAATTAGGAAACAAAAAAATAACTAATTTATATCAACCTGTGCAGACAGCTTTCCTAATAGAAAGTTGTCCATATGAGGCCCTCTGGGAAAAGGCACTGGATAGACAAGTTACCCCAGAGAAATCGGGTTTGATCTGGAAAAGAGGACTAGCATCCTCAGTGTTCCAGTGGTACCTCACACCAGTCAGGTTAAAAATAAACATATAGACTGAATAGGGATAAATGTTGGAGAAATTGTGGTGAAAGAGGAGATTTTTTGCCTATATGGTGGAAATGTCTAGTCATTAGGGAGTATTGGGCTGCAGTTCATAATCAAATATCACAAATTATTGGATACTTATTACCAAATGATCCTTTGGTAATCCTCCTGGGGCTTCGTAGTGGAAATGGTCACACAAAAGTAAATGAAGAATTAATCTCTCACCTGCTAGTAGCTGCTTGGCTATTAGCAGCCTCTCATTGGAAAAAAATAAAATAGCCCAACCATTGAGGAAAGGTTCAAAAATATGGGAAACTGTGTTGATGGAAAAATTAACACACCAATTCTGTACCCAACAAAATACACAGAGGATAGATAGATAGATACTTACATATTTAGTCACCTTTTATTCAGTACTCGGACAAAATACATTCACTTGCAAAAAGCTCAACCCACCTGTCCATTTTTTTTTTAACATTAGCATTTGATAGACATACCTGGTCTGTTAAATATGTGCAGATAGAGATTTTACTCAATTTAATAAAATCATTAGAAATGACATAAGTACAGCAGTGATGCTCACTGTGTAATATGGTAGCACCCTGTGAAATAGAAAGATATGATGTTTATATATTACTGTATATCTCTTTAAACAAAAGCAAACTGTTGTAATGATTGTTTTATTGCTGATGTTTACATGGCAAGAATTTGTAAACTTGTTAAAACTTATTAAATAAATAGTGGGGGGTTTTCTAAAGAAAGAAATTAGGGCCTAGAGTAACATCTGGATTTGGATCAGAACCCCATCAAATTGTGGCTCATCTAGATGAAGACATTTGGTCTTCAGAAAATGAACAGTTGGCATAAGTTATTGATATTGCTAAAGCTAGACTTCAGCTCCAAAAACAGAACGCTCTAGCACTTGAGTTCAATGAGAACTTGTGAAACTGCTGGTAGCAGCAGGAGAGTGAGTTTGTGTGTGTATGGGGGTGGGGGGGATGTGAGAAAACCTGGATTTGTGCTGGAAATGGCCCACCTTAATTATGCACATTGTAGGGAGAATGGTCACTTTGGATGAGCTATTACCAGCAGGATAGTGAGTTTGTGTGTGTGGTTTTTGGGAGGGGGGTGAAGGGGTGAGAGAACCTGGATTTGTGCAGGAAATGGCCCAACTTTATTATCATGCACATTGTGTAAAGAGTTGTCACTTTGGATGGGCTATCACCAGCAGGAGAGTGAATTTGTGTGGGGGGGTGGAGGGTGAGAAAACCTGGATTTGTGCTGGAAATGGCCCACCTGATGATCACTTTAGATAAGCTATTACCAGCTGGACAGTGGGGTGGGAGGAGGTATTTTTTCATATTCTCTGTGTGTATATATAAAGTCTGCTGCAGTTTCCACGGCATGCATCCGATGAAGTGAGCTGTAGCTCACGAAAGCTCATGCTCAAATAAATTGGTTAGTCTCTAAGGTGCCACAAGTACTCCTTTTCTTTTTGCTGGTAGCTGCTTACACATCCTAGCTAGTACAGGGCACCATATCACTTGTCCTTCCTCCTCCCCTACTGTCTCACTCACTGCATTACAATAGGCAGCAGCTGAGTCCTATGACTCCAAATGGGCAATGTTTTAGTTTTAATCTACCTCAGTCATTGTAATGATAGCAGGTGGTTAAACCCAGATTTATGTTACTATATAAATTGTCAGGAGAAACAAGGACATGATAAGGATCAAGCCTCAGACTTTTAACTAGCACAGACATTCGTAATGGATGTGCTAATTTAACACTTTACTGTCCTGTGATGCTGATTCCCTGCTCAATATACTTTGTAGGATAAGGAGTTCTGAAACCTGCACATGATGGCCTTTGACTTGCTAAACTCTTCATGTAGCAGAAGTATAAAAATCTCACCTGGGCATGAATGCGAAGAGTTCTATAGCAGTTATCTCAGTCGGTTCCTTGATTGCTTACAGGTTTCAGAGTAGCAGCCGTGTTAGTCTGTATCCGCAAAAAGAAAAGGAGTACTTGTGGCACCTTAGAGACTAACACATTTATTTGAGCATAAGCTTTCATGAGCTACAGCTCACTTCATCGGATGCATGCAGTGGAAAATACAGTGGGGAGATTTATATACACAGAGAACATGAAACAGTGGGTGTTACCATACACACTGTAATGAGAGTGATCAGGTAAGGTGAGCTATTACCAGCAGGAGAGCGGGGGAGAAAAAACCTTTTGTAGTGATAATCAAGGTGGGCCATTTCCAGCAGTTGACAAGAACGTGTGAGGAACAGTAGAGGGGAAAATAAACATGGGGAAATAGTTTTACTTTGTGTAATGACCTGTCCACTCCCAGTCTTTATTCAAGCCTAAAGTAATGGTGTCCAGTTTGCAAATTAATTCCAATTCAGCAGTCTCTTGTTGGAGTCTGTTTTTGCAGTTTTTTTGTTGAAGAATTGCAACTTTTAGGTTTGTAATCGAGTGACCAGAGAGATTGAAGTGTTCTCTGACTGGTTTTTGAATGTTATAATTCCTGACATCTGATTTGTGTCCATTTATCCTTTTACATAGAGACTGTCTGGTTTGGCCAATGTACATGGCAGAGGGGCATTGCTGGCACATGATGGCATATATCACATTGGTAGATATGCAGGTGAATGAGCCTCTGATAGTATGGCTGATGTGATTAGGCCCCGTGATGGTGTCCCCTGAATAGATATGTGGACACAGTTGGCAACGGGCTTTGTTGCAAGGATAGGTTCCTGGGTTAGTTGTTTTGTTGTCGGAAAACACTTCAGTCTCTTTGGTCACTCGATTACAGACCTAAAAGTGGCAATTCTTCAACAAAAAAACTTCAAATCCAGACTCCAGCAAGAAACTGTTGAATTGGAATTCATTTGCAAACTGGATACAATTAACTTAGGCTTGAATAGAGACTGGGAGTGGATATGTCATTACACAAAGTAAAACGATTTCCCCTTGTTTATTCCACCCCCCCTCCCCCCCACTGTTCCTCAGACGCTCTTGTCAACTGCTGGAAATGGCCCACCTTGATTATCACTACAAAAGGTTTTTTTTCTCTCCTGCTGGTAATAGCTCACCTTACCTGATCACTTTCGTTACAGTGTGTATGGTAACACCCATTGTTTCATGTTCTCTGTGCATATAAAATCTCCCCACTGTATTTTCCACTGAATGCATCCGATGAAGTGAGCTGTAGCTCACGAAAACTTATGCTCAAATAAATGTGTTAGTCTCTAAGGTGCCACAAGGACTCCACAAGTCCTCCTTGTCTTTTTGCGGATACAGACTAATATGGCCGCTACTCTGAAACCTGTCAAAATAAGATGCTGAGCCTGCAGGCTGAGACTCCTGTTGACAGTCATCTGGGGGCACCATGGCAACCTGCCTGGAGGGTTCCAGGGGAGTTAGGAAAAGTCTGTTGGGAAAGGCAGTTAGACCGTGGGTGCTGGAGCTGGAGGGGAGGAGAGGGCTCAGTGGGGTTGGGGAGGAGAAGGGGCTTGAAGATGGGGAACATGATGAAGATGCTGGTAAGTGACCAGGAAGAAAGGAGAGTCAAAGAAATATTGGGGGGCAAGGGTGCCAGAGTCAGGGTATTTAAGGGAGTAAGGATATTGGAGGGATTACTCCTGAGGAGGGACAGGGAGAAAACATAAACAAATGATCAGAACATCAAATTAACTTCTCTTGGTTATGTTATCCACTTCAGGAAGCTACCTACCCCAAACTGAAACATGCTCCATGTGGGAAAAATAACCAACATGGCCAGGGAATGTGCTGGGATGAATCTTGCAGGGCCAGATTCACCCCAGTGGAATCGTATTGACCTCAGTGGAGTTGTAGCAGGGATTATTTTGTCCCCTCAGTATTTCCCTGGTGATGTGTAGGAAGTCAATAAAATTGCACTGGGTGGTTTGGCCTTGCAAGATTCAACCCAGCTAATGTGAAGGGGGCAGAGTCTTTCAGTATTGTGTTAAATTAAATGTGTAAGTAGTGTAGTATAAATATATATTGAAGTTTTTATTTCTCCTTTCCCCAAAATAAATGCTCCATGATTTTTAATGAAACATTTGTGTGTGTGTGCACATCAGTTTGATCATAGGTTGAATAACAGGAATCGGTTCACATAAACGTTTTTGAACAGTGGTTTGTAGAAGTTCCACTGTATATCAGCGTTATTAATTATTTAGGAATGTGTTTATATTATAGGCGGAGCTGGTAGCACAGCTTATTATTAAATTTGTTTGACATTTCCCATTATAAGACTGTGGTTTCATTTGCTTGTAACTTTGCCAATCTTTAACCATTCAGGCAGAAATTTTCCATGATGGATGTCTGTCACAGGCTGATTTTTGTTTTTTGTTTGGAAAATTTCAGCCAAAATGTTGAGCCATTTCCAAGAACAAGGCTAGGGAAAAATACATTGCCTTTTAATGTATTGAATGTTAAGAAGATTATTGTTGTAATGTTAAGAAAATTTAGGTGACCTTTTCTTTGAAAAGCTGTAGCTCTCCTAGGGCTTGGAACAAGGACTTGAAATTTGGCAGGAAAGTGGCCTTCTGTCCTTTTGCCATCCTTGTGAAAATCTGTCCACATTTGGCTAAATTATAAACCTTTGAAAAATCTTAGTTTGCACATGCTCACTAGAGTGTATATTTATATGTATCTGTAATATAATATGTTTAATTTTTTCCCCTTACTTTTTGTATTATTTCACAGACGTCCAATCCAGTGACCTGTGAGGAAGATTACGATTCAGGTAGGCTTCTTTCTTTTCATGTTACAGAGCAGACTTGAATTTATACCCTTCTTTTTTGAACTGAAATTTCACTTCAGCCAGGGTGGATTTGATTTAAATCATGATTTAAAATTTGTTAAAATTGTTTTTAACTAAAATAGTTAAATGAAATATTAAAAAAAAATTAAATAGACTATGTCAGCCAGGTCAACATGAGAAACTTAAAATATTGGCTTCTGCAGCTAACTCAGTCGTCTTCACCTTCATTTTCCTGTTTGTTCATAATCTGGAAAAGGAAAAACAAGTTTTCCTGCTTTTTCAGGTCCCAAACAATTTCTCAATTTGGAATGAATTAGTCCAAAGTAAGAAAATATTCTTTCTACACCAGCAGAAGAAGCTACTGCTGATAAAAGTGAGATTATCACTTCAACAGTCTCTGAATCCAAGTTCACTGGTGTGACTTTCTTTAAAACATCATCAGCAAACATATATTTCTTGAATGGTTCACCCTTAGTTCTGAAGTTTATTATAGTTGGCATTATGGAGGGATGATTGCTGGATGTCCATGTCATCGCCAACTCCTCTTCTTCAGCAGTTAAGGTTTGACCCTGATACCGAGTATCGAGAATATTTGCAAGAAAATGAGCTGGAGATAGTGCTTGTCCCATTCGATTCTGTAATGCTTGTAATTTAACTCTGTCATTGCATATTTCTCTTTTTAAGATCTCGCTCAGTTCCTTCCAAGTTTCAACAGCGTCTGCAATAAAACAGCTAGTTCCCTGCATTTTGTTCAAGGCTACAGAAATGGGCTTCAGGGTACTCAGCATGTGTTCAACTTTTCTCTTAATCCTAATGTTGGGAACTTTGGCTGTGACAGTGCCATCTGTTTTTTCACAATTTTGTTCACAAACTGTCATCAGATTAAGCCAGTTCTTGATATAGTGCTGAAAACAGTCCACTACTGAGTTCCATCGCACGTCTTGTGGGAGAGTTAGCTTGGTTCCTCCCACTTTTTTCAGAGCAGCTGCTGAAAAGTGGTTGTTTTGCAATTTCAACATTAGCCTTTATTTCTGGACCACTGAAGTCTTTGGCTAGGAGGTGCATCAAATGAGCACTGCAACCGTATGTTATTAGTTTGGGACTCTCTTGTAAATAATTTCTTCTCACCTTGGATACGTTTTCAGCATTGTCTGTGACCAAGCTTTGTACTAGACATTTGCATTTTTTTTCATAGTTTGTTATAGCTTTTACTGCTACTTCTTGTAAGCATTCTGCTGTGAGTGCATTTCCTGATGTATCAGTTCCCTTCTTCTGTTGGCACACAAGCACATACAACAGGATTTTGCTCCACCCATCAAGACTCAGGTTAACAATTTTAACCCTCTAGACCTTTTGCACACTGCTCAATTTCTCTTTCACACACTTTATCCAGCAGTTTGCCTGCGACATCTGCTCTGTTGGGTGGACTTTGTCCTAGTCTTAATGGCTGAACCATGTTAATGAAGTGTGGGTTCTCAGTCATATGGAAAGGAGAGTTTGTTGCATAAACAAACCAGGCAATTTTTTTCATCAATTATCTCGTTTTGTAATCTGGTTCTTATCACAAATTTATCTATGGTTGTTTCTGGTTGATGGAGATTTATTTTTCTTTTTGCTACAGGTGATATACTGTGGCTATGTGACATACATGATGTAACGATGCTGGTTCTGGTGGGACCCAACTGAGAGTGCCAATTCAGGACAAATTGCTTAAAGCAGGGCAGTTACAGCCCAAGGCTTGGGTTTCTGTGCATACCAAGGCAAACCAAACCAGCCAAACAGAGAAGACTTTGGTTTTACCCCACTGGCTAACCATAAGTCACACAAGGAATTCCCTTAGACACTCCAGTTTCCCAGTATCACCACCAGTGCCACTCGTTATGGGGAAAAAGGTTATGAAAACCAATACCCCAGTAAAAGAAAAGAGGTTCTCCTGATCCCAAAGGACTAAGCCCCAGACCCAGGTCAAGATACAAGTTAGATCTTACCCACAAATCACGCTGTTGCCAATTCTTTAGAATCTAAAATCTAAAGGTTTATTCATAAAACGAAAAAGATATAGATGAGAGCTAGAATTGATTAAATGGAATCAATTACATACAGTAATGGCAAAATTCTTGGTTCAGGCTTGTAGCAGTGATAGAATAAACTGCAGGTTCAAATCAAGTCTCTGGAGTACATCTACAGCTGGGATTGGTCATTCAGTCCTTTGTTTAGAGCTTCCATTTGCAGCAAAGTCCCTCCAGAGGCAAGAAGCAGGATTGAAGACAAGATGGAGGAGCTGCAGCAGCCTTTTATAGTCTCTTGTCATGTGGCTTCTCTTTCTTTGTTCCAAAGACAAGCATTCGGGCATATGGCAAGATAAAACCTTAGAGTTCTGTCCATAGGCATGTCCCTGCAAACCTTGCTGAGTGACAAGGTGTATCTGCCTTCTTTCAGTGGGTCAGTTGTATAGCTGATGGTCCTTAATGGGCCATCAAGCGGGCTAGGCAGAGCTGACACCAACTTGTCTGGGGTGTCACCCAGAAGCATAGCACAGAGCTTCTCAAAGCTGGTCCGCCACTTGTTCAGGGAAAGCCCCTGGCGGGCTGGGTCGGTTTGTTTACCTGCCGCGTCCGCAGGTTTGCCCGATCGTGGCTCCCACTGGCTGCGGTTCAGCGCTCCAGGCCAATGGTGGCTGTGGGAAGGGCGGCCAGCTCAGCCCGTGCTGCTTCCCGCAGCCCCCATTGGCCTGGAGCCGCGAACCATGGCCAGTGGGAGCCGCGATCAGCTGAACCTGCAGACGTGGCAGGTAAACAAACCGGCCCGGCCCGCCAGGGACTTTCCCTGAGCAAGCGGTGGACCGGCTTTGAGAACCACTGGCATAGCATATGTTTGAAATACAGACAGTATAGAGCCAAAATTCCTAACTTCAACTACAAAAATGATACACACAAACAGATAGCATAATTATAACCAGCAAACCATAACCTTGTCTTAGACACCTTATTTGACCCCCTTTATACAAGATTTGGTGCCTCTACAGGACCTTGGTTGCAACAATGATTTATATGGTCCCAGTTTGTGAATAACATCACACATGATGTGAGTGAAACACTATCATTGTCAGATAACTCTGAAATTATAGAAAATTATAGTGATCTTGAAGGTGGATAGTCTTCAGAATCCTGTATGTTGAGGATGGATTCTCCTAAACAAAATAAGTCAATGCAGTTATTTAATTATTATTACCAAATTGCTCATTTAGTATTACTCATTGCATTCACTGACACTCAGTACTACTTTAAAGGTGAAATTGTAAAGGGAAGATCTGCCTGTTTCAGCTATTTATTTTTTGTATCACAACTGCATCTAAAATGATAGTACCATAGAGTAACAACTATATTTTTTGCTCAAACATGAGAATTCAAGAATAGTCCAGAAGGAAGACAGGCAGTCCTTAAGAAAGAAGTATGAAATAAAAAAGTTTACCAACCTGAAGATCCTGCATGTTCAGACATGTTCCTTTCATCATCTTCAATGCAGCTTTCCTCCTGAGAAGGAACACTTCTCATGATGTTGTTTCATTTGGGCAACCAGGCCCTGCATTTCTTTGTTGCACTGTTTGCATTTTGCACGCATGCCTGTCTTACCCACAGGTAGAGGAACTTCATTAAAATATTTCCAAACTGGGTCTCTTTTACGGCCTGCTGCCATTATAGGTTTCCCCTTTTAGTGAGAGAATGGTATGGTAGATCTCAACTCAATGAAGGCTACACTCAGAAAGACCTCAAGACTTCTGGAATATGCTGCTCAAACAGTTTCACTTTTGTTTCTACTGCTTGTCCCTCCCTTCTCACATTTATCTCCAGACTTCTTCTTCTTGTCCAGATCTATTCTGCCCCCAACAATCTTCTATTCATTGAATTTTTTGAAACTTTGCACTTTTAGAGAGAGGTAAGGGATCGACTCTGTGTACACAAATTTGCAGAGGGACAGTAGGGTTGAAATCTGTTATATCTCACCTCTCTCTATTATTTATTTATTTTAAAACATTTTTGCTGTTAACAAGCATGTTATCTCTGGAGACACAAATCCACAGTTTGAGAACTGAAAAACTAAGCATCTCTGATCGTATCTTCTAGACTGAGCACTGAGTCCCATTGGGTAGATAGAAAGATTACCTAAATAATCTATACAGAACCCCTGGAACCCCATAAGATTGCATCTTTACTCCGTGAACTATTGGAACTCATTTACAAAACTTTTCTTAAACTTTACATGAATATATTGTCTCATACTATAGAATTAGAGTTTATAATCCCTATTCCATGATGAGATACCTTTGAGTTATAATGTATCCGATTTAAAAATTTTTTTTTTAAATCATTGATTTTTACCCACCCTGACTGCAGCTAAAACAAGTAAAGTTGAAAGCATGCAAATGGTTTAGTTGAAAGCAAACCAAAATGTATGACTTGGATAAGGATGTCAATTTTATGTTTCGTTAGTTTTATGTGGTTTCTTCACACCTTTAAAAGTAGTGTGCTAAAGAAAAGATGTTTTGATGGAAAGCCATTTAAATTCAGTGCACCTTACTAACAATGATAGGCAGAACAGTCTATTTTTAGACTACAACTGTGCAGAGAAATAGGTACTGTAGCTCAGCTGAAAAGTGTGGTAAACTCATGCAAATTGTAAGGATTTACACAAAAAAGTTAACAAGATACCTACTGTATATAGGCGCCGACTTCTACTGATGCCAGTGGGTGCTCGCCACTCCTCTACCCCTGTCCTGACTCCACCCCTGCCCCGCCCCCTCCTGCTCCCATTCCAACCTCTTACCCAAAGTGCCTGCCCCAACTCCGCCCCATTCTGACTCTTTCCCCAATTCCATGCCTCTTCCCCACCTTCTCCCCTGAGCGTGCCATTTTCCCATTCCTCCCTGCTCCCTCCTAGAGCTTGCTACAGCTGTTTGGCAGCGGCAAGTGCTGGGAAGTAGGCGGAGGAACGGGGACGCAGCGTGCTCAGGGGAAGAGGTAGAGACGAGGCAGAGCGGAGGTGAGGGGGGCAGGCAGGGTGGGGAACTTGGCTGCCGGTGGGTGCAGAGCACCCACTCATTTTCCCCTGTGAGTGCTCCGGCACCTATGCTACTGTGTGTAGTTCTATAGAAATCTACCAACACAGAAGAATATATATCTCTGGGGATTAGTAATGGTATAAAGACCTTTGCAGCTCTTCATTGCTAGTTCTATCCAGCATAGGCGCCAACTTCTCCTGGCGCCAGTGGGTGCTTGACCCCCGGTCCCGCCTGGACTCCGCCCCTGCCCCGCCCCCATTCCAACCCTTTCCCCAAAGTCCCTGCCTCAACTCAGCCCCCTCCCTGCCCCTATTGGACTCCTTCTCCAAATCCCTGTCCCGGCCCCGCCTTTTTCCCGCCTCCTCCCCTGAGTGCGCCACGTTCCCGCTCCTCCCCCTCCCTCCCACAGCTTGTTACGTCGCAAAACAGCTGTTTTGCAGCGGCAAGCGCTGGGAGGAGAATTGGGGATGCAGCACGCTCAGGGAAGGAGGCGGACCGGAGGTGGAGGTGAGCTGGGGTAGGGGGCAGGTGGGGAGCTTGGTTGCCAGTGAGTGCAGAGCACCCACCAATTTTTCTCAGTGTGGTCATGCGCAGTGCTGGGAGAGAGCTCTCCCAGTGCTCCTGGTAATCCATCTCCACGAGGGGATTAGTTCCGAGTGCTGGGAGCATGGCTCCCAGCGCTCAGAACCTGTCTACACTAGCGCTTTAATGTGCTCAGTCTTGCTGCTCTCAGGGGGGTGATTTTTCCCACCCCTGAGCAAGCAAGTTAGAGCACTATAAAATGTAAGTGTAGACATACCCTAAAGTAGAGTGGGAGAAGAGAAGACTATGACAAGGGAAAATTACTTACTGATCATTCCTTTTATCATTGCAAGTCAGTTTAAAAAATAATGATTGAAAGCTTTAAAATATGCTGTGCTTTAAAAATGTGTTTGACATTAGATCACTGCATTTCTCTTAATTGTTTTATTATCTAGTATCCAGCATGGAAACTGAGGAGGAAAGCTTAACAATTCCCATCAGTAAAGATGTTTATGAAATCCTTACAAAACGAGAGAGCTGTCTACGTGACCTCCTTGAGAAGAAGTTTGGTTGTATATCTCTTCTTAAGAGTATAAGATGTCCTCTTGAAGTATACAGGAAAAGCCTGAAGGAAGGAATTGAGATATCTGTTTGGATGGATGATCTGACAAGACATAACGCTGATGCTTTGGTCAATGCAGCCAATGAACATCTGCAGCATATTGGAGGCCTTGCTCTTGCCCTGGTGAAAGCTGGTGGGCCAGAAATTAAACAAGAGAGTAAACGTTATATTGAGCGCCATGGAACACTCACTACTGGTCAAATAGCGGTAACAGGTGGAGGCAGGCTTTCTTGTAAGAAAATTATCCACACAGTAGGTCCAAGATGGTCTGTATATCAAAGTCAGAGATGTTGTCAAATACTTGAAGCAGCTATTATAAATGTTCTGCATTATGTTAATGCTCCAGAGAATAATATAAAGTCTGTGGCTATCCCTGCAGTGAGCTCAGGAATTTTTGGCTTCCCACTAGATTTATGTGCTCACGTGATTGTAAAGACTATAAAGAATTTTGTGGAGCTAGCTCCATTATTTGGCTGGGTCAAAGAAATCCACTTGGTGAACCTTGCTGAGCCCACAGTTGCAGCAATGAAAATGGCCTGTGAAAAGCTGCTGGGCAGGAGTGACATCAACGCACTTCAGGAGACTCCACCAGCTTCAGCAAACCAGCTTCCAGATTCGATCACAATCAATGGTCTCCACCTACATATCATAAGAGGACAAATTGAAGATCAGAAAGTAAGTCATCACAGTGGACCCTGAGGACCCTGATCTTGTAAAGTGCTGAGTGTGGAGTTGCATCCCAGCACCTTGCAGGATTGGATCCTAAGAGATTAGAGGGCATGTTGTATTGATCCAGTATATATGCATCTTGCCCTCTTGTCTTTAGTCACCCAACGTTAGAATCGGTGGACCAATACAATATATACCCAGGTGTCTTCTTATAATATGTCTTTTGAGTTTGAAAAGTTTTCTTTCTGAGTGAGCCCTGCTAGGACAGGATAGAAGACAGCAACAGATAGAATAAAGTTATTGACTGTCCTGACTCTGTTAACATTTACTTTTTTTATGTAATATTTTAATAGTTAACATTTTTTCATGTATCCCCAAGAAGTTTACTCTCCTAGTTCCTATCATGACCTGGTTTTTTTTTTTTCCCCTGGAATGGGACGAATGCTCCTCTGAAGACGTCTATACTACTGGCTAAATTGGCACTGCTGCGATTGATGCAGCAATGTTGATTTGGCTGGTCTGGTGAAGACCTGCTAAGTTGATTGGAGAGCATTCTACAAAACATCGAAAGAAGCATGTAGTGTAGACGTCCCTTAAAAGGTGAAGTTTCTGGGTGGATGGAGTTTTTATAAGAAAAATTCCACCAGCTGCACAGGTACATTTGAAGTGGGGATCTGACTGCAGTGCAGGTAGAATATCCCTTCACCTGAAGTGAAATATACTGAAAGCTTGTGTTGTTTTCTTCCAGACTGCAATTATTGTTAATTCTGTGGTCATAAATGATGATCTGTCAAGAGGAAACATTTCAAGAGCAATTCTGCAAAAAGCAGGCTCATCTCTTCAGCAAGAATTTCTGTTTGAGTTACAAAAACTTCCTCCATCTTGTGAGAAATTCATATTGACAAAAGGATACAATCTGGCCTGCAAGTCTGTGCTCCACGTAGTATGGTCATCACAAAACAGCAGTGATTCACGCAAGGTGATGTTCTGTTAGAGAAGATTTTCACTCCTCTTCTTAATGTCAAAAAGTAAAATAAGGTGTAAAACTCTCCTTTTTTTTCTGCAGGTACTAAAAACTGCAATGTCAAGATGTTTGCTTAAGATTCAGGAGTATCCATTTCCTTCAATTTCCTTCCCAGTAATTGGATCTGGAGTATTACATTTGCCAAAGGATGAAGTGGCAAATATTATGATTGACGAAGTTTTAAGCTTTGCAAAGGAACATCCTGGAAGGAAGTTAGATGTGTATTTTGTGATCCATCCAAATAACAGTTTTGTCTACAAGGTAAGGTATTTAGTGTTAACTATAAGTAGAAGAACTCACAATAATCATGAAGAAAGTTTCCTTGAATTTCTACAAGCTAAAGTACTTTACATACCAAACTATATGTAACATTTGTAACAATAGATAGCAAGCCTCTGGTGTGTCTTGTGAAGAAACCCAGAGGAAGATCAAACCTGGTGAGGTTGGACTGGGAATTTGATTGACATCCTTCCCTGAAAGAGACAATAAATGGCGTCCTGGCAGGGGATAGGAATCAGCCTATGTAAGAAACAGATCCCCCCGGAATATGAATTCTAGTCTAGCGTGGCAGGGTGCTATCCCCTCTTTTGCCCAGTTGCCAGCTTGCTTCCTGCTGCATGGCTCCGCGGAAGGGAAAATGTGCAGATGGTGTGTCTCTGCTGGTTCAATTGGCAGGAACTCCAGATAAACTCTGACTGAAATCCACCAGTCCCCTGGGGAACTTACTTAGTTGTCTTCCTATCCATAGCCCCAACAGCATGGCTGTCACGTAGGCCTCCTGCAGTTCTTGGGGCTGGCAGGGAGTATACAGTGAAGGTGTTGCTTCCCACTTACCGGGGACTTTCTAAAGTACTTCTGCTGAAGTTATGCCATGGAAAATGCATTTAGCAAATTCTGTCTAATCATCTCCTGTAGCAATGTAGTGTTACAAAGGACTTTGCCTTCTATGGTGGACCAGGCTGTAGGCACATGAGGCCAAATTGTCTGCTGATGATTTCAGTGGAACTGTCCCAGTTTATGTCAGCAGAGAATTTGGCCCAGGTGATTTATACATGGCTGTTTTAGGTATCCATATATTATAAAAATAGAATTATAAATTGATGCTGTTCTTGTTGAACCCAAACCTCCGACTGACCTCAGTAGGTGAGGAGTGAGCCTGTATACTGTAGCAAAAGTAATATTCGGCACAATAGAGTGTGGGCTGGCAAAAAGGTTACATTATGCTCTTGCTTCTGCTCTGAAAGGCTATCGTGGAAAATTGAATCATACTCAGGACCAAATTCAGATGTGAAGTGTAATGTATCAGTAACTGGGTGTAAGGGAGTCTGAACATAATTTACATGCTGAAGATCTGGAAAAAGGGGTAGCCACTCCTACCCTCTTGGTCCTTCCTGTTAGTTGCTTTTCCTGATACATCATCTCTTCCATGCCATTGATGTGTAGGTTACATCAATTTTGACTCCTAGAGTCAAATAAATGGACTTATACCAACTCATTGACATGTAACTTACACTACCTTGCGTGTAAACTCTGATATTGCCCCTCAGTTTTAGAAATATTTACAATAAGAATTTCCAAGTTTAATTACAGTGACTTTTACTCCTCTATGCTTTAGATCTATAGTGCAGTTGCTTCATTTTTTTGTCAGTATAATTCAGTGTAAAATCTTATTTTCTAATGTAGTATTAATTTGCAATGTACTTTTCATGGCATTTGAAGATGATTTTTATCATTTTTTCTGTGTGTCAGAACACTGACAAATTACACTTGGTTATCATTTGTCTCCGTGTTTTCTTGGACCACATGCTCACACTGCCAGTTGTTTCACTAATATGCCAAAAGCTGTCCTCTTCTCGCCACAGGCCTTGAAGGCTAAAAACCAACATGAGTAGTGTATTTTCACTGCTCAGGGAGGTCAGTCTGCAGGAAGCCCAAACCCACTGCACAGAACAGTGCTCCTCAATGGTTTTCCACATGAGACTATGGAGAGGAGCTTTGTGAGTTAGCTAAGGGGATAGTCAGTGCCTCAATGCGCAGCATGGATCCATCAGCATAAAACCGTAAGTAGAAGAAATTGCTTCTGCTCTGGCCCATAAGCTATAATAGTAGCCACAGCCTGGCCACGTGGGTTCCCCACATATTATCTCCACATGGAACTGGAGAGAGTGCCACCCATGCATGCCGTCCATGTCCCTGTACAAAGCCCTGGAACCAGGTTTGGCACAGGAGACCAGCATCAGGCCCTGTGTTTAAGGAGACTGACTAAAACTGCTTTCCCAACAGAAATCTGGAGAGACAGACTCTGTTCATTTGTGAGTGGTTTAACACATAGCTGGTTGTAAATGGATTCTAAATCTTTCTTTGTCAAGGCTTTCCAAACCAAGTTTGATTCAGCTAAAAGCAAACTGGGAGAAGATGTGAAATGCAACAAAAGTGACGATTTGGGTAAGTAAGGAGCACAAAGGGTGAGTAAAGTTCTGAAAATTATACTCTCATAATAAATATCTGGTGTCTGGGGGTGAAATCATCACACAGGAGCTCTGTGTTTAGTTTTTGACTTGTTTCATTGTTTGTCAGACTGGGTGATAAGAGGTGAAGAAGACAAGACTGGTTTTGATATAATGGGGAAAATGTGTTACCTCTTCTAAAATTGTGTTTTGGAAAACTTGTTTTAGTATTACTATATTTAGACTCCTTTTTACTTACCGGATTCTCATTCATGTAAACAAAAATGTAACTGTTGATCTAACTATTCAACTCTTCAGACGCTTTGCAGTCTTTTGCCCCTTGAAGAACCCATGTCATTGACATTGATGTTATCAAGAGTTAGGGCTGAATACTGATCTTTGGGTTTGCTAGTTCAAAAGCAGGATTTCTTAAATGTGAATACAAACTGGAGGACAGCTGAGCTTTGACAGTTATCAATTATTCTCTCTAATCAATCATCTTCATCCCAGTTCCTTCCATTTCAGGAGCCAATGGGTATGGTAAATTGTTGACACAGAAAGTTCTAACTACTCTGCTTTGGCACCTTCATTCCAGCTCTTGCAAACAGATATAGAACATGATCAGCACCATCCTTCTGTAGAACATAGGTTTTGTTGTATCAGACTCAGATCCTTGCTGCCTCCAGCAGTGTTTGGGTAGCTGATACTTCAGAGGAAGGCGACCCTTCTGGCCTCCAATAACTCACCTAGCCATTTGTGCCATGCCTTTTCTGGGGCAAGAGGAGTTCCTTTCTGATCCTGACGCACAAGTTTTAATCAGCTTATGCATTCTGGCTTGAATGGCTACAAGTCTAGTTAGTGACGATGAAATTATCTAGCCAGTCCTTTCCTCAGCCTAGTTAATTGTCACTGATCCAGTGAACAAAAATAAACTTTGACTAGTTCAAATCAAGAGAGAGACCAACAGAACCCTTTAAGTTAGGTATGGTGGGGCTTGATTCAGCCCTTGCGATACCCCAACTCTGAGGGAGGGAGGGAGGGTGCCCCCTGAATGTATCTTTGGGATATGCTATTAGAAACAGATATAATCTAGGCCTGAATTGTGCCCTGTGCTTTGGTTTCTAATGAATCTGAAAGGGCTCCATGTGAAAATCATCATCACTGGTTGATCTGAGAGAAAGCTCTACCAGAGGTCCCCTGCTGAGAGGACATGAACACAACTGTCCCTATTCAGCATGGTGGTGATCAAAGTTGTTTCCTTATTTTTTTCTCAGTTTTCCTTGAACCATGCCCAGAAGTTTGTACATCTGACTTTAACTTTAAAATGATAATTAAGCTTTGGGGGACGTTGGCTGAGTGCATTTTAGCTACTATAAAGTTCCAGAGCTTATTCTATATGTTTAATTAACAGTAAAACCTGCACTGGCAATAGGCAGTGCCCTGTCTTTAGTTAACACTTCGGAGTTTCCAGTACAGTTTTGTTCAACTTTTCGCCTTGTCCTGTGAGATGCTGAACACCGTCAGTACCAACTGCAATCAGTGGGAGTTGATGGCACAAAGTACTTCATGTGATTGGGCCCTGGTGCCAAAGGGTAAAATTTTAGTTCAAGAGATGAGGATGGCATCATGGGTTAGCATTCCTTCCCTCCTTGTAGGCAGGCGAGTTGTATTTGTTTTGTGCCTCCTACGTTCAAATGATTGCTGGCAGCACTCCAGCCCATTGCCATTTATTTCTATCAATAGACTCTTTATTACAAGCTGTCAAGGTTCCTCCCCCACTCTGAACTCTAGGGTACAGATGTGGGGACCTGCATGAAAAAACCTCCTAAGCTTATCTTTACCAGCTCAGGTCAAAACTTCCCCAAGGTACAAAATATTCCCCCCCTTGTCCTTGGACTGGCCGCTACCACCACCAAACTAATACTGGTTACTGGGGAAGAGCTGTTTGGACGCGTCCTTCCCCCCAAAATACTTCCCAAAACCTTGCACCCCACTTCCTGGACAAGGTTTGGTAAAAAGCCTCACCAATTTGCCTAGGTGACTACAGACCCAGACCCTTGGATCTTAAGAACAATGAACAATCCTCCCAACACTTGCACCCCCCCTTTCCTGGGAAATGTTGGATAAAAAGCCTCACCAATTTGCATAGGTGACCACAGACCCAAACCCTTGGATCTGAGAACAATGAAAAAGCATTCAGTGTTTTACAAGAAGACTTTTAATAAAAAATAGAAGTAAATAGAAATAAAGAAATCCCCCCTGTAAAATCAGGATGGTAGATATCTTACAGGGTAATTAGATTCAAAAACATAGAGAACCCCTCTAGGCAAAACCTTAAGTTACAAAAAAGACACACAGACAGGGACAGTCATTCTATTCAGCACAGTTCTTTTCTCAGCCATTTAAAGACATCATAATCTAACACGTACCTAGCTAGATTACTTACTAAAAGTTCTAAGACTCCATTCCTGTTCTGTCCCTGGCCAGAGCAGCATACAGACAGACACAGACCCTTTGTTTCTCTCCCTCCTCCCAGCTTTTGAAAATATCTTGTCTCCTCATTGGTCATTTTGGTCAGGTGCCAGCGAGGTTTCCTTTAGCTTCTTAACCCTTTACAGGTGAGAGGAGCTTTCCCCTGGCCAGGAGGGATTTCAAAGGGGTTTACCCTTCCCTTTATATTTATGACACAAGCTGAGAATGTTGTCATTTGAAACATATTCTAGCTAGCTAATGCAAAGTGAGTGTGAATGAAACATATTGATTTTAGCAGTGATTTACATTGTATTTAAAAAAAAAAATCCAGGGAGTACACAGATGTAGTTAAAATGCAAAAAGTACTTCATTTATCCAGAGCCAAACACCAGAAGGGATTTAAAAGGGCTCCTTTGTGAGTAGGACAGTGTCCTCTCCTTCACTTCCCTGTAGAACTACAGTGTATTCTCTTAACACACAAACAGTCCTAACTAGAGACTTAAAAGCAAGATTTATGGTTTCAGTCTGTGTAAATATTTAATTTCATCATCTCCAGTGTCTCCTGAAATAGCAGCTTCTGTTTAAACCACACATTAGAGGAATGTGGAAAAACATGAAAATTAAGAACAAGTTTCTAAATGGCTCACAGAAGAGGAACTACCATTTAATTTGACTTCAAAATGTAAAGATATTATACACGTGGGATGAAACTGTATTTATTAATTATTACTAAGGCCAAATCCTGGTCCCACATAAATCAATGAGAGATTTGCCATTGACTTTAATAGGAGTGGAATTAGGCCCTTAAATGGAGATTTTCAAAGGCAGAATTGAAAGTTAATGGGAGTTACATGCCCAACTGCCATTTATATCTTTAAAAATCTACCCCTTAGTGTCTATTGTCATATCCCCATTCTGAATGTACCATAAGGGCAGTAAGGTTTCCTTGTGCTGCAAAATCTCAGGCTGCATATAGAAACTTGTGACAGTACTTGTGAACTTTTCAGTCTACTAGTTGTACTTATATAATCAGTATTTCTTTCAGGGTCACACTCTGACAGACAAACGGAGACAGAGAATAAAAAAACTGGACCGGCCATTGAACTTATTGGAAACCGCTGTGAAGCACTGGAAGCAGCAAAAATATGGATCAAAAACATAATGCAAGTCCAGGAAAGTCACCTTATCGTTATAGAAAACAATCACATTTTTAACCTTAGCAAAAAAGATCATGCAGAACTGTCTCGTCTGCAGCGTTTCGGTGTATCCATATCGGAAGAAGTGGTTGGTGGAAAGGCAAGATTAGAGATTCAAGGTCCTCCTGGTGCTGTAATTGATGCGGTGTTCATGATTGAAAATTTACTGTGTGATGTGCAAGAGAATAATAGAGCCAAACAAGAGGAACTGCTGCTGTCAGAGGGTCAGTGTGGTTAAGTGAATAAAAACAAATATGAAGCGGAGAATATGTATGTGGCTTACCAATATTTAGATGAGCTTGTATTTCAGTTTGTATGTATGATGAATATACAGTAGGGTCTGATTAGTCTGTGTGCTTAGATACTATGGTAATAGCCACTGTGCAAAGCCTTGAAAGACCACGTGTTAGTTTGTTGACTTCAGTTGATTCACTGGGCAAGGTTCCAGTGGGTTGCAGTTTATTTCACTGGGCTAGTCATGCTATTTGAGGCGGACGTGACTGTGCTGCCAATCCTCACTCTGGGAGTTCCGCTAGGAAAGGCAGCCTAACGGCCCAGCCATCTGAGGCTCCCTGGGAGATGTGTTGAATCAGTGCATACCCTTGCTGAACTGGTCCTGCATACTTTGTAGGTTGCTTGCTGCCACTCCCCTCCTGCCAGCACACCTAGTGCTATCAGCGTCCCACAGATAGTTGCTCTGGTCGGAGTGAATCAGACCCTTTGACTTCAATATAGAAATTACTGAAGTCAATTAATTTATTTCAGTGGAGTTACAATAAGAATGAATTTGAAACCTGTACCAAATACTGCCTCAAAGGGCAACTTCCTGTCTTTGAAATATCCCCTTTTTCCAGGTCAGTTTTATTTGGCCTGTAGTTAAAAGCCTATTAGGCAACCATTTTTCCTGGTCATTTTGATGGTCATTTAAGATGGGTTCCGTTGTATAAAAGATAGATACACAAATGCAGAGCTATATAATGGAGATGATACATCCTGTGTCTCTTCTGTTTCTGACTTTTCGTTGGTTCCTTTAGTAGAACTTGATTTAACAGGCATAATATATTCAGCAAATTTAAATGTAAGCTGTAACGTCCTTAGCAAAGTTGAATCACTTAAAGAATTTCTAGATCTGGACAGATAGTTATTTTATTTAAATGTACAAGAGTGTAAAAAGGTGCTGTAGTGTCCATATCCAAAGTTCATTGAACTCAGTAGAAGCTTTTTCACTGACTTCAGTGAGCTCTGGATCAAGCTCCAAGTGTCCTTGATGTTTTTTAAAACAGAAATCTTAAAATTAAAACTAATTTAGCAGTAAACTCATGACTTACTGGCAATAACCAGTTGACCCTTATAGCACAAAAGAATGCACAGTATCCCAGCCTCCCTCAACAGACCTCCTAAGTCATCACTGCCCTTATCAAAGGTCTCTGTAAAGGAGGAGCCTTGATTCAGATGACCCAAATAGCTTGCTTCAGAGAATATGTAACGCTCTTCTTTGTTAACTAAGCAACCAAAATAAACTATTAACTTCCTCCTCCACTGACTTTGTTGCATTTAGGGTGAGTTTAACAAGCTAAAAGTCTTAAATTATTATTAAATATCCTGCTACTTGTATCCAGGCCAACTGGAAACTGATTATCCTCCAGAAAGACTCCGAGACAAGACAAGGGGTACCAAAATGCGTTACCAGATCTCTCCAGTAGAATCATACTGCCAGGAATTCAAGGACCGAGAAAAAATATTTGAAAAAGCTGGGCTTCGTGTTCTCAAGGTAAAGAGAGTATCTTTGGTAAAATGAATCTTAAGGTATCAGACATTTATAAGAACCTGGATGCAATTAATAAGGATACATTTTTAAAAAAGAACAAGATCAAAATCAGTTGGCTCCTTATAATACTTGAATGAACTTTTGTGAAATTGCAAATGAAACCTAGATTTATTGCTCAATTAAGATGACTGTTTAAAAAAGTTACAGCTGATACATCTTTTTGAGTGAATTAAATCTTCATTTACTGTTTCAGAAGGTACTATATGTTTATTTTATATTTTGCAGCCTCAAGTCCTCAGTTATAGCAAATTCTCAGGGATCAAGGGGTTTATTCTGCTCCTGATGTAGTCAGTAGTAGATTCCAGGCTCTACTTTAATCACAAAGGGAACATGAAGATGTATAGCATATACATAGAGAAATATAAGTCTCTGTAGTAGATATATTCTCTGTGGGGAGGAGGGAGCATTATCTAATGGTATAGCAGGTAACTAGAAGCCAGGACTTTTAGATTCTGTTTCTAGTTCTATCACTGACTCCCTGTATGACCTTGGTCAAGTGCATTGACATCTCTGTCTTATTGGAAGAGAGATTGAAGCAACAGGGACTATTTCATTTAGAGGGGAGATGATGCAGAGGACACATGATAAAGATATACAGAACAATGAATGGTGTAAAGAAGGTAAATCGGACACTTCTATTTACCATCTCATAATACAAGAACAATTAAATTGAAAGGCAGCTACTATAAATCTGATAAAAGAAAATTCTATTTTACACATTTCACAGTTGGCCTGTGGAATTAATTGCCACAATGTATCATTGAGGTCAAGAGCTCAGCAGGATTCAAAATAGGATTGTACAGTGCTATGGATATGAAATCATTCACAGTTCCAGTAGATAAGATTACTTAAACAAATAAACAAACAAACCCCATCCTCTGTGATGCAGAACTGTGCCTGAAAGGCACAATTCAGTCCAAAGACTTTTCTCAGTGTGGACTTGATCTTATGAGAGATTGAATAACTTTAACTCTCACTGAAGTCAGGACCCTCACAGGATACTCTCAGCCCCTGGCTGGATCAGGTCCTAACCACATACGCAACTCTCATTAACATTTATGGTTGTTACTTACATCTGTACAACACAACTCACCCATTAGAAATCACTGGAACAGGGCACAGTGGTGCTCCTATTGACTTCAATGAGAAGCACTGGGGTCATGGTACTTTTTCTCCTGAGCAATTGCACACTTTAGATATATGCAGGCTGTGCTACTGATTAGCTCAAAATGAAAAAAAAAATGCTTGTTAAATTGAAGATTGTAAATTATAATAGTGACAGCGTGTGCTTTCAGTGGTATGGATCTATAACTGTCTGTTTATACTACTCTGTTGTTGTTTATATTACAGATAGAAAAAATACATAATCCTGTTTTATCAGCTGCCTTCCAACGGATTAAAAAATGTGTAGAAGGAAAAACTGTTGGCAAGCAGATATGCCATAGATTGTACCAGCGTGTTCCCGCTCAGTTCTGTAGCTTGGTATGCAGAGCTGGATTTCAGAGAACATACTCCCCTCCACGAGGTAGTTTACTGCTTTCGTCTTTTACAATGCTGTTGAAAGATTGCAGAAACATGCCATTAATAGTGTTTATATAATTCTGCTCCAAACAATAATGTAGCCATTCGACATGTGTCAGTTTGCTAGTATTGCTCCATACAGAAGAGTAAGGACTGGACCAGTGGTTCTCAACCTGCAGCCTGCTTGCGACCCAATCAGTACACAGCTGTGGCCCATGTGACATCCTCAGGGCCATACAGGTAGCATGAATATTGTGTGAATGTGGACCACATAACCCATAGAGAGCTGCGTATGCGGTCCACAATGGTAAATAGGTTTAGAATCACTGGACTGGATATTTGAATGTTTAGTATTTTCACTTGGAGTGTGCACTTGGTGATAGGAATATTTTGCTTCTTTAAACAAAACAAACAGTAGTTGATTAGTAAAGTTCAGCTTAGGTCAGAAAAATGGCACCTTCTTACACAAGAGATCTATTTTTTATATGTGTTCAGTCATATCCACTTACCTTCAGAACAATAAGATTTTACTTTACGCTTTTCACTCCTGTTCGTACAGCAGAGCCTATGCAGCTCTGGAAGAATGAGCTGGCTTCCATTCTGGTTTGTGCATCATCAACAGAATTGTTATCACAGATCTAACTGCAGAATCTTTATTACTGATGATGATGTATGAGTTAGAAAGAACCCAGCTTTACTTTCAGATCCCAGCTTGAGTGTGGCACTGACAGAAAAAAAGCCATATCTGATTCTCTATTCCATTACATTGGTTTTACACTAGTGTAAATCCACTGAAGTTGATGGCATTACAGTGGTGGAAGACTACTTAACAGAGTGGAGAATCAGGTCCAGCATCGTTTCACTTGAAAACTGAACAAATTTGATATAAAGCAATTTTATATACATACAAGGATCCATCCAGTGTTTTTGGAATATCATTTAAGAATCCTCTGGAATAAGCTTGGTGCTTTTCAAAATGTACTGTAGAAGAAGATATAGTCTTTGGACTAAGGAGTTTACAGTCTAAATAGACAGTGCGTTTCAGACAAGTGATGTAGAACAGTGGTCTCCAAACTTTTTGGATTGCGCACCCCTAGGGCCAGCTCTAGGGAAGTGCAAAAAAAAAAAGAGGAGGAGAAGAAGAAGAGCTGTCGCCGGCGTGCTGCCGAAGAATCGACGGAGCGGGGAGAGCCGAGCTGCCGCCGGCGTGCCGCCGAAGAATCAAAGGTCTGGGAGTGCAGCTGCCGCCATGCCAGCAGCGCTCCTTCAGTGGCGCTCCTCCTGCCGCGCACCCCCAGGGATGGTCCTGCGCACCCCCTGTGGTGTGCGCACCCCACTTTGGAGACCACTGATGAAGAAGGTGGATTTGTCATAAAGCACAGTGCAGGACTTTGGTGGTGGCATTTGTTTATTATTCTAGCTCGCATAACAATCCACATAGCTTCTATTCTAGAAATTTTTACAGATGAAGAGAATAAGAATTTAGGCCCCAGTCCTACAAATGATAGTATGCAGCCATCTTCCTGTGTGCTATCAATTGCAGAATCAGGGCTAAGATTGTAAGATCTTCAGAAAGCAGGAGTCATGCCTTTCCGTGTTTCTGTGAAATACCTAAGATGCTTTTGGGTGCTCAGAATAATAAACGACAAAATAGGACAACATCTAAGTCTCATTTTATCTCAAAGCAAAATAAGATTTGGAAAGAATGTGTTTAGATACAGAACATTTTCAACTTTGCCTCTGTCTACTATAACAAACTATTGCTTGTCACACTACACACTGGAATCATAGTTAAATATTATGGGAGAAATTCTTCCCTTGGATACCAACATCCACAATTTCTTCAAGTGACTGCACATGTCCATTCCACTCTTGATATGCGCATGCCTAGCACATGTTTGTTGGAAACTTTTCCCCTCAGCAGTCCTTGTGGAGTGGCTGAAGCGCCCTCTGCCTCTGTGCGCCCTTTCAAGCAGGTCTAAAGAGCAGAGATGCCCCTGATCCCCCTCAGTTCCTTCTTACTGCCTATGATGGTTGCTGAATCTCTTGGTCTTACCTTAGCAAGTTCTTTCAGTATGCCTTTTTTTTGGTAGATAGTTAGTGTTAGTGATTAAGTTTTTTTGTTTAAATGTTATTTTTCAGTTTCCTTGCTTCCAGTTCTGTTTTTGGTACCAAGGAATGCCTCGGTCAAGGGGGTTCAAGCCTTATTTTTCTTGTTCCAAGCAGATGCCTGTGAGTGACCCACACTCCAGTTGTTTAAAGTGCCTGAGTGAATCTCTCATCTCAGATTGCTATCAAATTTGTAGGAACTTCAAACCTAGGACCAAAAAACTTCATTGCGCCGTGACCCCCTTCTGACATCAAGAATTACTACACGACTCCAGGAGGAGGGGACAGAAGCCTGAGCCCCTCCAAGCACCACTGCCATGGGCAGTGAGGGGAGCCCGAGCCCCACCCCTCCGGGTGCGGGGGCCAAAGCTGAAGCCCGAGGGCTTCAGCCTGAGGAGTGGGGCTATAACCTGAGCCCCAACCCACAGCTGAAGCCCTCAGGCTTCGGCCTTGGGCAGTGAGGCCTGGGCTTCAGCCTGGTGCCCCAGAAAGTCTAAGCCAGTCCTGGTGACCCCATTTGAAGTTCCAACCCACAGATTGAGAACCGCAGCCAAAGGACACCAAAAAATCTCACTCATTTTGATAGGAATATGTATTCTACAGCTGGGTTACAACTTAGAATCACCATCCAACAGGCTTTGTTAGGGCATTATGACTTTAATATCTGGGACTCAATATTAAAGTTTAAGGACAAGTTTCTTTCACTGGTAGACGAAGGAGAGCTGGCGGCTAGAACATCACTCCAAGCCAGTTTGGGCTTGGCTGCTAGGGTCACGGCCATTGCTATTACCATATGCTTGTGCTCATTGCTGCAGTCTTTGGGGCTGCCCAGAAAGTCCAGCAGATAGTTCAGGTCCTGCCATTTGAAGTATCATCTCTATTTTCAGGGTAGACAGATGACAAACTTCATGGTTTAAAAGATTCCAAGGCAACTCTGAAGTTGTGGGGCATACATAAACCTGCCTCGAAAAGAAAGCACTTCCATCTGCATCAGACCCACTTATATGCTATTCTTGCACATCAACAAGAAAAATAATAGAGGTTATAGATGCAGACCACCTCTTTCTACTGCAATGGCTCCTAGCTCATCGAGGTGCCCGGGGGCTACTAAACAAACGTTTTGATGGGTTGATGGAGGACACCGTACCGGTCTCCAAAATTCCAGCCTCTCCTTTCCCTGTGTTTGCAAACCATCTATCTCACTTCCTGGGTCTTTGGTCCTCAATCATTGCAGACCAATGGGTCTTAAGCTCTGTGGAAGTGGGATACTTCAGTTTATTTCTAACCCTCCTTCCAACCCTTCCCTAGATCTCTGCAGGGACTACTGTCACAAGGAGCTCCTTCTCTAGGGGGTGCAATCTCTGCTTTGGTTGGGAGCCGTAAATGAAGTTCCTCAGTGTCAGAGAGAGGTTTTATTCCCTCTGTTTCCTTATCCTGAAAGCAAAGGGAGGTCTAGATCAATTTTAGGCCTGCATAAATTCAACAGAAAAGGATAAGTTTTTTCTATTGTCTTGCCTACTTCCATTATCCCTTCCCTGTTCCCCAGAGACTGGTATGCTGCCTTTGATTTAAAGGAGGCGTACTTCCGTATGGTGATCTATCCAGGGCCACAGGAAGTATTTAAGATACCTGGTGAACCATTCTCACTTCCAGTTCAGTGCTACCCTTTGGCTTGCCTGCAGCCTCCAGAGTTTTTACAAAATGCAAGGCAGTGGTAGCTGAGTTTCTGAGGATATTGGATATGCAAGTGTATCCCTACATGGATGGTTGACTGGTGAGAGGCCAATCCAGAGTTCAGGTACTATCCAGCATTTCTCTTATCCAGTCAACTTTCAAAGCTCTGGGACTGTCAGTCAACACGGAGACATCTATCCTCTCCCCATTTCAGACGTTAGAATTCATTGGGGCACTCCTGGATTCGACTCAAGCCAGAGCTTTCCTTCCATGGTCAAGATTGCAGACAACTTAATCAGTTGTTTTAGATGTCACGGCTCACCCAACTATTACAGCATGGAATTGCATGAGGCTTCTGGGGCAGGCAGCCTCTTGCACATATGCGGTCCGACATGCCAGATTGCTCCTCAGGGAACTACAGACTTAGCTGGCCTCTATATTATCTCTGAGCTGTCGCCCTCTAAGGCTTGTGGTGAGGTTACCCTTTCAGATTTTAGCTTCTCTGGACTGGTGGACAAATCCTGTAAACATGTGTATGTTTGTTCTGGATGTTAGTGATAGATGTGTCTGCTCTGGGTTGGGGGGGGCTAATCTAGGTTCCCTTCAGATGCAGGGATTATGGTCCACAAAGGACTTGTCTCTACACACAGATGTCAGGAGGTTGAGAGCTGTCTGCCTGGCATGTCAAGGTTTCTTACTCCGTATCAAGGGTAAAAGCCTGCACGTATTCTAACAGACAACACAATGACAATGTCCTGTCTCAACAGACAGGGAGGGGCTCACTCATTCCAGCTCTGCCACAAGACAGTCAAACTCTGGGATTTTTGTATTGCCAGTTTGAGAAACCTCACAGCCTCTTACCTTTCAAGGGTGCAGAATGAACTTGCATGCAACCTAAGCAGATTGTTTGCATCACCCCAGATGGTCTCTATGTCCGAATATAGCCAGGTGCGTTTTCCAGCTGTGGAGGACTCCCCTGGTAGAGTTTGCAGCAAGAACCAAGAGGAAGTGCTGGCCCTTTTGCTTTCTTCAAGGCAGGGGTGGCCAACCTGTGGCTCCGGAGCCACATGCGGCTCTTCAGAAGTTAATATGCGGCTCCTTGTATAGGCACCGACTCCGGGGCTGGAGCTACGGGCGCCAACTTTCCAATGTACCAGGGGGTGCTCACAGCTCAACCCCTGCCTCTGCGACAGGCCCTGCCCACACTCCTCCCCTTCCCACCTCCTCCCCTGAGCCTGCCGTGCCCTCGCTCTCCCCCCCACAGCCTCCTGCATGCCACAAAACAGCTGATCGGGAGGTGTGGGGAGGGCTGATGGTGAATGGGAGGTGCTGGGAGTGGGGCAGGGGGGACGGGACCTGATGTGGGGGTTGCCGCCGTATTACTGTGGCTCTTTGGCGATGTACACTGGTAAATTCTGGTTCCTTCTCAGGCTCAGGTTGGCCACCCCACTTCAAGGTCACAGTCAAAGTTCCGTAATGGACATTTTCCTGGACAAGCAAACTCCAGTATTCTTTCCCACCAATCCCACTTCTTCACAGAGTTTTTTGCTAAAAATTAGACAGGAACGTGCTCAACTCATATTTGTAATTCCAGGTTGGCCTCAGGAGCACTGGTTCTCCACATTCCTCTCCTTTTTGGTAAAAGCTCTGATACTGCTTCCATTGGACCCAAACGTGATTTCTCAAGACCATGGTCACCTACTCCACCCAAACTTGCAGGCACTTCATTTAACAGCCTACATGTTTCATGGATAGATCATTGGGAAGAGTCTTGTTCCAAAGATGACAGGTTTCAGAGTAACAGCCATGTTAGTCTGTATTCGCAAAAAGAAAAGGAGTACTTGTGGCACCTTAGAGACTAACCAATTTATTTGAGCATAAGCTTTCGTGAGCTACAGCTCACTTCATCGCGAAAGCTTATGCTCAAATAAATTGGTTAGTCTCTAAGGTGCCACAAGTACTCCTTTTCTTTTTGTTCCAGAGAGGTTCAGGGTGTGCTCTTAAATAGTAGGAAGCCATCTACTAACTCTGTTTACTTGGTGAAGTGGAAATGATTCTCTGTCTGGTCCAGACAATCTGGAGTCTTGCTGACACACTCTTCATTCCAGCATATACCAGGGTCCCAGAGCCCAGCACCAGGCCAAGCCCATACGTCTACACTGCAATTTTATAGTCCCGCAGCCTGAGCCCTGCGAGCCAGAGGCAGCTGACATGCGTCAGCAGCACGTCTTTTTTATTGCAGTGTAGACCTACCCCGGGTGGAATGTACATGTGTAATCACTTGAAGAAGAAAAAACAGTTACTAACCTGTTCCATAACTGCTGTTCTTAGAGAAGTGTTGCACATGTCAACTCCATGACTCGCCCTCCTACCCCCCTGCATCGGCGTTTCTGGCATGAATGAACTGAGAGGGGTTAGTGTGGCTCCACTCTTTATGACGGTCACAAGGCTATGTAGTGGCAGATGGTGCTCAAGCTGCTCTAACGGATACTACGGAGGGAAAAAGTTTCCGACAGCAGTGCACAGGACATGCATGCTCCAAGAATGGAATGGACATGTGCATCACAACTAGAAGAACAATAGTTATGCAACAGTTTAGTAACCCTTTGTTCCCTGAAGTCAGTGGGAATTGTATGCAGGTATCTGAGGGCAGAATATGTACATCAGCATCTAGAACAGAGAAAAGTATCAGCAGACGTTTCTTTCTTCAGTTTTTTTGACCAACATAGGAGCATTGTGAAAGGTAATAGGAAATGCAATCCAGAATTGAGAGGCATCTCTAATCTTTAGGGCTGGAGCCATGAGAAAAAAATGTCACCCTATTAAGAGAGACACATTGTGGGTGAGGTAGTGTCTTTTATTGGACCAACTTCTGTTGGCGAAAGAGACAAGCTTTGAACCCACAGAGAGCTCTTCTTGAGGTCTGGGTGGTGAAAGAGACAAGCTGAAGAAGAGCTGTGTGGCTCGAAAGCTTGTCTCTTTCACCAACAGAAGTTGGTCCAATGAAAGATATTGCCTCACCCACCTTGTCTCAAATATCTTGGGAGCAACATGGCTACAACACTGCAAACCCTAATAAAACTCATTCTTTGGAGTCTACTGTTTTCATTTTTTGTTTTTTTTATTTCCAGAACAAAAATATGGAGCTGGCATCTACTTTATCAGGAACCCCAGAAACCTAGTGGAGGATACCAAGGAAAAGTGTGAATTGGACCATCTAATTTGTGTGTTTGAGGCTGAGGTAGTAACAGGCTTATACACTGAGGGCAAACAGTCTTATATTGTGCCACCAGCAGTTGATGCAGATGGCATGAATGTATATGACAGTGTAGTAGATGATGTTCACAGCCCTGAAACCTTTGTCATTTTTAACAGTAATCAGGCCGTTCCTCACTATATATTGACATGTTCCCAGATTTGGGCTGAGGGGTCAGGGCCTTACTGGGCAACCAGGGGCCCAGTAGATGAGAGCTCATCAGAACCATGGGACTTAGGCATTCCCCAGGACCGTGGGCACAGAGCCTCCCCCATAACAAAGAGTACAGAGAGCTTCCTGCTAGAACCCAAATAGTAGCATATCTGACTCTAGTACAGTAGTGTGGTGATGGTGCCTCACCTAACCATCTTGACACATCCATGTTGGTATATACAAGAGCTTAACCAGTATGATAACCTAAGAAAGTTAAAACTATATATAATTTTATATCGGAAGAGGTATTAGATACAGAATTCAGTTCACCATTCCTGTGGTGGTTACAATACACAGCTTCAAAAATATGCAGAAATTTTATTTTTCTATAAATAGCCACAGTATGCACACTATGCATTTTATTTTACTAAGGCACCAGAGATGAGTAAATATATATTTAGTCACAGAAATGTCTGTTTTATAAAAACCTGAAACTATTTTATAAACTTAAAAATCACACATTAGCAAAAACCATCTAGTCCAAAGTAATCCATTGAGATTAAAACACGTATTTAGACTGTTCATTTAGTTGATTTTGAATTCTGCTTTCACTTATTTAGCTAACCATCTACCATGTGTTTCAACAACAGCTGTGTCATTATCTTTGGAAGTGTTATTTTATAAATAAGTTTACATGCTTATAAAAAATAAATGTATTTGTGGTGTTAGTAGCGATAATTGTGTTGCTATAATCATTTTTATTAGCTGTACAAGGTGCCAACCGCTACAGGAAACATGTTTGAGAAATAAAAAAATTGCATGACCAAAAATAAACCAAACTGTTGACGTGTTCTGATTTTTCTCCTCTTAACAGTACATTAAGGCTCCTGACTTTGACAGTCAAACTTCAGTTAGCTATCACTATGTGTTCAACATGGTCTTCTATGAAAGATTTTTATGAAAAAATAAAGCATAGTTCTGAACCTGGGACTAGCCATCATCAGGGGCCAATTGGTTTTAGGGGGGTTATGATCTTGCTTTATGGCTAGCTGGCAGGGGCCTGTGGCCTGAAACTTTTTCATTGTAATTTGCAGTCATAGTATGGAAAAGGCTGTGAACTGAATTATTAAAAAAAACAAAAATACAGCTTAGCCATGTCCTCAGATACTTGCAAAATTGTCTCTTAGTAAAGGCTTAAACCCCTCCAGGTCATTTTAACGGAGCTAGAAGTACAAGTCCTGGGTGTGAGACTGGTTGCCAGAATGGGACTTGAACTGAGGGCCCAAAGGAAAAGGCTACTCGGTGAATCAAATCTCAAGCACTGGTTTGCATTCATGTTTTTCTTTAAAACAAAGACTGTGTAGTCTGCAACACTTATAACATCCCCAGATTCTGCTGTTAGTTACACCTGAGCAACCCATTAACTTCAATGCACTCACTGCTAAACGTAAATGTAGAACTTGGCCCATCCTCTATTGCTTGACCAGTTATGACCACCAAGAACTACATATATGTTTACTAGGACATTTTAATTTAAAATTGGTTTATATACCTGCTGCCCAAAAAAATATCAACTTTTAAAAACAGCTTGTGATGCCGTAATAGTTCAGCAACAGTCAAAGGGATTATCATCTAATATAAAGTCTGCTTCTGGCCTGAAAAGAAACAAGTACCTACCGCCAGAAAGGATTTTTATCTTTGTTACAGTTTAATACAACAAAACAGGGTGTGGAACAAAAGGCATCCCACTCATAACTATGGCAATGCATTAGACACAGTCTGAAACCTAAAGTATAAGATGTCAATGCTTTATAAAGCTATTGTCTCACAAAAGGACTTCAGTACATACTACGGTAACTCCTCGTTTAATATTGTAGTTATGTTCCTGAAAAATGTGACTTTAAGTGAAATGATGTTAAACAAATCCAATTTCCCCATAAGAATTAATGTAAATAGCGGGGGTTAGGTTCCAGGGAAATTTTTTTCACCAGATAAAAGACTTATATACACACACACAGAGTATAAGTTTTAAACAAATAATGTAATACGATACACAGCAATGACGATTGTGAGGCTTGGTTGAGGTGGTCAAGTCAGAGGGTGGGCTATTTTCCAGTGAATGCCTTACGCTAAATGATGAACTAGCACTGGGCTGAGCCCTCAAGGGTTAACACATTGTTAATGTAGACTCACACTCTACAAGGCAGTTAGAATAGAGGGAGGGGAGACAGCATGGCAGACAGACACCCTCCCCCCCCCCCTTAAGTGCGCTGACCCTACTAAGTACATTGCTGATTTAAGTAGATCAGGAACTTGACAGCAGCTGCTGCAAGCAAGCTCCCTCCCCATATGTCATCTCCCCTCCCCCCCACTCTATAGAGATGAGGTAAGCGGGGGATCGGAGCAGGGGGGAAGAGACACACCCTGACATTAGGCCCCTTCTCCCCCCAATAGCAAGCAGGAGGCTCGCAGGAGCAGCACCTGGCAGTGGGAGGAGGGACAGCTGAACTGTCAGCAATTGGTAGCCTGCTGGGAAGCTGCCGCACACAGAACTTAGGGGAGCAGAGAGTTGATGAGGGGCTGCCTGTCCACCCTGGTTCCAAGCCCCCCCATCAGCTAGGTGCAACGGGCTGCTCTTTCTGCAAGCAGCGGACAAAGCAGGCGGCTGCCAAATGTTATAAAGGGAGCATTGCACAACTTTAAACGAGCATGTTCTCTGATTAGCAATATAACAATGTTAACAGGTATAACTAAGTGAGGAGTTACTGTATTCCCTTGTTCACACATCAATGTAGGTTTAAGTTTTGCTTAGCTAGATGATGGATTGGAAGGGGCTTTCATAGTACTGTCAGTTTTCATCAAAATATTTTATTTAAAAAGTGTCTTGGCACCACAGTGAATTTTTAAAAGTAAATAGTTACTTCGAATGCAGAAGCTATTTAGTCATTACAACAGTTTTAATGTACAGATGTTAGACAAACTAGTGCGCTGTCCATTCCCTTTTTTTGTACAGAACCTTCCTCTCCCCCTTTACTCTTAATAAGAGTCGTATATATTAGCATAGGTGCTGTAAATATGGAATATCTAAATTTTCAATATTTTGTTTTATTAACTTCAGCAATTACATAGCTATTTATTTTCCTAACTGCAACCATAGGAATTTTAAAGTGACATTAGCATGTTACAAGAAATATTTTATCAATAAAAAAATAGGAGCTCAGAGCTGGGTGTACTATTGTAAAAACTGTGCAGAGCAGCTGAATGCAGAATATGAAAAGAAACAACCACATGTTAAAACACTTCTCAAAATTCAATATTACACTGCTTATTTATTTTGCATTTTATTATTGTAACAAAGATTTCCTTGTAAACAATTCCTACTTAAGTTCACCTTCCCCTCCTTATACTTAGTGTTATATATTTATATAGTTTACAAAAGAACTGGTAATATCTGAGGCTGTACATAATTGGATATTTTCATCTGGTCCTCAAAAAGATTATAATAATTTCATATACAGTAACCAGAAAATAAAAAGCACAAACTAAATGTACCTGGAAGTACATATTAAAATCATTAAATTACCACAGTAATTGAAAATCCCTGATCTTTATTTCTATAACAGATTAACTCCAGGCTACTCCAAAACCTCTGGGATTTCTCTGTCATCTACAATAAGAGTATGAATGATTCCTTCCCTTCGCTTTCCACTACTGACAGCCTTAATGCAACAGTCATGATCACCAACACTGAAGTGTGTTTCTGTTCCATCTTCTACAAATTCACCCTGTGGTCAGGAAACAAAATATCATGAAAAGGAACAATATGGTTGGCTAACAAAGTCCTGCAGTGTTCATAAGGCATCTATTATCGGATTTTCAGAGGTGTGGTGCACCTGCAGCTCCAGTAATTAGAAGAAACCTGATAGGTATTTTGGTGGCTGAAAAATCACTGCATTTGATTATGCAGCAGTTTTGATTTATTTATGTACATGTGTTACAATCAGGCGGTGGTCAAAAAAAGACAAGTTTTGTAAAATATTGAGTTTTGTGACATTTGAAAAATTTCTGCTAGCACTGTGACTGATAAAGTTAATTAAAACAGGTCAAATTCAGTTCTGGTGTAATTCTACTTGAAGTCAATTAACTTGCACTGGTTTCCACCATAGCTGAATTTGGCCATAAATTAATTCAAAGGACTTAAATAAGATCTTTAACACAAGGCTTACAGGGTCTATATGGTTTAAATGGAACTTAAGTTGTGCAAAAGGCTTCATGTGTGCCCTGAATTAACAACAACAACTCTGGAGTATGTTTGTACTGCAGATGCTTAAAGAATTCCAGGTGTGTACCTCCTGTTTTGGATTATGCCATCTTGGCCAAATTGAGTTTAAGTCTATCTTCTGATACAATAAGAGGCCAGAATGCTGTCCTAACATATAAGCACAGTTTGGCAGGCAATCATGCAGGCACACTACCTGCAGGAGTTAATAGGTTAAGAACCCATGCACTAGGAATAGTGCATTGGTTCTCAATCTAGAAGTTGCAAACAGGTTTCAGGGGGGCTCAACCACTCCCCCCACCCCTTCCTTTGTGCCTAGTTAGATGGGAGGGGAATCCCAAACCTTTTTTCTGTTATAATGGGGAATGACAGTATGGAAATATTTGAGAATGCTTGGAGTAGTAAATCAGAATTTGTGCTCCAGGGGAAGCAGAAGGTTGTACTGTTAACAGTTTCTGGAAGAAGAATTCTTGGGAACGTGGTGAAAAATAGTTTCAAAGTATAGCAAAACGAAGACCTCATTTCCCTACCCTGTCTAATTTAATACAATAGGACTACTCATGACAGTAACAGATGCAGGATCAAATGTCTGGTGAGGAAATAGGTTTTGCAGTCCTTCTGCATAGGAAAAGCTTCAGAAAATATATTTTTTTCCTTTTTACTCTAATTTTCAGTAATGGTAAGATTACCAAAATGACGGACTGAGAAAGTCTTCTTATCCACAGGAATAGGTACAACATGACAAACTTCCCTACACTGTCCAGTCAAGAGGCCTAAACACTGAACTGGAGGGACCATATAGAGGCATGAAAAAGTAATTTGATTTTTATGCCACTCTGAACATCAGGCCTTAAATGTTTAACATTGTTACTGTTGACCTGGATAGATTTGAATTGGCTAGCTCTATAATCCACAGGGCAATTTAGTCGGCTCCCTATTCCTCCTCCCCAAAATACTTTACTTAAAAGGCCCACAGGTATTTGCCTATAGTATCTGAATTATTTCACTGATACGTAATGTCAATATTAGTGTTCTAACGGTGGTGTGTTTTATTTCAGTTGTTAAATCAGAATAAGTATAACGAACAAAAGCCTTTGTAAATGATCACATACCGCTGTTTCCATTTTTTTACCATTGCACCAGACATCCATAGTGTCCTTCTCTGTAAAAATGAGAAAAACAAAAGATACATACCTCTTTATAGACCGAAAAGATATAGAAATTCCAAATGTTTGCCATGAAATTTTAGCTATAACTCCATAAATGTGTTCCAAATAAATAGTAATATCTGAATTACAAAGTTTGTCTCCATAAGGAGAGAGGCTCTCTCATAAGGTTGCAACTAGCTTCTTTTAGAGAGCCCGATTTTTGCCTCCAAAAAATGGTTTAATCAATGTGATTTTTCTGAAACCAAAAAATGTTGTTTCTGCAAAGTTTGAAAAAAAATTAATGATTTTTGAGTTACTGACTGTAATTTACCATGATTTGCAAGTTACCATGATTTGCAAGTCTGACTTTTGCCTAACTTTTTGGGGGGGATGTCCCTCTAACTAATACACAGCTTGTTAATTACCGTTCAAACTTTTCATGTTCTTAAATTTTTGAAAACTCATGCACCTTCCTAATTAGAAGGAAATAGGCTGCTACTAAACAATTATTAATTTTTGTTTGTTGTAAAGCACTGTTCTAATTACATTACCCAACATAACCTCCTGGAGTACGTTCACTCTAGATTTCATATTTCTGAAACTGTCTTTGTCTGGTAGTGGTTAGTGTCCTAGGATCAAATCATGTTTGCCTCTCCCATGCCATATAAAATCAATCAAAAGAGCAGGATTTGGCTCCTACTCATGGATCCCCCCCGCTCTTTTCATACCACTTGATCTTAATACAGCTTTTGGTACTATCAGTCATTCTATCCTTGAGCCTCTAGAAGAAAACATGTCTCCAGGCCTCTCCTCTCCTAGTCCTGATCCTGCATCATTAATCAATTGAGAGCTTTACCACTAACTTCAATGAGTATAAGAATCGAGTCCCTAATGTGAGCCCTCTACCTGTTACTGAAATGTGGGGGGAAGGGTTATTTATTTATGTAAATATCAAGGTAAAATGCAAATATAAATACACATCTTGGATCCAAAACATTTCCCATGTTAATTAAAATAAGTTAAAAGACAATTCAGCCACAGGAAGATGTAATACTTATCAAAAAAAGCCATTTTAGAAATAGGCTAGCTGTTTAAATGGTCACATTAAACAAGACAAACTTAGGGTATCACGGTTACCACCTTCAGTTAAGAGTCATTCCCACTGGGAGTAGGCACCAAGATAAAGATGCAGATGCAAAAAGTAGGTTCTAAATACTTCTGAAAATTTTCCCCAAGTGACTTGACCGAGGTCACATAGGAACTTTGTGGTGAAGCAGGGACTTGAACCTAGAGTTCCTAAGTCCTAGAAAAGGCATATAAGATTATATAAAAAGCACAGTGACGAGAACTAACTCAATATTAACTCACCTAACACAACTCTACAATCCATACCATCCAAGCTCAATATCCAAGTATTTGTTGTTTTTGACCGGTTCTCCAGGTACTTCTTGAGGCTTTTCCCATTGATCTCCAATGTATACTCGTACGCAAAACCACTGACTGCATCAATGTTAATGGTAGCCTTTGTTTTGGCTGCTCCAACTGTAAATGTTTCTTTACCCACTAGTTTGAACATCCACTCTTTTCTTATTTCTTCCTGAAGAATAAAATAATTAAAAAGAAGAAAATGAGTGTTAATAAAAAGTCAAATATTTTTGTCTCATTATGGAAAATATCAAGCTAAGTAGCATATGGAGGAACTGGTGCAAACTACTGTCACGGTATCAGATCCAGGACCTGTAGCAAGATATGCATAGTCTCATCAATGTCAGTGGGGTTCTCTAAACAGAAGGATGCATTTGTGTGCAGGATCTGAGCTGTAGCATGTGAGAATGCATGGCAGGTATCAGACATTAATCCCTATTAGTATTTCTACAAACTCACACTGTAAGACAGGGGTAGTCTATTTTTTGTTAAGGTCCAAATTTCTTGGTCAAGGTATAGAAAAAGTCTAGACTCCAGAGAAAATAATAAAGAAAGATGATAAGTAAATAAAAAGATTTCAGGGTCTGTTCAAAAGCGTCTGGCAGTCCAGATTTGGCCCACAGTCTGCCTGTTAATTACCACTGCTGCAAGACAAACAAGGAGAGAGAGAGACAGAGAGAAAGGACAGTGAAGTGGATAGCACCCTGCCCTTCTTATATTGTGAAGAGGTCAATAAGAGACTGGAGAAGCACTACCAGTGAATGACATCAGATATTGGTAGAGTCTAATGTTAGTACCGAACACTAGATGCCAGAAGCTATACCAATGATTCTCATGTGCAATGCAAATAGAACTACTATTTCCCAATAAGGCAGAAAGCTATCAGCCATGCTGTCCCAAAGGGATAATATCTGGGAGATGAAGATTGCAAACCCAGGTACAATATTGCAGCCTGAAATACATTCTTTCCTTTTAAATATTACTCAGTTAACTTTGTTACAAGGGTAAAAAGCCTGCGTTCTATTTATTATTATGTTTAACAAGTCATAGTACTTTCTACACACAAAGATACATTTACATAAGTATTGGGTATTTTGCACATACTCATTTTACCTTTCCATCTACATATACAACACGTTTTCCTGATGTAGTTCCATGTTCAAATTCAATCTTGTGAACACCATCACTTAAAGCAACCTCCCAAACAGCCACCAGATCTGTCATCTTCTCCAGGTAGCCGTAGCGAGACCTGAGGGAATAACAATTTAAAAGACTTATAATTCTTCTATTAATGTGCTGTATATTTTGTTCCAAGTTTTATTACTTCAGGATTTTTATTTTTAATTTGTTAAAGCTGACGTAACCCGATCCAGAATTGACTTAGCTGTAGATTGTAGGAAAGATTGGTTTAGCTTTTATTTATTTACTTTCTCAACCACAATCAAATATAGCAAAAAAGTTTAAAACTGAAACAGATTAAGAGACACACAATGAAATTATGTTGACCACAAAAATTAAAACAGATAGAACAGAAATAGGCAAACACAGTTTTACTTTGACAAATACTATATGCATATATATATATATGTTACCTAGAGAGGTGGTGGAATCTCCTTCCTTAGAAGTTTTTTTAAGGTCAGGCTTGACAAAGCCCTGGCTGGGATGATTTAGTTGGGGACTGGTCCTGCTTCGAGCAGGGGGTTGGACTAGATGACCTCCTGAGGTCCCTTCCAACCCTGATATTCTATGATATACATCCATGTAAGTGCTAAAACATCTAACTACAGAAGAACAGTAGTTACAAAACTACCTAATTCCTCATTCTCATCAGTAAATTATCTTGTTTGTTGGCATCTTCTAACATACAGTAAAAACTGAGTGACCCATTACAAATCATTTTAGGTTTTTACATTTCAGAGAATTTATATAACCATTTGTGGTATTACTGTAAATCTTTTCTAGTCTATTAAACTCAACCTGAACAGTTTGTTTAATAAATATCACACAAAAAGTGTGACTAAGTTAAAAAACCTGCAGTTAGGTCACTCTTTTTCAACCTGTGGTCTGCGGACCCCTAGAAGGCTGCAGACTGTCTAAGATTTCTAAAGGGGGCCACATCTCCCTTTGTAATTTTTTAAGGGTCTGCAAATGAAAAAAGGTTGAAAACCACTGGCTTAGGTAATATCTGATGTGTGTGTGCATGCATGTATTACGATGCACTATTTGTTTAAAGAGAATAATCTGCACATCCATAGATCTGATCACAAACAACCATTAAATTTCAAATTGCAGACATCTTTCCAGACCAGTTTATACTGCAGTGAGTGTTTGGTTTTTTTTTTACCTTACTTCATCTTCATAGAGAGTAATCTCTTCACGGGATGCCATAGCAACCAGAATGGCCTTAAATCCAATTAGCAGCAAGGAAAGAGAAAAGCAGAATGGCAGCAAAGAAAATGTCGAGTACTGCAGTTCCATCTTAATTGAGAAGTAATCCCTTCCTAGTTCTTTCCATTTAATGTCCACGGATATTTTCACAAAAACATAGGGAGCTTTCACACATATGACATGTATGAAATGTAATGTAATACAGTTCTGGACTTTTGTTAGACACAACACTGAAATATAAATCAATACATGATCTGAATATTTCATTGAATTTATATTTGCAATTTATCCACATAGGTTAAGAGTACATAGTGACTCATTGCTTATTCGATGGAAGTCCTTTTGACTAACTTCAGGTCAAAAGGTTAAGATCCTTCTCCTTTGGAAGAGTTTCATGCCAGATCAAAATTTTGTGTCTCAAGTATATCTCACTTTGAGATTTGGCAGCTGAATATGTAACTGTAGTGAAAATTTACAGGACATCCATACCAAAAACCAGAATTAACACAAAAATAATACACAACTGCCCAGAAATTTTAGAGAAGTCAGTCTCAAAGAAAAACGGGAAAAGGAACTTAGTCTTACTGTCACAACAGAAACCTGGGAGGATATGTGGCTTAAGGTGAAAGATACTTCAAGTTTTTCATTCTTGTGATTCTTCCAGAACAAGGTATTAAACAGGTACAACTGGATATTTATTTCAGGCTAGATTGGCAACTCACAACAACTGTCAGAGATGCAATAGCCACATGCCAACCTTTCACACATCCTCTACACCTTTAAAAAATGCATGTGTTCTGGAACACCATACTCAAGTGCTCTCTCTAAAACTGTGTCACTATTTTTTCCTTCTCCAAGCTTGTGTGTTCTTGGGGTGCTGGATGAGTTGGTAATACTAAAAATGGTAATTAAGAAATGGATTGCATGAACAATTTTAGTGTCCAAAAGAGTTATTTTGAGAAAATGGAACTCTGCAATTAGGCAGACTGGCTTAGTGATCTCTTTATTACAGCATTAATTGAAAAAATGATGGTCTAATCAATAGAAATGCTTGGAAAAACTATAAAGATATTTGATCACACATGAAACTATTGCATACTTTTGCAGTTTAATATATTAGTCCCAAATACTCATAGGACATGTCACTTATTTATCTGTTTAGTCACTTTAATAATGGATTCCCTGAATGACCTCTACAGGTTCAGGGTTTTTGTGTATATTTTTGTTTTAACTCCAGGCTTTCCAAATAACGAACACTGAATTTTGTTATTTAAATCCTCTTTCCAGCGTGCATGTATTTATTATATACGTTCTGTTATGTTTATATTTTATATAAAGACTAGGTTAAAAAAAAAAACAGTTTAAAAAGAGCACTCAGTATGCCCCTTCTGCTGCCACTCCTCCCCCCTCCCGGCTTCTCTATGCCATCTTTAGAAGTCCAGAAAACTTCTACCAATGGAGCAAGATTCATGCAAATGCTATTTATTTTATTGGTTTAGGGAGAGAAAACATCACTGCTACCAAGCTTATTACAACAAAGAATACTGATCTTAATGACAGTAAAGTATGAGATTAAGCAGAATATTTCTGTTGGAGGGGGGCTGAAGGGAGAAGAGGTCCTGCCCAAATCAATACCCCCCCCCCCCCGCAGTTGATGGCAACTAGTACTACCCTACTTTTCGGCATCTGAAAGAAGCAATGGCCGTCGCTTTACTTCCTACCTCTAAATAAGAGCACCTGGCCAGAGACAAGCTCCGTGTGGTATTTAACCAGACACGCTGACTAAACACAGCGCCGCTTCTCACAGGCATGTTAAGTTTGACTGACCAGCCAACCTACGCTCTCCGTTGATCAGACATGCACACCGCTGTTAATACGAACAGAGCCATCGCTAAGAGAGGCGGAATGGCCCGTCCGCCCTCTCCTGGCCTGCTGGCCCCTATCTCCATGGGAGCCACTTTTAGAAGGGAAAGGGGCGCTCCTGCGAGATCACATTAGGATGGGGGGGGGGGCAGAAGGTCTCCGAGAAAGCGGGTCAGGGGCTCTCGGGACATTTACCGCGGAGCGGGGGCTGCTCGCCCCGCCAGGGCGCTGGGCCTGCCCGACAGGACCGGGTCGGGTCCTGCCGCTGCAGCTGGCCGGGGGAGCGCGGGGGCCGGGGTTCCCCGAGCGGGAGGGCGCTGCGGGCCAGGCGGAGGCGGACAGGCACCGCGGGGACTCGGAGGGGTTCAGAGGCCGCGGGGGCTGCGGCCGCCCAGGCCCCGGTGGGCTTTGGGGGTGCGATGAAGTTGCAGCGCCCCGGAGGGTAGAAAGGACGAAGGGCGCCAGCCCGCCCGGGGCTTCTCGTACCTGGGCGGGTCGCGCTGCGCACCGCTCCCCGCAGCCGCCTCTCTCCCTCCGGCCCCCGCGGCCAAAATGGCGCCAGGGGGCAGGGAAGCGACGCGGAGCGCATCGATTAGAGCGACCGCCCGGCGCATCCACCGGCAGCGCCGCCGCCAGGGTGTGCGCGCCCCTCGGGCGGGGCGGCAGGGAGCGCGCGGCCCTGCCCCGCACCGCGGCGGCTCGCTGCCCGACGGCCAGTAACGGGCGGTGGGGGGCGTTTCCCTCATGGCGGCCCCCGCGCTCCCCATCCCGCTGCTCGGGGCCAATCGCCGCCCTCTGCCCCGCCTCTGTAACGGCCGCGGAGCGTGTGGCGGGGCTGGAGGCAGAGGCCGCCCAGGGGAGGAGGGTCGGGAAGCGGCCAGGGTACGCGGTGTGGCGGGGCTGGTGGCCGAGAGAACAGCCGGGAGGGGGAGGGAACGTGTTGGGGGAGCTGTGACCGGACTGGGAGGTACCTCCCCCGCTAGTACAGGTACAGCCATAGCCTGCCCGGCCCGGCTCGGCTCGGCTCGGCCCGGCCCGGCCCGCGGAGTGTATTTCCCATCCTCGCCAGGCCTTGGGCCGCCTGGCCTGACCCCTCCGCGCGTCTGATTAGCGCCCGACCCCCGCCGGCCCAGCCTCTTCCCGTATTGGGCCCAGCAGCTGAGTGAGACAAGGTGGGGGCGGCAAGATCTTGTACTGGACCACTTCTGTCTCTTTCACCGAGAGAAGTTGACCCAGCCAAGGCAGTACCTCCCCCACCTTATCTCGCTGGTATCACCCCTTGTAGCGCGCCAGCAGGTACCAGGCACTTGGTAGAAAGGACTGGAGAGTGTAGCTGCTAGGCAGAGACTCAAAGGAGAGGAGGTAGCATGTACGGCCAAGCTTGAGCACACTCCTAGTAGTTTGACAGTTTTTGTTTGGTAAAGGAATAGGGATTTTTAGCCATCTCGCCTGGTAACACAGAGTAAAGAAGGCATTTAACTAGCTGTCCTTGACCAAAATACCCCATCCACTGTTGTGTTGTATGCCAGCTGTCTGTCTTGAGGCTCTAGAGTCTGCTGCTATATGTGCATTGATTGGTCTGTATACTATCCTGGATTACATACTGTGGTATCTGTCTACAGTTAAAATGCTTTGGCATCTTTTGTGATGCAAAATCATGATGTCTGGGGCCAAACCTCTTCTGCACAATACCTATAAATGCCATTGTCTGGCAATGAAGGATTGTGCAAAATATGTATTGCAGGGTACAACTCAGTGTTGTTTTCTGACTTTTGTTGTTTTCTCTCCTTTGATACTTGAACAGCTTCCGATCAGAGATCAGTTTGATAATTTAACAATCTGGCAGTGAAAACCAACAACAGAGGAGTAACTTATGACTGAGGTATAGTACTAATTAATCTAAACTCTATATTACACCATAGAATTTATTTATTAAAGTTTATCTGCTGGATGCTTCTTTGTGTTAAAATTTCTGGAATTAGCAAATTGGCAGGCTATAGTGGACAGAACTGTCAAAGATGGTAGGCCCACAATTTGACCTACAGTACTGTTATCGTTTTGCAAAAAATAACCCTAGCCTTTCACCCTAAACAAAAAGCTAAAGTACATTGCAAACACAGCACATGATAAGCCAAAAAGACTAATAATTTTCCAATATGAACTGCTGCATGTCCATACACCTCCACGTGGTAATTCATTAAAATCCTTCTGGGAATATGTCTACACTGTGAAGTTGTCAACAAAACTTCTATCTTTCACGAGTACTTAAACCCCAACCCCACCCCTGGCGAAAGACAAAAATTTTTGCAACGCAAGTGGTAATGTGAATGTGGCTTTGTTGGCAGGAGCACGCTCTTGCTGACAAAGCTAATGCCGTTTGCAGGACTGAAAGTATTTTTGTCAGCAAAAGTGCCGACAAAGCGTTTACACACACTGACTTTTAGCAACAAGGCTGTGTCGACACAGCCTTGTCGCTAAAAGCTGTGTAATGTAGACTGGGTGTGACTTTCAAGAGGGTTGAACACTCACAACTGCTATTCAGTTCTGAAATCAGGCTCTATCTGTATAAATACAGCCACTATAGTATTTTGTTGCATTCTCTAGCTTCCAAATGAAAATGCAGGCAATTATCACTATAGGAAGGAAGAGAGAAAGCAGTGAGTTTATAGAAATGCCCCTGGCCCACACTATTTGTAGGATTGCTCATAATTGATGTTCTTACTTTTAAATTAAAAGAATTACACTAAATTCTGTTTTGAATGGATGATTTTGGCAAAGATTTTCAAGAATAGAGTCCAGATCTTCAAAGGCATTTAAGCTCCTAACTTCCATTGAAATCAGTACCTAAAATAACAGAACACCACTAGCCGTCACCTTCAGCCCCCAACTAAAACCCCTCCAACGCATTATTAAGGATCTACAACCTATCCTGAAGGATGACTCAATACTCTCACAAATCTTGGGAGACAGGCCAGTCCTTGCCTACAGACAGTCCCCCAACCTGAAGCAAATACCCACCAGCAACCACATACCACACAACAGAACCAGGTTTCAGAGTAACAGCCGTGTTAGTCTGTATTCACAAAAAGAAAAGGAGTACTTGTGGCACCTTAGAGACTAAATAAATTGGTTAGTCTCTAAGGTGCCACAAGTACTCCTTTTCTTTTTACAACAGAACCACTAACCCAGGAACCTATCCTTGCAACAAAGCCCGTTGCCAACTGTGCCCACATATCTATTCAGGGGACACCATCACAGGGCCTAATAACATCAGCCACACTATCAGAGGCTCGTTCACCTGCACATCTACCAATGTGATATATGCCATCATGTGCCAGCAATGCTCCTCTGCCATGTACATTGGTCAAACTGGACAGTCTCTACGTAAAAGAATAAATGGACACAAATCAGATGTCAAGAATTATAACATTCATAAACCAGTCGGAGAACACTTCAATCTCTCTGGTCACGCGATTACAGACATGAAAGTTGCAATATTACAACAGAAAAACTTCAAATCCAGACTCCAGCGAGAGACTGCTGAATTGGAATTCATTTGCAAATTGGATACAATTAACTTAGGCTTGAATAGAGACTGGGAGTGGCTAAGTCATTATGCAAGGTAACCTATTTCCTCTTGTTTTCCTAACTACTCCCCCCCCCCCCCCCCAAGATGTTCTTGTTAAACCCTGGATTTTTGCTGGAAATGGCCCACCTTGATTATCTTACACATTGTAAGGAGAGTGATCACTTTAGATAAGCTATTACCAGCAGGAGAGTGGGGTGGGGGGAGAGAAAACCTTTTGTAGTGATAAACACCCATTTTTTCATGATTTGTGTGTATAAAAACAAGCATCTTCTTTATTTTCCACAGTATGCATCCAATGACGTGAGCTGTAGCTCACGAAAGCTTATGCTCAAATAAATTGGTTAGTCTCTACGGTGCCACAAGTACTCCTTTTCTTTTTGCGAATACAGACTAACATGGCTGTTACTCTGAAACCTGGAAATACTTTTGAGGATCTGAACTTCCACTGAAATCAATGGAAGTTAGGAGCCTAAATATCTTTGAGGCTCTGGGCCTATGTGCCTAAAGTTAGACTCCTAAAGCCATACTGAATTACCGAAATAAGTAGCTTAATTTTCAGAAGTGCTGAGCAACCAGCATCCCCCACTGATTTCAGATTTTTAAAGTTCTTGGCCTTTTATTAACGGTTCTCTGTAAATTGAATTAAGAAAAATATGCCTGCTTCAAAATTATAGTTTTTAGACCTCAGTGTGAGAAGTTTATAAAAACATTTGGCCTCATCCTGCAGTCCATTTTGATGTCAATAGGCATTTTGGCCTAAATTTTCAAGAGTGAGTAATTATTTGGAGTACCTCAGTTTTCCCTAAAAGAGCCTGATTTTCTGAGGTAGGGTACTCAGCCCTTTTTGACAATCTGGGCCCTTCTAAGCTGTCGCCCCAAAACTAAGGTGCTCCAGATCACTAACCACTCTTGGAAATTTTAGGTCTTTGCATTCGGAAAGACTGGAGGATTGGGCCAATGGACAGACAAGCACTTGCAACGTTTCTGTGAGGTAGGGTGAATCTAGTTCATGTTTTACGTATGCAGAAACACGATCTAACCTAGTATTTTCACAAATTTCCTAAATGGAAAAAAGGTCACTGTGAATCAGTGGTAGAACCATTATTACATCTTTGGAGCTCTTCTGCCTAGGTCTGTGTTTGGTTCATGCAGTGCTTGGTGTGTGCCATATACAAGGCCTGTTGGTTTTTATTTTTAATTTATTTTAGTTTTCCCAGGAATTTGTAAGTATTTATAAAAAATAAAAATTGGTGAAAATTGGTGCAAAAAATTTACATCACAGCTTGCTTGGTAAATATCAGGGTTAATATTGGGGGATGGGAAAAAAAGCAACAGATAGAGAAAAGTGGAAGAGATACAGGAGGTGAAGGAGCCGCCTCCTTATGTTGCCTCTTCCACCCCTTCTGCTTCTGGGCCCATTTTAGAAGCAGAGATGATGCTGAGCCACCATATCTTTCCAGAGTGGGGAGCTGGGTCCAGGGAGTTCTGGCACTACTATTTTGTTAGGACTGGCGTGCTGATCTCTACTCACGCACATACTCGTGTATTTTCTGTACCATTGCCTTTCTTTAATAGACAGCCTCACATTTACACTTAGACTAGTTTATTGTTAACATAAATGCATCTACTTAATATAATGTATTTTCTTAACATAATCAGTATTTTCCTGTAAAATTCAGGTAAAAAACACATAGGCTTTTGTAAAATCCTGAACATTTTTGGTAAAAACTGAAAACAAAGGGCTTGACCATATAGCAAGGATTAGAGGGCATTCAGTATATAACTTTTACTTTGTTCGTGTTCAGGTCCCACAAAGTTGTGCATTGTCAAGTAGTGCCCTAGCAGGCTCTATGCTGGTGACTCCAGCACAAAAGTCCGCTGAATCATGGAACTGGAATGCAATAGGGTGTCAGGTAAGTCTTTTTTAAAAAAAAGTAAAATGTGTAAATTTGCAAAGCTTTTCCCCCCTTTGAAATGTGAATATAGATTGTTTGGGGAGTTAGCATACAGTATTTAGTATACAGTTTGGTGCATTTTTCTTTACTTCTTGCACATCATCGCTGAAGGTGAACTGAAATCTTTTAAACTGCCAAGAAAGAGCTTAGGTGCTGAGTTCCTTTTATAACTGTGGCATGTTGTATTTTGTTGGTTGGCATTAGAAGAAGCATTCCATTGTGCACACAACTAGAGGGAATAGTAGAATTATTGAATACTATTAGATAACTCTCAGAATTCAGAGTCTTATCTCTTCTATCTCTCTTCCCATCTGTAGCAGGAGCAAGCAGAATGGGAAAAAGTAAACAAATTATTAGTGCGACATGGCTTAAAACCTGTGTGCCTTGCTAAACCAAGAAACAGCAGAAGTCTGTCAGGTAATGAAGTGCTGTTCTCTAGTAACTCTTATTATTTAGAAATATTAAACTTAAGTTCATAAATCGTCTTTTGATTTAACCTTCTACTTCCAGTGTTTACGGAGGTGCAAGTTGCCACTCCTTTTATCACTGTCTTGTCTATCTTAAATGTCTACAGATATGATTGTTTTAGATAAGCACTCTTCACTGGGGATAAGACTTGCATTGAAAACACTGGTGGAAGACACTGAACGACAACAGAAAATGATGCATGGCCTTATAGAGGCTAATCGCCAGCTTAGGTAAGACTTACTGTCAGTGAAAAGGAGTTTTTCACAAATGTGAAAATGTGTGCAAGAGGTATACTTTCTTAAAAATTACCAAACCATTAGTTCAACTTTCCTTTTTCTGAGTTTTGGAGTTTTTATCCTCACTTAAGTCCAAATCCTTAGTTCTTTTGTATGGGACGTGTGGGATTTATGGGTCATGGTGGTACCAGATCAGTTGCTTTGCCATTACAGCTGCTGCTTCTGTAGTCCCCTTACTCGGGGTTCTGGCCAATGGAGCTGGCCTTCCTCACTACCCTACTTGCATGGGCTGCTACTGAGAGTCCCCTTGTGCCATGTCTTTGGGGCCTATCCTCCAGAAGTACCAGTATTTCACTACATTACTGAAGTCAGTTTATTATAAATGAAGGTAGGGCTCCATTTTTTTTTTTTTTTAATTAGGGATGATATACGCCAGGAGAGAGGTCGAGCATGTCGACAGGAACAACGAGCCAAAGAGTTGGAAAATGTTGTGGAGAACATCAAATCCAAAATTTGTCAGCTGGAAGATGAGTGTATAGCTAAAGTTTGCCAGCAACAGAATGAAGTGAAAGAACTTCAGAAAGATCAGCAAGCTTCACAGGTGCTTCTAACAGTAACTATTTGGGGACTCAAACCACAAATGCTTTTGACTGGTTTAAAGGGCTTTTGAAATATTTTCAGTGATCAAAATAACAGATGTGAAAGTGTTATGGAGTTTAAGGTCAGAAGGGACCACCAGATCATCTAGTCTGACCTCTTGTATATCACAGGCCACCAGCACTACCCATCACCCTTGCACTAAACCCAACAGTCACTGCAAATTGTTATAATGTTGTATTTATGGTTTTGAACCCCCATACAATTCTTTGAAGAGTAGGGTTGTAATAAAGAATAAAATTACCCCTCTTGCCCCATTTCTCCCACCTATTCACTACATGTAGACCGCAAGAACTTAGATTTTGTGAAACAATTGTAGTTTGCCAACTCTGTATCTTGTATGGCACATTGCGTGTAAAACTCCTTTTAGAATTTTCTTATCACCTATTTGCAGACAAAGTACCATCACCAAAATGAAAAGTTGCATGAACAGGAAGAGACTATTGCACATTTGCAGAAGGAGCTCCAGAAGGTTGGGATGGAAGAGCAGCAGCGCGTTGCCACACAGAACAAAATGTTCTGCCAGTTTTGCAAGCGAGCCCCAAAGTCTCTTTTGGATCAACAGTAAGCAACTCTTTACCACCATGGTCATAAGTGCGAGTCTGATAATATTCTATGTAAAATGAAGAAACCATTTTTAAAAAGCTATTCATTATAGTATTGGGTAGAAAGCATGGCCAGTTTAGAAATTACATGTCCTTTTTACATATCTGTATAATAATTATTTATGTATAATAAAACTGAGTTGGGTGAGTAGTTTCATAGAGAAGAACAAAAATTACAGACCTTGTAGGCTAGGTGGAAGCAAAGGGAAGAAAGTGACACACTTTCCATAATGAGTAGAGTTCTAAATGGAGACATGTGTAAAGTATACTACTATATAGGTTGATCCTATTCTGTATTTCTAAAAATTAGGATTTAAGCCGTGTTTTTTTTTTTTTTTTTTTTTTTAAAGAAAGCAGTCTCTGCAGCCTATCCATAAACATCCAAGGCAGTTTGTGGAGGTCGCCTAGACTGTTGCCTTCACAGAGGCTTATGTGAATTCCATAGAAATTCAATAGGCAAGCTCTGTACTCCCTGACTTCCTTGTTAATGTTGGATGAGCAGGGGTGAGGCAGTTCCTCAGGTTGACTGTTTGTTGGGAGAATTGTTCAATAATTGTGCCTTGCTATTTCTTTTAGTAGATAAGACAGCCTTTCATCTCCAGTTCGTGTCTGGTTTCTTTTTAAACGAGTGTCCATAGGCTAGCTGGCACTTGTATGATCAGAATCCCCCCTATTAGGGTACTCCAGTCCTAGGGCTTGAGGAACTTCGTCAGGCTGTTAGCCCTGATGGGGATCTGTTTGCAATCTGTTAGTATGTGAGGTGCTCCTTACTGCCACAGATTTGGCTTTTAACTCTGCACAGCGAGCCAACCTTCTTTTGAATGGTTACCAATTTCAGCCTGGTACAGGGCTAGCACCTCTGGTTTGCATAGCCTAGAAAGTTATGGCTGTTTTGTGCTGCGTTCATTGAACTGATATAAGCAAGAAATGTCACAGACACGAAATTTGGGATATAAGCAATTGTATCAAGCGATTTTTGGTCACAATATTTTGATTACTATATTTTAAAATTACACAGAATAATTGCTTGTGGAATATTTTTAAAGTTTAAAATATGTTTCTTTCCTCCTTCAGGTTTCTTAGTCTAATTGATTATTATGAATCTCAAATTAATCAAATGAAAAAGGAACTAAGGTAGGATTAATCCTTTCATTAGTAACGCTGTTGAATTTATGGTATATAAAGTTACATTACATACTTTTCCGATTGAAGTCCGATAGGAATTTTCCCGTGGACTTCAGTGGGAAGGCTCTAAGGGTCTCAGCATCCTTAGCTACTACTGAAACCATAGGCGTTGAGGGAGCTCAGCACCTCTTGAGAGGCACTGAGCACCTTTCAGGGTTTACCCCTAATTGAAAATTAAAGTGGTTAAATGATACATATGTGTTCCAAAAATTACTAGCATGTTAGAAGCAGCAAGAGACTATAATGGCCTTCAGGTTTAGATACTATGCCCTGATTCTCATCAGCATCCATTGTAATGGAAGAGTGAATGAAGAGTGAAAGGTGCACCACCTTTTCAGGTCCTAGATCATGGAGAGGTCTGGCAACCAGCTTTGTTCATGGCATAAGATAGAGTGGCCCAGAGATTACTCCAGCTTTTGTATCTGGCTGCCCACAGTCAGGAGGCCATTCTGCAGTCAGGAAGTGCAGAGCATATATATGCCCCATCTCTGCTGCTTTTTCCTCTGGCTATTTCCCCCTGCGAGGGTCCAGGAGATAGAACTGCTATGCTGGGGAGTTCTAGCTGGTAGTGCAAAACATCCAGCATGTAACTGACCCAATCATCTGAGATGATCTGCTTGGAAATTGAGCAGTGTAATCTGCTTGCATTGGGCTTCCCTCTAGTTGTTCCAGGGCATTTGATTCAGTAAGTGAAATGCAGCCTGAGAGAAATTAAGAGGAGTGTGTGGTCTGAGAACGGAATGCTGTTCTGCTTTTCATCTTTCATTTGTGGTCACATCATTTAGTGTAACTTCTGTTGGTTAAGCAATTTATTCATGTGTATTGAATTTCAGTAAGATGGAGTTTATTTTCCCTCTTCTCCACCCAAAGCAGATATAAAAAAGATACAGATCATGTACAAGGAGAAGGAAAAAGCAAAGAAGAATTCTTAAATCTAGATGCCACACCTAACTATAGAGCACTGCTTACGGTATGGAACTGCTAGATATTAATAAATTCAGATGTTAAGACAATGGTTACACGTGGGGAAAAAATAAGTACTTGTTCTGTATTTATTTGATTTTATTCTTCTACTCCCACTCTTGTTGTCTGGGATTGTATGCTCCTAGGTTTGTTATTGTCTTAGCTTTTTATTCACATATCATCTAGCACAATGAGTTCTCTATCTTAACTAAGGTTTCTAGGTGCTATCATAATATACATATCACAATATCCTCTTGATTTTACAGTTTTATAGATGTAAAAGTGCACAGACCAGTTAGATGGGTGCTTTGATTATGTATTGATTGAAAAAATAAAGATGCAGTCTGTATTGCAGTCTTTCCAGGATCAGCTCATTGAGACAAAAGCCAGGAATGAACAACTTATGTGTGAAAATACAGATCTCAAGAAAGATCTGGAAACAAGGTGAGAAGTGGAAATTTGTCTTTGGCAAAAGACATTTCAACAGACTTTACAGCTTTACAAGAAAAGAAACAAACACCATCATGATGCACCAGCAATTGTACAAATATACCAAGAAATCTGCTATTAAAAACAATGCATGGACTTATCTAAGATGCTGCAGCAGTAATTTGCTTTAAGCTTTAAAAAGAACCATCAGTTACTGCATTGAGCATCCTGTCTGATAGTCCTCCCCTATTGGGTACTTGCCCTTCATTTAGTGGTCAGAGGCAGAGGAACTGAAGCCATTCGCACATGTGGGAACCTGAGACCCCCTTGATGAGCTGACTGCCAGAAGCAGCTTGTAAGAATGGGATCTCTACACTAGTAGCATTGTTACTGCTGAGGCCCATTCTGCACTAGAAGAGGTTTCCTGGTATAGCTCTACAAGCAAATCCTCCTAGTGTATACACAACTAATAGCAATAAAAGTGCTTTTATACCAGCAAATCCCCCAAAACCCTGTGTAAACAGTCTTCTTGTGGATACAGAAATACTACAAAATGAATCATACTCCCAATAGACATTGCTGTACTAGCAAGCGTTTCCAGTGTAACCCTGACTTACAGGTAGACATCAGTAAAGTATGATGTATAATAAAATATTTTCTTTCCAACAGACCAACTTCACAGGACTTAAAACTTTGCAAGCAGCAAGTGAAGAAATTGGAGAAAATGCTAAAGAAAAATATCAGGTAAGTATATTTAACTTTGAAACACATAGTAATGAATGTTTACATTCTCTGGTCTTTTAAAAGTGAAGGTGTTGTACTGTGTACAATTTATATGCTGGCTCGTGAACCTGTTCCACGTTGTCATTCATGAGACTGTGGTTTATGACCAATATTTTGCTGTACATATGGAGAAATCTGATGAATCTCTGAAATGATGGGATGACATCCAAAGAAGAGAGCTGACAGTTCAGCACCGGGCCCCATCTACCCTAGGTTTAAAACAATGTTGTTTCCATTGATTTTGAACATAGTTTCAGACAACATGAGAAAGGTGCCAAACCATTCTGGTGTTTTTGGGAAGTTTACAAACTGTTCCAGCTATCTAGGCTAGGGTACTATTTCTAACCCAATTAGGTCACATCCACAATGGTTGAATAAGCTGTTAGATACAATTTTTGTTGCAACCTTTTTAAGCAAGAGTTTTAAAAGTTAGAAACCTAGCATAGCTGGAGGAGGTTTTGGTCTGTAGCCTCATTTGACCAGATGTTTTCTCAAAAAGTAATCCTGTTTTTGCACGCACGTTTGTGTATATGTGGAGTACCATCTGCGCACCTAGTTATACAGAACTTGGAAGACACATAGCTTATATACACAACTTCAGGGTGTGAACTTCCAGAGATATGCAACGTTTTCTCATCTGTTAATTTTAATATATAATGTGGGTGGTGGATTTATACTGACAGGCTTCTCAGAATAAGTGCATCTTGAGGAGAGGTTGTTTGCCTCACGCAGTAAGAAAAAGAAGGTGTTCAGGAGGCAGTATGTAAGGAAGGCACTCTAATACTGTATCAAAGAGTGCTATAAAAATGTTCAAATGCCTATAAAAACTGAAGACCAAATTCTGTGGTCCCTACACAAGTAAAATTCTCATTAATTTCAATTAATTGACCACTGTAAGAACTGCAAGAATTTTTCCATTAAAGGTGGGGACAGCTTGCAAAGAGTAGGTGTGCATCTGAATTTAGAAAGGGATGGCAGTGGAGAAGTAGACTGGAATAAAATTGTGTAGTACCTTGAAGGTTAAGAGCAAAAACTTCTGAGGTTTAATGATGATACTTGAGTTTAGTAGTCTTACTCCTCAAATACTTGATGTCTCTGGGATTTATTGTATAGTCAGATACTGCTCAACATAATGAGGGTAACACAATCTAGCCCTTGCTAATTCATATTAAACATAGTTTAAATTTGGTGGTTGCTAGGACAGTTTCATCCTTGGGTACTCTTATGTTGTATAATACTGGGCATATTGACCTTGCACCATCTAATTACAACTGGGGAATAGTGTGTTAGTGAGTTCAGTGTCAGCTTTTACATTTGAATTTTCATAAGTTTAGGGTTTAGGGCACAACTTTTAACTTTAAAACTTTCTATTTAAGATGATCTGATTTCAGTAATATGATGCAAATGAAAAAAGTGCATGTATAAGGCAGTCTGTGTAACTATAAGGAGACTAAAAAAGATAGAGATTTTAGCTGTAAATGCCAGTGTATTTTTCCTCTACTCAGGTTGAAACTAAATGCTGCTTTGAGAGACCTTGTATGAAATGCTGTATTTGTTTTGCATGTAGATCATATGGGATTATTAGTGGAGAAAAGATAAAAGAAAACAATGAATCTGAGAGTATGACAGGAGAAGATCAGCTACAAGCAGGTTGCAGGAGATACTTACAGGTATAGATACACATTTCAAGTGCGTTGTGTTCAATTATAGCTAACTGTTCTATAATGAAACAAAAGACTAATCTCATATAACTATTTAAACTTAAGCATGTAGTGTTGTGATTCAGAGTTTTCATATGTAGTCCCATGCCTCATAGTGTCTAATAGTCAGCATTTTTGCACTAAGGATAAGGCTATTCAGCACGAACCTATTATAGTGTAAATTACCACATCAGATTGCAAGGAGGCAGAGAATGAATTGACAGAGCACAGAAGTGACAGTGCTTGAAACTCTTTCCCGGACAGAAGGCCTGCTCACCTCAATGCCCTTTGCAATACTTATGCTCCATGTTAAGGGCTTAAGAGGTGTGGAGGGACTGAAGTTGTTCCTCTGTACTGTGGGAAACTTCTTCCTACAAAAAATATAGTGGGTTAGCTAAACGTGAACTCGGGGGTAACAGTGTAATGAGGGATGAGTGTTACTGTGACATGCAAGGTGAGGTATGTTTGCATTTTTGTATTTATTATTTGTATTATGGTAGTGTCTTGGATCCCTAGTCATGGACCAGGATCCATTGCGCTAGGCCGGTGGTGGGCAACCTGCAGCCCATCAGGGTAATCTGCTGGAGAGCCGCAAAACGGTGTTTATATTGACCGTCCGCAGGCACAGCTGGCTGCAGCTCCCAGTGGCCGCGGTTTGCTGTTCCCGGCCACTGGGTGCTGCAGGCAGCCATGCCTGCGGACGGTCAATGTAAACACTGTCTCGCGGCCTGCCAGCGGATTACCCTGATGGGCTGCAGGTTGCCCACCATTGCGCTAGGCACTGTGCAAACACAGAACAAATATGTGGTTCCTGTCCCCAAAGAACTTGCAATCTAAGTAAGCATTCTGACTTTCCCCTCTCCCCATCCGGACAAGGAAGTGCCGGCACAGTGCTCCTTTCACAGATTTAGCTCCTGCTGTTTTGCCTGCTGCTTGGCACAAGTAGGAGACAAAAAGAAGCATCTTAAGACATTTTTCACAGTTTCAAGCCCTTTACAAGTGAAGTTCCATTTGAACGCATGAAAATCGCTCTGACAGAAAATTGTGAAAGGCCCAAGATGGTACCACCATCTATGGCTTCTGTAACTTCCAGAGAAGTATACTTCATACCATCTACACAACCACTTATCCAGTGGCTGTCAATCAAATGCTGCAAATGTTTCTGAATAACTCAAATAATGATTGGTAATGTCTAGCTACTGTAAAGAACAGAATTATCAGACACATAGATGAACATGGTATGTTGGGGAAGAGTCAACATGGCTTTTTTTTAAGGAAAAATCATGGCTCACCAATCTATTAGAATTATTTGAGGGGTCAATGAGCATTTGGATAAGGGTGATCCAGTTGAGATAGTATACTTGAAAGCCTTTGACAAGGTCCCACCCCAAAGGCTCTTAAACAAAGTAAGCAGTTACAGGATAAGAGGGAAGGTCCTCATGGATCAATAACTAGTTAAAATATAGGAAACAAAAGGTAGGAATAAATAGTCAGTTTTCACAGTGGAAAGAGGTAAATAGTGGGGTCCCGCAAGAATCTGTACTGGGACCAGTGCTGTTCAAAATATTCATGAATGATCTGGAAAAGGGGGATAAAGGGTGAGGTGGCAAAGTTTGCAGACAATACAAAATTACTCAAGATAGTTAAGTCCAAAGCTGACTGCAAAGAGTTACAAAGTTGAGACACAGTCAACCTATGGAACTTTTGCCAGCAGATGTTGTAAGGCCAAAGGTATAACTGGGTTCAAAAAACAATTAGATAAATTCATGGAGGATAGGTCCAACAATGGCTATTACCCATGATGGTCAGAGATGCAACCCCATGCTGTGTGTGTCCCTAAACCGCCGACTGCCAGAAGCTGTGTTTGGACAATGGGATGGATCACCTGATAATTGCCTGTTCTGTTCATTCCCTCTGAAGCATCTGGCACCAACCACTGTTGGAAGACAAGATACTGGGCTAGATGGACATTGGTCTGACTCAGTATGGCCGTTCTTATGTTCTTATGTAGCTTTGCTTGGCCATTGGTGATGCATTCCATCACTTGGTAACACCAAAGGCAAGCAGTAATGCTCTAGAACAGGGCTGATGTGTTCGCCGTTAGTCAGCAACATTGTTATTACTGCTCCCTTTTTTTTCCCCAGCCTGCTTGGCAGTCATTACTCGATAAACCTCACTATTCTGTACCAGTGACCTATCTTTACCTCCTCCCCCATTTGTGTGGATTAGCGAGGTTCTCATGTTCACTTGAACAAACATAAAATGCTGTGTGTAAGTGCCATGAAAACAATTTCCAAAGGAAACAAGTGGTTATGTGCAATGGAATAGCATGTAAAAATTCTGGCTAAAATTTGCACATTTCATTGGTTGAATTTAAGTATGTATAACAGCAGATGTTGAGATGTGTTGTAATGCATACCAAACCTCCATGAGTGAGGCTCTGTCCTTTGTGTACACCTGTTTTGAGGGCCTGCAAAATAACTTTTTGAAGCTTGTCTTGTAAGATTTTCTCTAGTCCTCTCTTGTGAAGTATGCACACTTTTTTTTTTTTTTTTTTTTTTACTGTTAGTGAGCATTTTAGTAAGTGGCTTGTAAATGGTGATGTGACTGACTAGATCATTGTCTTTAAATCAGTTACATAGATTAGTGTTGAAGTATACAGATACACATTCACACTGTACAGTAGTAACTATTGAAACTATGATATAATTTCCTGGGCTAAATAACAGCATTGTGTTAATTATTTGAGTAATAAAAACATTTCTTTGGTTTTAAAGGTGCTGTCCAGGATTGATTCTGTTATAAGTAGTCCAAGAGATCCTCTGGTAATATATAAGTGGAGTAAAGGGCCAGTCCAAAATTACATGAAAGAAAATGGACAAGAATGTGGTTTTGAGCACCTTCCTCCTACAGTGGAATTGTGGGCAGACCAGCTAATGTCCCTAAAGGTAATAAATTATTGTACTTTTTTTCCATGTTCTACATTAACATATGTAGCTTCCAAATCTATTATGGCTTAATTTTATTTTTAAAAAATTCTCATGTTATTATTCCAGTAACTTCGTTTACGTACCCTTTTAAAATGTTGTATCCCAGCTACAGCTAGGTGATTTTTTATTTTTTTTTTTAATGGAAATTTGGTGACACTGAAGAACTTTACAAATTCATGTCTTTTGCCAGATGGTTCATGGAAAACCCCTTTTCCCAAAACAACTTAAAATCAAAATGTTTTGTTTCATTTCAAAAGTGGTTTCAGTTCTTCAGTTTGTAACAACTTTTTGTTTGAAAATTTCTTGTAGTTTTTTTTTTTTAAATTCATTTGTGTAAAAATGGTCAAAATTGAAACAAAGATTTTCATTTGACCTGAAACTAATTTCAGAAAGTTTAAAAAAATTACCAATGAATTGAAAAAATTAATTATTAACCAAGCTATAATCCTGTGGGATGGAAAAGGACTAAATATCTTCCTCCACCCAAATATTGTATCAGACAACACATTTGTATTACTCGTTAAGTAGTTTGAGTCCCTGGAAAAAATCATAGGATTTATATTCTGTGTATTTTATGTTCTAGTGTTCTCTCTTTTCCTTCTTGCCAGACTGTTGGCTTTTTGATGTAAACGAAGATTTTATGTTTTAATCCAATCCCACTGTAACAAACTGCTATCTGTTAACAAAATTATATCAACTACACTTTTTAAAAAAAATCATCACATGCACAGAGAACAGTGATGATTTACTTGAGTCTGAGAATAAACAAAGAGCTTCTGTTCACTGGTTTCATGGAAACTAAATCTACAATCTGTACCCCTGGGTTATGCATTTTGCATTAAATCAATCTACCTAATTCTTATTTATAAAAGTATTAATTGCCTGGTATTCTACTTTATTAAGACTTGTGCCTTATTTAACTCTTAATTTGTTCGTTGTTAAAGGACTTGCATAGGTCCCTGAGAAAGCTATCACTGGAGTTGGTGCCCTGGCACACTGTAGATACACATAACACTGAAAGCATTCGAGTTGAAGACCTACAATTCATAGTAGATACAATCTTGGAAGAAGTAGAAAATAAGGAAAAGGTAAGTGTTCAGAAGTTAAATGTTTTCCATATCAAAAGCTACTCTGAAATTCCTATTTGTATTCCTTGTATATTGATTAGAGTTGTGCATCTGGAAGCCTGTACAAGGTTTTGGAGCAAGATGCATGAAAATAAGTATTATGGCAAAAACTATTAACATAATTAATTAATATATTAATAGTTTAATCCCAGGTGTAACTCTGTTTAAATCAAAGGAATTAGACAAGGGATGGATTTGTCTTAAGACGTGTAATCATCATTTCTTCTCTTCCCTTATTTTGTCTATTTCTAAATCAGCAAAGAGAATCCTTAAATATATTCCCCAAACCATTAAAAAAGAACATTATTGGACATTTCTGGCTAGGAACTTTTAAAGTATATCTTTTGTCTGAATAAATTCATTCCTAATGTTCCTTTCATAAGAGAAGTCTATTTTTCTTCAGAGCCTAGTTTAAATATGTTCCATGGCTTAAAGGGTATTGTTAACTTTCTCTAACAAGTTATTTTTTGTGCTTGTTACAGAATGGCCAGATGCCTTCGTTACAAACACTGTATGCAATTGTGTCTCACTTCCAAAAGTTGTTTGATGTGAGTTCTCTGAATGGAGTTTATCCACGAATGAATGAAGTCTACACAAAGCTTGGAGAAATGACCAATGCTATGAGAAACCTGCACGAGCTCTTAGAACTAGGTAAGGACTTACTGCTTTTCACTTAGTCACTTTACAAGTAACTAAAAGTTGGTTGAGAAGAAGTTGGTCTTGACATAGAGAAGAGGATGCACTAGCTGTGTTGTGAAATGAGTAGTCAGTCAGTCACAAGGGTTTGTGAGAAGAAAAATAAAAACATGGCACAGCCACCACCCATTAGTCTGAAGAGGGGAAGCTCATCTGTTATGGATCGAAAGGATCGGTGCTATGCCACAGCTTTTTAACAGTCTCTTGGAGGAACCCTTCAGTGTGCCAGACCCCCAAGGAGTCCCATTCTTCCTTCAGAGTAAGCATCACTGCCTCCTAGACTCAAGGCTCTGGGCTCCAGCTCACCATGAGCTCTGCCCAGTGAGTCTAATTGAAATAGGCTCCCTGTAGAGACTTGTACAGAGACTAATGCTCCTCAGCAAATATTTACAGTGATACCCAAGCAGCTTTTTCAAAACAGTAGGATTTATTAGTCAACTGGAACACAGCATGGAAAGTCATTCGGTTAACATAAAGACATAAAGGTAAAAGCATAGTCCATTCTGGTCAAGCCAGAGCAAACCACCAGTTAAGTTGTAGCAGATTCCATCTTAGGCTCTGTCTCTTTCTGACCTTTTTAGTCATCCCCGTGAGAGAACAGCCAGCCTCTTCCAGAACCAGAAGTCTGCACTTATCCTTTGCTAGTCACATCCCAGCCCTTTGTTCTCGAGCTGGAGTCTCTCCTCGGTTTCTCTGCCGAGTGTGTCAGTTCATGAGTCATTGGTGCTTGCATTGTCTCTCTGGATCTCATGTTGATCTGGATTGATTTCAACCACTTCCTTAATGACTTTTCGTTCCACCCAGACAGCCAGGTGACACACACACCTGTGCAGGAGCAATGTTAACCCCCACTGGAGAGCAGTGCAAAGTATAGAAGGAAACTGAGGCACACACAGGCTTTGAAAAACATACAGAAAATTCCTGCTTTGTCACACCATCTGTGTGATAGTTGTTTGACCTGCAGCACTCTGTGACTGGGAAGAGGTGGTGATTGAATAATGAAGGAAAGCAAAGCGAGGAAGCTTTTGTTTTTTTCAAAATATTTAATTTAAAACAATAACATTTTATATTACATCTATCTATTGACCCTCTGATTGTTATACTTGTACATTTTACTCCTTTCTCTACGTGAAGGGCATAGAGTCTAAAAAGACAATTTTCATCTGCATTTGGAGATCTTCTAGCACGTATTGAGTGTTACTACAACTTAAATAACTGAATCTGTCCCCTTAAAAACAGCCATTCTCATGCTGTTGTAGACATCTTTTATGACTCTCCTCAGTGACTTTGCTTTTCCATGCCCAATTTTCAGTCTTTCGAGAGCTTGCTTAATCTTTTTTCTTCCTTGTACTATTTTTTACAAAAAATTAGAATGTCAAAAATGGATCTATCCGACTCAAGAGAACCTACTCAGTTACTCCCAGAAGGGAATAACTACCTTGCTTACTGGTTTTTGTGTGATCATGGACTAGCTGCTGCAAGGGTCTTTCCCAGCACACTTCCCATTTGACTTACCGGTGTGGACTAGCTGTTTGACTGCTCTGGGGGTGCATATGTAAATCAGTCAGAGTAAAATACTGATCAGCCATTATATTGGGAAACAAAGGTCAGTTGTGTAGCCTGTGTTTTAGAGGCAAAATAGATGGTTGTGGTCATTGCCTCTGGCAATTTTGGGTAGCCATGGAGATTGCCTTATTTCATCATTAATACATAGGAAGGGAGGACCTTCGGTGACTGAAGGAATTAATGTTACAGTGAGTGACTGGGAAAAATGGAGCTTTCTTCTGTCAGATCCTTGCTGCAGTTAGAAGACTTAATAGCTCAGCACACTTTATTCTTTAGACTGAATTTGACACCTTTGCAACAGAAATGCTTTCTGAGCCATTAAGAGATTCCTCACTCTAAAACAGCCGTACTGATCACCATGTTTTCAGCTAATAAAGTGAAGAATTACAAGTTCTACAGCTGGAGTATCCAGAAAGAGGTGTGAAAAGATTAGTGAAAGCAGGGATACTAGAATTGCTTTGTGCGTAGAATACAGTACTTCCATGTTGTTGCTATTTTGGAAGCTATGACACCTGTGTTCTTTCCAGATCATTCAGCCCCACCCGCTGTACTGGTGAACACTGTTGGAAAGCTATGTAAGGTAATTAATGAAAATGTGACTGGACAGGTAGAGCAGCTGCTGGGGACCCAAGACATCCAAAGGTATTTGGGCTTTTATAACAGGTGTAATAACACATGATTGAGTTATGAGAACTGGTTAGGATTACTTTATAACTTTCAGCATCACCATTTTAAACTCTTACACAAATGGACTGGAGAACTTGCCTCAGGAAAATATGTTTCCAGGCTGCACTGGGGGGGGACACCTAAAAATTAAGGCTAAAGTCAAGATCTAAAGTTTCTGCTTTACTTGAGAATATAGTCGGTTTAAACCAATATCCTATTAAAGTTGTGAATTTTACAAGGGAGACAAAAAACAAATATTGCATGTGTGACATAGGAAGAACTATTATTACAGTGGAAACATCTTAATGGGATACTCATTGGGAAACTGGTTGGTTGAGTTAATTGAATTGATCAGGCCTGTAAATACTTTTTAAAACTTCTTTTCTAGTTCATAATGTTTTCACTTGTGAAAAATGTGCATAGCTTTGGGGCTTGTCTATGTGATTGAACCCCGAGTGGGAAAGAACGTTACAGGAGGCAGCTGCAGGTAGATAATGGTACATCAGGCTTTCCTCTTTACCTCCAGGACATTCAGTGAAAATGAAAGGTATCGAAGTTAACTGAAAGAAATCCTTTCACGCAGTGTACAAGTAGCCTGTGAAACTCACTGGCTCAAGGTATAATTGGAGAAAGGAGTTTAAACAGGATATTTATATAGATAACAGGAACAGCCAGAGTCAGTAGTAGTCCCCTACTGCAAGATTTCTTGCACCTTCCTCTGAAATAGCTGGTACTAGTCCGTGTCAAACAATATACTGGATTATATATACAGACCACTGCTCCAATCCAATCCTGTAAAGCAAGAGTAGGGAAACCTTTTTTTCTATTGGGGCCACTGACCCACAGGAAAAAAAATCAGCTGTGGGCCCCACAGAGCTCCACAGGGGGGGTGGAGGCTTGGGGCTTCCCCTGCAGCAGGGCAAGCCAGTGCTCACCGCTCCAGCCCTGCAGGGACGCATGGCGGCTTGGGACTTCCATCCTGCAGCAGGGAGACTTGCCGTGGGCCGGATGAAATGAAGCAGCAGGCTGCAGGTTCCCCACCCCTATTGTAAAGAACAAAGCCATGTCTCTTACAGAAACTTCTTCCTTGGTTATGGCAAAACAGAATAAGTTTGCATGGTTCCTTTATCTAAGTCATTTGTGCAGGATTATAGACTTAAAATTACAATTGACTCATTTCAGTATCATCAACAAATTGGAAGAACATGAAGACTTCTTTCCAGTATTTCAGGCACTTATTCAAGATTTACTTTGTATTTTAGGTAAGTCATTTTTACAAAATGGTTTCAGCCAGAATTTCCTCAACCCAAAATGACTTTCAATGGAAACTTTAATGTGTTGTATGTGTACATAGTCATGGTGGTGTTAGGCCTTAATTCCAAAGTGAGGGAGTGGGGCGAGTGATGGTCTGCCTCCACATCTCCCATTATTACTAGCATGCTATGTATTGCTTGTTGTAGGGCACTAGAATGGGGAGCCTCGGAGCAGGTGGGATAGAACAAATTGATCCTGGATCTTAACTATGAGGTTTGTAGTGAAGACATGCTCTGTATACAGCCAGAGTTAACATGGGAGCTAAGGGAAACATAACAGCCTCTCACCACCCACCTGGCCCAAGTTTAGTGGTGCTTTCATCCCAGACTAGCTGGCTTATCTAGAGCTGTGGGCTGCTAACCTACCCATGCTGAGGTGAGGAGAGACTAAGCCACTCACATGCTGATAGTCCTACAAGTCCCCCCCGCATGTGCCCAGAAACTTATTAGGACAGAATCTGAGGCAGTAAGTAGAACTGTTCTTAGAAGTCTTAGTGACATAGGTTGAGTGCGGCTTCCCTTTCCCAACCCATTCTTGGATCATGCCTTCCTGAGTGAGAATTGCTGTTAAAGTATATAGTGAGTCATGCAGAAGAGATCTGTTTGTCACTTAACTGAAAGTGGGTGAAGAATTTAGTCCCACACATGTGCAGCATTATTAGCTATCAATCACCTGATTTCTGGTTGAAGAGTTTAGATGAAAATGTGTAGCTTCTTGCTAGTTATGTAAATAAGGGCTTACAGCTTGGCTGAGAGGTGCATACTGCAAATGGCTCCATGTTGCATTTCTACTTGTTTTTAGAGGGTCACAGCCAGTTTGAAAAACCTTTTTGATTGTTACACCTACTGTGATTAAACTTTTTTCCTTAAGATTTTATTTATGCGCAGTAGGAATCAGTTTGAGGGTACACACACTTCCCCAGGCCATGCAGCAGCTGGATGCAGGGAAAAAGTGGGCCTGACCATGACTTGTTGCTCTCAACTTCAGGAGTAGATGAGATGGGTTTGCACTAGCAACCTAAAGTCCTTGATTGTAGGCTAGCATTGAAAGACCTTGACAGCCCATCACTTGAGAGAACTTAAATTTTAGATTAGAACTATCAAGGTTTTATTCTCTGAAATAGGACATTACTAACATTTCTAACTGAAGCTAAAACTTCAACTTGTAGGCCATATCACTTTCTGTATGTGTGTGTCACTCCTGTGCTCTTAACTTGTTTTCAGAAATCAGTAATCTGGATGACATTGTACCTGCTGTGCACAGTCTGAAATTGCTAGCTTGATGAAGATTTTAAATGTGTAAAACTCAGCTGTAAGACAGACTAACAATTAATACATTTACAGCTACCTCCACCTTGTTTGATCTTAATGTACAGTTTTATAATGTTTTGACTAAAATAAAAGTTGAGTAAAATCTTTTCTCTGTTGCACTTTGTCTATGAGCAGGTTAGGGAAGAGATCATGGTTCTGAAAAAAGAAGGAACAGAAAACAGCTTCAGACCATCCCTAGCTGGATTGGGTAAACTATTAATCCTTTGGCTTCTAGATCTGTTGTAAACTCAAGTACTGCATGTAGAACTATGCTGTAGAGGTTTACTCAAAAGTACAACTAACCCCTTCACACCAATCACTGCAGAAAATACTGTATGAGAATTGCAAAAAAGACAAGGAGTACCTGTGGCACCTTACAGACTAACAAATTTGAGCATAAGCTTTCGTGAGCTACAGCTCACTTCAGTGGATGAAGTGAGCTGTAGCTCATGAAAGCTTATGCTCAAATAAATTTGTCTCTAAGGTGCTACAAGTACTCCTTTTCTTTTTGCGAATACAGACTAACACGGCTGCTACTCTGAAACCTGTATTAGAATTGAAGCATAAGAGTCTATTCTTGCTGTATGAATTAGTGACCCATGTTAGCTGATGCTTACCCACTATTAGACTCATGGCTGGCTGCTGTAAAGGTTTTTTGGGATATTGACAGTCAGGGAGCAGGAGTTTGATGTTCTGTGATTCAGGCAGATTGGGTTAAGTTGGAAATGTCTTACAGCTAAAAAACATATTTGAAACTAGCCAGCTTTGCTGCTGAGAACTAGATCTTGGTTTTAGTCTTGCTCGTGAGACAAATGCAACCTGAGCCATCATCTTTAAACAATTTATTGTACATTTTGAAACTAAAAATATACTGAATTCCTGGAAGTATTTTGGTACATCTTAGCCCATCTTTAAATAAAAACTGTAGTTATTTTTAAGGGGGCTGTGCATTATTAGCAAGGTTCACAAGACAAAGTACAGTAATAAAATATTCAATATTAAGGCATCACACATTAAAAACCCTGTTGATAATTTGGCACAGTTATTCACCCTGCTTTGGTGGCTCATTACATACATATCTTTCCAGATAACACCTATAATCAACTTTATAAAAAGCTCCTGAACAGCTGAATGGTAGCACAATAGACTCTTAGTGGCTCAAATAGAAGCTATTACAATCCATATATCAGCTTGCAAAATAGACTTTTGAAACACTCCATTACAACTCCTATAGTTTAATGCATTTTGTTAAGATACAGACAGCCTGGAGAAGTGAAGTCTATCTTAAAGTCAGCCCTGCTATACTCTTGGGACTAAAGGTATTGTTTAAATGAAGACTCAACTATGGAAACTAAAGTTTCTTTGAAGATATGCTTTGTAGGACTAATCCAGGAACAAATGCTTGAGTACCTAACACATTTAGACCCAGTCTAAATCTGAAGCTTTAAATTTCTTGTATTCCTGCCTTTTATAAAATGCTAGCTAGTCATTGACAAGGGTAAACTATAAACATTTCACCTTAGAACTTGCTTTGGGTACAATATTCTGAAGTTTTAAAATAGGTTACAGAATATACATATATACATTGCATATAAGGCACATGATACAGGACATCATCTTCTGCTCCGTCTCTTTGCTATCAGCTCATACCTGCAAAGGACAGCAAGTGATATGTCTTTAAAAACTATATTTGAAAGAAGCACCTATAAGAAAACAAGCCTAGTGTAGTTTTAACAAGTACCCTCGAGGAGGGATTTGACTCTAGACTGTTCTCAATGGTAGCAGATGACAGAACGAGGAGTAATGGTCTCAAGTTGCAGTGGGGGAGGTTTAGATTGGATATTAGGAAAAACTTTTTCACTAAGAGGGTGGTGAAACACTGGAATGCGTTACCTAGGGAGGTGGTAGAATCTCCTTCCTTAGAGGTTTTTAAGGTCAGGCTTGACAAAGCCCTGGCTGGGATGATTTAACTGGGAATTGGACTAGATGACCTTCTGGGGTCCCTTCCAACCCTGATATTCTATGATTCTATGACTCGTTTTTGTTTGTGTGAGACAAGGTGGGTGAGATCTTTTTCACCAACAGAAGTTGGTCAAATTAGAGACAAGCTTTTGAGCACTGCTTCAAAGCTTGAAAAGCATGAAGCAGAGCTCAAAAGCTTCTCTTAATGTGTAACATTCATTCTGCAGGAGTAGGAAATAGCTACACAGCTCTTCATGCTTTTGAAGCTCTTCTGCTTTTCTTTATGTAACATGCATGGAATGGGGGAGGGGAAGAGAGCTGAAGCCATTAATTCCAGCACTCATTAGAAACTTTAAAACAAAGCACTGTAAACTTGCAATAGGGGAAAATTGGAAATAGAAAGAACTTAGGAACTAGGTTGAGGCCTTTTTGAACCCTAACTAAGTTTGTAACCAAAACAATATAGATGTATCTCTGGTGGCTGACATGTCTACCTGATTTCAAACTGCAAAACTGCACACAAGTCATGTTAAAAATTTGGAGCTGGTACTTCTACTAAGTACCTAATACTGCAGTGTTTTCTTTTTGCTACTGTAGCCTCAACCATGATAACTAAAGTTTTCAAATATTCAACTAGACAGGCATGATCTTGGATGCCTTGATGTTTAATAATTCCTATACAGTAATACTGTCATTTGAAATTTGTCAGAAATCAGTATTGCTGATTAAGACATAGCAAATTAAGGTATTTTATCTCCAGGTTATGAAAGAAACCAAGTGCCTTGTAGCAAACAATACTCCATTGAGACGCTACTTTTGTTTTTCCCCCAGAGGCTTTAATGTAATTATTCCACATTAATCTGCAAAATATCATTAACATACAAAATATTCTTAGTTTATTAATCCTCTGAATACATTTCAAGCAGTAGGTCTTGTACTAACGAGTTAACCATTTAAATTTGGTTCCTTGTCCAAGCTAATTCTAGTTAGTTTTACATTTGCAATTGGTAATGGACTATTCACTCAACCAAAATTACAAAACAGGGCCCATAATTTTTAAAATAAAAGTAGCACATTTGTAATAAAGGTGTTTCACTTACGATGAACATGCTTTGAAGCTATAACAAACTTACCATTGTGAAAAGCCTTTGATTAAATCTTCCTTTGACAAATCAATCAGAACCTTTAAAAAATAAGCCATAATTTTATAGCCAACATTAAATTTACAAGACTGTTAGCAAAGTTTAAATGTATAACTGTTAACCTCTCCTCCAGTCAAAATTCGAGAGGTATAGCTCCTGTTCCAAGGAGCTGAGCTTTCAGCATTCTGTTGCCATCCTCAGCACTGAGAACAGTTGCTCAGGAATGCATCCGATGAAGTGAGCTGTAGCTCACGAAAGCTTATGCTCAAATAAATTTGTAAGGTGCCACAAGTACTCCTTTTCTTTTTGGGAAAATTAACTGGCAAAACTAAAATTTCCCATCAGCAAATTATTCCCATGCCTCAGCAGCCCATCAGGCAAGTTGGCAAGGGGAGCCCTGGTTCATTGGCAGCCAGGGAATGTATTTTGCAGTGGAAACATTTTTCTCTTTACTAAACTAAGTATTGCAGAATTCTAGTTCCACAAAAAATTGAGTTTGTGGCTTTTTATCCTATTTTGGCATAAAAAAATTTCCAAAAATTGTTTCCTGGCCAGCCCTAGCTGCTGGAACTACAATTCAGTGGCAGAAAGCTATCACCGATGATACTGAGGGCCAGAAAACAGTTTAAGTGTAAGTCTTATACAAAAGTTAGATGTACAGTCAGCTTCCATGGTAAAGACATTTAAAATAAATGTTTAATATCAAATAGTACTTCATAGTTTAAAACTTACTTTTCCCAATTCCCTTCTCTCACGTGAAATAAACGGCATGCTATTTTTCACTGCAACGTCTAGTGTCCTTTTCTTAACTTCTTCCAAAGATTCAAAAAATTCAAATCTAGAAAAGAGTTTTCAAAAAAATGCATGCCAATGAAGGGACCAGAATCAATGGAGTCAAACAGTATTAACCACCAGAAACTAGACACAAGTGTCCATGGTCAGAACAAACTAGTATTGCGGAGTCAGCATGGCTGTGCTCTACAGGGTAAGGTATACTGTACAAAGCGAGTCAACACCACAGGTTGAGAACCTCACTATCCATTTGAATACAAACCTTGACAGTATTAGTGTCCAAAACAGGAGTTTTATATTTGATCAGAGCAACTTGCGGCAGGGTATGAGCCTTTCACATCGCTTGTTCAGCGGAGACTAGATCCCTACGTGTCTGTGACACTAGTAGTAGCAGTATATCCATAGTTAACGCCTATTAACCTGAGCAGTTGTTCCAAGTCCCTTCTAGATCAGTGACAGAATACAGCAGCATTTGGGGGCGGATTAGCCCTTTCCACCACAGCAAGAGAACATGGGCAATACAGAAGACACATGTTTGGGATGAACCTCTATTTATGGCCATTTTCTCCCACATGCAGAATCCGAATGTCCACAGGACAAAATCCATCATTAGATGGAAGAAGCCCACAATCAAACCCTTACATGTGGGGGATGTTCCTGAAATAAACTAACCCTGGGTCATATCAAGGCAAGATGAAGGAAGAAGCAGGGGAATAGAGTTCTTAGTCACAATTCTGGCACATGCGATGCTAGTCATCCAAACTGAAGACAACATTAGGTCTGTGAGGTGCTGTGTATGGAAGAGTGAGTTTCAGCATGGTTAGAGTTTTTTCAGAAGTCAGGCTTGTAAGGTGGAGTGTTTTGAGATAGTGAATACTATGTATTTAGTGAACTGCATTACAAGTAGTACAGGACTGTTGAGATACTGGAAAGAAGGATGGGGGAGAAGAGGAAGCATTCCCGACAGCAGCGGTGAGGCAAATACACAGCAGTCATCCAGGGGAGTAAGAAACAGCAATTCCACAGTTTTAAAAAGTCCAGGGTTAAGATTTTTCAATAGTTACTGATTTTGCATGCCCAGCTTGAGACAAAGTCTCTCTCCATTTCCAGAAAGTGCTGAACCTCTGAAGTGTTAAGTAGGGCTCCAAAAATTGAAGCCCCCAAAGTCACTTTTTCAAAAATGTTGGCTGAACAGGTGAGTAGCAGCAGGTTTTAAGCACTGTTGGGCATGACCCCATACAAACTGACAGAAAATATGGTTTACAACCTAAACTAGATCATGTAATTTAGACAGGTAACAAACCAACTGGCCCAGCCTACGGCCCAGTCTCAAAAAGGTGACTTTTTAAAGTCTTTGTGGAAGAGAGAGAGGACTCAGTGGGCTTCAAAGGAAGGGTTTGGATGACAAGAAGTAGGCTGGTTTGGTACAGGGAAGACAGTCACATGCAAGAAGAGAGGATACAACAGGAACATGCCACATTAAGAGACAAGCAACAGCATTCAGCATTTACTGAACTTTGGAAAGGCAGGAGGGAGGGATGTCCTTAGAAATACAGGGAAGGCTGGTGCTTGGTTCTGCCCAAGTACCTTAATTACTGGCAAATTCCAGCCCCTAATGGTAAGTTTTGTAGAAAAGCTGTAAGTCTTTGCACCATATAGTCCTTTATACATAACAGATGTATACAGCTCTGCAAAGTATTTCATTAGGTACAGTGAGTGCCTGCTAAAGATCTTTATTATAATCAGTTTAATCTTTTCTGTTAATAGTTCAGCTGTGATATGAAGTTTCCTACTTACTTCTCATCATAATGGGGGTTCAGTGTTTTTTTCTTAACAGTCGTCTTCTTTCTGCTTGCCCATCTTTTATCTGGAAGCAGGTAGACACGAACATATGGATCTACTCCACGATTAGAAGCTGGCATCAAGTTTCTTTTAAAAGAACATAAGTCTGTGTTGATATGACAGGGAGCCTCTTTACTATGTACATTCTGAACTAGTCAAAGTCAGGCCAGACTTAGGCTAGAGGATAAAAGTAATAGTCTTGGTGGCTGATTTGTAAGCAAGGAATGATTTTAGGTGTTTCAAATTCAGTTATATAAAATTTTCCAGACTCATTGAGTTTAGTGGGAGCTGCTGGACACACTGCATTTGAGAAATGAGGCCACTTACATAGGGGGCCTGAGCAGGGATGTAGTAATCTAACTGTAGGCATCTATTCTTGAAAAAAATCGAGGCCAATACACCTTGTGTTCCAGGGTATACACCAGCCATTAGGGTTAGTAAGCAAGTTACTGTATTAGCATATTATTCCATAATTTTAACAAATCCTATAGTGGCCATTTCCACTGAACCTGCTGTACCAGCCACTATCAGAGACAGAATACTAGGTTGATGAAATGTGGTGGTGGTGGTATCTTCCTGTGCCTAGCAAAGTTGCACAGTTTAAGAGTCAGCAAATGTTTCCTACAGCAACTGTTGTGTACGCTGCATGAGATATATTGAAGTGAAGCATTAACATGTACAAGAAAAGCTACGTTCTCATTTAGATTACAGGTAAATACAAACAACAGTATGTAAGTGTTACCTGCAATTATTTACCATCACAATGAGACTCCGTCGCAAAGAGGCATATCGGACAGTGAGCTGGATCTCCCCGAGGAGCACTGCAGTTAGATTAGTTCCACTGTAAGACAGTTACACATTCAGGAATTTCAAACTATTTAGCATCAGGATGCATACATAAGATCAGAACACAAGGTATGTGCTATGAGATACAGGGGTTGAGGTTCATTTTCAATTGATCAAGTCACAGCAATGGGGAAAAACCTTAAAATGCATTGAAATCCAGTGCATCATTAAATCAGTCACTCACCAAAACACAGAATACATCTCACCTTGAGAAATGTAAACCCAGTTTTCAAAGTACAGCACTTATCTGTTTCTGGTATCCTCCATTTGTTCCTATAGAATAGGAGTGATCCAGAAGACCTCTACCAGAAATAATGCTCATTTTAAAGCCAAGAATGGTCACTGTGTTTATTATATTGGTATCTGCTCTTGGTATTAGTGTATCATAGGGACGACAGCACATGCTTCCATAATTTAAATAAATATCAGATTATTGTAAGTGCTCTTTAATGAGTACAGTATGTGTGTGTAATCCTCTGTTAGTGGATTCGTTTGGGGGTCATGTCTCTGTACATCACCTGGAATGTTATTAAAATGGTCCCTGAGACACAGGCACTGTCCTACAGCAAAGATTCATAACAAATTCCTATTTTAAATTAATAGGACATCCAGTATATGGAAGTATTGACTTTAAAACTAACAGCTGAAACTGGTTTGATGCCTCTACTTGGATTGACAGAAACTTCTGTGCTTCTTTCAGCTCACATACAGTGGCTAAAAATTTCTCAAAAGGGAATTAGTTATATAAAGCCAGATGCATGGGGCTCCCACTGACTCCTATGGGACAGACCCTATCTGATAGCAGAACTGGCTCTCATACACTTTTCCGACCGCCTAACGAGACCATCCATGCACAGATTGTGAAAACTTTTCAAAGTTATTCCATTTTCAAAAGTGGCTGGGAAAAAAGTCAGCCAAACCTACCTGATCTTCACACAGGTTTCGCTTTAATGTGTATTACACTTGAAGTTCTACCCTTTACAATAAGCATATTTGGGATTAAAGGTATCTGAGTCAAGTGTATTTTTCAATGATGTGGGACTTACTACGTGAACCCTGTGGAGTGCTTTAAATGCATAAAGCTAAATTCAGCCTTCATGTAAGGAGATGCAATTCCCCTGAAAAAGGCAAAAAGAGCTGCATCTGCTTACACAGATGTGAATTTGACCCCAGAAGTTTACTTGCTCCTGACTGAAATGTTTACGCGAGTTCCATGCTAAATCCTTTTGGAGTTCGAGTCAGTATTGTGGGCTGAGACCTCAAACATTCCTTTGTACATAGTAGAAGCCTATAAAAAGAAGGGTGTCCAGGTAATGCAAAATTCAAGTGTAAGAAGATACATACTTAAGAAGGTTGGGATAGCTGTGATCTAATTCAAAGCATGAAGAGGCGAGAGAGCCCAGTGAAGCAACACTGGGGACGGCATCGTGTTCCAGTGTTCTTGTGGGCAAAGGCTCCAGTGGTTGGGTTTCCAGATTTTGTGCCCCTGCTGGTGCATTAAGTTCAGTGATAGTCTCATTTACGGCAGGGCCTGCTGGGTTCTCAGATTCAGTAAGATCTGCATTGCTCTCCTTCTTAGCTTCTTTGGATTCAGGCACTCCAGAGTCTTTGCTCACACGGGACATTTTGGAGGGTGCTGGTTTTGATGGTAGGGGATTTTTGCATTGGTTTCCTCCCTTCTCTGCTGCCGGTAAAAGAACTTGCTTCAACGCATTAACACCGGTGTAGTTGCTTTGTGGATCAGGTTCCTTGATGCACAAGGCCTAAAACAGAGATACAAAAAAAAAAAAAGTAGTCAGTTAGTGAGTAATGTCAATATTAAAGTGCATGCTCATTCTGAATAGCACAGTACTACTGATTTCCTGTTAGATTATCCTAGACCATCCTCACAGCACCTGATTGTCTCATAGGAGTCCTTAGATACGATATGTGCTAAGTAATGGGGCTTCCACCACTGCCCTTAGGACACTTGCCAAACTCTAGGAAGCTGCTTTCAGTGGCTTACACTCCCCCAGTTTCATCCCTTCTCTCCCTATGCAAGTAAGGGGATGATTTTGTACTTAAAATGCTGAATTGGAACTAAAATTGGGTTCCAATCCCAGCTCTGCTATATAGACTCCCTATGAGACATTGGAATAGTCAATGTTTTTGTGACTCTGTTCCCCCATCTGGAAAACGGGAATCTGCTTCCTATCTTCTCTATTGAAATTGGAAGCTTTGGGGTAGGGACTAATCGCTTGCTGTGCATGTGTGTACCTACTAGCATTATAGCACCCCGATTCCTGCTGGGAAAGGTGGCCAGCGGGCCCAACAGAGGTTAGGAAAAAAATGTTCAAAACACCATGGCCAATATTGGGGCAGGAAGAGGAAGCGTTTAGGGTTAGGTTACCAAATGCAAATTCAAAGGCCTTTATATAAGTGGCCTAAACTGCCACTGGGGCTCATGGGTGTTCAGCACTTTTGAAATCAGGTCACTTATTTAGGTGTTTAAATATTCATTTTAGCAGCCTAACTGTAGGTTTAAAAAACAAAACAAGAAACAAACACACACACACACCATTGGCCCATACCTTCAAAACTCTTGACTTTTACCAGTTTTTCCCCTCTCCCCCCAGGAGAGAAGAGGACAATACACGAGACGAACACATGCTCTAACTGGGATGAAATGCAGCATACCAAATTTCAGAAGGACCAGTTTCTTTTAAGGGAAGTAAGGGGGAGAAATCAGGCTTACAATGAGAAGCTAGCTTCAATCTTAACTATAGGGCAGCTACTACTGCTACATCATTTTGCACACACAAGTCTTGCAGCTAAATGATAAAGTAAACAGGGTGTGTCTATTTAAGAAAACACTTGGCAACGGTTTATAAAAAAAAAATCCTATCCTATTGGGTAGGGCACACAGTACGTGAGTTCAATCTGATGTAGTTCTTGTATTTGTTTGCAATGACTAAGTTAGGAAATACAATCAGTTTAGTTTGGGTGTTATCCTCCAGGACAGATTAATGTAGTTTCTGTTGAGTTGCAGTTAAATCTGAGCATATAATTTCATAACTGCTAGCAGTTTGTTGCATTTGTTGGGATGTACAGATTTTTAAAAAATGTATCTACACAGGCCGTGGAGTAGAGATTTATAGGTTTATTTCAGTAAGGCTTCTTCTGGGGAAATCAGAGTAAAAAAAAGTATATGAAAGAGGAACAACATACCCGCAATACAAGTTTCATCTTAATAAAACTGTCTAAACCAGAATGATCCAGCTGAAATTTCTGATCAAGAGTCATCTCAGAATCCTTTAGCAAGTGGGAGAGAGATACAACCAAGGTTCCCAGTGCATTCTCCTGATCCTTATCTTTTATCTGGAAAGAGGAGGTTTTTATTAGAAGGCAAGATGGTATGTATGTATTATGTATACAGCAAAGCTAGACGTTTGGAATAACCTAATGGACCAAAATGTGGAAAGAAGGCGTTTGTTAATTGTAGGGCCTACTATTGAATATGGATGCATTCAGACAGGCCAGGCCAACATTCCAGAAAGCACAACCAGTTAAAGCATTTTAAGGGCAAATCCTGCACATCTCTCTGTGACTGGGGAGACCCCCCCCACAGAAACTGAGATTTCTGCAGGGGCTGGAGAATTCATTAATCCTTCAGTCCTTCTCCCCCTAAAGGGAGCACACAAGTCCACAGACTGTGTTCCAGCTCAAACAAATCCCAGCAGGCATGCAGAGTGAAGCTGAATCAAGGCTGCATCACATCCACTGTAAATAGGCAAAGACAGACTATAAATTCAGAGAAGGCAAAGGAAGAACACCCGTTTTCACCTCCAAATGAAGCGACTGGGACTGTGCACTGTGGACGAAAAACGTGAAAGCCTGGCCCCACACAGGATCTTTACTGAAGTTGCAGGTCTGTAGAAAGAGAAGAGGATTGTGGTATTTTAGCTTTTTGTTCTTGTCCAAGTGTTTATTAGGACTTATACACAGACATAGGACAATGATGTAGGATTGGAAATCCCTCTACTGTGGTTGTTTTATCCAAAAGATGCTACATCCAAGCTATAAAGACAGTGCAATTCCCAAGTCAGACAAGTGCACAGAAACAAGGTCACTGGCTGGCAAAGCCAGAACAAGTTCTGCAGAACATGTAAGTGCCAAGACAGGTCAGTCGGGTTATAATCGGCTCTGACTAGTGTTCCCACGACCTGCATCATAAGGATTCTTCTCTGCCTTTCAAAATAAAAAGGAAACTAGTTGCTTCCAAATGGAAGCACACAGAGTACAGGAAGCGGCTTCCAGTCAGTCACCAGCTCTGAATTCCACTAGGTACAGCAGGTAGAAATGAAGGATACAGAGGCTGAAGCAGAGATTCTCAGGCTGGAATGCACAGAAGCCCACCCAGTGGTCTGTATGTGATGTTGCAGGTTCTAACCCCTTGTGTGTGACTATTTCAGAAGCAAAGAGAGCTGCCTCTGCCAACCCCAGAGTACTGCCAGAAGGGCTCGCTGGCTGGGGATGGGAGCACCAAGGACCTACGAGAAGGGAGAATTAGTTGCGGGGAGAGGGGCGGAAGACAACTGAAGTGAGAACCTAGGAAGGGGCTGCAGGCATCTGAAGGGGCAAGGATTAGGGTAAAACCAAATTTCTTTGGGGGCGGGGGGTGGATGGAACGGGCATAACGGGAGAATATTTGAGTTTCAGTGCAGGCAAATTGAGCTTGTGTGCATGGGGAATAGGATTCACTCCAATTTGTCTGGGAGGTGAGAGAAATGTATTTGTAATAAAAGTGACTGTAGGGTAGCAAGTCGAATGGGGTTAATGGGAGGGAAGGACTGACTTGAGCAGGTATTTATTATGTTTGTCAGGATGAGAACTGATTAACTGAGGAAAAGAAACTCCTTGCAAGTGGATTTTTATTGTAAAGAGGAAAATGATCCAGGAGGGGAGTGGGAAGAGATTCATTTTAATTTGGCTGAGGGTGAAGGAAAAAAAAACTGTGATGGGAATTTGTTTTAGATATAATTGGGAGGAGAATTTATTCTGATGACAGGGGCAGATACCAGCCTGACACCAGAGGGAAGGGATGTAGTCCATGCGATGACCACACTACAGAGACGCGAGCCACATGATGAAAAAGTTTGGCAAGCCACTGTGTTCTGGAAACAAGCTTGTATTGGCCCACGTGACCTGCCTGTCAATCACCACATAAAATGTGTCTGTACAGCAGATGCTAAAAACAAATTGCTACCTCTAAATTCAAGCTTTACTTGAAATACAAACCTAAAGCCATGCTTGAAGTAGTGCAGTCCTTCTATATGTAATCTATATGCCATAAAGCTGTTTTCATGTATATAACTGATGGATCACTTTCACTAGTTACTTTTTCTGAAAGTCAGCTAAGCATCAAAATAGCTTCATGTAAAAAGTAATGTTTTAAGACAAACCAAAGGATTCAACAGCCTCTCACCTTGCTTTTCTGAATTTTGTTACCCACTGTGAGCTGGACGTAGGAGGAAGGGTCTTGGTCCATCTTCTGTTTCCCCATTTTTTAATAGAAGGGGAGAAGACAGTTATTAGTCATTTTCAGCCAGCAATACAAAGCCATTTCTGCTTTAGCTAATCTGCAATATTCAGCTGGGAGGAAAAAAAGCAACCCTAACTTGACGTTTAACTTTCAAGCTGAGATTTGGGCAACCTATTTCCATTAAAATTAATAGGAAATAAGCAGCCAGATCTCCTAAATCCCACTCTAAATATTTAACAGAAAACTCTTCGCTATTTTGGGGTTTCCCCCCTAAAGAGGATGGTTACCAACAAGTAGCCTGGCCACCTCCTTGCACCAGATACTGCTCAGATATTTTTGCACCACCTTATCCAACTTTGTCAGTTCAGCATGAACTGAGTAGCTGTCTGCATGGGAAGGCGCATATGCAGTAAGGAATGAAAAATGGTACAAAAGTGTCAGCCAAATCATGTGCTAGTTTGAACATAAACGTAAGTTACATTCTGGACCATTTTTAAGTAACTTTTAAGTATTGGATTTGCATGGCTTGCTGCTACAACTTAAAAACTATATTTTGATCTTCCGCTGTCCAAGTTTCAGATTTAAGCCAAACTGTTGTGCATTCTGGATATAAATAGATGGCAGCTATTAATGTAGAAGTGGGGAGAAAAATAAAAACAGATAAAGATTCTTCCCCTCAGCAAAGATTCCCACATTCATAAGCTACCCACAATTCACTGAAGCTCAGGCCCCAGCATAGGGATTTTCCTAGAATCTGGATTCATTGTGTACGCAGCTAGAGGGCCAGCCCTTGAAACTTCATGACAAGATGCACTTACCCATCCTCGGAAGGAACTATCCTCTATTGGGAAACGCTGAGCCCCCAGCAGCAGCCTCCAGCAAAGAGAGGAAAAAACCCACAGGCCCCCATGGGCTATCGTTTCTCACTCAAAAAGCCTACAGTGGTACTATTAAGGAAACAATATATCCCTCACATCAACAACCTCTCCCTGATGCTGAGGAACACCCATAGGATCCTGTTTGGACTCCTATTGAAAGGCTGTGCAAGATTTCCCTACTTGTTGTAGTATAGGTCAGTGTTTCGCAACCTTTTTGTTATCAGGAACCAGCTTGCTGCCTTCCCTGTGTCCACAGACAGGTCATTGAGCAACTCTGGTATAGGTAATAAACAAACATAGGAAAAAAGGGATCTACTGCCCACTGTTGAATGACCAAAATAAGATGGGTGGGTGGAGAAGATAGATAGGACTCAATTCTCCTTTCCCCAAGTGTATGACAACAACAAAAATAGCCTCGGAGTGATCCTGAAGGCGAGCAAGATTGAATCCAACGGGCACAGTAATGTAGAAATCTTATTGTCTATGTTGTGTAATTCAGCACACCTCAGGTCAACCGATCAGAAATGGGATTAACTCAAGATCCTGTGGGATGGATATACAGTTGGTTTGAAAGAAGAGTAAGCGGGTATAGCTGGAGACGTGTCCTGGTCTGATTACAGAAAGCCAAGAGAGGTAGGTGCTTTACAGACACACAACAACATTTGAAGAGTACAGGGAATAAGTGGAAGGGAAAAGAAGGAGGAGCTCAATACGGTAGGGTAGCTAAGAGAATACTAAGAGAAAGGGGTTGTACTAGATTTTAAAGCAGACAGGAAGTCAGTGACCATTTCTGAGAAAAAAAAAGATGACTGTTAACCCATTTTGGAAGGATGGGCATTTGCAGAGATTGAACTGCAAGGACACCATAAGACTAGCCTTACAGCTGTGAAGATGAGGATAGGAATTAGTCCAATGGCTGGGTTCTCTTATTGTGTAAGATGGTGGGGTTGGGTTTTTTTTGGTAAGAATGTAGTTGAGTATTCTATTGTTTCACATTCCCTCACTTACAGAGAGTCAAAATGAAATCACAGAAAAGCAGCAGGCTGTATCCATTGATGGAGCTAATGGAGTTATACCAGGGCTGGCTCTGTCCACTGATGTAGAGAACAATGGTTATTCAGACTCCAATTAAGGAGATGGTTGAAATGTTTTCCTTTAGTGGAAACCAGCCCAACCTGTTAAATATTGTGTAATGCAGCATGTGTTTTTATGGGGTGTTGAGAAAATATATGCATTTACCTTGAGGTATTTCTGGTTTAACTTCTTTGCACCATATTCACCATTTGAGTATTCAAAGTGATTTTTCTGTATCAGTGGAGAATATATTTTACAATAGTTAGTGCTACTTTTTAAAAAACATTAGAAGCATAGGCTGCTTGTTACTTCTGTACTTACTGGAAGGTTGCAAGCACTGTCCAAATAGACGATTAACAATGCTGTGGCTAGACCATTCTTATCCTGTGAAGATCAGCAAACAAAAACAAAAAACTTATCAGGGACAAAGCCATGGTAGAACGCAAATGCATAGGGTACCTACTAAGACATGAGTTGCTAGACTGAAACAAACAACTTTTCAACTTGCTCCTAAAAACTGGCATTTAGGGGCATGCAACTCAACGTCTAACTGTTCAAAAAGGATTGAGGTCACACGAGCGGAAACCACAGCATTGTACGTGCCAATCCTGCTCCCACTCAAATGCAGTTTTGTCACTGAAGTTAATGGGAGCAAGATGGTTTCACATACAGTTAGATCTGCACCCCAAAAGCAGAGTGGAAGTGAGGAGAATTATGAATCTGGGTGCACAAATTATGTTCCAGAACATATTTGTTTCAAGACAAGTGGCGTTCAGGTCAGATGACTGTAGCCTGATGAAATTAGTGACTAGGGAGAAACTGGATGTGGCCAACAGCCAAATACAACTGGAGTGACTTGTATCACTCATTCATTGCCATGTCATCAAGGTTTAGATTAACCTAAGGACATTATATGACTCCAGGGCCAGCAAGGTTCTGTTCTCCATGTTTGAACATTATCAATTTGAGGTCCACATTATCTAGATGTCTTTCCTTGTCAGATTTGCCATGTGCACATCTAAATATATTAGGCACAAAATATACACATTAGTGAGATAACATGATCAAGTCAATCCAGTCAGTGGTGATGGAAGTTTTAAGATGCGTAGCATGTCTCTAATTACAATTGTAATATCATTTTAACACAATTTAAAATGAAGTTGAAAGGTTCAAAGTGACTCAACTTCTCAAAAAACGTATAGTGAAAGTGTGGCCAATTAGGGTTTAGTCTTAAACGTCACGACCTCAGTGCTATGCAATTCCTTTACTAGAGAACTGAGCCCCTCATTCAGCAAGGCACGTAAGCATGTGCTTTGCTTTATACTTGGGCATGTCCATCTCTATTGGTTGAATTGTGGCAAGAGGGAACACTTAAAGAGAGTGATGCAAACTAGCCCACTGAAAAAAAAAAAAAAGAGTACTACTACAGTGTTCTATAGCCACAGCCCCAAACTAGTTTCACTGTTGGAAGTTGGTTTACGCTATGTGCAGGGGCTCAGATATATTGGTGATTTGGGGGTGGCAGAAGGAAGCGGGGAGAAGAGAGAGATTATTGGGTCACTGCTGTCAAATGCAACACTTCTTTTTAAAAAGTAAGAAGGGTTGCATCTTTTTCCTTATTTTAACCTAATCCGGAATTAGATGAGCTCTCTTGAGGTAAACAAATTCAGTCTAGGGGAAAGTTCATATCTAAGCTCTGTCAAACAAATATAAACTCCAGATAGATTACTTCTGTTTCATAGTTGGGTCATATTACTCTGCAAAGGAGCCTATCAGACTGATCTATAATGTCGGAATACCTGAAACAAATAAAACTCACCTCATGTAGTTTTTCTTGGTCAGTTACTAATGAAAGCCACTCGAGCTTTAAATGCAAGTGTCCACTTGCAGTCTTACTTAAGGGAAACCACTAAGTGAAGAGAATAAAAAACAACCTGAGAACTGTTTGCAGAAAGACACATTCTGTGTTGCAATCATACTGTGAATTATGTACAAGTGCCAATTTAAATTGCACTTTGAACTTGAATTTATGCATAAACTGACCTAATTAAGTGTATTTAGAAACAAAGACTTGAAACATTAACACATTGAATAAGATACTGATCATCATATGGAATTAACAATACCAATAAGGACTGGAAACTGGTGGCAGCAATCTCTGCATTGTGCTGGATTCCAGAACAAAAAAGTGTCATAGTATAATTTATTGTTTCTTTGCCTAGGAAGAAATTTTGAACTAAGATTTATTTAGATAATTGTACAAACAAACATTCAGGACACACTCTGCATATGCAACACAAATGCAAAATAGCACTTGAGTTTGTACTGTGCTGGCAGGAGTTGCCAGTTTAACTGAAAAGCCATTCCTTTGGGTATTTCAAGTTTTATGAGCAACAGTAACCAGCTGTCACTTCTCTTTCCTGTAATAAAACTATTAAAATAACTAACAAGTCGCAAGTGTGCAGAAACATCACTGAATGTGCAAGATCCATATTAGAACATTTGGAAACAGACCAAATTTTTACCTCATCAACAATTCTGTCATTCATTACATCAGCAAGGTTTATAAGTAAGCTGCAAGACAAAAAGTGAACATGTGACAATATCCATTACTACATTGTATGTTTTGGTGAACAGCATATTATAATTAATGGACAAGACATGGATTCCATTATAGATCTGTTTCGGGAAATATTCTTGTATGGACAAAAGCTACACGTTACCCTCAGCATGTGTAACTCAACATGCTTGGCTTTTATGAATCTTCTCCCTGTGGAAATGCTTATAAAACACATCTGAAGGGCCCTTTGAATTGCTCAAGTGTTCTTCATTTTAGGAATCACCACTTATTTTAGTCCATTACCGATGTTCCACACAAATTCGAGGGCCCATCACTTTTAGAGCTCAGAGATATTTGCATCACAATCAAATAATTTTTATTTTTTTTAAAGAAGGTGGTTTAGAGACAGTTATTTGGACTAAAGGAATTAATCCCTCAATGTTAAGTTTCCTGCATGAATAAATTTGTGCATCTCTCAGTAGTAATAATTGGGCCTACAAATATACTCTAATTGTTAGCTTAACTGTTAGTGAAAGTTGATAAAATGTCACACTATAACAAATGTTGATGGGAAAAAATGTGAAAATGGGAGACAGACTGAATTATAATGAACAGAAAGGCCTATTTATAGAATTCAAGGACTCTTGAGATCATGCCTGGTAAACAAGAAAAGTGTGGAACTGGAAACCACCACCATCTTTTTCTTTTGACAGGTTTCAGAGTAACAGCCATGTTAGTCTGTATTCGCAAAAAGAAAAGGAGTACTTGTGGCACCTTAGAGACTAACCAATTTATTAGAGCATAAGCTTTCGTGAGCTACAGCTCACTTCATCAGATGCATATCGTGGAAACTGCAGCAGACTTTATATATACACAGAGAATATGAACCAATACCTCCTCCCACCCCACTGTCCTGCTGGTAATAGCTTATCTAAAGTGATCATCAGGTGGGCCATTTCCAGCACAAATCCAGGTTTTCTCACCCTCCACCCCCCCACACAAATTCACTCTCCTGCTGGTGATAGCCCATCCAAAGTGACAACTCTTTACACAATGTGCATGACAATCAAGTTGGGCTATTTCCTGCACAAATCCAGGTTTTCTCACATCCCCCCCACCCCCATACACACACAAACTCACTCTCCTGCTGGTAATAGCTCATCCAAACTGACCACTCTTCAAGTTTAAATCCAAGTTAAACCACAACATCTGGGGCGGGGGGGTAGGAAAAAACAAGAGGAAACAGGCTACCTTGCATAATGACTTAGCCACTCCAAGTCTCTATTTAAGCCTAAATTAATAGTATCCAATTTGCAAATGAATTCCAATTCAGCAGTTTCTCGCTGGAGTCTGGATTTGAAGTTTTTTTGTTTTAAGATAGCGACCTTCATGTCTGTGATTGCGTGACCAGAGAGATTGAAGTGTTCTCCGACTGGTTTATGAATGTTATAATTCTTGACATCTGATTTGTGTCCATTTATTCTTTTACGTAGAGACTGTCCAGTTTGACCAATGTACATGGCAGAGGGGCATTGCTGGCACATGATGGCATATATCACATTGGTGGATGTGCAGGTGGATCAGAGGCTCGTTCACCTGCACATCCACCAATGTGATATATGCCATCATCACTGTGCCAGAGAGAGGAGCCCAGATGACATTGCCACCTCTGCTGGCTCTGGCTAAATACCAACCCACCACCCGAGATGGGAGACTGTCTTTCTGTCTGACAGTGACACACATGGTTCTGTTCCTTCCCCACCTTATTTCTTATCTTACTCCTTTTTCCTCCTGTCTCAGGACAGTCTGGCTTAGCTGGCCATGACTGTATATTTTGCAACACTGCTGTAAACCTGTGACCAGAAAGGCAGCTAACGGCAACCTCCTAAACAGCCGGATGCGAGTTTGCGAGGCCTCAGAGTGGCTAATAAAGGACACGTGCCTTGCCTGCGTTTCTCCAGCAGTGAGAAAGTCAACACCAAAAGACAAAAGAGGTGTCTTCTTTGATATTCTCCCCCCAAACCGTGGGCACGTACCCCCCTCGTTTTGTCTTCTAGGAAATGGGATCGGGCTTTAAACAGCAGTAATGGCTCCAGCCCATGTCAATTAATGTAATATCTGTCCTTTTAGGAAAAAGGAGCATCATTTTTAATACTGTCAAATGGGGGGAGGGGTGGGGTGTTTCTCTACAAACTATCCAGCTAGAGAGAGAACGAATACGCGAACGAATATGGGATGTTAAGAAACCCTTAGCTAATACTTCCCATTTCAAGTGCTTTAATGATTTTTCCTTTTCAGTATCGTCAATAAAAAAAAGTTAAAAAGATTTTTTAATGGTGTTTGTGCCATGGTTGTAAGCAGGTTAAGTTCTGTATACCAAACCCCGAACCTTGTTTCATGTTGGACAGTGACAGGCTTATGTTAATACCTTGAACTCTTTGGGCCATTCATTCCATCAAAATTAATACAAACACCTTATTTTGGGTCTTGGTCGCATGCCATTTTTGGGTGGTGGCAAATTGAGTAGTATGTTTTGAAGTGCTTCATAAATGTAAAGCACCTCTTTTTAAGAAGCCAGCTCTGATATACCTTACTTAGGTAGGTGGGATTTGGTTCTTCTCAATTGTGTTCTGCAAAGCTTCCCCTAATGTGCTGCTATCTAAGAATGCCATGTTGATAATCCTGTCTGTCCACAGGACAGGTACAGCTCATGAAATAGCAATGCAAGTTTGCCCTTCAATCCTGGCATGCAGAGCTCAGGCTCATTTCAGATTCTTGGTCTCTTCTAGGAAGGCAAAAAAACAAAAATCAAGTGCCAACTGCAGTGGTTGTTTTTATGACCGGGACCCCTCTTTGTTAGGAACCTGACAGAGCATCACATTAGTTTCACATACATCAGTGATTGGACAGCTGGGTAGTGTAGGGACTTCATCATCATGATTAGTCTGGGATGGATTAGAACTAGAAACCTAGAGGAGGAAGGCTCCACCCACCAAAGTTATTTTACAAGAAGCAACTACGTTTCTCATAAGGTTTACATCTCCCACTGAGCAACCACCACTGAACTGTCTATGCCTTTATTCTTACAGGGGACTGCTTTTTAAAAATTGATCATGCATGTACTATTGAAAAGAGGGGAAAAAAAATAGGAAATTATGTGTATCACCTGCCCAGAAAGTCATCTTTATCTGGATCTTCATCATACAAGTCCACTTCTAAGTCCTGACCAGGCACTTCATGAACAACAAACTGCAAGGGTGGAAAGAGAAAGAGTCATAGGATTTACAGACAGACAGACACAAACATTCACAGGCCACATTAAAAGACTCAGGCTAGTGACAAGAATGCAGCATTTCTCAGGGTATATTGAGGAAATATATGCGCTAATGCAGGGTCAGTATAAGCATGACGTGTTTGCACCTTGTCTAAAATCCACATACATATAATCCGTTTTCAAGCTGATCTGTTAGTTCAGGGACCAGGGTCAAGTTTGCAGGGCAAACATCTGCTCATTTGATTAAGGGGTTCTGAAGATACTAGTTAACTTGTCATTTCAGTTGGTAACATAAAAATAGCCTAAGTGTATTGGAACAGATAGACTAGGGGAAATCACAGAATCATAGAAATGTAGGGCTGGAAGGGACCTTAAGAAATCATCAAGACCAACCCCCTGCACTGAGGCAGGACCAAGTAAACTTACAGCATCCCTGACAGGTGTTTGCCTAAGATATTCTTTAAAATCTCCAGCGATTGGGATTCCACAACCTCTCTTGGAAACTTATTCCAGAGCTCAACTACCCTTACAGTTAGAAAGGGTTTCACTTTCTAAAATCTCCTCTGCTGCAGATTAAACTCATTGCTTCTTATCCTACCTTCAGCGAACACCAAGAACAACTGATCCTCATCCTCTTTGTAACAGACCTTAACATATTTGAAGATGATTATCAGGGTCTCTCCCCAGTCTTCTTTTCTGAAGACTCAGTATGCCAAAGTTTTTTTGTTTGTTTTTTTTAAACCTTTCCTCATAGGTCAGGTTTTCTAAACCTTTTATTATTTTTTGTTGCTCTCCTAGGACTCTCTCCAATTCGTCCACGTCTCTTTTTAAAACGTGGTGCCCAGATTTGGACATAGCGGAGGCCTCACCAGTGCTAAGCAGAGCAGGACAATTACCTCCCATGTCTTACATACAACACTCCTGTTAATACATTCCAAAATATTTGGGTCTCTCACAACTATCACATTGACTCATTCAATTTGAGAACTACTAGAATCCCCCGATTCTTTTCTACAGGATTGTCATCTAACCAGTTATTCCCCATTTTGTAGTTGTGCATTTGATTTTTCCTTTCTAGGGGGAAGTACTTTGAATTTCCTCTTGTTGATTACAGACCAATTCTCCAATTTATCAAGTTTATTTTATATTCTAATCTAGTCCTCCAAAGTGCTTACAACCCCTCCCAGGTTGGTGTCATCTGCAGATTTTATAAATACAATTTCCACTCCATTGTCCAAGTGATTAATGAAAATATTGGTTAGTACCAGACCCTGGATTGACCCCCACAGGGCCCCACTAGATCTGTCCTCCCAGTATGACAGCAAGCCATTGATAACTACTCTGCATACCATTTTTCAAACAGTTATGCACCCACTTTGTAGTAATTTCATCCAGACCACATTTCTCTAGTTTGCTTAGAAAAATGTCATATGGGACTGTGTCAAAAGCCTTTCTAAAAATCAAGATAAACGCCCCTCTCCCCTCATTTGACATCTACTGCTTCCCCTGATCCAGCAGGCCAAAAGATCAAAGGAGGAAACTTGGTTTGGCATGGTTTGTTCTCGACAAATCCATACGGGCTATTCCTTATAGCCCTATCATCAACATCATCTAGGTTCTTATAAAACTGATTATCAAACAATTTGTTCCATTATCTTTCCAGGTATCAAAGTTAGGCTGACTGGTCTATAGTACCCCAAATCCTCTTTTTAAAGACAGGTACTATGTTTGCCCTTCTCCAGTCCTCTGGGACCTCCCCAGTCCTCCATGAATTCTCAAAGATAATGGAGAATGCTTCAGCTAGTTCGTAAAGTACTCTAGGATGAATTTCATCAGACCCTGCCAACTCGAATACATCTATTTTATCAATAGTCTACCATGTTCTTTCCCTATTTCGGCTTGCATTCCACCTCTCTCACTGATAATGTTAATTGTACTGAGTACGTGGTCATCACTAACCTTTTCAGTGAAGAGAAATAAAATGGGCATTAAACACCTCAGCATTCTTGAGGTCATCAGTTATTAGCTCTCCTTCCTCACTACAACTTTCCTTTGTCTTTTTCTTGCTCCTAACATTAATAAAACCTCTTCTTATTGCCTATGGCTAGTTGTAACCCATTTTGTGCCTTAGCCTCTCTCTTTTTGTCCCTACCTACTTGTGCTACTCTTTTGTACTCAGCCTTAGCAATTTGTCCATGTTTCCAATTTTTTGTAGGATTCCTTTTCAATTTTCAGGTCATTAAAGAGCTCCTGATAGAGCCATATATTGGTCTTACTATTCTTCCCATCTTTTCTTCACATCAGGACAGTTTGCAGTTGTGCCTTTAATACTGTCCCTTGAGAAACTGCCAGCTCTCCTGAACTCCTTTTCCCATGGGACCTTACCTACACGTTTTCCGAGTCTGTTAAAGTCTGTTTTTATGAAGTCCAGTGTCCTTATTTTGCTGCCCTCACTCCTTCCTTGTCTTAGGATCATGAAATCTATCACTTAATGATCACGTTCACTGAAATTGCCTTCCATCTTTAGATTTGCTTCCCATTCCTCCCTGTTGGTCAGAATAAAGGCTAAAATGGCTGTCCCCTTGGTTACTTCCTCTACTTCTGAAAAAAAAAGTGTTTTCCCCAATACCTTCCAAGCACTTATTGAAGGACAGAAGAAAAAAAGTGCCCAAACCAAGTATAATCCACATATAAAGACAAATATTACAACTTCATATGGTTAGAAAGATCAATAGATTCTATACCTCAGACATTTCATTCCAGATGGGATTAAGATTTCGTTGAATGGTCTTGCTTCGGAACTGCACCAAGCCAACTCGAAGAATAGCATAAGGGTCAGACTTCCCCCGGAAGTGGTCTTTCTGGACAAGGTTTTCAGCTTCTAGCAGATGAACCCTGACTACTCCCTGAACAAAACAGGACATTGTAGATCAACATGAAAACACAGGCCTCTTGAGAATCTCAATACATTGCCTCTTAAAATGAGCTATTCCGGGCGTTGATTCCAATCATCATTTAGCAAGACTGCCATGGTATTTTGATACAGAACATTTTACATAACTGAGATGTAAAACAGGAACCATCTTTAATGTGTAATTTCATTTACTTAGAAGAGAGCAGTTTATACTGAGGCACAATCTAATGTAGGCTATCTTCATATGGTTATAATTGGGCAAGGAAGGTCTCCGGTTGACACTACACGACCACACAATTGTAAATAAGGGCCTGATGCTGCAAGGAGCAGAGCTCCTGATTTCCCACTGACTTCATTGGGAACTGAGCATGCTCAGACCTCTTAGGATGTGCTCCTCTCCCAGAGCCTGAAAGGACAAAAAATAGCATCCACTGGTAAGGCATGATGGGATGATATTTTTGATTAGTTGTTGCAGAGGTGGCCATTCAACTTCCATTTGGTGATTGCATATAGGTGGAAAACAGCCACCTATCCATTTTTCCTTACTCACCCAATATCTAGAATATTTATAGTATATTTAAGAGATTTGCATTTGACAATGTTTTGGATGAATTTCTGTAAGATGATTTTATTTAGTAAAAAGATTTGGGATTTTATGCCTTCCTACCTGTTAGTTAAGCTCTTTCATTATTAAATAAAGAATTGCTGAGTTAGCATATAAATGAAGCACAAACTGAAGATTCATCATATTCCTTCATTAACCCAAAGCTTTTACTTGGTAAGGGAGATCATTGATTAATCTCTTAAACAAGACTTATTTACTGTATGTACAGGATATACAAAGACCAAGAGGAATATCTTGCCAATATCTACTTTTGTACCTTAAAACTATTGGGGATACTATATGAAGATCAGAACAGGACTATGTAGAACATGGGTAGTCTATTTTTTGTCAAGGTCCAAATTTATTGGTCAAAGGAATCGTCAAGGTCCATCCTCCAGAGAAAATAATAAAAGAACCCCTACAATAATAATAAGTAAATAAAAAGATTTCAGGAGCCGTTCAAAAGCATCTGGCAGTCCAGATTTGGCCAGCAGTCCAGATTTGGCCCACAGTCCACCTATTGACTACTCCCCGATGTAGAAGATATTGCTGAAATATAACCCAGTGTGGGATCAGAGATTAAGAGTACCTAGACACCATTGTGATGGGTGCACTAGAAATACCCAAGATAGGCAAATACCTCTCCTTTCACCCACCACAGCCCTCATTCAGTATCCAGCATCTTTAGCAGCATTGGCTCAGATTTCTCCTACATATTTGAGCTGACTTGATTCAGTTTTAATAGACATGAATGGGAGAGAAATATTGGTTGGTATTATACATGGTATGAGCAGGCTTTCCCCTAAAGTTGAGGCACTGCACCGCAGTTCAATACTGCAGTAACTTGTGTTTTCAATCTGAACTGTCTGAGCAGATACCTGCTATCATGCTTCAACCAGTTTTGGTAGGTGGACAATGTCAATTGGGGTCATGTCAACAATACTAGTTCCCACAGTTTAGAGGTTGATGCATTAAACCTGCTGTGCACACAACTCATTTCCCCTCCAGTCTTAGCGTACAGCATATTCAGGTGATTGTGTGTCAATATATTAGGTCATCCAGCTCAAAACATACTCACATATGGGATAGGGAATCGCAGGTGGGAAATTTTCATATTCTTTTTCAGTGGAATTGTGATTCTGTTTGGCAACACCAGCCGGGCAGCAATCAGGTCTTGGATTATTGTGTCTGACATTGAACTGAATGGAAAATTTAAACAAAAACAAATAGGTCATGACTTCAGTTACAACAAAAGACATCGCAAATGTTATCATTCTGCCTTCCCCATGCCTTGAAAGAGAATGCCTTTAACTCTCAAAGGAGGAAAGGACCAAGATTTCAGTCCTATCTGTGATCTTGCTCATTCAGCTATGCGTGTGCAAGGGCTCAAAGTTTATGTTTGCACATGTATAAGTGAGTTGGATGTGCAAATCCAGAACTGTGCATAAAAGTGGCTATTTGTATGCACAACTGCAGTGCGGTGCGTCCAAATCTTGCAGTTACAAAGGTTGGCTGGAAATTTGACCTTAGAAGACTAAATAATGAACAAGAGGATACAAAAGATGAGGCAGGACGAGATGAGGGGGGAACAAGAGGTCCAAATCTGGGGTATCTTTGGCACTACCTCAGGAACACACATGTTCATAGTGTTTTCACAATTTTGGAGTAACTTAAAAAAATGTAACAACTTCACAGCAGCATAAAATGACAATTTTGGACCTTGGATCCATGCATGAGGCCATCAGTGACTTCAGTTAGAGCCCCCGTGTCTAGAATTTGATCTCCAGCTTCTCCTTATATTAAAGTTGTTGCACTAACAGCCCTGAAGACTGAAGCCCTCCATGTATGTCCAGAATAAGCACTGCATGTGCAGTGATAACATGAGCTTCTCCCACCTTTCCCCACCAGCTTGTCTTAATCTATACGCTTCAAGGAATAGCCATGTTTAGGCAATTCAGCTTCCATTCACCCCTTAGTATCTCTGCTAAAACTGCCAAGAAAGTGAGCAAGTTGTGAGGTGGTTTTTTGTGATGCAGGCAAATTACTGGAGTCTTGAGTCCAGTGCTGTCCTTTCCCAAGCTAGATTTATTGATAAGCAATAAAAAAAAAAAAAAAAAAAAAAAAAAGAAGGAACACGATTGTAAATAGGAAGCTGAAGCCAGTCAAGTTAAAAAAAACAGGAGGATGATTAACCAATGGAACAATCTACGTCTCCTCCAAGCACTCTGGCCTTTATAGGTTATAAAGAATTAAAACAAAAAGGCATAAGCTCCCCCAACCCCCTTTCTAGGTCACCTTTTTAAAGTAAAATGGTTTCAAGCAGATCATGTGATCTTTACTGAGCACAAAGATCCTTTGCATCCCATCAAATCACAGGAGCTGCAGACTCAAGGTAGCAGCAATTGTTCACTTCATGTGCAAGTCTCTAGGAATAAATGACGGCTGCTAATCAATCATCAGAGCGGAATTTGCTGGGTTTCATTATATATTAAGAACGAATGTCTGGAAACAGAAGCCAGACATTTCCAATTTGAATTTAAGGCACACATTTTTAACAGTGAGGGTAATAACCAATGGAACAAAACTATCAAAGGAAATGATGTGAAGACCTCACAACAACATGGAGAATCCACCAAGACTGGATGCCTTTCTGGAAGATATGCTTTAGCCAGTTATTGGGTTCAGTACAGGGGTAACTGGGTGCAGTTTAATGGCCTGTGATATACAGGTTAGACTAGAATGATCTGGCCTTAAACCCTATGGAATTTATGAAATGCAATAAAATCAATGCTTTTTTTGATCTTTCAGTTTTAGCCTCATACTTGGCCCTCTATTGTGCTCTCCACTTACTAATGGTGAATGAAGTGCTTTAAATGAACAGCAATTTGGCATGAGCAGGTCTGTACCTACAGGGCAGGATACATTAGGGGGAAAGACTAAAACAAAAACAAAAAAAACCCCAACAGAACAAAAAACCCAACCACCACTCCCTCCCGACCTCATCCCATTGAGAAGTAAAGTGCTAGTAAAAAGAGGAGTATGCTGGATAAGGCTGTTCCATGATCTGGTCATGGTGCACAGTTTGACCAGAACAGAAGGCTGAAATCCCATGTCCTTCCAAGTACAAATGCAGAGCTCACAGGCTCAAAGAGGGTCTGATGACAGGACAATCATTTCCTGCCCAAACCCCCATCAACAGAAAGATTATGAAATCATGTGAATTTTGGCATGGACCTGAATCCAACTATGTGTAGCTTTTAACAAGTAAATGACTAGGCAGGATTTTGTATTTCTTTACTCTTCCCCATAAATCAGAGAGTCATTTAAAGGAAGAGTTCTGGTTCAACCAGTCTTTCAGCATGTTTCACATCCAGGCATGTTTGTTCATAAAGCTTTCATGATCAACAGAGTGTTTATATTTAACTATAAGGGAAGTAGGAAGGAGCAAAGCAGTCAGGCTCCAGCATTTTGCAGCGAGCCAAATGAATTGTTGCTTGTAAGTATGCAGTATGTACAGGCCTTTCTTGCAAAGGTTTAGAGAATTTGCAACAGAAAGGAAAAGAGATTAGATCCCAAGTTAAAAAGGGCATCTCCTCCCAGGGTAAACTCCAGGGCATAGAGCTGCTCTAGCCTCAAAAGGAGCTCTCTGCCACTGTACATCAAAAGGCTTGTATACCTTTACTCACATTGAGTAGCAGCACAGTCCCATTTGACTCAGTGGAGTAAGCAGCTACTCAACATGCACAAGTGTGTCTCCATCTGGTCCTAAGCCTTTTTCAGCAGGAAGAGGAGGAGATAGAAAAGCAGCCCCTAAAAATCATTTTTAGTTTAAAAAGAAGGACTCATGAGTAACCAATTGGTAGGTTACTTTTCCTTTCCATGTGACGAACAGTCTTCTGCTTAAGCTGAAAGAACTTAGAAGTAGGAAATGCATCTTTGTTCCTGATGAACTGCTTGAAAATCCAGAGTAGTGGAGCCAAATAGAGAGACGTGCACATTCATTGTGTAACTTAAGTATAAACAATCAACCAAATCGGTATTTGAGAAGGGCTGGGGCAACTTTGTTGTGTTTCTTTTGGGAATCTGAAGAGTCAATAACCCATTGTGGGAAAAGCAGGGGAATTTCTGCCATTTTGTTGTTAATTAAAAAATAGATTCCATGATTAAGAAAACTACAATAGAGTACACAAAGCCCAGGATAGGTGGCTTATATTTGTTCACCTCAAAATACAGTATGCGAATCCCTTAACTCTGGATATCTGTCCTTATAAACTATCAATGCAAAATCATTTTTGCGGTGCAGAAAGGAAGGCCAGCTTTTTAAATGTAGGCCTTGTTATGGCCTCAGTGTCTTTTGTGACTTGGCACAAGAGAGATGGCTAGCCGTAATACTTCCATCATGAGCCTCAAGTGTGATGAAATGGTAGAAAAGCAATTCTGATGCCTGCAATAGAGTTTGAGTTTGAGTTCAGATTTTACAGATACTATTGTTATGGACAACAGTATAAACCCCTATGATACATAGTTCTTGAAAATCCTTGGCTCAGTTTCTAGAGAAAGGGGTTCATTTCTAGACCATTCCCCCTCCACCTCCCACCCCGCCTGTTTGTTTTTTAAAGGGGGAGAAAAAAAAGAAGAAAAAAGTGAACACTCACCTAATTCCTGGGGCATCTAGGAGGTTGGTCAGGCCTGCCCAATTGACTTCCAAGTGCTACAGTAAGCAGGGGGGGAGAAAAACCACACACACACCAAACTGAACCATGTTAATGAATTTGCAACAAATGATTAATGAGCCTAAAAAACAAGACATATCCAGCTAGTTAAAGAAAACCAACTGGATTATGTTTACACCTAAAAAAACAATGGCTGAGAATGAGACATTTCCTCCTTTATTTGAGCTGCCAAGACCTCCATGGAGTCAGTGTTTCTTTGGGTCTTATCCTCCAAAGACTTAGGAACATAGAAATTGCCATCTGGTATCAGAGCAGCAAACTGGCCAGTTCAGTGTCCCACCTGAGAGCAGCCATTACCAAGTGCTTCACACACAGATGCAAGCAATCCTGTAGTGGAGAACTGGGGGGCAATCCACGCATCCAGGAAGTGCCTTCCTAATTACCTCATGCCCTGAAGCACAAGGATGTGTAGTCCATCCAAACTTGTGTGGTGTTTATATTTCTAATCACAAATGGAGGAGATTGCCATGGAGCCAAGCGATAAGTTAATTGATCACCTGCTGACTTCCCATAGGACATATTCCAACAACCCAGCAACTTCAGAGAGCCATCAATTTAAAAAACACCTTCAAGATGTCAGAGTATTGTTTCCTTCTTCTGTGCCCCAAAGTGATTCTGCCCTGTGACAGTAACAGTTTTTCTATACATTAAAAAAAATGTCACAGCTTTAAAATCCACTACTTCATGGCTCTGCTGAGTCACAAACATAGAATTCCTTTCCTACTGGGATAGCTAGAAGAGCTGTTTATGTGGGACCAGATCCAACTAAGGCAATGGGCTTTACATGCAGAAGGATTTAAAGAGGACAGCCCTAACAACAGGCTAGCTAACTGAGAGACACTGGAAATATGGCCCAATGTTTTTAAAGACACTCAACCTGTTTTAGCAGTGCCTTAAATATAGATGTGGCAGCTACAGAACATGAATTGGGCAGTGTGGTATCAAGGTTTTATGCAAGTCATCCCAAATGAGCAAGGATTACTTGTAAGTGGTGAAGCTGTAGTGAGTCATGTGACCATCTCAAACTCATCCTGATAAAGCCACATTACTACACCCCACCATCACCACGAATTCCATCCCCACAGATTAGCTAAGCATCACAGCCATCAGGCAGGCGTCCTCAACTGGCTCGTGTCTTCTGACTTTGCTCATATCCTTCTGAAGGGAGCTATCAGGGACTTTGCACACTTCCTTTGCTAGATGTTTACTAAGGAATCAAGTGTGTCCCCCCCATCCCGGCCACCCCCAGAGAACACCTCAGTTTGAGGCCATTCTCCAACTGCGCCATGCCATTAGGTCAGCTTGAACAAGAGATGTGTTCAGAAAGCACATTCCTGGGTGGCTAGAGTGACCCAGCAAAGTCACATATGAGCTGAAGTGCTAAAGGGAACCCAAACGCTCAATCCAGAGTAGCAAGACTGATTGCTCAGTGCAATAACTCTCTGGAACCACCTCTCTGGAAAGGCCTTTGAAAACAGGTTTTACAGTGAGTCCAGAGAGGACTGGAGTTTCATGGATCTTCATACAAGCTCAGACTAGACCAGAGCAGCTGGTTTTGTTTGAGACGTGACTACGTTCTTCTCCCTCATACGGACTACAGCAAAAGATTTACAGGTGTTTGAAGTGAATGTTTGCAGTTCATCCTCAATAACTGCTGCTACCTTCTCCCCTTCTTGGATCATAAATGCGACATTTATCATGTCCCTCTGCTGTACTGCTAGTGATACAGTTAACTTTTCCGACAGTTTGGAATCTATTTGAAATAGAAAAGTCTACCACTGCCTACATGTCATGCAGTCCACCTTACCTTCCACTGTCCTGTTTTCTTACACACACCCTTCCCGCCACCATCTTCCTTTGTACCTTTCCTTTGTTTGAAACAAACAAAATCCCCAGAGCTAGAAGACTTCATTTCTAATTTTTAAACTTGCATTTTACTAGCCTATAGAGGTTTCCTCTATTTAGCCTCTACTCCAAGGGTAAGATCCCCAGCTCATGTAAACTGCGTAGCTCCACTAACTTCAGTTTACACCAGCTGAGGATCTTGCCCTGAAAACTAAGTTCTTTGAGGCAATGACATCATCTATGCACTAATCCAGGTGATTAAGGCAAGGATCTTTAGTAATACCGGGCTTTTCAGCAAAAGAGTGGATTTCATTTTTGCTTCACTCTACTACTCCATGGGATTTCCCTCCTGCCTATGCACCACTTATGCCTCTTACTGGATTTTATGTTTTGCCTTCAGTCTCGCCATTGGCGATACGTCCAGCACCATTTCTGTCTTGCTGAACTGTTGCCAGAGTTACTCAGAGCCCAGGACCAGTTGCCATCTCATGCAAGTAGTAGATTGCCGGGGCTGATCATTTCTTAGTTATGTACCATATTAGTTGTATTGCCAGAAATATTTTAATGTTGGTAAAATACACTGGTGTCTTAGTATACCCTCTCCAACAACATGGCCAACCTATACAGTCACTTATGGACTAAAGCAGATACTATGATAAGTTTGTGACTACAACAGAGGCACACAGTAGCAAAAATTTCTTTAAATTTTAATGCAGATCAGAAATCCACTCCCCAGAAGTCAATAATCTGCTCCACATCTAGCCTCCTCCCCACAGCTATGTTCTTCTTAGCCTACACCAGAGACCACTGGATATTCCCACAGTATGTACCATGAATCCTTATAATCCAAAAATACACAATGATCAAAATTCTGCTGTTGCAACCATGCAGCACACTGAATTCAGTGGTGTTGTGTGGGGGTAGCAGGAGAATTTTCTCTAGTCTTATACTGTGCTACAGTCACTGGGAACTGGAAGTATCTTCATTATAGCTAATGCCAACCAAAGGGCAATGCTTCATGGAAGGATTATAAGTGTGACCCACATACTGTGTGCATTTGGTCTCTAATTACCTTTACACTTGAGCAAAAATAAAAAAATCCACACAACTCTATCCAGAAATACATTTAAAAAAAAAAATAAGTGAGTCATGTTATAAGCTGTCACTAGAAAGAGAAAGATGCTCCTCATTTGGGTGTGTTGGGATTTAATTCACAGCAGGTGGCATTCACAAGGTTACACAATTAGGCCTTCAATGCAAGGAGAACACAGACTGGCACCTAAGCTGGCTGCATTTATTAACTGTATTAGTAATCAGTCAATGGTCTTGCAATAAAGGCATATGGACAGACTATCTACCACAGTCACTAGGGAGTCTGTGCATTCATAGAAGCTAAAGACTAACTTGGCATGCAACACTGCAGGAGAACAAAATGCACAAGAACATTGTTCATTATATTATCTAGATCTCTAAAAAGAGTAACATTCCTCATTTTTAAAAATCACATTATTGTTCAAAATTCTATTTAAGTATTACATATCAGGCAGGGAAGTAACCAAGCTATTACAGACAGATGTTTAAAAGGCAAATTGGCCCTCACTGTCATATGAGCAAAGATCAAGAGTCAATCAGGCTGAAGAATGGGATTCACTACAGACTTACCGGTTTTTGAACAAAACACATTGTCAAGGCTCCAAAGAAAGGCACATCTGTGATAAGAGGTTCCAGTATCACCCGTAATGTTCCATATAACTGTGAAGAGAACAGAGGGAAACTTTAGTTTGAAGGCAACGGCCAGGATGAACCTGAACTGCTGCCTCATTTACAGAGATGTGTGGTCAAAGCACACAAACGGGACATAGTACTCCAGAGTTCTGGCCCTAACATCGATACCCCGTATCATAGGATACGCCTCTCAAAACCCATTCTTTATTGCCAGGGTCCTACACCGTCTCTTATCTGAGCAATGAATTCACAGAGCACTTATCTTCTCTAACTTCGGTGGTAAGCTTGGGCTGGAACATCATCTACTTAGTTTGTAACAAGTTATGTTGAGAGGAAATCCAAAATGAAACGCTTTTCACTGGCATTTTAAACACAAACCACAAACATCAAAACATTTCTAAACTATCTTAAGTGCTTTTAAAAAATGTATCAAAGTGACTTCGGACCCCAACCCCATTTTCAGAAGTGACTGAAACTCAGGTTCCCAAGTGTTTAGGTCACTTCTGAAAATGGGGCTTGGGTGCTTTTGAGAATTTTACCCCTGCCATTTTGTAGAATCTTGTTTCCACAAAGTTTGAATTTGGAGCCTAAAAATTGATTTAAATCTACCCCAGTAATACTGGGATTAACTATATGTGGGCACCACTGCCCTTTACTAGGCAGAATCAGCACTTCTCCCCTGTGTGTCTGAGATCACATAACTGCTAATGGCAAAAGCGGAGATTTTCAAACAGGTTGAAGGAAGTTGCTACGCTCCTTTGAAAATCCAAGCCTCAGAATAACTCCATTAATTCAAGTAGCACAGGATCTTCTCTCTCCACAGTAACTGTGAAGTTCCAAGAGGTTTAATATCATCTCACTATGCGATTGAGATTTTCAGACAGAAAGCACTAAGTGCTTCCAGAGGAGACATTTTACACGTGGGAAAATGGAGCCACAAGGCAGTGAAGTAACTTGTCAAAGGTCACCCAGCAGGCCAGTGGCAGCATCAGAAATAAAACCCAGGTCTCCTGATCCCCAGTCTGATGCCCTAACCACAGAGCCACGCTGCCTCAATATAAAATACAGCATCACATGAACATCTGCATTATACCCACCTGTATTCCTTTCACTCCTCCTTTAAACTTTGATACTTCCATGTGAATCTCGCAGTCCCCTATATAACTGAGAGAAAGTTCTCACGTTATTCCAGTGTTTGCAATACCCACACTTGAACAAAATGGAGCTGTAAAGAAGACAAGGGAAATGAGCATATCAACCCTAATGTAATATTGCAGAACTGGATGAGCGTGCACACGCTGCTGAGAAGCAGTGGCTAAATTCCTTAAACAAAAAAGGTGGGAATTTTTAATTTATTATAAACCTAAATATCAACTGGGGATGCTAGCATAGCAGCAATATGGAGCAGCATTTTTATTTCAAGCTTAATTCCCCACCCTTAGGCCTGGAGACGACAGCGTGCGCTCATTTCTACTAAGGGAATAAGGAGGGTTATTGGGGTACAAGGGAGTAAAGAAATAGCATGGTGCTCTCTCACAGCCCCTGCTAAGACTCTGATCCTGCACCAGAAGCCATGAGAACAGACTCCTGTGCCCATGCAGAGTCTCACTGAAGTCACAATCACAGCCTAATACACTATTTCACTTCTCTTGGCTCATGTCACACCTTTCAGGTCATCACAGCAGGCTGGGCCAGAGATACCTAATACAGGGGCAAAAAAAAAAAAAAAATCAACCTTAAAGAGAACCCAGTGGCCTTGAGGCGGACCCATAAGACAATAGGTCAATTATTGGGCAGTTACCATTGAGAGTATCAGACCCAGAATAAAATTCACGTGGAGTACAATAGTTTTGGAAGTTGACAATAACCTGAAAATAACCTATTTTTAATACTGTTCACTATAAGACTACAACTTCTTGATTTTTAAAACATGGCTGCCTTGCGCAGAGTGGTTTTCAAGTATGCTACAAAGATTCCGTTTTGCCGGATATTTAAAAAACAAACAAAAAACAACCCCAACCACGACATCTGAGGAGTAAGTCCCAGATTTTAATAATCTTTGGCAAATTCACAAGACACTACAGGCTCTAGAGAAAGAATTATTTTTTGGATTTATACACCCCCAAGATGAAAGCACACAACCAATTTAATTCCTGATGAAATCTGAAAAATAAACCAAACAAAATTCCATGCAATGTATTTACCTGGGGAAGGAGGGTGGAGGAAGAGAGAAACATCTACCAGATTAAGAGGTTTCTACTATAAAAATTGAAAGCTTAAATGTTGTAGCAGTGCAATTTTGCATGTCAATTTTCAGTATACCTTGTAAGGTAATACTGGTTAATCTTGAGTGATAATCACATTTAAAAAAAATTCTTAGTTTTCTGGTAAAGTGATGCATTTCTACAAATAAACTTTGGGCTCTATTTTGCAATCCTTACTCAGGCAGAGCTCCCACTGACTTCACAGGGAGTTGTCTGACTAAAGAGCCCAGAGGAAAGCTTGAAGTGAGCCCCCAAGTTTGCAATAAACAAACTAGGAATTTAGAAGGCAGTTATGACTAGTATGTGATGCAGAAGACACTATTTTGGTTTATAAAAATCCCTGGTCTTTCTGCAGAATCAGAAACTCTTCCAAACAGTCATTAATACCTTTTATTTCTAGCAACCACTTAGCTGCAGAACCGTGTTTAATATTCTCTCAGAATATTCTTTCCTGACAGAGATTTGTATGACAAAAGTTCTCTTGTGAACTATTCAGTGCGATCTGTACCATCAGATCATTATCGTTTAGGCGGTTCTAAATCAATATTACGTAGGAACTGCCATGCCAAGTCAGATCAGAGGTCCACCTCACCCACTGCCCTGTCTGACAATGGCCAGTACCATATGCTTCAGAGGACAGTGCAACAAACTCTAGTAGGGAGAGTTATGGAATGTCTTGCCCAAATGGGGAGTTTCTTCCCAATCTCCCTCAAAGGTTGGTTTATTCCCTGAAGCAGGAGGGTTGATAGCCCTCCAAAAACCCCTATTTTAATCTTATCCATATGAATGCCTAATTCTGTCTCAAATCTTGGTCTAATAGCTTGGAGGTAATGAGTGCCATGGATTAATTATGCGTTGTTAAAGAACAATTCTCCGCATATTGAATAGGACAGCACAAGGATAAATTGTACGGCCTTTGTGGTAATGCTACTGTTATTCACAGGCTCTGAATAATGGTAGCATCACACTGGGAAACTAAAAGGGATGCCTGACAGACTGGCACGATACTGGAATTTCCTGAACATACCTTAATTCCACAAGGTAATTCAGTTCAATGAACCCTTATTGAGTTAGGGTTTAATACCTTCAGGGTACATGGTATTAAAAATGGAATTGTATCTTCTCTAGTAGGGAGGGTGGATGCTAATGAACTTCCTCCTTACCAATCTTTGAAGCCATCACCCCCGGAGAGATTCATATATATTACTTCAAACTGGATTCTCCAAAGACCTAATGGACAAAGAAAAGACTTTTTGTTAAATAGCTTATGTTTAAACTGGCCCAGCACCTTCTGATCCAGCAAACAGACAGGTCCATGGAGGGCCCCAATCCTTAGGGAAGGATTGGAAGGACTAGGCCTACAGAGGCCTAATAAGAGTGTGTGCTTGTTCTGAGCTGAAGCTCGATGAACTTGTAACTGCAAAGAAACCCCTTTGGTGGGGTGATGCCCGGTAATCTTATTAGCATGCATGTAGGTGCGTTTATTGTTTTAGTAGGCCTTCTCGGTAATGGTTTTTACCTTAAGAATAAAAAGTAGGCTTGCTTAGAAAGAACGGTGTGGTAACTTATAGCTGTAGCAATCACTCCATTATCAGTCTCTGAAGAGAAAGGAAGAAGGTAGATTCTCTGTAACTTGAAGTCTTTAAATCATGGTTTGAGGACTTCAGTAACTCAGCCAGATGTTAGAGGGGTCTATTACAGGAGCGGGTGGAGAAGGTTATGTGGCCTGCAGTGTGCAGGTGGTCAGACTTGATGATCATAATGGTCCCTTCTGGCCTTCAAATCTATGAGCAAAGTTTGTTTAAGCAGACTGCCTCTGCTGTGAAATACACAGTGAAGGCAAGGAACTGTACAGTCTGGACATATCGTAGTCAGAAGGCAGTGAGATGTGTCTCCAAGAGAGGCTACAGATGGGAGCTGGAACCCTAAGACTTGTTGGACCACTAAGGGGAAATACAGGAGCAGCTGCCCTGAACTGGAACAGGCTAGTTTTAAGATATTCTATTGGTAGGCTTTTCATTTCTGGAGTGAAAGAAGAACATACCACATTGGGCGTTCAGGTGAAAGCACATTCTCCTTAGTAGGGTTTGTCAAAAAATTGACAATTACAAAATCTATTGCAAGGAAGTCTTTAAACCAGCTCCTAGACTTTTTGAAAGATTTCATGCAGTCTACATTTCACCGTAAAAATTTCTAATAAGTTTTTCATGAAAATCTGCATTTTTCTATCAGCTCTATTCCCTACAATCCATCAGTTGCACTATTTAGAAATGAAGCAGCAGCCCATTCCAGCGCTAAAGAAGATTCATTCATTGTATATAAACTTCACTCTTACTATTAGTTCGTCACTTACTGGAACTAGTGTCTGTCACAGTTGCTCTATAGTTTACATGATATATTTCCTCTCTGCATACACGTGCATCTCTTCCTGTGTTTTGGAGGAATTGAGTCTGTCATATCCTGCTCGGTGTCAAAACTGATTTGTTCAGTTAGTAACAGATTACATGTTTGCTCGCTCACCTGCAGCTTTAGGCATTAGCGGAACAATTCTTACTGCTCTGATCCCCATCCTACCTCTCCCAAACCCTGTCTACTCTTTTGCTTGACCGGTCATGTGTGAGAAGCAAGACTGGAAGCTCTTCAGGGTAGTGGTTTATCCATACTGTGCTGCAAAAAAATAAATAAAATGCTTTCTCAATTTCCCTTTAAATTCTTGCATGAACATAGTGTCTATTGACGGGTACTGTGGTGGTGGGGGGCGGGGGATAAAAACAAAACCCCCACCCCACCCCACTCGCCTGCCCACCCACACCACTCCTCTCTTCCAGCAATCAAATGAGTTCACTGCACTTGTATTTATCATACACCTACAACCCTATGGCTGCAGAAGACTGAATCACAAGCAGGTGTGTGAACAAGAGAACCCACAGAATAATTTCCCTTCTGATTATTTCATCACAGAAGGGTTTAATGCAACCAGGGACTCTATACATCCTTTGCTAGAAGATTACAAGGCCTTCAACATTCTTTCCATATGAATATCCTTCCTCTCAGAGAAACACTTCGCACTGCTATAAACACCTTTCTAATAGACTTTGTTTCTAATGGGTACAGTCGATAGTTAGTTTTGCAGTTTCTTAAAACAACTGAACGATTATCCTGAAGCAAAGCAGCTACAGGATATAAAGTGGCTGCACTTGAAAAGTTCCTTTTGTTTTGAAAGATTTTATCAGTTTAGAGAATCTAACTCAGTGTTTTGGGAGCCAAGTCAGGTTTTTTCCTCAGTTCTGACATTGTTAGGTGCTCCCTGGAAGAAGTTTGCATCTTCTGACCACCTGCAGAAACCAGATTCCTCCCTAAATGTAGTTTGAATGCTGTACTATTTTGCAATGAACAAATGGGATCCATACACCTAAAGCTTTTGAACTGGATAAATGATGGGAAAACAAAAACACTTTGTATGTAACTCAAAAAGAGCAAGTAGTGATTTTACCTAACGTTTCTTCTTAAAATCGCTTGAGCTGTTCTAAGATTGACCACAGCTTAAAGTATTTTAAGATTTGCTTTGACATTTTAAATCTGAACATTTAGGCAGTGTGGTTTGATGGGCAGAGCAGAGGATTGGGAAAGAGGACCTTTGGGTTCCATTCCTGGCTCTGCCAAAGATTTCATGCATGACCTGTGGGCAAGTCACAAGTTCTGTGACTCAGTTTCCCCACCTGGAAAAAGGGTTGTATTTATGTCTCAAGAACATGATAAGAAATAATTAGTGTCTATCAAACGCCTTGTGATACTCTGATGCTATGTAAACGCAAGCTATTATTAACAGACTTAATTTGAGCAACATTCTTCAAGCATCTGTTGTTTCCCTTGGTAATTATGAGTAATATGGAGACCAGAAATTTAGTTATGGGTCACACTTGTAGTCTGCTAAGCATACACGTCACTGATAGTTTTCTTCCTTAAAGGTAAACCATCCCAAAGTGATGCTTATTAAACTTTACTAAGAAGAGGTGGAAGCAACAGCTAAGACAAAAAGTCCTTCCCCACCCAGGCTAGGAGTCAGGAAACTGCTTCCACGGCCAGTTCTGCCATGGATTGTTGTGGGACGCTGGCCAAGGCAGTGTCTCGGTACCCTAGCTGCCCCGTGTGTAAAATGGGGACAATAATCCTCCCTCACAGGGATGCTGTGCAGCCAAAATTCATTAGTGTTTACAGGATGCTTCAAGATCTTTGGATGCTACCTAGACACAAAGCATCTTAATAACCGATGGCAGAGGCTGAGCAATTTTTAAGGGAAAAGGAATGATGTCACTGGATAATGATTTCCTGCAGCTCAAGTTAACAAATGCCAAGATAAAGGAGTCATGTTTATTTTTAAATTTGGAGTCACTCATTCTTTAACACCTACTACTACTTACCTGTTAGTAACCCTGCTATTAGGCCAAATGACTAATGGAGATGAATGATAACTGTCCAGTACTGAGACCTGAAAAAAAAGAGTTCCCAAAGCCTTATGCCCATGCAGAGTTCCTATGACTTGACTGAAGTCTGCATGGGTGTAAGGGTCCACACACAAACACACACATCCCCTTTTCAAAGGCCTGGGTTTGAAGTCTAAAGAGCAAACAGATTGACAGCAAAAACATATCATTTCTGATCACTCACTTTAACCCAGAACTAGAGGGGGAGGGATATCAGACTACCATAGCATTACCTACAGACTGATAACCGTTAAATAAACAAACACGCTACCCTTTTATTAGTAACCTCTTCGTACTACTGACGTCTTAATTTTATTTCACCTTCTATTATAAGTGTGATGGAATTGTTTAAAATAGTCATAGGTGTACCAAGTGTCATTGACCAAAAGGAAACATGAGAGGAAAGTAATTTAACTGGAGAAAAAACAGCTGTAGGGAACTACCACTAACGAGCAATGGCCAACTGAACAAATATAAATTCAATTCTGTATATTAGGTACATGAGCTTTACTCATGTCCCAATCTGAAGGGCACTTCCTCTGCTAGCTGCAGTATCACGTGCATGGACATCTTGCCTCCACAACTACGAGTGCTAGAGTTAAGGCCAAGTTCCATCTCCCTCTCAGTCTCCATTTCTATTTGGAATAGAATTCCTTTGAGGAAGAATTCTCCCCACACGTGATCTCGAGTTTGAAGAACGTTTGAGTGACACAGGTTCAGTTGCTTGAGATACGTGAACAGGAAAAACCAGACACCAACACACTTCACCATGACATGCACACGTTCTGACTAGAACTCTTCACTGCATGACCCCAAAGAAGAAAAAGACTGAAGCTAAAATCTTCCACAATTGGATTATTTTCTAGTTCTGAGAGAGAGCCAGGGTCTGCAAGCAAAGGCAGAGGAACGGATGTAGTTTTACTGAATGAGGGGCTCCCGGCTATGAAAAGGCCAGCCAGAGCAGACTCTGCTCCACTGCATGTTTAAATGGTGTTCTATAGCAGTCTCTCCATGGCACTAGTTTGGGTACAGGGAGGGATATGGCCAGGAGTCTGTCACTACCTGGACCAAACTGATTAACACCTCCTCACCCAGAGATGGGAAGCTCAGGGGTTACTGATGCTACTATAGTTCAGAGGAGTGACATGTGTGAACGGGCAGAAGATATCACTGAAGGACAACTCTCACCAAGCAAACAGAATTTGTCAGCTTACAAGCACAGCTGATGGCTAAATCTCAAAACAGACCCAATATCTGCATATATTTATTGGCAAAATACATGTGGTTCCTGCTTATTTTCACTGGGGTCTGTTCCCAAGTCTGACATCAGTGAAAAGGTAGGTACCCATTTGTCAAATATAAAGGGAAGAGAAGGGTAACCACCTTTCTGTATACAGTTCTGTATCCCTCCTGGCCAGAGGCAAAACCCTTTGGGGGGGGACAAAGGGTTTGTCTGTCTGTGTGATGCTTTTGCCGGGAACAGATCAGGAATGCAGTCTCAGAACTTCTGTTAGTTAGTAAAAAGAAAAGGAGTACTAGTGGCACCTTACAGACTAACCAATTTATCTGAGCATAAGCTTTCGTGAGCTACAGCTCATGAAGTGAGCTGTAGCTCACGAAAGCTTATGCTCAGATAAATTGGTTAGTCTGTAAGGTGCCACTAGTACTCCTTTTCTTTTTACAAATACAGACTAATACAGCTGCTACTCTGAAACCTGTTAGTTAGTAAGTAATCTAGCTAGAAATGCATTAGATTTTCTTTTGTTTAATGGCTGGTAAAATAAGCTGTGCTGAATGGAATGTATATTCCTGTTTTTGTGTCTTTTTGTAACTTAAGGTTTTACCCAGAGGGATTCTCTATGTTTTGAATCTGATTACCCTGTAAGGTATTTACCATCCTGATTTTACAGAGGTGATTCTTTTACCTTCTCTTCAATTAAAATTCTTCTTTTAAGAACCTTATTGATTTTTCATTGTTCTTAAGATCCAAAGGTTGGGTCTGTGTTCACCTGTACAAATTGGTGAGAATTTTTATCAAGCCTTCCCCAGGAAAGGGGGCGTAGGACTTCGGGGGATAATTTGGGGGAAGACGTCTCCAAGTGGGCTCTTTCCCTGTTTTGTTTAACACGCTTGATGGTGGCAGCATACAGTTCAAGGACAAGGCAAAGTTTGTACCTTGGGGAAGTTTTTAACCTAAGCTGGTAAGAATAAGCTTAGTGGGTCTTTCATGCAGGTCCCCACATCTGTACCCTAGAGTTCAGAGTGGGGAAGGAACCTTGACACCATTGATCTAACTAGGCCTGTAGCACACAACTCCATCTTAGAGCACTGGCTGAATCTTGAATAGACACTGAGCCAAATTTCCTGTCTGACCAACAGCCACTACCATCTTATGAACAGACACGAGAAATCCCCCACACACACACCCCACCATGCTAAGATTAGGTGTAATCATGACTTCTTTAATCAATTTTATGTTTAGAGTCAGTGGGTCAGATTCAGACTTAGTGTAAGCTGCTGCACTTTTTCACATTGGAAGATAATGGAGAAGCTAGCACAGTTCAAGCAGGTCTCTCCTTTTTATTACCAGCTCTGACAGTGCAGGGAATTACCAAGCTAGTCCGAGTTCATAGGTAACAATAGCAGCGTCTATCATCCGCATTCTTTGGGGTGCATAACTGGATAGGCTGGCTTTTCTATCCCCCTGAATCCACCCTTCACCAGGACAATTCTCTTAATTTAAAGAGATGAACTCACAAATAACTTCAGTAAGACATGAGGATGATTGCACGTTCCATCCTAGCAGAGACTACCCTATTTACAATGGAAGTCTACCTCTCAGCAATATCCAAGCACACCCATTTTCATAGCTTTTCTTCTGCATCCTGGGGAAACACAGCCAAGGGGCAAAACCCACCCTAGCTTATTGTGCTGTTTCTCATCGCTACCATGTGCATTAGTTCCTGAAGCGACTGTCCAACCAATCCAATAGACAGCTGGTTTGCAGAAACAAAAGCCAATATATTACTTATTTTTAGAGCAGTTGGGTGCACAGCACTGTCCAGGACATACAAGAGACACAAGACAAGCCTGAATAGACAAGATATGCTGGATGATCCCATGACAGTTCAGTTATGTTTTGGTCAATATGATTGCGTAAGACCTGGTTCAGCAATGCTGAAAAGTTTCATGGAAGAAGCAGGTCTTCAAGAGGGACCTGGATAAGGAGTGGAGTGGCCAACTAGGGCACAAGAGGGAGACTGTTCCAGGATAAAGGTGCATATCTAAAAAAGCACAACTGCACGAGTGGGAGGATCCAGACGGAGCAGGGAAGGGAGGCTTAAGAGCCGCAGGAAAGGGAGGTGTGATGTAAGCAGCAGAAATTCCTGCCTGCCTTTAAGGCTCTGCAGGGTAATGACCTTACTGTGCAAGGCGTGATACATGAACACAGACTTGCTAAATGTCCTCAAAATGGTCTGACTGTAACAGAGGGAATTCTACAATTGTTACATCAGAGAGCATGTTGTAACATTGCCAGTCTTGGTATAAGAGTAAACAAGATGGAATTTTACAGTTTGCTAAGGGAGATGCACATTTCCTGTTAATTTTGGTGAGGTTTTCCACAGACACACAATGTAAAGGCAGACGCAGTTCTTGTTTGAGTGATGCTACTGTCCACATCACTACATGTTCTTTGTTGCACACTGCTGTTGTGGCATTACCATGCAGGAAAGCAGCTTTCATTAGGGGACTATCACCCTTCGGAAGTTTCAAAACTGTAGGCATTCACAAGAAAACATTTTCCTCTATGATCCTACCCCTTCAATGTAACTGAGAAAGGAGCTTAAGTATGAAGTGTTTGAGCTGCTAACAAAAACAAAACAAAACAAAATCATTAAAAATTGCCACTCTAGGACTGAAGGGTAGAAAATGTTGTCCCTGTATTTAAAAAAGCTCTATAGATGATCCTCTGCTCAGTATGCGGTTGAGGTTAAAAAAAGCAAGATGTTGTGTTGCATAAGGAATGGGTGATGAACAATATTGTTACAATGCCTTCCTATAGGTAAATCAAATCAATAGAGCAGCCTCATCTGGAATATCAATCACCTCATTTCAAAAGTGATATTGCAGAACTAGAGGGGAGGAGAATAAGGAAGATGAGAATAATCCAGGGCCTGGAAAGACTCATATGAAGAGAGACTGAAAAGACTGGAATTGTTTTCCTTAAAAAGGGGATGAATAGAATAATGAATGGTACAGAGATGGTGGATTAGGAACTTCAGTTCCCCCCTCCCCTCCATCTCATAACACAAGAACAAGGGGACACTCCAAGGGGGGGCGGGGAATTCAAAGCCAATCAAAAGGAAATATTTTTTCCTACATAGAATGATTAAACTGTGAAACTCACAGCCAAAGGATGTCATTGAGGACAAGAATTTAAAAAGATTCAAAGAGGAATTGGATATTTTTATGGACATCAAGAACATCCAGCAATGTTATAATTAAAAATAACAAAAAGTTCTATGGATGGGATATTAAGCTTCATGCTTCAGGGAGTAAGCCAATCTCTACCTAGCATAAGCCAGGAGGAGACCTACTGTGGGGGCCAGACTATCCCATACCTGCCTATTGCACGGTTCGTACTTTCTTCTGAAGCATCGTGCACTGGACACCATCATACAGAATACCAGACTGGATGGATCTCAGGTCTGATCCACTGGAGCACTTGCTATATTCCTATGTAACTGCTTGAAGGGCAGCAAGTTAAGAGAGTTTAATATGAATAATTCAATATTACCTTATTTGCAAGTCCAGGATCACTTGTCTACTATCAATTTCCTTAGTATAAGTCTTTACTCCATTGATTTTAGGGCACTGAAAGAAGGAGAGACACATACAAGATATAGCACAGTTAACATATTTTAAATTAGGGCCAACTGAAGACTTCTACCTGCTTTATTCAACCCAGGTACATTCTTTCATTAAAAAGTTACCTAAAGTTAATAGTCTAAAATAGTGAGTGAATTGGAAAGTTTAAAGGAAGATGTAGCACAAACTTGTAAAAGTGAAACAAGTTGGTGTTTTTTTGGGCGCACTTTTCTTACCCTTGATTTTCTCAAAAATCTGAGAGGAGTTGCACAGCTAGATCTAGAAGCATGGGAGCCTCAACAGTGCAGTACCCCCTGGCTCCCTCTACTATTCTGCAAGATCAGTACATGAGTCCAAGTCCTGCTGGGCAATCTTGATGGCCTCAGACAAGCCTGGTTCCAGATGAGCGATGCCACATTTCAAGGATCATAAGGAAACTTCTTTAAACTTTTAATGAAGGGGTGACATACAGGGATGCTGATAAGAGGGTCACCTTTACTGCCTAGCATCAGTCATAAATTATGCCAGGCTAGGGTTACAGTCACTGGGAAGGTATTGTGTCCTCCGAATCCAGATACAGTCTTCCTCCTTTTTGGTTAAATAAGGGCTTATTTAAAAGCAAAGGAAACTGAGGACAGGATGACTCCAATAGCAGCTGGATTAGGACTGATGCAGTTAGTTTTCTAGTATTATAGAAATAAAGGAACTGTACACTAGAATCCCAACATTCACCGTCCCCCCCTCTCCGATTTGGGAGCAAAGCAGAACAAGATTGGTCTGTAACCCTTCCCGGTGACTTCACCTACCTTCTCTCCAAAGTGAATTTTGGTAAAGGTACATGTTTTCAGGTGCACATTCTTGGCTCTGATCTTTGGTTCAATCTTTTCTTTAAGCGTTTTTTCCAGGACTGTCCCAAAGTACGGCCAGGCCTGCGCAAGGACCTATAGAAAGCACAAAAAACACAGTGTGGATTCTTTGTACAAGATGCATCCAGTTAAAGAAAAACTTAACTCCACGCTACACAGCACATATGGCTATTGGCCCTCTACTTTGTAATAAAACTAGTTTTTATTCACACCTTCAAGAGGATTTATTCCAGTTCCTGAGATGATGGTTAAAAAAAGATTTAACACATACTGTTTGTGACAGATACAATGGACACATGACAGCCGTGAGACTATCCTATCAACTTTGTAAATGTTCTTTGTATCTTTATGAACTAGGGATTATATTTGGGGAACTGGGGAAGATTAATGCAAACCCCTAGGCAGGTAGCCAGCCTGGAGAAGCTTCACCTGAGGCAGGTGGGAGGGGTGCACCAAAGAGACTGTTTTTAGCTGGTTGGAGAAGTCTGGCAAACAAAGGACTGAAAATCTGTGACCACCCTGAAATGGGGGTGGGAAGAGGAATGTGTGGCTCTGATCACATCCAAGCTCTAGTGTGACACGATGACCAAGGGGGTCAGACCTTGCAGCACTGTATCTCCATCAGGGTCTCTGTGTGGAAGATGGGGGACTCCCTGGTGAAATCAGGTCTTCATAGAAGCTGTTCACTGTTGTAAGATACATTTTTCTCTGTAATGCTTTTGTTCTGTATAGTACTGTACTTTGCTTTACGAAGGGTGACTGGTCATTGATTAACCCTGTCATTGCCCCGGAGAGAGACCAGAGCTACAGATGCCAAGTTAAATTCCAACCTGTTGTGCATTGCAGGAGGAATCGCAACCTAAATCCCTGGTCTAAAAAGGAGGGAGCTGTGGGACTCTGACTGGAGAAAGGTCTCAGGCCTCTAGCTGTCATCTAAGTGAGGTGGCCTCAAAAAGGCCACAAAGGGGTCAGAGGTGCAGTTACCTCAGGAACTGTAACGCTATTAACCTAGGTCATTTTGCTGAACGAGGAGCTTGGTTTCAGAGCAAAGCTTCCACACCCGATTAGAGATTGGTGGTGCCCAACATGAGACACCTTACAAAGTACTTCAGCCTCGGAAGTTTCTGGACACTGATCTTCTGAGAATCTGGCCCCTTTGAGGTGCCTCATATCAGGCACCTAGAAAAATAAAATAAAAATAATTTCTGAAAATTTTGGCCTTGTTCTACTTCTAACTGTTCCTATTAACTCAACAAGCAAACATGACAGTTCTCCTCCCACAAGAGCTGGCAATTCAGACTGGATGAGACAGCAATAAAGGGTGACAGTGTGCAGCAGGAGTAGGAAAGATCATAGATGAATTACTGCTACACAAGCATGTTCGTTCCTGGTATTTAGGTTTTAAGCAGCATCTGTAGTGCAGTGGTTAACGAAGGAAGACTGGAAGTCTGAGTTTTCAGGAGGGGTTTCTTATGTTCGCCAGGAGAGAAGGCCCAGCCCTCATGAACAAGACAAGCACTCAGCTCAGACTGAATCTGCACAGATTTCGTGTGCTCAAAGGTTTAAGCAGAGGCAGGGCTGGCTCCTGCTTTTTTGCCGCCCCAAAAAAAATTGGGGGGGGGGAAAGAGAGCAGGACCTGCTGCCAAAGAGGGAGTGAAGGACCCGCCGCCAAATTGCTGCTGAAGACGCGGACGTGCCGCCCCAATCACGGACAGAGTGCTGCCCCTTTCTGTTGGCCGCCCCAGGCACCGGCTTCCTTCGCTGGTGCCTGGAGCCAGCCCTGAGCAGAGGCATTAAATCTGATCACTCCCTAAAATAGCAAGGTGTTGTTTTTATTATATTTGTATGTTTAAGTCCGTGGTAAGGAGCAACTCCAGAGTAGAGACCGTTCACTAAAAATAATTTTCCAGATACAGCTCCATTAACACCTTCTCACCTTGTTCAGCCATTCCATCCGCTCAACATCAGGGGAGCGGACCTAGTGACAAAAAAAAAAAAAAAATAACGTATTACATCGTGCAGTGCACATAACTATGGAGCTTTATGCAAGAGTAGCTGGGATGTGGAAATAGAGCTCAGGTTTGGAGGCATGCAGTCAATTGACAATCTCACGTCCCCATTTGTCTTCTATTATTACACGGTTACTTCTGAAATGGCATGAATTCAAAACAACTTTGAAAATTGGAGAATTTGTTTGAAATCAACAAGATGAAATTCAATAAAGACAAGTGCAAAGTACCACACTTCAACAACAATCAAATGCACAAATACAAAATGGGGAACAACTGGGTAGGTGGCAGTACGGTTGGGGCTATAGGGGATCACAAATTGAATATGAGTCAACAACATGGTGCAATGGCAAAAAAGGCTATTATTGTGGGGGGTATTAGCAGGAGTGTCGTATATAAAACATGGGAGAGAAATGTCACGCTTTACTTGGTACTGGTGATGCCTCAGCAGGAGTATTATGTCCAGTTCTGAACAAACTGGAGTCAAGAGGAGAGCTACAAAAGTGACATGAGGCAAGGTCCAAAAACAAACAACAAAAATATATACACCACACACCCCACACAAACAAAAAACAAAACCATGATTTTTGGAAAATAAAATAATTTTTTTTTAAAAATAAACCTGTTGAAAATTAAATCTGAATTTTAATATTAAATGTTGAGAAGCTTATGTATCAAACACATTTAAAATGATTTTATTAAATAAAAGTTGTTATGTGTTTAATTAAATTCCATTTACCATTCTAATGAAGGTTAATGTAAATCATGAGCAAAAATTAATAAGCAATAGTATATTATATCATTCACCATTTTCTAAAACGTACAATTCTGAAATTAAGCTACATAATTGCTTAAATAAATGTATATAGTTATAGTGTACCCTCCTAAGTACCAAATCTAGTGTAAAATCTCTATTTAGCTTTGCAAATCAACAAATTTTAATAGTTCTATCAACCAATGAGAATGCACCTTTCTTGAGAAAAACAAGAAGTACAAATGTAGAAGTTGATTCAAATCGATTATTTCAATCAAGGCTTCTCACTTGATTTAAATGGCTGACTTAAATCAACCTGAAAAAACTGGGTATGGTTAGTCTTGAGAAAAGGAGACTGAGGGGTAACCTGATGACAGTCTTCAAACATATCAGGGGCTGTTGGAAAGCGGACAATGATCAACGTTCATGTCCTACCTTCAGTGGATAAGAAGTAATGGGCTTAATCTGCAGCAAGGAAGATTTAGGTTAGATATTAGGAAAAAAAAAAAAAAACTCTTTAACCATAGTTCTAGTTACGATGTGCAAAGGGCTTCCAAAGGTTGTGGAATCCCTTTAGAGGAGGTTTTTAAAAACAGGTTCAACAAAATGTGTCAAGGATGGGCTAGAATAGATTTACTTGGTCATGCCTTAGTGCAGGGGCCTGGTCTCAAGGTCCTTTCCAGCCCTACATTTCTATGATTCTTTATTCATACCATATAGCCTTTAGGCCCATTCACATGATTAATGGGAAAACTACATACCACCACCAATAAAGCAGCATTAGCAAAGAGTTCCCTTTCCCCTCTTCATTATGCAATGGGAAACTGAGGCACTAAACCAGTTCTGATCACAACAGGGCCACAGTATATTGAGAGAGAGAGAGAAAGAAATCAGTTTCAGACATTTACTTTGTGGTTTGTGAATAGATCAGCCCATTGCCATTAGTGAAGTAATCCAGTGCCAGAGACACGGTGGGAAAAATAAACATTATCTGAAAAATTGCAACTTGTGACACATGGCCAGAAAGGGTTAAGCATCCTGCAGGATAAGTGACCCAAATTCAACCTCTAGGGACATATTTTAGATAATATATATATTTTGTTAGAGGTTAATCATGTAACCAAAGGGGGCTCCTGTCTATGCTGCATTCTGTTAATTCAGAGATCAAAAAGGGGATTTTAACATTTAAATGAACTGTAACAATAGTGCTATCGCTGTATTCATCTCTCTTTGAAACGTACAACAAGTCACCTGTGAATGGTGGAAAACAGGCAATTGCCTTATGTTACTCCCTGTAGCTAATTACTGGTGATGCTTAGGAAACCTGTCTACTTCAAAGTCTCCATGATTGCCTATTGTTTACCTCAGGTTTCAGAGTAGCAGCCGTGTTAGTCTGTATTCGCAAAAAGAAAAGGAGTACTTGTGACACCTTAGAGACTAACCAATTTATTTGAGCATAAGCTTTCGTGAGCTACAGCTCACTTCATCGAAGTGAGCTGTAGCTCACGAAAGCTTATGCTCAAATAAATTGGTTAGTCTCTAAGGTGCCACAAGTACTCCTTTTCTTTTTGTTTACCTCAGGACTCTGAGCTGTGAAGAGAAGTCCTGGAACTGTATAAAGGTGACTTGGGTCCTGATCCTTTTTATCTCAGATATGCTTGATGCTTTATGCAGGGGAGGCTTAGTCATGGGACTGTAGATCTCCAGTCCCATCTGGATCACCCTGAATATGAACATTGGACTATAACTCATGGACTAATTCTGAAAGAACTCTTTGCAACTACAAAGCTCATCATCTCTACTACCTATCTGATCTCAGAACCGTACTCATGTCTGTATGTATACTGATCTTTTAACCAATACTTTTTTTTTTTAAATTCAGTTTAGTTAATAAGAATTGGCTGCAAGCACGTAAGATCTGAAATATTAACTAACCTGGGAGGTAATGTGTCTGATCCTTTGGGATTGGTAGAACTTTCTTCTAGGATGAAGAAGATTTTCAGTAATCCTCATCATATCCGACTTGGATGTCTGGGTGGAGGCCTAAGGCTGGGTTGCTTTAAGTGAATGGTGTTTTGGCTTCTGGGTAATCAGTAAGGTATTACAGACGCTGTTTGAAGCTAGCTTGGTGGATCTAAGTATTGGAATAACCATCAGCTTTGGGGATTGTCTGCCCCATTATTTGCAGTTTGCCCTAAGTAAGTAACTTTGGTGTGGCTCCCCTAGAATCCCAGTCACACAAGTATAACATGCATTTTTATATATTCCTCAACATCCATGCATCAGAGCTTTAAAGATGCTACCTGACTAACTCAGGCAGTAAAAAACAATGAGAAGTCTATTGAGTAGCCTGGATTTATGCAAAACACAAAAAACCATTGCAGCATTTTCTCTCATAACCTTCTTCAGAAGTCAGCATTTATAACAGTCGAGTTTAATAGAAATTCACCAAGAATAAACCGTGTTAGAAGGTTATGGGCTAACAGAAAACCCGGAGTTAAAAATCTCCTTTTAAAGAAAGCCTTGTGTCCATCAGGAGTTCAGCTCTCATGCCCACCTCTTAGACCATCTCTCCCCAGCACCACTGGGGACTGGGCAGGGGAGGAAGAGATGGGGATATTCGGGTGGAGGAGGGGAAGAAGAGGACAGAATGCCAAACCTATTTATCTATTTTTCCCTTGACAAAGTAGCCAAGCTATTGCTATATTTCTGCTGCCACCTTCTTTAAAAGATGGAGTCAATTTTCATCCTTGCAGGAAACAGACAGCCATCCCAGCATCACACTCTATACAGCCAATTACAGTGATCTTTAATAGAAAAAAAATCTGTTTGCATAGAATACATACAAAATAAAGGGAAAAAGCCACAGAACACGCAATAATTACAAATGAATTTCAACTAGTTGACAGGACAAGACAGGCACAAAGCTAGTATTGCAAAGCATGGAAACAGCTACAGTATAGATGAACAAAGCTTGCCTCTCAACCTAAGACTGGTCTGGTCTTTTTTAGCTTATCAGCTCAGAGTGTTTTAGCCCACATCTCAGTCCTTCTCATATGTACCCCAGACACATATGACCTGAAAAGGACGTGCCTAGCCAATTGAAAATACAGTACCCCATTGAGGAGGGTGCCCCACTGGAGAACAGAGAATGGCTTGGACAAATGTAGTTCATTTGACACAATTAGGTTGGCCTCTCATTGTTTCAGTATCCATTCCGAATGCTCGCAAGTATACCAACATGTATGTAATTCAAGTCTCCATTCTCCCCTTCCCCTTTCTTCGCCCCCGCCGCCTCAAAGCCACCAAAAGAATTCACTCTTGGGGAAGGTGATCAAAAAGTGGTTTGCCAAAGAGGCTAACAAGATTTCATGCAGTTTGACATCTCATTATCATTCAAATGCATACAGCCACCAGTACCAGGCTAACAGTCATACAGACTAACAGACAACAGAATTCAGAACTTCCCAACATTTACAGAGTGCCATTTATAGGGGATGGCAAGACACCACTCTCAGCCAAACCCAAGGAATATCAGCAAAAAGAAAAAACTTGGGTGAGCAGAGAAATCTGTGTTTCCACTTACAGGCTTGGCCAGAAATTTATGTCAAGCTTTCCTTTTTGAAAGCGCTACAGCCTCTGAAAGACTTTCTGCCTTCACTCGTGATGCTCTAGAGTGGATGCTTCACACTGACTAGTGATGCTCCAAAATGCACTGCTGCGGGACATCATAAATATCCTGCATTTCAAGTGAACCCAGAAGAGCCAGTGGACTTTAGAGGCCATAAGCAAGATAATCAAGAAAGCAAGTTAAACTTATTTCTGCCCTAGAAGTCTGGTTCTCCTCACCCCTTGCCACCAGAGCCTTAGTGATGGCCCTCGCAAAAATATTTTTGCATGTCTCAGTTTTGCCATTCACCCTCACTGCACTGATTTTAATTTCACAGTGCTTTACAGATTCTCCTGAGATGTTCCTTGCTTCTGATTACTTTCTGAACATGCGAGTTGTTCTCACAGAATGAATTAAACAGTATTATGAAACACAGGCACTGGTTCTTCAGTATGGCCATGGAGTGCTGAGCACAAGCCCCGAGGCGGTGGCAAAGTGGAGGGGCACAGCCATGGCAAACAGAGAACTATTTTACTGGGATCACTTTTCCAGGCATCTCATTTTGCTAGCCCAGGGCTTGCCAGGGAAGATGTTTCTGGCTGTTTCCACACAGGCAGTGGGACAGTCTTCAGCTGTAACCGAACCACATCATCATCACTCAAATCAACTCTTAATTTAACACTGGTTGCAGTTAAGGCAGCAGCTCCAGGGGCTGCCCGGCAAGTGTGTCTGTCTCTCTCTCTCTCACCCCCCCGCCCCCACCCAAATGGGATGCTGCAAAACTCTACTTGCAGAGACAGGTGAAGTGGGGGCAGGGCACCCAAAAGGAGGAAGAATGGGCTGGAGACCCTCTAGGGAGTGTGACAGAAAACAGAAGTAGATGTGCTAAAGGAAGAGAGGAGGTGCCTGCCCTGCAAGGCCCCACATGAGTACTAGGGTTTAGAATGACCAAGGCTACAATCTTGATGTACTGTTTGAAACAATATTACATTAAAGCACACTAGGGAACAAACGCACTCAATGCTAAACCAGAGGCTCATTAACAAGGATACAGGGCTTAAAAACAAATTACATCATTTTTATACTCATAATAAAAATTAAATATTCTATTTAGATAAAAATTTTGGGACGTGCCCAGTGAAATCTTCTCATTTTACTACGAAAGAAAGCCCCAAAAAACCCTGATACTACAGAACTCAAAAATTGCTGAAAATAACACCCCCACAATGAAATTAATAAACCCAGAAAAACAGATGCCCTAGGTACAAGGTAGTGGTCAGGTAAATTTAATTTTACTCTTGCAAGCTATTGAGAGTTTCTGTATCATGTTGCAGGATAGGCCTGTCTCACAAATAAATCTTTGTTAATTTTGCTAGTGAAGGCAGGTGTCTAATTATCACTCTGTAGAAGTGATGGGTATAATTAAACCAAGTTCTTTCAAAAACCAGCAGCATACCTTGAACTGAATCTCCTGGACAAGGATGGATATTCAGCCTAATTCAGTCACATGCAATTTAGTTGAGGTTGGTCCCGCTTTGAGCAGGGGGTTGGACTAGGTGACCTCCTGAAGTCTCTTCCAACCCTAATCTTCTATGATTCTACTGGGCACACAGTATTCAGAGAGAGAGAGCGCGAGCGTGCAAGCATGTGAGAGAGAGTAAGGAGTGGCAGACTGTCATGCTTCTTAGAGAATGAAAAAATCCATGAAGTAGAGGGTTTGAATGCTTATTCTAAGATAAAGAAACCAGATAAAACTATTTTCCCTTGTTTCCGAATAGATATGAATGGTACCCAATCGATCAAATGCATGCTTCTCAATTCAGGAATGTTTAGAGTGCTTTGAAATCCTCAAATAGAAGTGCAAATTATTTACCTTTTATTCGACCTTGCTTTAGGATTTAGTTAGGTTGTTTTTTTTAAGTCATCATCAGCTCCAGTTATTAGATTGAAAGCAAAGTGGTGTCAAGGGTGTTTCTTTAAAATAAATTTGTTTTGATGTTCTAAATGGTAATAACTCTTCTTTAGTAAGAGACAGGCACCCAGGTTTACTAAAATGCCAATCTACCCAGCTAAATTTACACAATAAAGCAGGAACACTGCATCTGAGGTGATGATCAATACAGATGAAACACTACTGACATTTAACATGAAGGAGGATTACAAGAACCAGATGATCTCCACCTTTAGTGTCAGTCTGTCATCATGCGTGGAAAGGTCCTTGGAGAGAGTCATAGAGTCAGCCAGTTCTCAGTTTCAAGGCAATAGTTATTTATAGTAAGGCGCCCCAGAGCCATCCCATATTTGATCTCTAGTTGAATGGATTAAGAAATTTATATTTGCGTTCGGTGAACAGTCCTCACTGGGGGCAGTGTCTCCAGGTGAGGTTTGAGATGCATTAATGGAGGGGTACTGAGAAGCTTGTATTGCTGCAGCCCTTCGTTCTGCAGATTAACAGATTACTTTAGATTACCAATGCTCCTGGACAAAAGGAGCAAGTATCTTTTTGAAGATTAAGAAACCTATGTTTGATTTTTCATTCCTTCCCCACCCTCACATTTGCGTTCTGATAACCACGTAGCATTGTTTCAGATATTGAAATAGGGGTTGCCTGGCCAGCATGGGCCATTGTAGCAGTAAGTCATACAAGAGAAGGGGCATTAAAGGGGAAGAATTGCCCAGTACTTAGGGCACTAGCCTAGGACTTGGAGACCTGGGTTCAAGTTCTGACCCTGTTCTGCCACAGACTTCCTCTGTGATCTTGGGCAGTGTCTCTGCCTTAGTGACATCTGCAAAATGATAAGAGGAGCACTGCCCTCTCTCACAGCAGTGTTGTAAGGACAAAAAGATTAAAGACTGTGAGGTGCTCTACTGTAACGGAAGCCATACAACTACCTAAAATAAACTGATTAGCAGGCTATTGGTGCATACCTCAGATGCATTGTGGGGCAAGACCAAAGGTAGAATTCTCCTGTTAACACAGAAGTGCAGTTTTATTAGGTTTCTTAATATGAGAGACATGTTTTAAAGTTACAATTATATATAAAAAAAATCCTTCATCCCCCCCACAGGCTGAGCTTATGTATCACATTGGGTTGCTGCTTTAGCCTTTTAGAAGAAAGAAGTTTAAAAACTACTTTTTAAAAGATTTCAAACGGCCATTCGCCCACCCCCCCAATATCACTGAAGGCTAACAAATGATTTAGAGATTTTCATGGGATCCACTTTAAAGAACAGAGATCTTAACTACACCTGGATCCTGCAGTAGCTGCAAGCAGAAGAACATATCTTTCTCCACTTTCTCACTACACAGTACAGATTCCAGGCTAAATCCAGTCCCTAATTAAGTCAGTACCAAAACTCCAAGTGACTTCAACGGCAGCAGGCTCTGACAATGTAACAGCATCACATGCGTTGCAGAGATGAGAGAGCGGGGGAAGGCATATAACAAGACACTCCCTGTACCAAATCCTAGACATGTAGCATCTAGGAACTCCCAAGCTCAGTGTCATACCAGAATTAGATTGTCTACATAGTGTTTAAATGGTCAAAGTCAGTTTCCCCATCTGTAAAATGGGGATGACACTTGCTAGTACTTTCTGCATTCCTGATACGTTGGCAAGTGTTTGAAAAGAGCTTTGAAGATCAAAAATACTTGGCAAGTGCTAATTATTATTCAGTGAAAAGACTATATAGTTTTTTTTCACATCCACTCCTTCCCCAGAGGCTGGAAACACCTATGGCCATAGCTACAAAAACGGAGATTCTGACATGTCTGAAATGATAAAGTGATCTGTTCAAATATTACACAAGTGTGTGCCTGTAGGGTTTCCTAGGAATACTGATTTCAGCAAGTGGTACACAACCAGCACTATGCCCAGGAAGCAAAACCATGTTGATTTTAAGTTTCAGAGTAGCAGCCGTGTTAGTTTGTATCCGCAAAAAGAACAGGAGTACTTGTGGCACCTTAGAGGCTAACAAATTTATTAGAGCATAAGCTTTCGTGAGCTACAGCCCACTTCATCGGATGCATATGCTAACTAATAAATCTGTTAGTCTCTAAGGTGCCACAAGTACTCCTGTTCTTTGTGGATTTTAAGGGCAATTTTGCCTAAATAAGGAGTTGCTAATAGGCCTTTAAAAAAGGCATTACACTGTATGCCTGATAATGCAATGCAAGGAATTCCCATAGTTAGGTTATATGTAGTTTTACATTAGCATGAGACTTTGAGTGTATTTGAACATTGTTGCCTGTATTCTTCCAAGACTGCAAATGCCACAATGACAGCTGATCAACATGGGGACCAGAGTGAAATTAAACATTTTGCAAAGTCAGTTTGACTATTTTCTCTGTACAGAAAGCAAAACAAACAGTGCCCATTGTGTTTGTTCATTCACACAGAGGGAAAGGAGATGTCCTAAAAACAGGAATATGTGGTTGTAAACCATTGAAATCAGCAGGAGTAGCATTAACTAGATTTCAGTTGATGTCACTTTACACAAGATAATTGTTTGAAGCCTCCTGCACTATACTATCTCTTATGTCTGGCATTTTGGGTCTACATCCCAAATTTGAGCCTCAATATGTTGAGATCTGGGAAGGACTATTTTCAAAGACCATTTTCAATTTTGTAGCTGAAAACTATCTTTGTAAACAACTTGTGTACATGCACAAAGATAGGCCATAAGATAGAAAGTAACTTTAAAGTCACTGTACATTTCATACTGTAGCAAAGGTCAATTTATAAACAAACTGTTTCCTCAGAGATGGACCAAAGCCAGAACTGGACACTGCAAATATTCCCAAACCCTAGATCTGACTCCAGAGTGAACTGACCCCAGAGTCAAAGGTGGTGAACGGACTCCAGAGTCAAAATTCACAGCTTAGAGCCATTTTTACAACCTAGGAATCTTTTAGGTTAGTCCATTTTAGGTCAGCTCTCAAGACAGATACATGTTTAGGTTCAAGAGCCCTTACAATGCTAAGTCTGAGCCACATCTAAGTGTAGGATAGTTTTCTCCTGTTGATTAGTCAGGTGTCCTGCTGATTGTTGCTGGTTAATGGAACTAAATTACATGCCATGATTTTTTTCCATTTATCCCTGTAAGTTAGCAGGGCTCTCTCATCTGATCTTTCAGAGTTTACCATAATGAAGTATTGTTCTGAGCCAAGGGAGGCCCATTACAGAGCACACCTAGGCCAGCACTGCAGTTTCACATTCAATGTCTTTAGTAGACTTTACACCAGAATTCAATTATTCCCGAAATCCTAGCTTGCCACAATTTGAGTCTCATTCACACTCTCACCTCCGAATATTAGAAGAGAAGGAGATTATGGTAAAGATAGCTCTATAAAAGGGGTGTTCCTATCTGAAGGCTTTCAAAAACCTTGAGGGAGGAAAGGTTTAAGAAGAACTCTGAAAACTTGGTCTAATAACCAGAGAGCAAAATCTAAAGAGAAACTAAGCAAAGATGAGTGGCACAAAGGAGATGAGAAACATAGCTAGGCAACAGCTGGAGAGAAAAAAAGTGAATAGAAAAAAAAAGGAGAAAAATGGACAAAAGAAAAATGTCAGAAGGGAAGAAAAGAAAGAGCTAGAAAGTGAGGCAAACTAAAGTTTCAAAAGCAAGCCAGAATCTAAGTCTCAAACGTAAAACTGAGCAAAGATTAGAAGGCTGAATAAAAACCACATATATGGAAGAGAAACAGACCAGAAATAGCAGGAGAAAGGAAGGTGAAATGTAAGCAGATGCTTGGTTTTGTTTCTTTGTTTTATTGTTATTAAATCTTAGTTCCTACCATCGTTTGACAAGGAAGTTCTGTTTTTACCTATCAGTATTGCCAATCCCAACCATTCAAAAAAAAAATCAAGAGTCAAGCCTCAAAAAAACCCCAGCAACTTGTGTTCTCTCTCTTTACCTTCTGGCTCTGGAGCTTTTAGGGCACATTGCTTATATCCAAGCTTTTCTCCACAACCATGAAAACTAGAAACTTACTTAAAAGAATACCACATTGTTTGGCTGTTAACCAATCTCATAATATTTTTAGAATGTTTAGTATTCCCCACACTTATGGTAATTTGTGTAACTATGAATTAGATTCCCACCATGCTTTTCATTTATGCCACATTTCAGTGCATAAAGCAGGTGAACTGTATAGCCTCTATTGTTTGTGTATGCAAAACCATTTAGAAGTTATACCAAATATAAACAGGGTGCAAGGATAATTGGTATATGTATAAGACGACAAAATTTAGTATTAGGAATAATTGGTGCAGATGCCTTGGTACCCTGAAAACAAGTTATGAAGCCACATAAGAAAAGGGATTAAAGGGTTTATGTTAATGAGGTAACACCTTGGGAGTTTTCTATCTATTGTAAACAAATTGGGCATAAAAAACATTATAAACTCACTTCTACCTTTGGAATAGAAAAGAGCTGCAAACCTGTTTCCCCAATTTGAATAAAGTATTGGCCCATTCTGTTTTGTGCTAATCTGATTAATAAACACCAACTGAGCTGAGTTATCTAAACTAAACCCTCTTACAAAAGGATAGTTGAGATTACATGGGAATCTCTTGATTCCATCAGCTGGGATTTAAGACACACCAAACATCCTGAGACTCATGATTAAGTAGCAATCATTGGCAACAATGCATTTATTAATCTTTCAAGTTGTATTCATATGGGCAAAGACTCCAAAGTAAATCAGAAATCCCACCTACAAATGGAACACTGGGGCCAGCAGAAAAGAGGCAGAGAATCCCTGTGGGGCAGATGCATTAGTTTAAAAACAAACAAACAAACACACACACACACCGGACCCAGTCTTGTGAGGTGCTAAGCACTTTCCTCTCCCACTGAAGGCAGGTTTCAGAGTAACAGCCGTGTTAGTCTGTGTCCACAAAAAGAAAAGGAGGACTTGTGGCACCTTAGAGACTAACACATTTATTGGAGCATAAGCTTTCGTGAGCGACAGCTCACTTCATCGGACGCATACTGTGGAAAATACAGAAGATGTTTTTGTACACACAGACCATGAAAAAATGGGTGTTTATCACTACAGTGAGAGTGGAAGGCCACCAGAGCCTTCCAGAATTTGGGCCATTGCCAGGTCAATTTACAGCCCAAAATGTAGCCTTTGTATGACAGTTTGCTACATGTTTTGATCAGTGGAAATGCCTCCATTTATTATTCTTTTTAAAATAGAAATAGAAACAGTTTATTTTCTAAAAGACAAAACATTCCCCTGCCGCATGTGTAAGCGAACATAACAGTATCTGGCTACATCAGAAAGTAATGCTGACCATAAGAGAAATTGACTAATCAGTTTTCATTATCCAAACAGAGACTTTACAGAGAATGAGCCACCAAACACACACACAGTTAGGAGTACATTTAGATTTATGGCATTTCAAGTTGAATAATTTAGAAACTGGTAAAAAAATACAGAAACCTGTTTGAAGTTGGTCTGTCTAAGTCGTAACCTGACAGTGTCAGTTTGTTAAATGTTTTATAAATGTGGAAGTCATTATGTTTATGGGGGATTGGAGATTAATGCTAATAGAGGAGAGAAAAGATTTTTTGGATGAGCAGGATTCTGAAATAAATAGCTAAGACTGGAGAAAAAAACACTTAACACAATGCATCCCAGATATTTCAATAGTGTGCATCTGAAACAGGATTCACTGGGGGGAGGTTGGGGGGGGGGGGGAGAGAGAGAGGCATCATCCCTTACCTGTTACATGAATCTATACAACCACGTTTGGAACAATGTGTCTGTCACTAATATTAAAGCTTTCAGATTAGTATTCACTTTACATAGTAATGCAAGACAGACATTTTTTCTGGCCTAAGGAACTACTGTTGGCTTTATTTCACCTCCCACAACAATATCCTGGTACATATTCCAGTTTATTTAAGCAAGCAGGAAAATGTCTGATTGTACAGATCCAGCAACTCTGTAGCCAGCATAAATGCTAATTTCCCTATGTGTTGCAAGCAAGCAAAGGTAACACCTGACATTGACAAGGGCCTCAAAGTAGCAGTACTCTTTATCAAAAAGTCTGATGTAATTTACCGACAAAATTCCTTCTGTAGCAGTCACCACCATAGGTAAATAAGTTGAATAGCCACATAAAGGCAAAGCCATATGCCTCTATATGATCTAATGACAGGGAGTACTTTCGAGAGAAGGAACTAGACACAGGCTGTCAATACCTTCACGTGGGAACTAGTTGTTTTGGTTGCTATCGCCCAAGCTGTTGCACAAGAGATACACTTTACAGGCCAGGAATTTTACAACAGCTTCTCATTTTATAAAAAGGAATTTGATGATAATAAAGTTACTTGGAACAGATCCAGTAACTACAGTCAGGCATGTAGAAACCCTTTCCATTGGGCAGATGTGGTTCATGGTCATGGGGCATCAGCAACTTAAAAGTCACACTAATGTCTGAAAGCGTTTTCCTTACTATGGTTATAAGTAACAGGTGTTGAACTTGAAAAACTGGAGAGAAAGTATTTATTTATTTTTACATTTATTTTGTACATTTCAGGGTATTTGTACAGCCAGTTTTGCTGTTTCCTCTGTATATCGACAGGTTTCAGAGTAACAGCCATGTTAGTCTGTATTCGCAAAAAGAAAAGGAGTACTTGTGGCACCTTAGAGACTAACCAATTTATTTGAGCATGAGCTTTCGTGAGCTACAGCTCACTTCATTGGATGCATACCGTGGAAACTGCAGCAGACTTTATATATACACAGAGAATATGAAACAATACCTCCTCCCACCCCACTGTCCTGCTGGTAATAGCTTATCTAAAGTGATCATCAGGTGGGCCATTTCCAGCACAAATCCAGGTTTTCGGGTGGAGGGTGAGAAAACCTGGATTTGTGCTGGAAATGGCCCACCTGATGATCACTTTAGATAAGCTATTACCAACAGGACAGTGGGGTGGGAGGAGGTATTGTTTCATATTCTCTGTGTATATATAAAGTCTGCTGCAGTTTCCACGGTATGCATCCGATGAAGTGAGCTGTAGCTCACGAAAGCTCATGCTCAAATAAATTGGTTAGTCTCTAAGGTGCCACAAGTACTCCTTTCCTCTGTATATCGTTAGCTTAACCAAATGTTTATGTGGGTCTTTCCTACAACAAAGCAGAAAGACATTTTAAAATGGGGAAATAGAATTGTAAAGCTGTAAAAATTCTCAGGAAGGCTTAATGGCAGGCACAGTACCTCCAACTGACTGCGTTTCAGGATAATGGTGTCCCTGTTTCAGAGTCAGGCATAACCACAGACAGCAGAGAACTATGTCATGTTCACAACTCTGTTAGTTTTACACGTCCAAAGTAAAGGAAGATGGCCAGGCTCACCCTGCCGCTGTTCCATCACGTCTGGGTCACAGCTGACTCCCCCTGGCAGAACTGACTTATCCCGGCCCCAAGAGATTTCCCAAGTATTTTAGAATGAACCAAGAGCCAAGTAATTTATAAAAAGTTTCCCCAACAGAGGTAATCCAACCCTCTTCCCCAAAACTGGGTCCTGCTACAAGGTCCAACCCCCTCCTTGAAAGAATTACCATTCAAGTTACAGAGATGGGGCCAAGGGGTGTCATTTGGAGCCAGACTGCCAACACGCAGAAGCTGCGAGGACCCAGGCTCCCCTGCAGCCTATGAAGACGACACTGGCCATTTGCAGAGCGAGGAGCTCGACTCTCCAACACGCAACCCAGCTGCTCCCGGCCTGACCCCCGCCAGCTCTGCCGCAGCGCTTCCCCCGGCAGCCGGGGAGGTGCAGAGGCCCCTGGGCGCCGGGCCGGGCGCTGCCCCCCGCACTCACCCACGCAGGCTGGTGCTGGGAAGCGACGCTCTGGTGTCTCTCCTCCTCCGCGAGCCGCCCAAACGCCGCCGAGAGCCGGGCTCGCTTCCCGCGCCGGTTCCGCCGCCACCACATCCACAGCACCAAGCCCGCCAGCACCCAGCTCGAGCTCAGCCCCAGGGCGCCGGCCAGGTAGACCGGGGCGAGGCAGAAGAGCGCCCGGGCCACGAAGGCGCCGAGCTCCGGGAGGAGCCAGGGCGGCTCCTGCTGCTGTTGCCCGCGGGGCTCGCCAGGTGCCGCGGCGCCGGGGCCGGAGTCCCCGCGGGCGGCAGCCGCGGGCTGCATGGCGGCTCGAGCCGAGTCTCCCCCGCGCACCCAGAGTTAGCGCAGCTGCTCCGGAGCGGGGCACCGGCTCCCGCCCGCCTCCTCCATGCGGGCCTCGGCTCTTACTGCGGGGCGGGAGCCGCTCAGGTGCGGAGCCACCGGGCTCCCGGCGGCTCCGCCCTCCCCAGCTCCTGCCCCCGGGCGCGGCCGCGCGCTGCGATAGGCGCCGGGTCCACCTGCGCTGCCTGCCCTCTGCTGCCCCCTGCAGGGGAGTCTCCGCCCGGCTAGGGAGCCGGCTGGGGCAGGTGGTGTTCACCGCTCCAGGAAAGGCTGGTGCAAGAGCGGAGCCAGGGGTGTGGAGCTGCTGGGGGGCAAGCGAGCTGGGGCAGGAGAGGAGCCAAGGAGGGCGAGGTCTGGTTTAAATAAACGAGGCGCTTGGGGAACGGAAGGGATGGGGGCAGGTGAGACCAGGACAGCAGGAGAGGAGGAAGGAGAAAACTAGGGAAGGAGGACAGGGGGAGTCATCCCTGGAGGAAGGGAGAATGTTCGGAGGGGAGGACGTTTGGGGGAAGGAAAGAGTTTGCCTAGGGAAAGGGAAATGGGAGGGAGGGAGGATGAGCGAAGGAAAAACCTCACACAGGATTGCAGGAGAAAACGAGGAAAGCAAGAAAAACCTACATTTGGAAGGAGATTTAATGACTGGGGCGGGGGGGGGGGATATTGAGGTGCAAGAAGCTGGGGCAGAAATACTGGGAAGGGGAGAAAGAGAAGAGAGACCCAGCTGACACGATAAGTCAAGCGGCTAGAGGTGCCCGCCTGGCCTCAGCACCAGGTGTAACTGGTACAGGGTGGTAGATGGGCAGCTCCTTCCCCCTTACAGAAAGTGCAAGATGGCCCCTCCCGCCCCTGTTTAGCCTGGCACAAACAATACTCTCTCACACTCAGTAGAAAAGATCCCATCCCCAGCCTGATCCCTCTGGGCACAGCCTGGCACAACAGGACCCATCCTCGGTCATCTGAGAATCTGCTGCTTAGGGTGACTCCTGCAGTCAGCAAATTCAAAACAGGAAAAGGGAGAGGCAGGATTACAGATTCTCATGACAAATCTTTCCCAACTTGACTTTGATTAATTATTGCTGCTTTAGGGAACCACCTCCGCCCGCTGTAGGGGTCTTACACCTTCCTCTAAGGTACCCAGTGCTGGGCACTGTCAGAGACAGGATACTGGACTAGATGGACCTTGGATCTGAGCCAGTATGGCAGTTCCTATTCCATGTTTTTCAGTTGTCCAGTAATAAAATTCAATTATGATTGTTCCTCCTGTTTAAATACAGAAGGGGGGGGGTCAGTTTAAAGCAGTGGCTCTCAACCAGAGGTACATGTAGCCTGGGGGTACACAGAGGTCTTCCAAGGGGTACATCAACTCAACTAGATATTTGCCCAGTTTTACAACAGGCTACATAAAAAGCACTAGCAAAGTCAGTACAAATTAAAATTGCATCCAGACAATGACTTATTTATACTGCTCAATATACTATACATTGAAATGTAAGTACAATATTTATATCCTAATTGATTTATTTTATAATTATATGGTAAAAATAAGAAAGTAGGCAATATTTCAGTAATAGTGTGCTGTGACACTTTTGTATTTTTGTGTCTGATTTTACAAACAAATAGTTTTTAAGTGAGGTGAAACTTGGGGTATGCAAGACAAATCAGACTCCTGAAAGGGATACAGAAGTCTGGAAAGGTTGAGAGCCACTGGTTTAAAGCATAAACAGGTCTGTATTTGCTCCTTTTGGAAACTGCTGATTTTGGAAAAATCAGAGTAAAACTTTTTATCCCCCTCTAATTTTGCTGGGTTTTGGAGAGTTTCAATTTCGCTTGGGACCTCCAGAATTTTTTTTTAAATCAATGCAACCTTAATTCTGTCCCTTTTGTGCATATGCATTAGGATATAGTCTTTAGTTATATGATCACGTATTATTGTTTCCTCAGTCAGTATACAGAATGTACTGTGCTGATTGACTCAGTTGAGAATGTGTGGTTTCAGAGTAGCAGCCGTGTTAGTCTGTATCCGCAAAAAGAAAAGGAGGACTTGTGGCACCTTAGAAACTAAGAAATTTATTTGAGCATAAGCTTTTGTGAGCTTCAGCTCACTTCATCAGATGCATCCGATGAAGTGAGCTGTAGCTCACATAAGCTTATGCTCAAATAAATTTCTTATTCTTTAAGGTGCCACAAGTCCTCCTTTTCTTTTTGAGAATGTGTGTGAATGATGCTGGTTTTTAGGACTCCTGCCTCATCTGTAATGGACAATGTAGGACACTACAAACGAAAAAGCCTGTAATTAAGAAAGTTAACTGTGACTCAGGAGCACTGAGTTTTATCCTGGGCTTTCCCACAGACTTGCTATTTGATATGAGCAAGTTATTTAACCAAAAATTTTGAAGGTAGCCACTAACTGTGTTTCTATCATTTTGGCTCTCCAATTTGAGATGCCCAAAGTCAGATTTTCAGGAGTGGTGAGCACACACAACTATTGTACAAGTGAAGTCAATGGGAGCTGCCGATGCTCAGCACCTCTGAAAAAGCCTGTCACCAAACCTGAGAACTTCCTAAGGGAGGGGAAAACTCATTCAACAGTAGATAAAATTAAACTCAAAATTAAGATATTAAAAAAAGGAAAATAGGAGGAAAAAGGAGAAAAGCTTAATATCACATTGAGTTTTGACAGGACAATTAATAAACAAGTTACAAATGTAAATTTAAGAAAAACAGAAGTTTGTGCCTAAATATGAGATAATGAAAGACTTTAACTGACACTATCAACTGACAAAACACAAGAGGCAGATAAAAACTAGAAAAGCTAGAAAACCACAATACCAATCAATACCACAAAGCTGAAGAAAGCAACTGGGAGCAGGGCCCATCAATACAGCTTTACAAATGTTCTGAGGCCAATTTCTTATGGTGTACTTGTGTATATACTAAGTTAGTCATAGAATCATAGAACCATAGGGTCTGACAACATGGCAAGGGCTAACCTCCTGCCAAGATGTAGGATTTGTTGTGTCTAAACTATCCAAGACCGGTGGCTACCCAGCCTCCTTTTGAAAACCTTCCATGAACTCCCTAGGCAGTCTGTTCCATTGTCCTGTGTTCTTACAGTTAAGAAGATTTTCCTGAGATTTAATCTAAACCTGCTATACTGTAGTTTGAACCCATTGCCTCTTGTCCTGCCCTCTGTGGCAAAAGAGAATAACTTTTCTCCATCTTTTTTATGGCAGCCTTTCAAGTACTGTATCTGAAGACTATCATATCCCCCCTTAACCTCCTCTTTTCTAAATTAAACATACGCAGTTCCTTCAGCCTTTGCTCATAAGGCTTGCATTCCATCCCTTTGAACATCTTCATCACTTGCCTCTGAATCCTTTCCAGTTTCTCTACGTCCTTTATACACATTGATGACCAAAACTGGACACAGTACTCCATCTGAGATCTAACCAGCATCGAGTAGAATGGTACTATCATTTCCCGTGACTTGCATGCTATGCCTCTCTTAATGCAACCTAAAATTGCATTTGCTTTTTTAGCAACAGCATCGCATTGCTGATTCATGTTGAGGTTGTGATCCACTACAACTCCCAGATCTTTTTCAGCAATGCTGCTTCCGAGCCAGTTTTCTCCCATTCTGTATTTATGCATTTGTTTTTTCTTCTCTAAGTGTAGCACTTTACATTTGTCTTTGCTGAATTTCATTTTGTTGTCTACAGTCCAGCTCTCCAATTTATTAAGATCCCTCTGAATTTTAGCTGTACCCTCCACAGTATTGGCAATCCCCCCTAGCTTTGTGTCATTTGCAAATTTGATCAGTGTGCTCTCTATTCCTTCATCCAAGTCATTAATAAAAATGTTAAACAACACCCAACCCAGAACAGATCCCTGTGCAACACCACTTGAGACCTCCCTTCAATCTGACATCATTCCATTAATAGTTACTCATTGTTTGTGGTTGTTTAACCAATTATGTATCCACTTAATTGTAGTCCCACTGAGCCTGCATTTCTCCAGTTTACTTATCAGAATGTCATGTGGGACTGTGTCACAAACCTTTCTGAAGTTCTGGTATATTATGTCCACTGCATTCCCCCATCCACCAAATCACTTACCCTGTCAAAGAAGAAAAACAAGCTGTTTTGGCATGATTTGTTCTTGGTAAATTCACGCTGACCGCTAGTGATTATCCCGTCATCCTCCAGGTATTTGCAAACTGAATGTTTTATACATTGCTTGAGTAGCTTCCCAGGTATTAAAGTCAGGCTGACTGGTCTATAGTTCCCTGACTCCTCCTTTTTAAGATGAGCACTACATTAGCCCTTCTCCAGCCTGCTGGGACCTCTCCTGTCATCCATGACCATTGGAATAGATTGATGTTGAGCCCCTAGTGTTACATCTTTTAGGAACTGCCAGCCCCCTTCAACTCCTTTTCTTCCTAATTGGTCTTTCCAGGAGACCTTGCCTATTTCTCTGAGTTGGTTGAAATCCACCTTTCTGAAGTCCTTGTTTTGCTGTTCTCATGTCCTCCTTTCCATAGGATCTTGAATTCTATCAGATCATGATCACTTCCTCCCAAGTTCCCAACCACCTTCATGTTTGCAACTAATTCATCCCTGTTGATCAAAACCAGATCTAAAATGGATGATCCCCTAGTTGTTTCCTCAACTTTCTGAATCAGAAAGCTGTCTCCTACACATGCTAAGAATTTGCAGGATGTATTATGTCTTGCTGCAATAGTCTTCCAGCAGATATCAGGGAAGTTAAAATCCCGCATTAATACTAGCTCAGGTGCGTTAGCTAATCTTGTTACCTGCTTGTAGAATGACTCATCCACTTCGTCTTCCTGATTTGGTTGTCTATAATAGACCTCCTCCCCAACAACATTGCTACTGTTCTTTTCCCTTTTTATCCTCACTCAGAGACTCAGGGCTTGTCTACATTACCTGCTGGATCGACAGGCAGCAATCAATCCAGCAGGGTTCAATTTATTGCGTCTAGTCTAAAAACACGTTTTAGTCATCTAAAAACATGGATGAGTTCTTGAGACTCACCATTGTCTGGATCTTCTTATAGGAGATACAATATTTTCCCAATTAAAAAAGTAAAGAGGTGATGCAGGTTTTTTTAAATGGCAAAGAGAACTATGAGTACATCCATCAGGAGGAAAACATCAGCCTTTTCAATTTCACATTATAGCAAGCGTGATCTCGACTGGTACCATACTACTTATACCCAGCCTCTGAGCCATTTTCAGATGCCTCATTTTTAATAAAAAGAACCTATTACAAAACGTTTCTCCTTCCTCACAAACATAGATCAGGAAAAACAGACCATGAAGATTGCACCTGTATGACCTGTGACAGTTTTCATGTCGGCTATCGCGTGACTAGAAATTAGACTTATAACCTCTGTGTTTCCAATGATATAATTAAAGCATTTGTGCTGGCTGGCGGTGAGACATTGCACTAGAAAATATGCAGGGTTTTTGAAAATGTCTGAGTACTAATTTTGCTGTTGTTCTAAAATTGGCCCATGGTAACTGAGACAACTTGCTTTAAGGGTGGAGGATTATGAAAAACTACTGTCAATGCCTTTCTCTTAAAGTGTATAGAAAATGTATAAAGGTTTTTTGTTTAAAATATGCACCCTAAGCAAAATCCATGCTGGTGTGGTCTAAAGCAGTGGTTCTCAAAGCCTGTCCACCCTTGGCCCACGCTGCTTCTCGCAGCCCGCATTGGCCTGAAGCGGTGAACCGCGGCCAGTGGGGCTGGGGAAAACCTGGATTTGTGCTGGAAATGGCCCACCTTGATTATCATACACATTGTAAGGAGAGTGATCGTTTTACATAAGCTATTACCAGCAGGAGAGTGGGGTGGGGGGAGAGAAAACCTTTTGTAGTGATAAACACCCATTTTTTCATGATTTGTATGTATAAAAACAAATCATGAAAACATCTTCTGTATTTTCCACAGTATGCATCAGATGAAGTGAGCTGTAGCTCACGAAAGCTTATGCTCAAATAAATTGGTTAGTCTCTAAGGTGCCACAAGTACTCCTTTTCTTTTTACCCGAGTAAGAACTGTAGCATCAGGCCCGTTGTGTTGTGTTGTGTTGTCCAGGAATGCAACATGAGCTGAGCATGAACCTCATGTCATATTGCGCATTCAGTAACTTTTGGCAGAAGCTGTGCACATAGGCGATGATCATGAAAATAATTATGTATGTGCCTCACTTTACTTTTTGTGAATGGTCTCATTGACTTGAAGCAACCCTAACACTAGCCCAGAACCAACTAACCAGCCCCAACCCTAAGCCTTATCAAGGGCCTTAACCCTAACTTCTGAAGTCAGTGGGACTATTCTGATGCATAAGTCTTTGCAGGATTAGTAGGATCTTAGCTAAGTATGCATGTAACCTTATGTTTCACTTCTTGTTTTCCCCCTACTCTCCTTCATATGTCTTGTCTTTGCTTAGATTATACATGCTTTGGGGGTAGGGACTTTATTTTATTGCATGTTTGTACAGCATCCAGTACAATGAGGCCCTGAACCTGACTGGTACTTCTAGGCACTCCTGGTGTACACATAATAATTGATTTGTTTCCCTTGTCTGCTTCCCCTTGCTAATGAGGATTCTGGTTCTGAGAGCAGCTGAGGAACAGCAAGTGCCATCATCACAGCAGCTGGGAAAGATCAGAGTGTATCTAACTCAAGGGAGACACAGTGAATTGGGAGGAATCTCCACTGGCCATGTTTCCTACGCTCTGAGCAGGGGACATGAATTGTGTATTTTACAGAGATGAGGCACAAGAAAGTAGAATTAAAAGTAGGGCTGTCAAGCGATTAAAACAATTAATTGCAATTAATCGCCCAGTTAAACATTAATAGAATACCATTTATTTAAATATTTTGGATGTTTTCTACATTTTCAAATATATTGATTTCAATTACAACACAGAATACAAAGTGTACAGTGCTCACTTTATATTTTTTTTAATTACAAGTATTTGCACTGTAAAAAAACAAAAGAAAAAGTATTTTTCAATTCACCCAATACAAGTACTGTAGTGCAATCGCTTTATCATGAAAGTTGAACTTACAAATGTAGAATTATGTACCAAAAAACCTGCATTCAAAAATAAAACAATGTAAAATTTTAGAGGCTTCAAGTCCACTCAGTCTTACTTCTGGTTCAGCCAATCACTCAGACGAACAAGTTTGTTTACATTTGCAGGAGATAATGCTGCCTGCTTCTTGTTTACAATGGCTGAGAACAGGCATTCGCATGGCACTGTTATAGCCAGCATTGCAAAATATTTACATGCCCGATGCACTAAAGATTCATATGTCCCTTCATGCTTCAACCACCATTCCAGGGGACATGGGTCCATGCTGATGATGGGTTCTGCTCAATATCAGTCCAAAGCAGTGCGGCCCAATGCATATTCATTTTCGTTATCTGAGTCAGATGCCACCAGGAGAAGGCTGTTTTTCTTTCTTGGTGGTTTGGGTTCTGTAGTTTCCGCATCAAACTATTGCTCTTTTAAGACTTCTGTTTAGCATATCTGGCACGTAAATACCTTGCAATGCTGGCTACAAAAGTACCAAGCAAATGCCTGTTCTCACTTTCTGGTGACATTGTAAATAAGAAGAGGACAGCATTATCTCTTGTAAATGTAAACAAATTTGTTTGTCTCTTAGTGATTGGCTGAAGACTGAGTGGACTTATAGGCTCTGAAGTTTTACATTGTTTTGTTTTTGAGTGCGGTTATGTAACAAAAAAAATCTACATTTGTAAGTTGCATTTTCATGACAGAGATTGCATTACAGTATTTATATGAGGTGAATTGAAAAATACTATTTCTTTTGTTTATCATTTTGACAGTGCAAATATTTATAATCAAAAATATACACTTAGATTTCAGTTACAACACAGAATACAATATATATGAAAATGTAGAAATTTTTTTATAAATTTAAATTGCTATTCTATTGTTTAACCGTGCAATTTAAACTGCGATTAATTGCGATTAATGTTTTAATCACGATTAATTTTTGACTTAATCATGTGAGTTAACTGCGCTTAATCGACAGCCCTAATTAAAAGCAACAACTATGATCAAAATGCAGAGAGAGAGAGAAAAAAAGAAGCTTTCCAAACAGAAAGCAACATAACGAGGGGGGTCATTGTCTAATAGTAGTTACAAAGGTGTAATCAAAGTTGGGATTAATGGATTCTGGTTCTGTTCCTGGTTCACAATGTGAGAAGCAGGATTGTAGCTGCATGAGTCCCAGGATATTAAGAAGAGCTCTGTGTAAGCGCGAAAGTTTGTCTCTCTCACCAACGGAAGCTGGTCCAATAAAATACATTGCCTCAATCACCTTGTCTTGTTGAGTGATAATTAGCTCCTCTAAGCTCAAAACTGACAAAAATGATGGTGTACTCTATCTCTTCCTCTTTTCTGTACTTAGTGGTATGCTGTTGGTGCCATCTGCTGAACAAAACAGGTATTGCATTAATACTTTGAAAAGGCATTGCATTAATACTTTGAAAAGACACAGGAAATACTGTGTCAAAATATGTTCTACATTATTACTAAGTACTAAGAGATAGTTATCCAGTTGCCTGTGAGTTTGAAATCTACTAGAGGTGAATTTTGGGATTAACTATGAACATGCTTAAAATTATTTGTAGAGAACTGGCCTGAGGTGTCTGTGTCTGATCATTATGATTTGCCCAGTGCTCAGGTTTGGGAGGCACTGTACGGTACAAATAAAAAGACAAGACAAAATCTCACAATTTAATGTTAGGTGATGTATGTGATGGAAGCAATATGATCTAGTGGATAGGGCACAGGACTGAGAGTCAGGAGAGCGTCAGCTTTCTTATATAATTCTGTACCCAACGCAAACCTTTATTATTGCACTGCATGTTTTTAAGCTCAGAAGCACAGCCTGTTAAACAAACTTCTTTGTTTCCATTTCTCAGTTTATTATATGATTAGTCAAATCAATCATATAATAATCAATCTTTCAAAATCAAAGGATTCATGGGTATAGAGCTGCAAATGTTTCAGCCTAAAACCCGTTAAAGGCCTTTTGTTGCAGGACAAAAACTTCTTGATAACCTTTGTTGATCCTTTCAATAAAAAGCATCTCTTCAAATGGCTGTTCTGCTTTGTTGATTGTATAAACAGTCACCACCCATGTGAACAGTGCTCCTTCGAGTTTCACTTGTGTACTTCACTATACATTTCTCCATAATAGTGGATCCTGATATGGAAGATACCTGTCCAACCACTCCAATGGGAATTTGACCCTTAGAAAGTAAATAAGAGCCCTCGCAAGAGGTATTTTAACAAAAGTGCCAGAGCTTTGACAAAGTAAGGGCCTGCGTTTTCAGTGGTGCTGACTGTGACAGGTTGGACTCCTTGGGAAGCCGCTTGATGTGCTGAGACACCACTGAGTCTACCTGTTCTGCCAGCATGGACCCCTCTTAACCTATCTTGCTGAGCCAGGCTCTTAAAACCTCCTCTAACACACACACACAGGCAGGGCCACACCCAGCTGCCAATCAGCACTGGGAAGACTCAGCTTAAGGGACTTGCTTCAACACTCAGATGTCCAGCTCCCTTGGAGTGCAGACCCAAAGACATTATGAAATTCGCCCCCTCCCTCAATGTGGAGAGAGGTGTGCAGACTCTTCTCTCCCCCCACCCTCATTACAAATTACAGAAACCTGGTTTAATAATAAACAAAACAAATTTTATTAACTATAAAAGGCAGATTTTAAGTGGTAAAAGGGGGTAACAAACAGAACAAAGCAGATTACCACACAAATAAGATCAAACATGCAAACTAAGCTGTTTTCACTAAAGAACTTGGTTACAAATAGTATTTCTCACCCTAGATATTGTTGCAGGCAGTTTGCAAAGCTTCTGTGGTTGAGTTCCACTTATATTCCTTTTCAGACTGGACCCCTGTCTTAGTCTGGACTCCCCCCTTGCCTTCAGTTTTTCTTCTTGTGCAGACTGGCCATGGAGAGGAGGAGTCCTGTTTGCCTTCATCTCCACTCTTAAATAGGATTTACATAAGGTGGGAATCCTTTGTTTCTCAAACTTGGCCCCCCCCATTCCCTTCCCTTACAGTGGAAAGTTACAAGGAGTCCTAGGTAATGTTTTAGTATCAGGTGACACGACTACCTGACTCTGAGGGATCACAGCATCTATGAGTCAGGGGCAGTATGGAGTGTCCCCAGGAAGGCCAACCCTTTTCACAGTCCATTGTTCTGGCTGATGGGCCATCAGCCCTATTTGGCTTTTCCATTGCTGTACCTGAAGTGTTAGCAGTGGTCGTCACCCAAAGTAGCATAGTTGAAATACGCAATTTGACCCTTTTGCCCCCTGCTGTTGGCGGGCCTGCCCTAAGATTTTAAGGCACAAGTAGTGTTTTGTGTATTCTGTGGCACACTGCACATAAATCCAGTTTTTTTGCAGCAAAACTAATGCTGAATTCCACAGCATGTTGAAATTGCTGTGACCATCCAAGAAAGTTCCAGACAGAGCTTTGTAGTGAATGATATATGAATAGTGAGTTTCCAAATGGGCATGCAGCATCATTTCTATTCTCATCTTTAAGCCCAGAATTTAAAGGAATTACATAATCCAGACGCTTCCCAATTTACGCAATCGTTCCATTCCAGAAAGCCTTGTGTAACTTGAATTTTGCATAAGTTGGAAACGTATACCTGACCATTATGCAAAAAAACCCAAACCCCCCCCTATTTCTAGTTTATGGAACTTTTTCCGTAAGTGCAAATTTGCGTAAGTCGGGTCTTGCATAACCTGGGGAGCATCTGTATTCTAAAAATAAATCACTGAAGGCCAGAGACTGATACTTTTATACACCCTGGACAGCTCCTTACTCCACAAACAGGTCCCACTGAAGTCAGCAGGGCTACTAATGGAGTAAGGTACTACTCAATGTACTCAAATCAGGTCCTGTGTTAGTGCATCTCTTGAGATTTATCAGACCCGTTTGATGGTACTTGCATTGCCTGTTTTAACGTACAGAGGGACACACTTGAAAAGCTGACACAGCAGGGAACTTCAGAGTAAGACACCCTTGTAGATCACCAACCCCAAATTCACATTATTAGACAAATGAAATTATAGTGACTAGGGTATGAATTATAAATGGGAACAAGGCCCATCCCAACCCTGCTCGACCCTGCTAGCACAAAAAACTTTCTGATGCCCATTATCAATCCCTGTCTTTGTGACATTCAAAGCAGGGGGCCCATTCTGCACGATCTGAGTTCTTGTTGCCCTCCAGCCATAGGTGCTGACTACATGGGTGCTCTGGGGCTCAAGCACCCACCAAAAAAAATAGGGGGTTCTCAGCACCCACAGGGCTGGATTAATCTTTTGTGGGTCCCAGCACCCTGACTGTGGCCCCGCCCCCGTGCTCCGCCCCAAGGCCCCGCCGGCTACTCTGCCTTGAGGTCCTGTCCACATTCCGCCTCTTCCCCCAGGCTCCGCCCCGAGACCCCACTCCCACTCAGCTTCTTCCCCCCGAGGCCTCACCTGCCACTCACACTAGGGGAGGGCAGAGAGGAGCACCCACCCGCAAAAACAAAAGTCAGCACCTGTGCTTCAAGCCTTCAGGGGTTGATTGTCAAGGTCACAACTTTCCTATAGAAACCTGATGCAGGAAAATCGATGGAAGTGTCTTTATACCAATTGTACAAAATTGCCTAGTATGGTTTTAAAAAGTCCTCCTCTTGTGCACACTGGGAATTGATCAAATTTAATAAATATCCCCCGCCTCCGTTCTTGCTGCAATTCATTGCTGACAATGACTGGTCAGCTCAACAGAGCAGAGAGCAGTGACAAGAGCAACATTTTAAAAATCACTGGGAACTTGAAAATCTTGAAAGACAAAGGATAGAAGGGATTAATTTATGAGGTAAGGGTAGACATCAGTTTGGTTCAGTACCAACGAAGGTGATGAAAAAACTGGTGCCAATAACTTACGAAAAGAATGTTTACCATTGTATCTAGCAAACGACTCCAGATTATTTAAAGTATTAATTCATGGCCTATAAACTAATTCTCCATTGGTGATATGCAGTATATTCTATCTGGGCCTTGTCTGATTGCTGTTTCTGTGAGCTCCTGTAGGGTCAAGTGGCAAATACCGCTACTTGCCTATTGTGTTAGAAACATCTGACGTAACTTAACTTTGACTTATTTGTCAAATCAGGAAGTAAAGCACAACTTCATCCACATCAATGCATGAAACTGAGAGTGTCCTATGAGAAGCTGAGCACTCTCAAATGCCAGTGAAGGCAGTGGGAATTGAGGATATAGGCACCTTGCAGAAGCAGGCTAGATATTCCCAATACTTTGCTTTTCTCTGGTAAAATTTGTCCCAGTGCACCACCCAAACCTTTAACATGGAGAATTGAGTCTTGTGCCTGGGGAGTGTTTCACATTTAATGCAACAACAACAAAAAAGCAACAGCTTCTATAATAATAATACTTAGCACAGAGAGGTAGAACTAAAGGTATAAAGCCAGATCCTCAACTGATGCAAATTCGTGTGGCTCTATTAATTTCAATAGAGCCCCCCAATCCTGTAATCTAATACAATGGCTCTCAACCTTTCCAGACTACTGTACCCCTTTCAGGAGTCTGATTTCTCTTGCATACCCCAAGTTTCATCTCACTTAAAAACTACTTTACTTACAAAAATCAGACATAAGAATACAAAAGTGTCACAGCACACTATTACAGAAAAATTTTACCATATAATTATAAAATAATAAATCAATTGGAATATAAATATTGTTTTTACATTTCAGTGTATCGTATATAGAATGGTATAAACAAGTCATTGTATGAAATTTTAGTTTGTACTGACTCCGCTGATGCTTTTTATGTAGCCTGTTGTAAAACTAGGCAAATATCTAAATGAGTTGGTGTAACCCCTCAAAGACTTTTGCGTACCCCCAGGGGTATGTGTATCTCTGGTTGAGAACCACTGATCTAATAGACATAATACTCTTGTGAGGTAGGTACACATTACTGAGAGACATTATTGAGGTACCAGACTGAGAGACTGAGGCAGAGAGGTTAAGTGACTTGCTCAACAAAACAGGGTGAGTCAGAGCTTGGACTAAAACGCTAGTTTTTCTCTGGAAAATAAAAAGGGAGCATAATGTTAGGATTACTGACTGAATGTTTAACTGCTGTACCACATGGGGTCATTGTTTCCTACTCTGTTTCGTAAGATTTTGAGATTTTTAAAAAAATCTGTAACAACTAAGAATGTGATTCATTCTTTGTCATTTAAAAAAAGTCAACTTCTGGCATAGCATTTGGCAAGCACTTTGGAATTAATCTTTCCTCTGTTCATTTCCCTTCAGGGGTAAAATAGCACTGTATGGCTTCAGGATAAATTAAATTGTAGCATGTGAAAAGTTTAACAACTGTATGTTTAGAAAACAGCAATTTAGGTCTGGCCAGTTGGTGTTCTAGACATTGATAGCTCGTGTGTTTCTTCTGTACTAGACATGTTTTTCTAGAAAATTACATCATGTCAGCAGCTTGTTTTCACCATCTCATTTCCAAAACTTCAAGCAAATTCTTTAGTCATGATCATGTTCCTCTGCTGGGACAAAATTAAATACACATGTGAAACTTAAGCAAACATTTGAGGAAGCATTTGTTTACAAAGAATGAACCAACCCACCCTCAATCCAACCCCTTAGAAACCCAGAATAAATGGCTTTTGGGTCTGTAGCTCGGGGAGGAGGGGAAATAATGCACTAGTGGTAAAAAAATCACAGAAACTGTCAGAAGAAAGTGATTCTGAGCAAGGAATTTTATTAGTACAAGGAAAATAATATCATTCCTTAAAGTTACTGGGTATAATTCTCCATTCCCTTACAAAAGCATTCATGAGTAATGTGACCATAGGCACTGACTCTGTGGGCACTCCTGGGGTGGAGCACGCACAGGGGAAAAATAGTGGGCTCTCAGCACCCTCCAGCAGCCCCATAGATTAGTGCCTTCCCCCTCCCTCCCAGCGCCTCCCGCTGTGATCAGCTGTTCAGCAGCATGCAGGAGGTGCTGGCGGGGAGGGAGAGAAGCAGGGGCAGGGAGAGAAGGGGGAGGGAGCGGAACAGGGCAGGGTGGGCGGGGGAAGGAAAAGGCAGGGCAGGGGCAGAACAGGGGTGGAAAGAGGCAGAGTGGGGCTTAAGGCAGAGTGGGGGGTTGAGCATCCTCTGGGAACTGAGGCCATGTCTACACTACCAATCTGTGTCGACAAAAGTGATGTCAACACCCAAAAGTCGACATCATAAAAATCACAATTTCATGTTCACACTTGCTCCCTCTGTCAGCAGATTGCATCCACAGTGGGGCCACCATCATCGACAGTGTGAGCAATGCACTGTGGATACCTACCCCACAGTCCTTCTCTCACTAGGTGTTGTGGGATGACGGAGCACATCACGGCGCATCTTGGGACAGTGCCAAATGTCCCGTGATGCATTGCTTTCTGTCCCAGCACTCCATGGGCTTCCAGCTTTCTTTCGTGGCATTTTTTCAATGGCCCTTCTTTGCTGTGCACCCCAGCATCTTTGTGAGAAGGGATGGATCCTGCACTGCTCTCCTTTGCTCTGTTAACTGTCATGAAGACATCGCAGATGGCAGTGAAGTTAATCATGAAGTTCCTAACTGAAGAAGACTCGCAGGTGTCTGACATTCTGCATGATGTGGATAGGAGCAACTTTAGATTGCCTTTGGCGTTCACAGAGCAGGTGCATAGGGTAGACCGTCGCTTTGGGGCTCATGAAACCAGCGCGGAATGGTGAGATCATATCGTCATGCAGGTGTGGGGAGATGAGCAGTGGCTACAGAACTTTCGGATGCAGAAAGTCACCTTCCTGGAGCTGTGAGCGGAGCTCGCCCTGGACCTGCGGCGCAAGGACACCAGAATGAGAGCTGCCCTCTCAGTGGAGAAGCGTGTGGCAATTGCTGTGTAGAAGCTGGCAACTCCAGACTGCTACTGGTCGGTCACAAATCAATTTGGAGTGGGGAAGTCGACTGTCGGGGCTGCATTAATGCAAGTGGGTAGGGCAATAAATCATATCCTGCTACGAAGGACTGTGACTCTGGGAAATGTGCGTGAAATAGTGGATGGCTTTGCAGAAATAGGTTTCCCTAACTGTGGAGGGGCGATAGATGGCACACATACTACAATTTTGGCACCAGACCGTCTTGCGAAGGGGTACATTAATAGGAAGAGGTACTTCTCCATGGTGTTGCAGGTGCTTGTGGATCACCATGGCCATTTCACTGACATCAATGCAGGGTGGTCTGGGAAGGTGCACGATGCATGCATCTTCAGGAACACCAGCCTGTACAGAAAGCTGCAAGTGGGGACTTTCTTTCCTAACCAGAAGATTACAGTGGGGGGTGTTGAAATGCCCATAGTGATCCTGGGGGACCCTCCATACCCCTTACAGTTGTGGCTCATGAAACCTTACACGGGACACCTGGACAGCAATAAGGAGCAGTTCAACCACAGGCTCAGCAGGTGCCGGATGACAGTGGAATGTGCCTTTGGCAGATTAAAGGCACGCGGGCAATGCCTTTATGGCAGGTTGAACCTCACTGAGGTCATAGCTGCTTGCTGTACGTTGCATGATCTCTGTGAAGCTGAGGGTGAAAGGTTTGCTCAGGGGTGGAGCAACCTTGGCCACTGATTTTGAGCAGCCAGATACCAGGGTTGTCAGAGGAGCCCAGAGGGGGGCTATCTGAATCAGGAAGGCTTTGAGACAGCACTTTGATAATGACCACCAGTAACATATAGCGCTCTGTGAGTTGCTTCAATGTTACCTGCAGTGTAGTTTTCCTAGGGGGCAATGGTGACATTTGGGGCCTTATATTTCTGTAATAAAGTGATCACAATGCCTGTGCATGTCTTGGCAGTGCCTGCAATCTCACCTTGTAGAAACAAAATAAAGATGATTTAGTATTGTGAACGTTTGCTTTTATTGCACAAAAAACAGCACACACAAAGACACACTGCTTGGCGGGAAAGGAGGAACCAGGGAAGGGCAGACTCCCACAGTTGTGTGCAGGTCCAGCTGTCATTGTGAAAGCTGTCTGAGGGAGTGTAGCAGAGTGGGAACGGAGAAGTCCCAGAAGGTGGAAAGGACTGTCTGGGTGGAGTTTGGGGAGGGGGCACGGAAAAGAATTCCGAACATGCTGCAGTGGAGGTTGAGCACTGATTTGCTTAGTCTGTGGCATGATTAAGGCTTTCAGCATCTGAGTTTGCTCGTTCATGATTTTTAGCATCCGCTCAGTAGCGCCCTTAACAAACGCATGGTTCTCTTTTCTGTCCTGCTGTTTGGCTTCCCAGCACTCCTTTCGTTCCCTTTTTTCTGTATTGGAGCACTGCAGGACCTCCTGGGACCTGTCTTCTTTGCTGCGCCTTTGGCGCTTTCTTATCTGGCAGAGACGGTTGGCCGGGGTGCGTGGGGTGTTCCCGAAGGCCACATCTGGTGAAGCACAGGGGACAATGCACAGAAGCGGGATTGTTAAATGCAGCATTGAAACATTTCAGTTAAATAAACCTTCTGCAACATTGCCATCACTTTCTCACTGACCCTAGCCAGGCACACATCTTTGCGAACACCCAAAGCATGATGAGTGTTGGTGTGTAGGGGAGGCGCGCGGGTGCACCACATGGGGAAAAGAGCACACACTCTTCGAAAGGGTCATGATGCAGTATTCTAGGAAACAAATTCTAAAATTCTCCCACACTTTTTCACAGGCAGGGGTAATTCTAGCAGACATCTCACTGCTAACAGTAAGCAGGGAAAGGGGGTACATCTACACCATGCTTCTGTCTTCCACCCTGCTCTCTATGCTGCTCGCCTGTGTGCTGCTTTGGTCCCTGCACAAGTGATTGCCAAATGGCATAGAAAAGTTTTCTACAATGGGGGAAGGAACAAAGCAGCTCTGCCATGGAACCTTTGGCAGAGGATTGCTCAGTACCTCCAGGAAAATTTCCTGGAGATCTCTCTGGAGGATTCTCATGAGATCTCGGCATGCATCAACATCCTGTTCCTCTGTACTGATGAGCTGCACAGGGAAATGTCCAGCTCACAGAAACATAGCCAACCTCCCAAATTTCTGTGCCCTGAACCCACCTCCACACTACACAAGCCACAGTCACTTACCACGAGTCTCATCTCCTGCTTCTTGCTCACCGGAGAGTGACTCCTGAGACTGGCTAGATACCTTGGGAGTGGAGAACAGTTCCTGGCTGCCTGCCCCAACAGGCGACCCCACCGGGAGCCGCACATCCTCATCTAACTCCGCCTCTTCATCAATAACTTTGTCCTCTGGTTAGCTCCTCTTTCCGCCGCTTCCATGCCCTCCGAAGTATCCATGGGGCTCTTGGCAATGGAGGTGGGGTCACCACTGAGGATAGCATCCAGCTCCTTATAGAACCATCGGGTCTTAGGTGAAGCACCTGAGCAATGGTTTGCCTCCCTCACCTTATGTTACGCCTGCCTCAACTCCTTTATCTTCACGCTGCACTGCAGCATGTCCCAATCATAGCCCTTTTTGCACTAGCCTAGAGAAATCTGCCCTTAGATATCGCCATTCCTGTGGCTCAAGTGCAGCTGGGACTGCACAGCCTCCTCTTCCCATATACTGATCAGATCCAACAGCTCTGCAGTGGTCCAAGCCAGGGAGCATTTGCTGAGATAACCCGCCATGGTCACCTGGGAAGATGCGATGGGACCTCTCCACGCCAAGCAAACAGGAAATGGAATTTCAAAAATTCCTGGGGCTTCTAAGGAGGAGGGGCTCAAGGCAGTGAAGTTCAAACTGCTGGCCAGAGCGGTCGGGATGGGCATTGTGGGACATCTCCTGGAGGCCAATCAAAGCGATGAAATGAAGCGTGGTGTCTACACTTGCACTTTGTCAACAAAAATGTGGAGGGAAAAGATGTAAATCTCTCATGAGGGTGGATGTATTTTGTCGCCAAAACCGGGCATTCTCCCCGACAAAAGTTGCCTTGCAGTGTGTACGCACTCACTGTTTGGGTCGACAGACGGCAGTTTTGGCGACAGAACTTGATAGTGTAGACAAGGCCTGAGGAAGTCAGTGCCTATGAATATGGCCATTCCAGAGTCTTGAAATATGCCTTTTATACCACACCTATCACATATTTTATAAGTTTGTCTTCCTATGTAGTAATGTGAAGCTAGCTTGGAAAATGTCAGCGTTCTAAGGGTTAATAATAATCAAAGTCACACAGAGGTAAAGGAAACACACAATATAAACCAAAGACTGCTCCCCAAAACACAATGGACCCAGTTAATATGTGAGCCTGGCTATTTTGCACTGCTTCACTGGCACAAAACAGCTGTAAACTTGACTTAACTGTACCTTTGAGGATTCCCCCACCTAGGGAGAATCCCCACGTGGTGTCGAGAAACTGCAGCAACATCTGTATCACTCACCCACCTTATACTCCTGGTGCATGGGTGTTCCTATGCCCTGGTGATCCCTGACTGCCAGAATGGTCTCTGGGAACTATGGGCAGCTGGCATAAAGTATAGCAGCCCTGAGGCTACTCTACTTTAAACCAGAGGATAGTCTTGGACTGAGCACAGCTAGACTAGACCAGAGAACCCAGCCCCAAGAATGAAGGACAATTAAGCGACCTTGTGTCTGGGGAAATGGAGCATGAAAAAAAGTCATCTCATGACTTGAAGGCTGGGAAGAAAATGAAGAGAGTTTTTATCTCTGAGTGAAAGCATCATAGGTTAGAGCAGAGCTGTGAGAAACAGCGGTCCAGCCTGCTACATGCATTGCTCTGTTCCTGACCGACGGCTCCCAGTTTTGCGGCTTGGAGTTAGTTTTGTTCAGTATAGACACATTCTACTTTTGCATGCAGATTAAGAGTCCTGCCTTTCATCTGGCCAGAAGGATGTTATTGTTTATGATGAATTGTTTCTGTCCCAGAATAAAGAGGAAAGATCCAGCTGCTGATCTACAAACTTTCCCATATCATTTAAGCTGCCATTTCCTCCTTAAACAGAGGGTGTATTCTGTGCCCCACATCTCATTTATTAGATGCAACTTCAGCTCTTTTGCTTTTCCTTTTTCAAGGATGCTTGTTTCTTCAGCAGTTAAGCTGGGAACAGCCTTATTTAGTGGTGTCTGATGGATTCAGCGAGGGGGTGACACTTGTTCAATCAGTTTGCTACTGAAACTCCCACCTAACTCAAAATTATTGTGATTCTCCATGAAGTTATGAAAGTGACCCAGGACTTTCTGGCATGCAGAAAGTTATACAAGTTAGTGGCTTCTGGCCATAGCGTGCCATTGATTTTAAACTCTTGTTTACCCTTTCTCATAATAAATGAGGCAGTCATGGCTGTAAAGAGCTTACAATCTAATTTAAGACAGCCGTGACAAGTGGGTGTACTGTACAACAAACAAATGGAAAAATGAGTGAAACACGTAATAGTTACCTCAGTCCCCTATGGGAACTGTAGATGTTTCTGAGTTAATTAATGTTGAATGAGACATCAGTTCAATAGATATCAGAAGTCTCTATGAAGTGGGGCTTAACAGGGACAGGAGAATGGCTTTATCAAATAATTGGGGGAGGGGTTTCCATGCATAAAACACTACCAAGGATGAAGGCACAAAGACAACTGTGGGAGAAGTGGACAAATGGGCTGTTGAGACTGGTACTGTTGGTGGAGAGGAGCAGATCTGGGTAACTAGGGAGGAGCTAACTTGTGAAAGGCCTTAATGGTAAAGACAATAGGTGAAATTCTGGCATCATTGAAGTCAATGAGAGTTTTGCCATATACTTCAGGAGGTCCAAGATTTCACCCAAGAAGTTTGTATTGGATGCCATGCAGAAGAGGGAGCCAGTGAAGGGCAATATATAATATGGCAATTCCTATGTCCTTAACCAAATTCCCCATTGGAGTCAGGGGGAAGCTGTGCTTAAAAATCGCTGTCACTATGTGGCGCCTTATTTTATAAATGAAATGACTCAATAAATGCAGTGCTGGATATTCTGGGCCAGATCCTGGGCTGGTGTATATCTGGGCTGCACCACTTAAGTCAGGAACTGGTGTTGAATTGCCAGCACTGCATCTACTAAACGGAGTTAAACTTCGCTGAGATTACGAGGGAAGAATTTGACCCAAATTACTGACGACTGGTGGTAGTCTGACTCTTCCATAACAAGGAGTGTTCTGATAGTTAAGTGAACATCAAAGCCTCTAGGAAACTATGGAAAATTTTGTCCCAAGCTCTGGACACTTTAACTTGCAGCTCTTGTGGAAAGTGTGTACGAAATTATTTTGTGACTACCATTTTTCATTGTTAGTTGCATCAGAAACGCTGGGCTGCTCTGCAGATTTATTTCATGAATCACTGTAAACTCAGCTTCCAATTTGTCCTTTTATTTCTTGATTTCCAAAATGCTGTGTATCTCCTGGTGCTAGAAGAATATAAATTGTCTAGCAATAAATTTAAAAAAAATACACTTCTTGGTGCCAGCCCACACCAGTCTTGTGAGTGTCCTCAGATTTGCAGCCATAATGGCCAAGTACTACAGGATTCCCCTGCATGATATATAATAATTCCTCCCTCTTCTTCCCCTTCCCCTCTTATTTGTTCAGTCTTCAGCTTCTTGTGAGGTTCTAAATCCACGAGGTGTCTACAGAATTCTCCTGTTAAAACAGAGGCAAGAAGACCCAACATTTCCAGTATAAAATAGTAATTTCTTCTTTCCCCCTAAACACTCTCTCCAGTGGTGGATTAATGATTTTGCCGCCCCTAGGCCCAGAAATAATTGCCGCCCCACACCCTCCCAGCTCACCTCCGCTCTGCCTCCTCCCCTGAGTGCACTGCCAGCTCCTGCTTCTCCCCCCTCCCTGCCAGAGCTTGTGCACGAAACAGCTTCGCGAAGGAGGCGGGGAAGTGGGGGAACGCAGTGCGCTCAGCAGAGGAGGCGTGGCTAGGGCGGGGATTTGGGAAAGGGGAGCAATAGGGGCAGGGAGGGGGCGGGGAAGGGGTGGAGTTGGGGTGGGGCCAGGGCTGGAGGGCGTGAACCGGCACCAGGGGAAGCAGCCTCTGGCTGCTATTATAAATTTGCCACCCCTGCAAATTTGTCGGCCTAGGCATTAATACGCTGCTGACTCTCTCCCAGCACTCAGGTCTTTATACATGGTAAAGAAATCAAACAAAAAGGCACAAACATATTTTTATCTTTCCATGTCACCTTTATAATTAAATGGTTTCAGGGAGATCATGTTTTTGGCCTCTGCTTTACTGAGCACATAAAGATCTTTTGTTTCCCATCAGGAAACCCAGGCATAGGAGCAGCAGGCTCAAGGTAGCAGCTATTGCTCATTTCATGTGTAAATCTCTGGGAACAAATGACTTTGCTGTTAATCAATCATCAGAGCTGAATTTGCTGGGAAACATCTACAATTCAAGGACTAGAAACACTAGCTTCATTATATATTAAAAACCAATGGCTAGAAGCTGAAGCCAGACAAATTCAAATTGGAAATAAGATGCAAATTTTTAACACTCAGGGGGATTAACAATTGGAACAAACTGTCAAGGGAAGTGGTGGATTCTCTATCTCTTTAAGTCTTCACATCAACACTGGATGCCTTTCTGAAAATGATATTTTAGTCACACCTAAGTTATTGGGCTCAATACAGGGGTACCTGGGCGAAATTTAAGGGCCTATGATACACAGGAGGTCAGACTAGATGATGTAATTGTCCTTCTGGGCTTAAAACCTATGCATATTTTTAAAGTTACATTAAGATTAAAGAGACTTGAAGAATACCATCTAGGAAGTTCCTTTCTACCTAAAAGGAAGCTCTCTAAGCCTTGGGACAACGTGATTGGAAATCAGTGGGCAAGTTCCCAGCCACTCCAACTGTTTTGTTCTGAAGTCACAAAGTCAATTTCTTTCTTTGCCTGGTCGCCAACTCAGATAAGGCAGTCAAGTGCACACACGCAGGTAGCTTTGAAGTCTACTTTTCACCCTGAAGTGAGCAGACAAAGAACAACTTGCTAGAGGTGGAGGTAATTTAGTGAAGCCCTACTGCTTCCTAGGACATTGTGATCATGACAGATGCTGGAGTCAGCTTCCTTTACTACCAAAAGCCAGTGAAACTGCAGTGATGCTGTGCTTAGCGTAATATTTCTGTACGGGCCTATGCAAACTTGCATTTGTCCATTCTCCAGCCACTTGATGCTTTCAGCTTGTCCTCAGACTGTGGGCTTGATTGTGAGCCCAGCTGCATGACTGTGCAGGGGAGTAAGGGGGTATAAGAGTCCCCTTATTCCTCGGTGTGGGATACCCACAGTCCCAGTCCCTGCTACTGGGCTGCTATTCCCTCTTCTGCACTGTTGTGGAGCGGAAACATGTACAGAGCCCTGGCTGCACAGACCTGACTGCACTATCTGGCACTGCAGAATCATCAGAGAGCTCCACCAGGAAAAGGGCTGATGCATCCTGCTTCCCAGATCCCTGAGCTCCCCCTGGGCCACACAGGTACATGGTGTCCTTTACTCAGGGTGGACTGCAAGGTGCTGAACCAGCCCTGGGTTTGGATCCTTACCATCTGAGTCACAATATTGCTCTTCCACAGGGCTATCTAGTATGTTATCACCGGGAATTAGACTTGGCAAAATACTTCAAGTTGTTAGCATAGCTATACTTCAGTTAGTGAAGAGACAAACCTGAGTCCTGGGGGACCCTTTTCAAAGGAGTTCCTATGAATATTTAAGAGCCGAGGGCCAAAATCTTCCACGATCGTTCAAGTAAATTACCAGTCGGGGATCTTCGCAGTATATGATCTACTTTGCTCTCTGGATGACTGCAGAATTTAGCACTAAGTCCAATGGTAGCCCCCATAACCTGTTCCACTTTTTTGGCCGCGGAGCTAGAAGGATAGAACTGAGTCCTCAACAATTAGCTGTGCCGGAAGATTCTAAAGACTCTGTTTTCCATGAGTTGAGAAAACAGTTTTTACTGAACTCTGAGCTTAATAAAGTCATGACCCATTTCAGACTTGAGTGTACAACAGAAGCAGTCTTGGCCTCTTCCCTTCCCTCCTTCTCATCTCCCTCCTTCCCCACAATTAGCATGCAAGCTGGAGAATTTCTACTGTATCTAGTTTATTAAAAAAACACCCCATAGTTTTACCATAGTAACTATGTTATTGTGAAGAGCTGGTGTTCACAAGAGCAATTAAGGATAGCACAAGACTCAAACATTCAACTGAAACCTATTCAGCTTCCACATTGGTCCTGGGTATTTTTAATGGGTTGATTTGGGTCCAAATTAAGGTGAAATCAAGAATGTTGAGTACAAAGAAAATTCAGCACCCCTTTGAGGTAGAGAACTCATCAGGCCTTGCTCCTGTAAAACCCATCTGTGGTACACAGCAGGGTATGTACAATTGTTACACTGTGGTGAATGGAAGCTACAACTTAAGGCAAGTAAGGTTAAGAACTAAAGTGTAGGCCCTCTCAGTGAGTAGCAGCAGGACTCAGATTAGAAACTCTATGGAAAAAGGACTGTACCTTCCTATGTGTTTGTATAGGGCCTACCAAAATGAGGCCCTAATTGAATCCTCTGGTCACAACTGTAAGCAAAATAACCAATAGTAATAACTAATAATTGAAGTCAACAGACTGGAATAGGACCTTTAACAGATGAGAAAATGGTCCATTGACTTCAGGGCTGAATGTGTCCCTTTGGCTTTAACTGTTCTCACAGTTACTAACCTAAGTATGACTGGCTCAAATACTCCAAACTACATCTGTTTCTACGCTTTAATGGAGTTATACTTGTTTATCCCCGGAGCGGAATTTGGCCCAATGGAGTTTCATTCACAGCCACTACAATCTAGATGTCATCTTTCACTGTGAACTTTATGGAGTTTAAAAAAAAAAAGTTATAAATCAGGGATAGCTTTTTCCATGAGACAGCTGATGATCCCATTCTTTAAAGCTGTCAAATTTCTTTAACATTCAGAATTCTTTCAGACCGTTGTGCTCTTTGCAAGTTTGAGGGCAACATGATATGAGAGTCATTGCTGGGAAAGTTCTCAAATATCATCTCTATTCCAAAGTAAACAAGCAATTCACATAGGACTAGACCTCTATCCTCTTTTTACTCAAGTTGCTGTAGGAAAACTTAATTCAAAATAAGATATTGACTCAAAAAAGGTTTCAAAATGCATTTGATATGGATCTGAATAGTTAGGGAGTTTCTTATATGGCAGTTTTATAAGGCAGATTGCTGTCCCTTATGGAAAAGATTCATGCCAGGATTTTCAAGTGTGACTAGTAATTTTGGGTACCCTGCTTCAAATACTTTAAAGTCACATGATTTTCATAAAGCACTGAGTAGTCCCTGTCTGAAAATCAGGCCTCTTTAAGGTGTCTCAGGTTGGCTACCCATAAATGAGCATCTAAAATCATTCATCACTTATGAAAATCTTGGCCTTATGGAATTTAATGGAAATGCAACTGATGGGGTTCTACCAGTGGTACCCCAAATTTTCCTGTCGCACCCCCCCTTACCAGTAATGGAATCTATCTGCACTCCTCCCCCCCACCCCCATTACTGCACAGTTGGTTCAGCAGAAGAGCTGGAGCAGAAGATGAAGCTTGGGGCAGAACTGGAGATAGGGGAGGAACTGGGGATAGAGGCTGAGCTGGCTTGGGGACAGAGAGGGAACCAGGGCAGAGCTGGGCTGGGGCAGAGCAGGGGGTGGAGTGGAGCTGTGGCTAGGGCCAGAACTGGGCTAGTGGGCGCTCCTTCTCTTTCCCGCCATGGGGGCTGGCTCGGGTCCCACTGCGTACCCCCCAAATGTTCCCCCATGCCCTCCTAGGGGGGCATGCCACACAGTTTGGGGACCACTGGTTTACATAGAAATTAACAGATCTATAGAAATTCTACTAAAAATTCTGGGTCACATCCTCAGTCGGTCTAAATCAGCAGAGCCCCACACTGAAATGGGTGGATCTTTGCTGAGGTAAGCCAGGAGAAGAGCTGAACCTAAGGAATTTTAATAGAGAATGATATACTTTCAATAGGTTTTTGCATAATCCTATATAATTCTATAATTGGGAACTCTATATTCAACTCCACATAATGTTCCAAACCTTTTTCTAAAAAGTTTATCATTTTCTATTACATTCTATAGGACTTTTCCAGGATGGGAGAATGTTCTTAAGTTTTCCCTTTTTTGCCTGATAAGTTAAGGCCTGTTACCGTCCCTGTGCATCTCAGACTCTCATTGACCTGAGCGGGCATTTGAAGTGCATGTGAACAGAATGCAGGGTTAGGTCCTAAGTGGGCATGTCTTATGGCAGCAACAAGTAAGGCCGTCACAAAAGTCCACACAGGGCCAAATTCTACTGGTTTTGCGAATGGATGTAGTCCCAATGGGACTGACCATTTGTAAGGTGAGCAGGATCTGATGCACTGTAATGCAGTTTATGTTAAGTGCAGCATTATCAAGTGCAGCATTCACCTTACACTAGCCTGGAAAGGGTTAAGGTGGCTCAGAAGGAATTAGGTAAGAGGATGGGCCAAACCCTGAAGGAGAGACAGGCTTGACAGGCAAGCACTGACTGAGGATGGATCCCAGCTTGGCAGGAGCAGGCAGGGCTGGTATAAGGTCAGGCAATGAGGATAGGAGGGGGCTGCAGTGTGGAAGCCTGCAGTCATTCTGTGGGCTTAGGGAGGGAAAGGAGGAAAGAGTAGAAACCCTAGGAGCCTGGCCCCGAGGGAAGGGTTTACCCAGAAGGGTAGTGGATAAGGAAGCCTAGAGACAGAGTAGGAAGCAGCCCAGGGAAATATCATAGCTGTAGGATCCCTTGGCTGGTATCCAGAGTAGTGGGTGGGCCCACGTCTCCCTACTAGCCCCTGGGGAAGTGGCACGGTCTGGGCAGTAGAATGGAAAACTGCTTGAGACAGATTGTCCGATGATACTTTGATACCCTGGAAGGGGGAAACTATAGTGACCTGGCTGGGGGGCCAAGCCACGAAGAGGGAGCATCCCAAGCTACGAAGAGGAAGCACTGCAAATCTTGGAGCATGAGAAGAGATGCAATGTGAATGAGAGACAGAAGGGGGCATTAGACCAGGTGAAGCTATTCCCACAAGAAGGTGCCCTAGTGGTGAGTAGAGAGTCTGTGACAGGGTGCTAATGTCAGAGAGGGAAATTTTGAATGATTTCTACATTTTGTTTCTAATCAGTGCAGCTGCTGGTAGTTTAGCTGAAACAGAGTGAGTGGAAAATAACTTATTTTCAGCTATTTATTGAGTGATCTTGATAAGTATGTAAAAGGGGATGAAAAATAGCCATGTCTTCCTTTCTGAAGGAAAACAGAAGAGTATCGCCTCTTCCGAGTAACTGGGGCAGAAAGCAAGAAAGGACTAGAAACTTTCTAAGAAGCATTAAAGAAGTCTTATCGCAAACAGAACTGGCATACCATAATTACAGGAGTTACATAGTGAAGTAAAATAGGTTTTATTTATATAAATGAAGGTCAGAGGTTTTGCTGTAGAAAAAAATATTTTACAAAAGGTTGGTAGGGTAAACATTTGTAAAGCATAGTGCTCCTTAAAATTTCTGACTGCTCTAAGCTCATAATGAAGGTAAGCAAGAACAATGCTGCTTAGATAGTGGACGAGACTGAAAATATAGTAGGCCAGGTATTCTGAAGGTGTAAACTGGTGTAGTCTATTAGAATCAGTGGAGCAAGTCTGATTTACACCAACTGAGGACCTGGTCTCCGTGTATTAGGGCTGAACCAGGGCTCATTAAATACAGTCATACAACTAAAATGTGATTTGTGCCCCTCTCCCACAAGCCCTGCTCTTGCGGGATGTCCCAGTGAATTCAATGGAACAGTTCCCTTGTGTATGGATTACTTGTGAAGATTGCAAGACCAGTCTGTCGGAGCATGATCCAGCTCCCATTGTCACCAGTGGAAGATTTCCATTGTTGGACCAAGCCCTGATTTGGTCGGTGTGATATTATAGGTAAACCATGGCAAATATTTAAAGGAACAAGGTTGGAAAGAGGCAGATATTTATATTTGTGAAAATAAAATGATGCAAGAATCCAGGCATATACAGGGCTTTTCCATTGTTAACCAATATTACAATTACGTTAAAATGACGGTAGTTCTGCCTATGTGCTATGTCAATAATTATTTTATTTAATCTTAATAGGAGATGGACTACCAAATTTATCTTTGGATTTCTTAGCCTTTTGTGGACTAAAATTGGACTTGAAACATTCCTTTCCCAAGCGTACTTGCATTCTGTAATTGTGAGAATTTCATAAATTCACAGATTTTAAAGGCCAGAAGAGACTATTATGACCGTCAAGTCAGACATCTTGTGGAACACAAGCCATAGAATTTCATGCAGTGCTTCTGGCACAAAGCCCAATAGCTTGAGGTTGAACTAGGGCACTTCAATCCTCTACAGGAGCCAAGATCTATTCATATAGTTTTATTTCCACCAGCATGTTGTCAAAATCAAACTGTTTTGTCTTTCAGATCTTTTTGGGAAACATTTGTAAACAAGACTTTATGAAGAGCTTGCTTCTCCTCTCATACCATCCTAGTGAGACTTTGCCCATAGTTAATATCTATTTTAAATTAATCATTTACTATATAAAATCCCCCCTAGCAACAATGTGCGCTGGGCTCCAAACTCTGGAATAGCAACGGTAAATGGTTACTTTAATAGTAATACCTAGCACTTTTTGCCTCCTAAGTGCATTACCAGCTTGTACATAATTAAGCTTCACATCTCCCCGGTGAGGTTGTGGTGTTACTACATTTCAGTCTCGGAAACGGAGACAAAGAGAGGTAAAGTGACTTCCCCAAATGGAAGTCTGGTGCATAAGGCACTGGACTGGAAGTTTGAAGACCTGAGTTGTATTCTTGGCTCTGCTACTGACCTCCTGTGATCTTGGGGGAGTCACTTAATCCATCTTTGTTCTTCTGTTTCCCCATCTATAAAACGAAGATGATATTTACCCTCCTTTGTAAAGTGCTTTGACAGCTACAAATGGAAAATACTGTATAAGAGTCTTCCAGGGCAAGGATTGTCTCTATCCTATAGGTATGTCTACACTGCAAAAACAAAAAACTCAGCGGCAATGAGTCTCAGAGAGACTGGCAATGAGACTGGGGTTGTGCTATGGTGCTGATAACAGCCTTGTAGCTGTTCCAACTCAGGCAAAGTGGAGTGGGCTTCAGAGCCCATGCTCGAGCCTGAGCTGGAACATCCCACATGGCTATTTTTAGTGCTGTGGCATGAGCCGAGTCGGTAGACCTGGGCTCTCAGACACTCACTGCTGCTGGGGTTTTTTGAAGTGTAGACATACCCTGTGTTGCTACAGCACCCAGCACAATAGAGCCTCAATGCTGATCAGGGTCTTTAGGCATTACCAGAACATAAATATTTATTACTGATAAAGTATTTTTATTTAATGTAAAAGTTGGAATAGACCTTAGGAATTCCTGGCGCTCAATCCCCCTTAGAGGCCATTACACCTTTTCTCACCTTTAATGAGTGAGGAAATGATCTGATCTGCTATTTGACATTGTGACGGGGGTACCTATCCCACACTGGTTCCGCAGGTGTTAACCACACTTTGTGGGCTGAAGAAGCCACGCCCCCTCACCCTTGCTGGGCATGCTCAGATTGGAACCAGAGTATAAAAAAGGAGTAGCTTACCTCAGTCTGGGCTGATCTGCCAGGAAGGAGACCAGACGTGTATTGCAGGCTCCTACTGGGAAGCTGCGAGCCCAGAGCCACAGAGGCCAGCAGTGCTGAGACCCAGGTGGACACCCAGCTGACTGCCAAGGCCGTGAGATTGCTGTCACTGGAAGTTAGGGTAGGAAGCAACTCAGGGATTGGGACTGTAGCAATGAGTGACTGAGACTGATCACAAAAGTACTGGCTCCTCTGGGCCCTGCTTTGGGACCTGGTGCAGAAGGTTGGGGCCAGGTCCCTCTACTCTGGCTATACCACTGGGCAGGCTTTACTGTCAAAGGACAGTTTTATAGACTTTTGCCACTGGGCTGTGCTGCCCTGAGCAGAAGGGCTGCCATGTTGACATGAGGTACTAGACCACTTGACCCTCAAATCCGCATTTTTGTCCCCCCTCCCATGACCCAACACCCTGTGACAGGGTGTACCCTACCCTGTGACAGATACGTTTTGCATTTAAAAAGTGAAAGCTATAGTAATACATTCAGAAACATTATTTCACTCTAGCTCCCGTTGCTCATGTTGCAACATCGGTGAGGGGGCAGTAAGTGCCCATTCTGAAAAAACTCACTAAACTTCTATTCCAATTTATAAAAAGTTTGTGGAACGTTTCACTTGAAACAAAACATTTTCCTCTAGGCTCATGTGTGTGTGGGAGGTATGGTATCACCATACAGGACAACTGCCTCTGTATTTCCCCTCAGTGGTTCAGCTAGGACACCCACGTTTAGGCTTCCAACTCTGCAGCTGTTGCCTCTTGTGGATGGAGACCCATGTCTCTCTCCCTTCTGACCAGGGCATGGCCAAGCTGCAAAGCTCCCTACCTTCACTGTGCATTTCCCAGCCAAGTCAGTGTGCCTAAACAGACCTCCTTATTGCTTCTTCAGAGACTGATAGGAATTTATATCTGTAGCAATCACTCCTACACAGTTCTTTCTACTTTATTCTTAAGGTAAAAAGCATTACAGAGGAAAACATACTAAAACCAATAAAAGAACCTGCATGCATGCTAATGAGCATACCAGAGTTCACCCTAAGATGAATTCTGGCAGGCCCAGTCCTTCCAACCCTTCCCTAAGGCCCTCTGTGGGGCAGGGGTCCTGTCCGGTTGCTGAATCAGGAAGAAGGCCATGAGCCTGTTTAAACTCGAGCTATTATTCAAAAGTCTCTGCTTTGTCTGTTGGGCTCTGGAGAATCCAGTTTGAACTAGGCTTTGTCTACGCTGGACTTTCGTCAGTAAAACTTTTGTCGTTCAAGGGTGTGAAAACCACCCCCCACCATGATAAAAATTTTACCGACAAAAAGCGCCATCGTGAACAGGACTTTGTCGGCGGGAGAGCTCTCTCTGCCGACAAACAGCGGCTACACTGCACTACGCCTTTTAGCGGCACGGCTGTAGCAGCACCGCTGTGTCGCTGAAAGATGTGTAGTGTAGACATAGCTGCAGTGTATGTGTATCCCTCCAGGGCAGGGGCTTGAAAGGCTGATAATGGCGGATGTTCATGAGCCTTCCTCCTCGCTACTAGAGAAGGGACAGACAATGCCACAAGAACACATACACAACTGCATGTTTAATGTCATGTGCCCCAAAGTTATTAACCCTAATTCAACCGAGTTTATCTTAATCCCATAAGGTTTCTTCAGGATATTGTCAGTGTCACATGGGGGTTGGAGGACATATGGATAGGGTTGCTGTATGCCTGTCCCTAGCTCCGAAATGAAGGAGGGGGCCCTGCTCTTGCCTGGTTTTGTGGTTATTCTTACAAAGACTGTTCTAAATTTCTAATGGTCCATTCCCTTGGGATTTGCTGGGGTTTATTAAAACCAAAAAGAGCGATAGATGAGTAGGGATGATCCACGTCAATGCATGTAAACAACCCCGGGTGTTTGAGAGATTCAATGCGGGGCCCCCTCTCTCAGAGCCGGCGTGCTGCTGTGATCACCTATGGGAATCTTTTCCATGAAGCAGCACCCGTGGGGCTCCAACAGTGCTCACAGGCACTTGGTGACCTGCACAGGGTTCTTTTCAAATGGCTGATGATTGGCTGAGAAGCTTCACTTTAGCAGATTCCTCCCGTCCTTGCCCAGTCCCAAAGCTTCTGCATCAAGGTGTTCCTGCCCAGATGGTTCCATTCTGTAGAATGCCAGAAAGAATGGACCAAGGAGTGACTTTAAACCCTAGGCTCACCTCCCCAGTTGGAGACTTAATATCTGTTTAAATCAGGGACTATTAGTTCTTGTGCCAGCTGGTCTCAGCTGCTGCAGTATCACAAAAGGAGAAGTGTCAGGATCCAAACTATCTAGGGCTTGGAGTTCCCTATTCTAGCTTTGGAACGACTGTTTAGTATAGCAAGAGGCATTAGAGACTAAAAGGGCTGATTTTCCCCCTACCATTGCTGTCAATGAAAAAACTCCCATTGTTTTCAGCAGGGTCAGGATCAGAGACAAAATCCAGATTGTAAGCAGAAAATTCAGCGTGTGTCACTTTTGTAAAGCTAACTTTCCTAAACATCTTTATCTGCCTATCTATATAAACACATTATTCCAAATAAATGTGACAGGATAATGACTCAAAGGATAGCTAAGCACAACTGTGTTTCTCCAGAGTGTACAACTCCAGTCTGATAATCTAATCCAAATCAGGGAGGTGGCCAGGAATTCCTTCAGATAGACACAATGTTTGGGTCTCCAATAGCAAAGGGCAGAAAAATAGCTCTAACATTAACATAGATTCCTCTGTTTATTTCTTTTACTCCCTCATAAAGAGATGCTCAATGAATGAACTAGGACATGTTGTTCCCTTGTCTGGTCTTCTTCTGATTATGAAGACTCAAGGATGAAAGCCAAAACTCCCTGGAAGAGACTCTAAATGGCAATGAAAGACCAGACTAAACTGGTGACTTTACAGTGACTTAATAAATTCCCCTAGATACAAGATCAGATCCTCAACTGTAAACAACTGACGTGTAAATTGGTGCCACGTCATTGACTTCAGTGGAACTTCAGAATGCCAACGCTAGCAACTTTACTGAGAGTCTTATGATATTCAGTGTTTTTCTTGAAGTTCCAGCTCTGGAGTCAGGTGGTTGTGTGAGAAAATCTCATCTAATCTATCTATCGATCTTTCTTTCTTTCTATAAAGTTTCTCATTCTCATAGTAGCAGAGAAAAGTTAGAAAACGTAACCTTAATGACTTAAGGCTCAAAAGCCAGTAGGCAATGAAACAAAGCCCCAGTTGGTCCAGTCTTAACTTCTGACACCGGAGGAAGCATAATCTCTTCCTTCTCCTCCATCTCCCAACTGGGGACACTGCACAGCAACAAGGCAAGACCTCATCTAGTGCTCAAAAGACCACAAGGAAGGGGACCCAGCTACCATGCCCATTGCTACATCATGGCCCCAGTGAAGTGTGATCATCCCATCTGGGCCTTAAGTATCTTGTACAACATGGCAGAGGAGGTCTGTGGAAGAGCTAGGACTACAGTCTAGAACTTCTGGGTCCTACTCAAGTGCCAACCTTCCTTCCCCTGCATCACTCCCTTTAGCATGGGAAAGTGAAATTCTCCCCTATTGACTGGTATTGAAGCAAGCAGAAGTTCACCTGAACTAGTGAGCTCAATGATCTGAGCTTTATTAATCATCAGTAAACTCGGAGAAACAAAAGGTAGTGCCTGAAAGTGCCTGATAAGGCACCGTAGTATTGCATGGCTCTGAGGCGCGTGGCTCTTTCAGCAGAGTCAGCCAGCTGGCTTAGAGAAAAGTCAGAGTAATACTGTGGGAAATCATGTATTGCATGCACTTAACAGCAGTTTGAGTCACTGCGCCTTCCTGCAGTCGCTGAAGCTGTTCAACTCCCTGAAATGAGAGGGTCAGAACTTGAGTTGGTGTAAGATCGTGTAGTTCCATTGATTTCAATGCAGCTACCCTGATTTATGCCACCCGATGATCAGGTTCATACAATTTGGGGGGCGGGGAGAAAGGGGGAAAACAATGCAAGTTTAACATGTTTGTGTGATGGATAGGCCAAGCCAGTGACGTTTGAACTTATTTTAAGGCAGCCTTAAAGAATGAATGTATGTAAAGTTCCATGGGAATGAGAGAGCAAGCACTCAAAACTAGCAGCTGCCTCTGCAATGGGGAGGAAGACTACTCTAAATTTAAAGGAGTGGTACACAGAATGACATCTCCCTTCAGTTTCACAGCTATGTACATGGCAGTGGCATTGCCTTTGCTAACTGTATGGACTACTGTGGATGTTACATTCTTTATAAGGTAGCCTCCATGCGTAGTTAATGGCAAGCATAGTATAGAGGTCAGGAAAGTTTTTGTTAAGATCAGACAGGCTACCGTAGATGGTGAATAAGGTGTTGGCTTTCACTAGCAACACTAAAGGTGCGCTGGGGTTGAAGCTAGGAGTATCGCAAGTCAGTATCGACAATTCTTCTGAGGCTTGGGCAAGAAATAAAACCTCAGTGCACCAATCATTCTCTGCTTTGTTGTTCATCCAGAAAGGAAGCTAGACGTGTAATCAAGCTTTGGAAAATGCATTGGAGTTGTTCCTGTTTTATACAGCATCCACTACAAATATAACTTATGGCTAGGAAAATCAGCCAATGTTTATTGGTGCTAATGCAGTCTGCCCGGGCGAGATTAAACATTTCCTGCGCTCATGAATAAAGAGCTGGACTGTAATTAAACTCTCACTAGGCACTAGCTTTGGTTTAAGCTTGTTGGCAGTAAGGATTCATTTATATTTAAATAATATCAAATAACGTTTATTAGGTTAAGACGTGATCTCATGCTGAGGACCTTCATCTAACAGTCCTGAGATGTAAATGGCTGGGGATTCTAGGCTGGGTGCTCTGGACTCTGCATCTGCCTTTCCCTGTTGGTCTGAGAGAGACAAAGGCTACGTCTACACTAGAGACCTTACAGCGGCACAGCTGTACTGATGCAGCTACACTGCTGTAAAATCTTCTGTGTAGCCACTCTATGCCAGTAGGAGCAAGCTCTCCCATTGACTTAATTAAACCCCCCCCAATGTCGGCAGGAGAGCATAGTGCAACTCGCATCGCTCAGGGGTGCGGTGTTCGTTTTCCACACCCTCAGTGACACGTCACACCGAGAAAAGTGCTAGTGTAGACATAGCCAAAGTTTGTTGAACTTCACTGAAGGCTGCAAGGCCCATGAGGCTAGCATAAGTCTGGACAGGGGATTTCCCCAATTTCAGCTATTGCAGTACCTGTACCGGTACCTACTTTGGACTGGTAACGTTGCTATTTTCAGCAGTGCAGTTTATCCTGGATTCAAGCAAAGAGAAGCTCCACCAAGGCAAATAGCAGCTTTCCCTGTTGCCTCCACTAAGGGTTTACATTGATGCAGCTACATGAATGCCTGGCTCCCTGTGGCTGGATATAGGGCACATCCCCACTCAAGGAGAGGCCTTATGTGAGTCGTTCCTTGGGGTGCATGTGGATTTTAAGGATGGGGAATGTAGGATTCTCTACCACCAAATCACATTTGTTTTATATGAAATGTGTTCTTAAATTATACACTCACCTAGAGTGCACATACAAATGCAACAGTTACAACGTAGCTCTGTAGACAATTGCTTCAAGTCATTTTCATACCATAGTCCAGAAAGTCTTTAGCAGGGCTAAAGGCAGGGCTATCCCATGGCTTTATAGAAGTTAGTTCTGCACCATTAATTTGTAGTATTGCGACAGCAGCCTCACGCGCGTGGGGTCACATTATGCTAGGTCGGGGTGGCCAACCTGCGGCTCTTCAGAAGTTAACATGCGGCTCCTTGGATAGGCACCAACTCCGGGGCTGGAGCTACAGGTGCCAACTTTCTAACGTGCCGCGGGGTGCTCACTGCTCAACCCCTGGCTCTGCCACAGGCCTTGCCCCCACTCCACCTCTTCCTGCCCCCCCCCAGAACCCCTCTTGCACACCACGAAACAGCTGATCGGGAGGTGTGGAGAGGGACATGCTGATTGGTGGGGCTGCTGGCGGGTGGGAGGTGCTGGGAGCGGGGGAGGGAGAGCGGATGGGGGGCTGCTGATGTATTACTGTGGCTCTTTGGCAATGTACGTTGGTAAATTCTGGCTCTTTCTCAGGCTGGCCACCCCTGTGCTAGGTGCTTTACAAACATTTCTGAAGACATGAGTCAGGCTGCTCTGGCCACTGTAGGTTGGGTAAGAAGGCTAGAATGATGTAGAGGGACCCTGCCTGTTGTGGGTATTGGGACAGCTGAGTGTAAGGGGATCCTAAAAGCCTTGGTGCTGGGTTGCAGAGAATTCCCTGGGGGCAGACGCTGCAGAAGACCATCATAAGGCTGTCTCCCAAGGACCCACTTGCAAGTCCTAGGGTTGGGGGTGAGCCAGGGGTGAGGCCCCAGCATGCAGCATTGTGAAGATTCATGGCAGCACTGTGGCTGTATAACTTATCCCCCCCACGGTGCTGCCTAAGTACACGGGATGGCTCTCCAGATGCTGGAGGAGACCAGCATAGCTTGCAGCCACCTTAGTCTCACCTCCTACGTGGCAGTGAGTTCCGTGTTGTGCCTCTTCTGAGAGAGTCTGTCCTGCACCTTTAGATCTTACGATCCAAGTAAACTAGTGACATAAATGCGTGTACCCTTCTTCCCTCACTTACACTTTTAATGTACAATTGCAATATTTTAGAGATACGGACATTGCCAACTATCCCCATTTGCTCCCAGCATAGCCATCATTAACTGATGGATAGTTTTGTTTAGGCACGATTGCAGAGAGATGTGTGGAAGAGAGATCTGAAAGAGCAGGGGTGTTTTAAACAGATCGGGGGAACAGTCCTTGCAGAAAAGGTATTGTGGAAGAACACACAGGGAAGCTTAGGTAGAAGCTGATAACTGGGTAGATAAGGCTTGTGAGACTGGCAGAGCAGAAGAGGTGGGGGAAAGTTGGGGAAGAAAGCTGCAGGAAGAGACAAGAGTGGACAAATGAGGGGCGGCGTTGAATGACCTTAACTGTTCTGCAGTGTCAGTAGGTGTTGTCAAACAGCTAGCAGTGAGATGATCCTCCATGTGCAAAGACATGTAATGTGACACCCTGGGGTGGGTCATTGGTGTTGGGGACTGCACCTCTGGATTTAAGAGGCCCAGATCAGTTAGCTGTAAGGCAGTAGCAGACTCAGAAACCTCTCTGGGTTACAACTACCGTGAGGGAAGAGAACCCCACATTCTAAGCCCTGGTTACATATCATATGGGAAAGATGCATGAACATCCATAAGCCAGAATTTACCTGACTCAGCAAGTCACTTGAACACTTCCCTCACATGAGTGATTCCATGGACTTCACTGGGATTGTTCACATGCTTTAAATGAGGGCTTGTCTATATGGTAAAATTGACTGGAACAACTATTCTGGATTAGCTCTGTGTGGATTGTTACTTTTGAAATGCATTAATTAGTTGGAATAAAAGCCACTCTTGCTCTCGAACAGAACATTTACATGGGCAGCTGCTCTGGACTATAGGTGTTCTGATCAATTTCCTTGTGCAGACAAGCCCCAAGTACCATCCCAAATTGGTGCCATTGTTTGTAAAATGCTTTGAGATCATTCAAGATGAAGGGTGCTATATGAATGTAAATACCTTATGAATATGAACAGTTCCTACCCACTGCAGCCAGGCATATCACTATATAGAACACCCATGCCTGTGGTGTCAGAAGCAGCAAGTATGTCCAAACATTACACAAGGACAGAACAGCAAGCACAATGGAGAAGCAAAAGCCTTGATTATAATGGCTGAAAGCAGTTCTGATGCCTCAGGTCCATTTTCAGAGCAATACACAGGGCATTAAATAGGCAATCCTATTAAAAATAATGTGAATTAAACCTATGCTTCACTCACTGCACTCAAAATTCACTCAGTGATATATGCATCCAATATCATTGCAAAGGCAAATTATTATTGATGTGTAGCCAACACACAGACTATGGGAGACCAAGCTGGTGACATTTTATATTTTTAATAGGGTGTCAATTCATTGCTGAAGCAAGTGTAATTTGGTTAAGAATTCTGAAGCCCTAGCTACAAATTTAATCAGCTGATTAAAAAAAGGCACCAATATCAGTAACTTATGTAATTAAAATCTCTCTTAGCAACTAGTTGAAAAGCTTTTCTTACAGCAGAGAAAACTAACATCACAAAAGGTGAAAAAGAAGATGCCCAATAACGGTGAGATACAATCCTTAGGGCCTGATTCTGCAATCTCATTCAAGTTAGCGGGAGCTTGTGATGCTCAGCACTGTAGCACCTTGCAAAAAATCTAGCCCCTAAGGTTCATCTGAAAGCTCTCCTTTGTGAAACTGGCATGATGGTATCTGACAAGTGAATACCTTACACGAAGGCATTGATAAAGTGTCTCCATTGCTTCATAGCATTGATATAGCATCTCTATTGTTGGGACCACTGAAGCCAGTGACAGAGAATCACCGGATGTTTGTAAGAATTTGATCTCACATTTGGAGCACTCATGTAGTTGCCAGCATATGTGTTGCTTGACCGTGCCTTAGTGACCAAGCAGCTTCTGCGGTTGCTGAATAGTGCAAGTTACTCTTGCCAAATCTGTCTGGCTATCTCTGCTGAATCTCTACCTTCCAGCTCTGCTTTTTTTGCTGATGTAATAGAATCAATACAAAACACTAAGCCCTGTCTGGTTTGGGTCCTTGTAGAGAAAGAAGGCACGTGTCCACAATGTAAACACAGGAGACGTGGATCTGGGTATCTGATCTTTCTTGGAGGATAGGGGCTGCATCCCTGTAGATCTTTAAGTGCTAATGGCAAAGTCTGCTATTAGCCCTTTGCCATGGAACAACCATCAGTTTTTAAAATCCTTTTCCTCTAAATGATTCGTTTCTACTGTTAAAACAAACAACAAGGTTAATTTAGTTTATGGAGCTGCCTGAGCACGGTTTCCTACTAGTCACCAGCTCCGGAAGGAAAGAACTAGAGCTGCTGGAGCTCAGTGACAGCTGCTGGATAAGCATGCATAGGGCACTGTAATCCAGGGCATGGTTTAAAAGAGTGGGAGAATTGTGGAATTCTACCCTCTGGGATAAGGGAAGACAGGAGGCCTGACACCTGAGGGGTGCACTCTGAGAGACCAGGGAAGAAACAGAAGTGCAGCTAGCCCTGCCACCATGGTGGGGTTTTTAAAGGCAAAGTTGAAACATTTTGAAAAGGGACCCCCCCCCCACTCCCCAATCTACACACCCTTTTTAAAAACCTGATTTTTTTAAAGGTCTTGAGCCACTTCAGCTGTTACTTCTCAGTGCCTTGGGAAAGCATGCCATTGATTTAGGTATCTAAATTTGGGGTTAGGGCCCCAAGTACAGATACCCACATTTGAGATTTTGGGCTGCAAAATGGGGATCTCTCTGATTGGTGGCCTCCAGATATTGTTGGGAGGGTTAGTAGATTAATGATTATAAAACAGTTGGAAGATACAAATCCTGAATGTTATTATTTTGCATTCAGAAAATTGCTTAAAAGTTTGCACAGGCGTATATGAGAAAATCCTGACCATGTGCATTTAAATGCTGATTCCTTATATGTTTGAAATATATTTTCATATACTTCTTTTAACTCAGACACATGCTGCAGTTTTTCCCCAGTGACCCTATAAAATGTCATTCAATTTAAAAAGATTGATGGCTTTTCTTATCCTTACGAACAAAAAGTGATGTTAATGCTAAATTATCTAGTATTCTAGCCCAAAGATGATTTGCAGATGAAAACATTAAGTCTCCTAATTTTTAAAATGCACAATTCTAACCTAATTTAGTTTTTCAATGCTCATATTTTAGGTAATCACAGCGGTAAGTGATAAAGCATGATTCAGAATTTTCAATATATATTACCTCCGCTAACGAGACAGGCATTTGCTAGGTAAGATGAATGCTTCTTAATTTACCAATATAAAGTAGATAATAGTTTAGCCAATTAATCCTTTTCAAAGTAAGGGAGGAAGAGGCAGATTAACTTCTCTCCAACAGGCACAAATTTACCACATCCTGCAAATCAAGTTACATGCTTCTGCCCCAGAGAAGTCAATGGGAGTTTAGCCTAAGTTAACCGTGTATTGAAGTGTTTGCCTATATGGTCATTATTTCTCTCTCTTTCAGGAGCAAACCACGTGTTAAATACACACATAGTATTATGGGGCTAGTCTGGAAAGCCACTACAAGTTTCTCTGCAAGAATTCTTAAGTTGCCTTTTCTAAAAGGGATATTAGGGCAAGGAAACCATATTTTTTTTAAAAAATACCTTTAGTGTTCTTGGCAGAGTGTACATGCATATTTTTATGGCCAGTGCTTGGATGATCTAAGTTACATTTTAAGTGGCACTGATAGAGATTCTTGGACAACACAAAATGTTGTAATGGAGTTAGTCCTGTTAAAAGTACCTGGGTGTAGAAATGAGAAGAAACTTAGCAGCAGCTGCTAATTTTTAGTGCCCTAAATGGAGAAAAGGAGGCAGGCACCATTTAAAAAGTCACTCTTTGGATATTCACAAATACTTCCCTTTAACACTGAGGTTTTCCTCTGCTAGATTTTGGTCATTCCCTTTAGAATCATAGAAGATTAGGGTTCGAAGAGACCTCAGAGGTCACCTAGTCCAACCCCCTCTCAAAGCAGGACGAACCCCAACTAAATCCTCCCAGCCAGGGTTTTGTCAAACCAGGCCTTAAAAACCTTTAAGGATGGAGATTCCATCACCTCCCTAGGTAACCCATTCCAGTGCTTCACCACCCTCCTAGTGAAATAGTTTTTCCTAATATCCAACCTAGACCTCTCCCACTGCAACTTGAGACCATTGCTCCTTGTTCTGTCATCTGCCACCACTGAGAACAGCTGAGCTCCATCTAAAAGGATTCTGTGCTTCTCCAGTAGGCGACTTCAGTGGCGCTCTCATTGTTTTTGAGAGCACTTTTTAAAACAATGTACTAGCTTATTTACAAAAATAATGTTTAATCATAGAAATAACTGTTCTGTGCATGCCAGAAAACTTCTGCATTTAGTGGCTGGCACACTTCAGGAAGAAATTATTATTTAGGCAAATTTCAAGTTTTTAGGCAAACGTACAATACATGAGTTAAGGCAGGGGATGCGCAGAGTACAATTAAGGAAGAACACAGGAAGCTAAGTCCCTTCTATCCCTGTTACAAATAGAGCTACGGGGGAAATGGGTTCTCTATTTCATGAACATTTTTTAGGTTTCAGAAAAGTTTCCTATTCCACACTAGGACAAAACCAAAATCTTTCCAAATCTGGTGCAAAAAATGAGTGAGAGAATCACCCCCCTCCCCCAATAGCCAATACCTAATGGTTAGGGCACTAACCCAGGTCTCCCATAACCTAGTTCTGAATCAGGCAGAGCAAGGATTTGAACTTGGGTGTCTACCACATCCCGAGTGTCCTAATCACCGAGCTAGTGTGAGGTGGGTCTCAGAGCTGAGAAGTTCCTGACAAGTTTAACTTCCTGACAAGTTTAACTGAAACTGATACATTGGTCAAAACCAAAGCTTCTTAGTATAATCAGCATTTTCCTATAAAAGAAGTTTCACTGAAAAATTCCCCAACCAGCTTCAACTGTGAGCACTTTTTTAACCGATGTGGGATAAGCAAAACCAACATTCATATGCTAGTATGATATGGAATAGAACTTGGAATTACATACCTAGTGCCTTCCATAATCCAGGTATCCCAAAGTACTTCGTTGTAGTCAGATGGGGCAGTGCAGAGATTATAGAAGCAAATGTGTGGCAGCCATTGTGGGGTAGATTCCAAAGATGTGGCCAGTCAGTTTGCCCAACTGTGGTGTGTTGCAGAAACACAACTTCCTATAACTGAAGAATCTGCTATACTGCAAAAAGGAGAGTCAGATTCCTGGGGGCACAAAGGGGACATTAGTGACCTAATGCCCTCTCCCCCCCGCTGCAAAGGGGTCACCCTGGGTGGTATGAAGTCAGCTCCACACCTTCACACTGTGGAGATAAAAGGTCTGGCTGCTAGACCACCTCTGTGCAGCGGCTGCTGGAGTCGTCCTTGGGGGCTGTGGAAACAAAGCACTTCCTCTCTGCATGCTGATCCCTGTAAACCCTAAAATGCAGAAGCAAGGTGCATCACTTTGAAGACCTAATGGATGGTCCTGGGGTTCTGCCAGTTGGGGGCAGGAGCTGTAATTACCACACAATTCCACAGCAACTCCACTTCTGGAAACAGCACCCTGATGAGAGCTGTTTTACCAACACATTCTCTGGCTGCCCTGGCCACATCCCTTTCCCCACCCACTTTCTGACCCCTTCCTCCACCACCACTATAAGCAGAAACTTGGCTGCTTTGTGCTGCCTCAGTCTAGCATACTGGCATCAACCCTTCTAATGGGGGTCTTTACTCTGGTGGGGAATTGAATCCATGTGTCACGTATGTCCCTGCAAATTAGAATGTTAAAGAGACACATCCCACTAGGCCTGTTACAAACATGACACATTTCCTTCAATAGAAAAAGGAAGCAGCATGTACCTCCCATATTTAAACACTCAGTGTAATAAGAGAAACTCTACAGAAACACAGTACTTTGTAACTGTCCAGATTTGCCTTGTTGGCAACTGTGACTAGGCAGCTATCAGAAACCTACTGTCCTACTTAGCCTTTCTGAAACAGCAAAGAAATACGTGGCTAGGACTTGCTGTAGCTGCCTGACACACATAGGAGAAAACAGACTCCCTGGTTGCACCACTCCTAGTACCTTGAGCTTTTTGGTGTGTGTCAGCATTTGTCTGTTCTCGCTTAATCTAATTTGGTTTCTAAGGGGCTGCATGTTGAGTAAGTATTTCTGGCATGCGGTTCTAACACACAATGTGCATTGCAGCATTTCATTACCTTACAGGTTCACAGCATGTAGGAGTCAAGCTTTTTACTCTCAGCTGTAGACAGCTCAGATTATTCTTCCAACTGAATAACTAGCTCTCCTTGGATAAATCGAACAAACATGCCAACATACTATTTGCCCACAACAAAGAACTGCTTTATACCAGCTGCTTGGCACTAGGAAAAAAGTTATATGCATCTCAGGGAAGGGGACACTCTACTTAAAACTTCCCCTTAGGAGAACTCTCCCTTAGTTACCTTCCCAAAGTTCAAGCAAGGATGTGTGTTTGGTAATACCTTAGAGCACACTTTCTTCCGGGGAGAAGGGATCACACACGCACACTGGGTGAAGGAGTTCTTCTAAAGGGCCCACTCAGGCAGCACAGTTCAACTGCAGGCTTTCACACAGAAAGCTTTTCTCTCCAATGCTGGTCATAAGCTTGCATGAGACAAGGTTTAACTGGAATATACCACAAACTAGAGAATAAACAAGCACTACTTAACTTACTGCAAAGCCAGCCCCCATCTAACCTGTCACGGAGTTCCTGTGGTTGCTTTGTATCTCCCTTTCTCCTAGTCAATAAGCCCTGTTCATCACCAGCTTTCCCCTCCCTCAGGAGCTCTCTCATCTCATTACCCCACAATCCATTCCACCTGCATGACACTTGAGCAAGGAGTTAACTCCTTCACTGCTGGAATCTGGAGGGGACTGTACTCAGGTGGCTCTAGTCACTAGCTGGGGATAGACAGTCAGCCACACCCAGGGTAGGGTTCTGTCTCTCTCTTCGGGGCTCTCTTTGTCTTCACAAAGAAAGAAAAGTGCACAAACAAGAAACACAAATAGTCTCATTAGGGGTTCACACTGGGTAGGGAACTTTCTGAAACCAGAGGCTTCACAGGAAGGGGGTGGGCAGGCAGACTCCTGCTCTGATTACCAGAGAGTATCCTCTCTCCTAGTTTCCCCCTCCCTTTAGGGAAGCTGAGTTCATCTTTCTATTGTCCAGGTGAGAGAGTGGGCCAATCATGAGGGGCTGATCATCTATGTCAGCTGATTCGCAGCACCTGTCTGCTGGGCTGCTCTCTGGGGCAGGGTGCTGCTCCCTGTCTCCCTCCTTCCCCCAGATATCAAAGGGGCAGATTGCCCTGTCATAGGGACCAGCTTGCATGTTATTTCTTTGTGAACAATAACAGGGCTAAATTCACCCCTCCCAGTACAAAGCTTGAGTGAACAGCTTAGGGTGGAGGTTAAGAGTCAGGGTACGTCTACACTTAAAATGCTTCAGCATGCAGCTGTGCCGCTTCAGTGCACACTACCGCAATGGGAGGGGTTCTCCTGTCACTGTAGGTGATCCACCGCCCAGAGGCCATGTCTACATGAGCAAGCTTACAGAGATACAGTTGCGCTGCTGTGCGATCGCTCGTGTAGCCGCTCTATGCTGAAGGGAGAGAGCTCTCCCCCATTGACATAATAAAACCACCTCCATGAACGGCGGTAGCTATGCCGGCAGGAGAGGCTCCCCCTCCGACATAAGGCTATGCACGCTACCACTTGTGCCAGTGAAACTTACAGTAGAACCTCGAAGATACAAACACCAGAGTTACAGACTGACTGATCAACCGGACACCGTGTGAAACCGGAAGTAACCAATCAGACAGTAGTGAACAACAAAAGCAAATACTGTATTGTGCCCCTATTGCATCTTAAAGGTAGGCACATCTGGGCTGCCTGTCCCCACCCTTTTCCTTATCCCCCCCACCCCCGTGCGCGGGGCACCCACTTACAGCTAGGAGTTGAATATGCTGAGATTCGCAGGCAAAGCTGTGAGCCCCCACTGCCAGCCCAAGGCAGCCAGAGCAGGAGCAGCACTGGGGTCTGTGCTGCTTTCCTGTAAGCAGTGGGTGCTGTATTCACCCCCCTCCCCTGGCCAGGAGTGGGGAGCGCTGTTTTCACAGACACCCCCCGCTGGGAGGGGGACCTGTTGTTTTCATCACCACCACCCTGGTCAAGAGGGGGACAAGCTTAGAAGCTGCCTAGCTGCCTCTGGAACCTGGCCCGGAGCGTGAACTGCTGGAGCCAGAGCTGCGTTTTGTTCAGAGTTACGAACATTTCAGAGTTACGGATAACCTCCATTCCCGACATGTCCGTAACTCTGAAGTTCTACTGTATGTTGCTCAGGGGTATTTTTTCACACCCCTGAGTGACAGAAGTTTTGCTGACATAAGTGGTAGTGTAGACATGGCCAAGTCGACAGAAGAATTCTTCCATCAACCTAGCACTGTCTACACCATGGGGTAGGTTGACATAGCTACATCTCTCGGGGTGTAGATTTGTCACACCCCTGAGTGGTGTAGCTAGGCTGCTGTAAATTCCCAGTGTCGACCAGTCATCAGTGACCCACATGCAACAACTCACGGACAGGCCACGGGGCTGTATTGCAGCTCAGCCATGGAATTTATTCTAGCATGTGTGCAAAGTCTATATCCAAACAATACAAAAACTAATGAAATCCAAACAATTTCTTCATGTTGATTTTTTACATTTTATTTGAAAGCAGCACTCTCAGACAAAATGCATATAACAGTACTTAGTGGCAGAGGAAAGAGTCCATTAAATAGATGAGGGGAAAAGTTGTATATAAAACTACAAAATATCTGTGCAGGGGTCGTTTTCCAGCAGTTAACCCCAGTGCACAATGAATGAGCACGTAGGGAAGAAATCCCTCACGGAGAGATCATTAAGCTCATATACAATATACACAGTAAGGGCCATAGTTGAGATTATACTAGAGGGTGCTTGGGCCTACACAGGAGTCTGTTGCTTGTTGAACATAATTTCATACCTGTTCTGCACAGATACAGAAGTCCTGAACCAGCAATACTGTGGGGCTGAGATACAGCACATTAGTGACTGAATTGTGGAATTTGTGAACTAGTTTATTCCAGAATGAGGGTTTTGTTGAGTGCTTTCTGCTTCATTTTTTCCATGTGTCCTTGCAGCCTCTCTCTGAGTTTGCTATTCTGGGATTGCAAATACCAATCCAGATGGTCTCTCGGGTCTCTGCAGGAGATGGTGAAAGTAATTTATATTTATAACAAGGTAAACTGTTACATAAAGGTGACAAAACCAAAGAGAGCCATTCATCTCAATGTGTCATATTCACCCTTTTTTTAAGGGCAGGAAATAACTTTAGTAAGGCCTACATAAGTACTGTTCTACGTGAGTATGTACAGTATTGAAAAGGGTAACAAGAACTGTGAAGGAGGCATTCCTTCTGAGCTCAGCTAATTGCTGACTGGGGAGCTAACTACTTACCTCACAGTATGAATGTACTAGGAGCAATTTCAAGAAAGTATTTAGAAAAATGTAAATGGTATAATCCAGTAAAATACACACACATATACAATAATGCTAATGAGCCTTCCACTGAGAATGCAAGGGACTTCCACTGGCATCGAAAGACACTGAATTGGGCCTAACTGTTTTAACACAGTCTCGGTTTCCCCATCATAGAGCTCAAGCAAATAGAGAACTTTTCCCCAAATCCGTTATGCAGGAAACGCTAAGCCAGTTTATGTATTATGTATGTGTCTGTAAGTTGTATTACTGCCTACTGGCTGTAGCAGCAGCCACTGTCTTCTGTGTCCTCTCCCTCAACATGGGGATTGTGACCTGTGGATTTATGCAGTTCCCAGACCCATTGGCCAGGCTCTACCATTTCCCAGGCCTGTCCTCAGTCCTCTGTATAGCAATGTGGACAAAGCAACTGTGGGCAACTCAGCATTGGGATGAGAATCACAATTTTTCATACTTATTCTGGTTGTTTTGCCCATCAAACCACAAGGTTCTCTGTAGCCAAGACGCAGAGCCTGTATCCTTGCACAATAAAGTACCCTGAGAATAAATTCAAACTCCACGTCTTGGCAGCTCCATGGAGAAGCAGTTTCATAGAGTTTAAAGTCAGAAGGGGCCATCAGATTATCTAGTCTGGCCTTCTTTATATTGCAAGCCATTAAATTTCACCCAGATACCCCTATGTTGAGCCCAGTGACTTTAGGGAGACCAAAGCATTTCAGTCCTTAGAAGACTAAGCTATTGTGTGCCACAGCAGAGAACAGGAGAGACCAAGGTGCCAGTAGTGCCTGAGGCTCCTGCAGTGGCAGGGAATTGATTAGCTGAGATATGCCCAGATGATCCTAGCAGGCGATCCATAGCCCAGGCTGCAGAGAATGGTGAAAACCCCCAAGGTGCCTGCTAATCTGACCTGGGGGAAAATTGCTTCCCAACTCCCAACTAGTGATCAGTTTGACCTTGAACATGTGAGCAAGTCACAGCCTCTGAGAAAGAGGATTCCCTGCTCTGGTCTACCCCATCCAGTATCCCACCTCCTGCTGTGGCCAATCTCTGATGCTTTAGAGGAAGGTGAAAACCAAACCAAAAAGCCCACCGTCATGTTGGCCTAAGAATAGCAAAATATATTCTCTAGCAGATGTAATCACTGGTCTACAACTAATGCTAATGGGAGTTTTGTGATCACCTGCAAAGTAATCTCAACAACACAGTCTCCTCTGGCTAGTGCAGAAGTACTCAAAGCTCAATGAACAGAACATTTCTAATGCAATATTCTACTCTGTTCAATAGAGGTTCTTATGCTGTGTTCATTAATAAAGTATGTAAGTGCCTTCTGGTCATGTATTAAACCATATGACTAATACCTGTCACATGTCTGTTCTTTCATCCGCTCCCTGGGGGGAGAAGTGTGAGTAGGGAGTGTTTTTGTTTTGATTTTTTATAACACACACACATGCACACACACAACTGTTTGTTAGAGAAAGCCAGGTCAAAGAAATGTGCCCTGCACTTAGAGTGAAAGGTGGTGAGGATTGTGATGGTCTTTGGTTCCTATGGGAGTTCATTCTAAAGCCGTGGGCCAGTCTGTCTCCTGATCCAAGATGTGTTTAAAGTAGGGTGGCTGGTTTTTTTAGCTTTGTAGAAAACAGAATTTTAAAAGACTGAATCTTACAGTCACACATCTTCTTACCCAGAAACAGGAGCCGAGGTATCCACTGTGTTGCTGGAATCAAGTTTAACATCCAGGGCTGTATCGCTAGGAGAAAAAGGCCATTTTTTATTCACACTAACTATTCCAGATCCTCATGTTCTAAGCAACACAGTGAGAGGAAATACAGAAAGCAGTACATAAGTAAACCCAGGTGCTTATGTACTATAAATTACCAGCAATTGACACTACAGAGATTACAGTAATTACAGTCGCCATAATGCTTGGCATTTATATAATGCTTTATGGATGATACGCTGCGTCCAGGGTTTGGAAACTCAATTCCTTTTCAAATTCATGGGAATTAGGGGACTTTGAAAATCACAGCCTGCAAATTCAAATCTCTGGATTAGTTGATCTCTCAACCGCTTTGTGAGGGAGGCAGGTAAACGTTATTATCCCCATTTTACAGATAGCAAAACTGAAGCACGGAGAGATGAAGCAATTGGCCTAAAGTCACAGTGAGTCAGTGACAGAGGCAGGGTTAGAACACAGGACCACCTCATACCTAACCTTGCATTCATTTTGCCAGATCACATTGCCTCTGGCTCAAACCCCCCTACCTCCAGAATACCATGCTCACCATCATATTTTACCACCTTCCCTGCCCTCTTCAGCCCCCCTCACATTCTTCTACAGCTCCCCACAAGTGTGGTTACCCTCACTTATCTCCCCACAGAGTTGCTATCTAATACATATTGAAGTCCAGACAATAGAGTTAGCCGTACTTCTCCCCCATCACCTAATTTACAAAACCCCTGTCCATTCCCCAGAGCACTCCCCATCCCCCAGCTGGCCAGCCTGGCTCCCCAGAATCCCTGTGCTGAGCTGTGGATGCAATGCAGTGTAGCAGTGTTACAATGTCAGTCTAGAAGTATTGGAGAATGGAAGTCACTGGCAGAACTTGACTGGTCCCTTTGCTTTTCCTTGCAGAGACCAGATTATACCAAAAAAAGGGGAATAGCTCTTTGTGTTTATAAATGTGACATTTGAAAAGCAGTTTGTGTGTGAGACACCATGGGAATGACTATGTGTGGGAAGCCGTGATTCTTTCGCCAGGGAAGTCTAAAACAAACACCACCATCCCAAGGGAAATTTCAAAGGACTCATTTCCTCTGCCAGTGTCAGTAAACATCTGACCAAAAAAAAAGTTATAGAAAATTCACCTGGCCCAAGAAGAATGAGTGTGTTTTATTCTGGAGACAGGTTTCAGAGTGGTAGCTGTGTTAGTTTGTATCAGCAAAAAGAATGAGGAGTACTTGTGGCACCTTAGAGACTAACAAATTCATGTTCTCTGTATGTATATATCCTCCTACTGTATTTTCCACTCCAAGCATCTGATGAAGTGGGTTTTAGACCATGAAAGCTTATGCCCAAATAAATTTGTTAGTCTCTAATGTGCCACAAGTACTCCTCATTCTTTTTATTTCAGAGACTAAATTCAAATCTTAAAGCGTGAAACACAGGGACTCAGTCCCACGCCAAGTGCACGATCTGAACGTCATCTTAATGGTGGCACTGCTAGGGGACTTCAGCAATGAGCTTGTACATAAACCTAAACAAGAGAAGTGCCCTCAAATTCGTTGCAAGCATCTTCCCTATATTTAAATAGATACAGATTTACCTTCTATCTTTCAGTGGTTTACTTTTGGCTTCTTCCCCTGATTCAATCTGCGGAAATTCAGCTTTCAGCATATCCGGAGTAAGAACCACTTTTAACTTTTCAGCCTCACTGAAAATGAGTAAGTTAAAAAACCACTTAGTTTTTACCTATTATTATTTTTCACCTGTCCTATATTTTTTAGCCTGGGAAAACAAAAGGATGCTTTATGCAAGAAGAACCATCTGTACTTCTTTGTCGCTCTGTGAGTGTTTTTATACACATGCTATATGTACACACTCATACACACACACAGGTGCTAAAAACTCAGTGCAAATTACATTAAATAAATTATAGAGAGGAAACTTACTAGCCAGTTATATTTTCCTTGTCTCTCTCGGGTAAGTCATCCAGCATTGGTGGTACGTCCCTTGGAAGCATATCTAAATTGTAGGGATCTCTACTGTGGAAATGACAATCATATGTTTGAGATGGGAAGAGAAGGGTAATGGCACATGATAAATATGTTTTGGGGACCTTCACATTGTAAATATTCTGGAAAATCCAGATACTTTGGAAAGCAAATACATCAGCTAGCTACAGACACGCGAGTCAGCAAAGCACATTTTTGTTCTTTAAAGGTTAGATACAAAATTGGTTAAGTTAGGCAGCTGAATACATATTTAGACACCTAAATAAGTAGCTTGATTTTCAAAGTAGCTGCAGCTCCCATTAACCACAATGGCAGCTATGAGTGCTCAGCACCTCTGAAAGTCAGGCCATCTATTTAAGTGCCTGAACATCAGCTTAGATACCTAACATTAGGCACCCAGGTTTTGAAATGGTCATAGTTAGGTTTTCATTCAGCTATGAGTGTTCACAGTGCTAATGCAGATAGCTGTAGTAGGTACTAAGTCCTCAATTTAGCAAAGCACTGAAGCATGCGCTAATTTTAAGCGGGTACTTACATTTCATTGGATTCAAGGGGACTTAAGTACCTGCTTATAGTTAAGTACGATTGAAAGACTCCCATTGACTTCAATGGGCTTTTGGTCCGAGCCCTGCTGAACAGGGATGGATTTAAGTATGTTCTGAATTGGGGTCTAAGTGCTATGATCCAAGTGGATTAGCATCTCCTTCTTCCCCTCTGCTGAGCTAGAACTATGGGAGCAGGGTAAGTAAAGAAGCAAAGCTGCTGCAACCCACAGTGGCAGTGGGGAGGGGAGGGAAGGGAGAGAGATGCTGCAATCAGATGCCTGTGTCTTAGATGTCACGTCTCCTGCTGACACCCTCACACATGCAGCATATGCAGAGCTGAGTTGCTAGTACCTCCCCCCGGTGCCGAGGGCTGAAGTGGGAAACAGTCTTAGTCCATAAGGTCGGCTCTTATTAGACTGAAATGCCACTTACAAGGCTAGATTCTGCCCCCGCTTACTCACACTGAGCTTGATCCACTGCCCACTGCAGTCAATGTGAGTCTTTCCACTGGCTTCAATGAACTGGGCCCAGTGAGTAGTAATTTACTCTGTACATAGTCCCCTTTGTTTCAATGGGACAATGTGTGGCATTAGTTATTGGTCGATATGAGTAAGGGTGGCAGAATCTCGCCCGGATGAAGGTGTCTGATGTTCAAACTCTTTCTTACCAATGATGCATCACTGTGCTTGCCAGAGTGGGAGCATTAGACAAGGCTGAATAAACCACCGACGGGAATCGTCTCCAGTACGTTACTCCTCGAATGACTTCCTGAAACAACAACAGTCCCAGTGACCATGCCTGTAAAATGCAATCAGTAAAGAGAGGAAGGGTGGAAGAAATATGTGCAGGAGGGAATGCCTGTCTTTGCTTGGTTAAAGCCTGTGTTTACTGAGCCTCAGTTCTCTTCATCTGAAAAGTTATTGGCTCCAGTGCAGGGTCCTGGAGATGCAGTATGGGGGTTAAAAGAGGGAAATCGTGAGGAGATCCTTAGGGCTGCTGCAGAAAGGACATGGAGAAGCCCTAGGGAGGAACAAGCTTCAAGCAATGAACGATCATTTACCCATAAATATTAATAATCAGCTGCATATGTCATTAATAGCTAACACATCTTCCATTTGGGATAACTGTTTATGTTCTATTTGAGTCAACAAGGCAAATTCTCTGCTGACTTGCACATTTTGCAACTAATATTTCAACTGAAACCAAAAGCTGTACCTTGTGATGCAGAAATTTCTTTTGTGTAATTGGAATGCTGGATCCTATGGGATATTCTTTGGTGAATCTATATTTTGGATGAGGGCAAAGATGATACTCAATGTTTGTTTCTGAATAGTCCAAAGGCTGCATAAAGACATACAATCCTGGAGTAGGGTTCTGAAAACAAACACAAAGAAGAGATTTAAAAGAATAATTGAGCCCTTTGAACAAATCTGTCACTGAAAAATTCAGTTCTTGTCATTAATTAGAAAAGGATTCCCAGCTCAAACTCCACCACCTAGATCCCACTTTGCCTCTTTAGTTCAACTCAACACCTGATCTCTCCTTCCTCCCCTCTACCCCAGGTCTAAGTCAGTCCTATGATCCCCTATGGAACACGGCTAGCAACAGACACTGCCTGGGACCACTCCTGGCCCATTGGTTTCAATGGGAGTTAGGCACTTTTAAAAATCCCACTAGGCATCTAGCAGTCTCTTTAGGCATCTAAATACCTTTGAAAACCCACCTATGATCATGGGCACTATAGAACACGCTAAGATAGATGGATACACAGAACCCAAGGAGCATTCCTCCTCCAACCCTTTCTCATTCTGCCTAAAGACCATGCAGAACTGCAGACCCTGAGTGCAAGAGAACTGTGCCAACCCTATCCCACGTGAGGAGGTGCACGATGCCACATAAGGGTTGGAGATGAGGCAAAACTATGGCCCTCCTCTGTGCTGACCTGCAGATGAGGTGGGGTCCCAGGGACTGGCTGCAGCCCCCATAGATTGTGGTAGTGGGTACGTGCTGGGGAGCTCTGGATGTCATTCAGCACTTACCTGTTGCTCCCCCCTGGAGGTGTGGGAATGTGGCTCTGGCCTCTCCATAGCAGGGCTGTGCCTTACAGCACCATCTAGCCCTGTGGCACACAGTTTTTATATATAAACCTAAGGAAGATAATTGTCTTCCAGTTCCTTACCAACCCTGTAATGGAGCAAACGTACATTTCCCTCAGCTCCTTGGAGGCTTTACTACAGCCAAGTTTTACTTACAAATATGCGAAGTGGGTGACTGTCTGGAGGCTGGAGTAATGCTTTGGGAGCTGCCAGGTTTAAAAGGCTCATGGCCTTTTCCTCGGATTTCTCTCCCGGGTGTTTGTGTAGACCCTCTGGTGGAGAGGGAGGACTGAGCTGTGGCTTTGGAGAAGTTACTATTGAGATCAGCTCATCCTGGAATAATTCAGAAGACAAATGTTTTCAGGGTGCAGAGGGAGTTTTGATGTAAAATATTGTAACAAAATGCTATGCAGTGAAACCAAATAATGGATTTTGGTTGTCTTGTTACCTTGGCTCCCTGCTTTAGTGGTCGGGAAAGTTTTTGAGGTTTATAACTTGTTGATGCATAGTGTGTACAAAATGGCTGGTACCCCATAATGCTCAAGTGCTGAGGAACCTAGATACAAATGAAGATGATTTATTGCAACACATGCGTATGGAGGTCAGTGTGTTCTAACTTTCCAGCTCTAACATGGACACTTCACATGGTCTCTTGCTGTAACAGATGTTTGGACCATCATTTGGTGACAGTGACATATGACGAAAACTATGAGCAAAAATGCTTAAGCCCTCTACAGTCAAATGAATTTGTGAAGGAATGTTTTCACTCTAGATGTTTTCTATAAAGGATCATGTGTGAAGTAATAATTTCTTGCACAAACAAGATTGATGGGCTGGCAGAAAGCTGTGTTTGCGTAATACACCTAACACTAGTATGTGAAAATAAAATGGAACAGCAGCAAAGGTACAAACAGGAACAAAAATTAAGAGCTCCTTTAAGCAATGTTGTTTCTATGCTTGTTGTAATCAACAAAACAAAGACTTGGCCAAATTCAGCACTGATTTAAGCCCAGTGGAATCTCCTGACTTTAGGGGGTGATAGAATTTAGCCTTTTTCATTTTCTAAATTGTGAGGGAGGAGGGTTTAGAGGTGAGAAGGTAAAGAATAGGTTCTGGATTCACAAAGCTTGAGAACAATAAAGATATAGCTGAAGATCGAGATACTAGTCTGTATTTACTATCCAAATTGGTGGAATACACAGCACCTAGAAAAAAAATCATGTCTTCCCTTTTTTGTAACTTTTATCAGGGGAATCTGGTATTTGCTTTGGGGCCAGATCCTGCACTCCTTGCATGCTCAATTCTTGAATTCAATGAGAAATGTGCGAGAAATGTGAGATCAGGCCCCTTGAATCAAAAGACTAGTAAGACCAAGTCATATAGTTTCTCAAAGGCTGTCTTCAGTCTTATGATTTAAGTAGCTGAGAGAGCAGGAGAGCAGAGCACTGGAGACACCATCCACTGGGGACACAGAATCTCATGGCTATGATGTGGTCTTCATCAACTTGGTGAGAACATGGACTGACACTCAACATGGAGAGTCTGAACCTGCAGACTATGTCACTAGCCCTTACCCATGCAAGTAGTCCTATTTAAGAAATCATAGCAGTTGTATCAGTAGAAAGTCTGTCTGAGGTGCAATGGCTCGAAGAGGTCACACACTGGGGCGGTGCGCCTCTGCACTGCCCCCTACTGCTGACTCTCCATTAATACCGCAAATGAGCCCACACATTTAGGGAGCTAACAAAAGATAAATCCCACAGTCCTTACTTGGGCAAAACTCGCATTGACCTGAATGACAGGGACAACTGGTTCATACACTAAATGCGGCACTGTATTTCTTATGTCACACTAACCCTAATGAAAGAAAGCAGTATGACACAGGTGAGTGACTAAGCTGTATTGTCTCACCTTTAAGTCATAGAATGGGTGAATGTGCTTGACTTTCATGTCTAAAGACTTGACAGGAACTGGACCAAGACCATCGGGAGCCTGAAACAATACAGTATTTTAAGACACAACAATATACTGGGCATTTTCTTTTTCAGCTGAAATAAGTCATCAATACAGCCAGTTGGAAAAATGGGGAAAAAATTTTGGAAACATTTTATCAGCATCTTCTTCCTGTCTTTTTCGGTTGTTGAAATTTCAGTGAAATTTTTTCTCCCCGAAAAAATCAAATTTCAATCTGCTCCAGCCATCGCTGCATTATTATGAACATGAGGACAATAAAGGGCAGTTAATAAAATGTAACGCTTCATTTTCTTCACTATTTTGACAGTACTTTTAATAAACCTATTGTCTGAATTAACAGTATTTGATGTTTTGTTTTTGTCATATAGCCACCATGGTATACAAGGAATTTCACAGGTGAATTCTCTGAGTTTATATCTGCATTGCTGTTGGAGTCCTCATGGATTATGGTTTGTTAGCATTTCAATGTACAACGGTCATCAGCTCAGATGGGCACTTAGATGTTCTCCTGGAAGTTAAAGACCCTTTGGGCTTTAACCCAGAAGCCTAGGGAAAGCTGTAAAAGGTCTGGCCATATGCATGATTATGTCTTTGTGCGTTGTCTGACTACATCGTGCACAAGGCTATGTTTATGTCACCGAGGTCATGGAAGACACGGAATCCGTGACTTCCAAGACATTCTCTGCTTCAGCCCAAGGAGCTGCGGGACTCTGGAGCTGGCAGCCAACGGGGCCCTGGCAGAGTTCCAGCGACAGGTGACAGACCCCTAAGGGGGCCCTCCTCAAGGTTCCAGCTATGGGAGACAGCCTTATGCGGGGAAAGGGCACCTCACGCGAGCAGCTGGGGGTGTCCCGTTTTCTGTTTGAGAAATATGGTCACCCTGCAGCTCCCAGCCACCACTGTGGTGGGGGAAACCATGGAGCCGCAGCAGCAAAAGTCACAGACAGGTCACAGCTTCTGTGAATGTTTGTTTATTGCACGTGACCTGGCCGTGACTTTTACTAAAAATAACCATGACAAAATCTTAGCCTTAATCATGCTTTTAGTCCTTTAGCACAGACATCTGTAAGACAACTATCACTGTCTCATTTAAATAAGAGGAGACTGTGTCTGCAAATGGACAGAGCACTTGACACGGGCTCAGGAGATGTGGATTCTATTCCTGGCTCTGCCACTGGCCTGTTGGATGATTTTGGGCAAATCACTTTGACTCTCAGTCCCCCTATCTGTAAAACTGGGATAAATATACTAACCTCCTCTGTTAAGTGCTTTGAGATCTACTGATGAAGAGGGCTATATAAGAGCAGGGTATTATCATTAATAAGTATCCTGTTAGATGGTCTCACCACTTCTTTGACTCTTTGTACATGGAGGTTAACCTATATCAATGTCAGAGCTAGTCTGTTTCTTCATGTGATATTGTTGTGTATCTCTTATCCCATGCACCCTGCAAGATCAGTCTCTCCCCTGGAGGAATCCTGCCAGTTGTGTGCAAGAGGACTCCATTTGTGTGATTTTTCATCTGCATCTGTGTCTCTACAGCAATTCAAAATAAAGGGCACATCTTCAACTACTCTTGAAATGGAAAAAAGGTTCCAAGCCCAACTCTGCCCTCACTTATAAAGTTGCAACTCCCAGTGAGGTTAATGGGATCTTTACAGCAATCTTTAAAGAATCTTACACAGTGAAACCTGTCTTAAGGGACCCTGCAAGTGATGAACAAAACCAGGTGATTAACAGAAGTTGCACATGGTCTAAAACCTCTGGTTTATATACAAACAGTGTGTAAATCCATACAATGATTGTGTATTGCAAGGAGCTCCAGACCTGTTGAACCATACAGTCAGTTTTCAGATACAAACACATGATCTTAGAACAGAGCTCTCTAAAGACTATTGGCCTTTCAAGATCTCTTCCTGTTTGAGGACAAATACTAATATGAGAAAGGGAAATGACCTTTTGGTTGGTCAGAATGGTTAATGCACTGACTCTCTTCTATAATATGCAGTGTGGGAATTCATTCTTTATAGGAAACAAGAGTCTAAGGTGTGTTACTAAGTGATACCAACATTTGAGGGTATTTTTAGTAGCCTTACAGCCACTTATCTCATTCTGACTGCACTGTCCTGTGCTGGGCATTGTTCAGAGTTAGGAGATTGTACAGAGTGCATATTTTAATGTAAACTTTAAAAACGTTAAGGAAAATTATTGGGCAATAATAGTCTTTAACCAGCTGACTGGGGCAGGGACCTTGCCTTCATATGCATGTAAATTCCTATGCACATTTATGGTATTATAGAAAGAGCCTGGTATTTGGTGTAACAGAACTAATACAATGGTGTTTATACTTCCAGGGCCAGATCCTCAACTGGTGTACACTGTCATAGCTCCATCAACTTCAATGGAGCTTCAACTGCAGCAGCTGAAAATCTGGATCCAACCTTTCAGGCTAAATTCTCATTCACACTAATGCCATTTTACCTTACTCTGGGTATTATATTTATACCCACTTTACTGCACTCTGGAAGTGTAAAGGGGCCTTAAAGTGGCCTTAGTGTAAATGAGAATCAGACCCTTCGTTTTTAGTAATTGATTTGTTGCCACTATAATCAAGGGACCTACCAGTTCATCAGACCACTGAGGTGGATGATAGGTTGGGAATTTGAAAGGTAATATGCGATCTACAGACAAGTTGAAAGCAGCGCTCTTCTGCTCGTCACCCATAGCTGTTGAGCTGATGATTTTCAAACTGCTGTTTTCTGCCACGTGGAGAGAGAGAATCAAGATCTTGTAATACATGTTAAGATATTCTCTCAAAAATAAAACCAAACCACAACACAGACTTTTAACTTCTTCCTAAGTCAGGATTTGCCCAGCCATTTTGATATAAATACTAAGGTATTATTTCGCAGGGGCTCTAGATGCCACATTTAAGAATAGACTTGGAAGCATTTGATTTTTATTGGTAAATGTTGGAAAACATCAATTTCACCGGACAAATACAATCTGAAAAAAAATATTTCCATCAATAATATTCTAAAATTTACAGATAGGAGGAAGAAAAATGCTGCTTGAGAACATATTAGCTTGATTTAAGGATATTTACTTTGTATATTTTGATCTGTGATGTTGACAATTTGTATTTTAACATTTATAAAACATTAACTTTCGAATCTGTGTCTACTGTCATTAAATAGTTAATGTCTGTCTCCCCCATTGTCTGATTCACCTCCATTATTTCGCACAACTGTGAAAATTAAAATTGATAAAAATAAGAGATGAATAAACATTGACATCCATCAAAATGATAAAATAATAAAAATCTAACTCTGCCACGCCCATTTAAGAGGAGGCAGGCACAGTACTGGGATTGCTGGGTGAATTCAACGACAAGCCATTCCCAACCTGCTCTTCTCTAGCGGGTAGTATTTTTTCCCACTTGTTTCCCTTCTCTGCAAAGGTGGTCTGGTCTGTTTGTTTCTGCTCATGCTGCAGGGCATATATTTAACTCCTCAGATGTACCTAAGCGTCCTTTGCACCGACTACCACAGCATCTCATCTTTAAAGCATCAATGAAATTACTGTGATGGGTTTTGGGGCACTGGAATTGCCCACTGCAGAAAAAAAGAACTTCCTTTGGGAAAGGAAATGACATGGACAAGGGACAAGGTGGTTGCCAAACAGGGTGGGTAAGCAAGAAGGAGAGAGCGGTGAAGGAAGAGACTAAAATTCTATCATCACTTAGGACAGCAATGCGCTCCAGGGCTGGCCTTGTCTTGGATAGCTCAATGGTTTATCAAAGGCTTATTTCATTTCCCCATTGTTATAAAACGAGTAGCGTTTCTGCAGTACCACTTCCATTTCACTATGAGGAAATGATCCACTGCTGTTCTCTGCTTATCCAGAGCCAAGACTGATGTCACATAATTACTGGCAAGCATCTGTTCAGAAACAGTGACAGGAAACAAAAGGAGCAGCACTAGATGGATGGCTTTGCATTTTCTGGTTCCCCTCCTGTTTTACTGCACCAAGTTCAAGCATCCTGTCCTTATCACCTTCAAGATCCGTTCTCAACTCTGTCCCTCCCTTTTTGTCCTAGCTCACCTCTTATCATGTTGCCTCCTGTCTCTACTGCTCCACCAATTATACCAGCCTTGTCCACCTGTTTGCCTGCTTCTCAGGCAAATATCTCCACACCTAGCACCCTATCCCTTATGCATGGAACAACTTCAACTAAGCGGATCCCTATGGTCAACGCTGTCTCCCCTTTCAAGTCCCTCTTCAAGACCCGTTCCTTACTTGATGCCTAAAACTAATTGCCCAGCTAATAATAGATAAGCTTTGAGGCTCTCAGGGATCATTAAGGTGTTTTTTAATGCCTGTAAATAATGTGCATCAAAATCATACATATTTCGACTATATCCATTTCCAATTCCTGTTACAAGATACTTATCCTTTTTGATTGCAAGCTCTTGGGAAGGATTGTCTTTGTGTGTGTATATATGTGTATGTGTGTGTGTGTGCTATACCTAACACATTGTGGGTGCTATTGGAATAACCGCAACAAATTGAGATGAGCTAAAATGCAAATATCTTGTCCTGCACTTTACCTGATACAGAGCTTTCTTCATCGCTTTGCCCTTTGATGTTTCTCTCTAGTCCACGAAACAAAAGTAATACACGATTTAGCCGCCACTGAATCAGGACCTAGGATAATTATTTAAAGTTTTCCAGTCAATATTAAGTTGAATACTCTACAATTTACATTTATATTGACATCCAGTAGTGACAGCTTTATTTATTCCTCACAAGTCACTTGGTCTTCAGTTGAAAGGAGTTTTTTGATGTATTGCATAATTTTTGTCCTGGGGTATTTTTGTGTGTTTGTTTTTTGGGAAGTGTGGCAAGATGCATGTCCTAGCTGAATTTGTTTTGACGAAAGACCAGCTAACTGTGACATTACATCTATAAAATAGAAGACTTAACAGGTGGCTGTACTGTCAATTTAAATACAGATTGTAAATATAAACCTCCATCCTGTAACAGGATCCATGTGAAGGCAAAGATCTGCCCATAAGGATCCTGTTGCAGGACAGGACCATGGATGTGCTATTGCCCCTGTCGAGCAATGAAGTCTTAACATGCACCTGTGTGCACTTTACACAGCCTTATGAAGTGGCAGTACAGAGTCATAGATTTTAGCGACAGAAGAGTCTGTTTGAGCTCCTGTATAACACACACCATAGAATTTCACCCAGTTACCCACGCATTGAGCCTAATAACTTGTGCTTCACTAAAGCATATATTCCAGCGAGGTATCCAATCTTGAGCTGAAGACATCATGAGAATGAGAATTTACACTGGCCATTGCATCTGGATTTATGGGAAATGAATGGTAGAACTGCAGGGTAATATTGAAATCCAAACAGATAACTTTTCATTGATCTGATTTTTAGTTTCACAAAAACATTTTTCTTCACATTTGGTTTTGCAAAAGTTATCCGTTTGTTTGTTTACAAATTCTACATTTGGAGCCTTTAACATTTTATCTCTGTTTAACATTGATTTATTCTAATAGGGGCTTATGGATTTTTTTATTAAACCCTTTGTTTTCTGGAAAGGCTGTGGTACATTTATGACAAAGAGTGAAACCAATGGGCTAGCTGTGTAGGTTCCTTGAAGATGGCAAACTGAACCAGTGTGGTTTTGTGTGTGTTTCCCAAGACATGTTGCTATTACACTGCATTTTGGTTGTTTACGTTACCCGGCGAGCTGCTTGTTGAAACCGTCTTAGAATCCCGTGTCTGTTGGCCCAAGGGTCGTTAAGGAGGAGGTCAAACTTGGGCTGGACACTTGGACACTGCACCGCAGACAGAAAGTGAAAATGTAGGTTATAATTGTTTGTTTTAATTAGAAAGTGGAGGAATATCTAGCAGTCATTCCATGGACTGAACCCATACAATATTTTCTAGCATTGAGGTTATACAATGTAAATACGTCCAGCCAACTAATAAACTAATTCTGCTCCTAGGCCATATCAGACCCTCAGTTTTTAAATTGAAATTCTCATTAATGGGTTCATTGGGAAACTATTGTTAAATATTCAGAGACAGAATAAACTCTCCTGTTGTGCTAGTGTAAACCTGGAGTAACTCCACTGAAGTAAGGCAGGAACACTACATAAATGTAACCAATGAGTGGTAGAATAGGGGTGAAAATAACAGGTCAGATCCTGATCTCCCTGTGTAAATCTAAACTAACATAATTTATCTTATGGATGTTAGGGCCAAAACCTGGTCTCATTGAAATCAATGACAAAACGCCTTTTCAGTTCAGGGCAAGCTGGTTTGGCTCTTACTCCAGATTTAAACTGGTGAAACAGAGATCAGAATTTGGCCTGATATCCTATTGTAGATCCTACAAGAGTATAGATACAGATACCCAAGGGAAATGACATTGGCTGAATAAATTCACCATAGGGCAAAACATTTAAAGAAAAGAGTGTGATCAACCAGAAATCCTATAGATCCAATGGTAGTGAGCAAATTGCTCCGAGGAGAACCTTCATAAATAAACAACCTGCAACTCAGATTGGGCCTACATGTCATCCTTTATAGCAACAGCAGTATATGAATTACAGCACTTGCATCGGCCTGCATATTTGTGCATTCAGTGTTTCCCACACTGTGCTGTCCTATGTATACAGTGAACAGCTCGTCCTAACATTCTAAAAGTAGCACTGAAAATGAAACACAAATATAAACATTTTAGAGCTCTCAAATTAATAGGAAAAGCAAATAATGCAGAATAGCTAGGTATGTGGTATTAGCATAATAACCCATGTGGACGTACCTGTTCAACAGACCGGATAGAACGCCTGAAAGCAACTTCCACTTTATTCCTTTGAAACTCTCTCTCCATAATGGGATCTCCCCTTTCGATCTGGTTTGCCATCAGTAAGAAGATCCACATTAGTGCAATTTATTCAGTATGTTCTTTCGTCACTTATAGTTAATTACAACTGTAACATTCCCCATTTGGTAGACAAAATGCGACTTCATACATTTCAGGGTGATGATGATCACTGCACTTTAAAAAGTCAAACAAAGTAACGTTCTGACTATCAAGTCCCGCTTCTGTAGCGACTATGTCACTCGAACATCCACTGAATTCAACGAGTGTAACTGCCTGGGAGGACAGGTCCTATTTCAGGATTAGGGTTGGGGTCTCCAGACCCCCAGCATGGTCAGGCATCAAGGAAGTGAGTTGGACCTACTGCCTTCTCCCATGGCCCAATAAGAACAAAGGATCTGCTTTTCTGTGCAGCAGAGACCAGCTGCTAGATGGGCTACAAAACCAACACAGCAACAACTTCCAACCCTCAGCAGCACTCGACCAGGGAGCTCCTTCATTGTCCTTCTGCATATTGGCTGCAGTTTCTCCACCTTCTGTAACCTCCCACTCTGCATTTCATCTGCCAGTGCTTTTAACAGTACTCTTCCTATATAAACCTTTCGCATCACTGTTCAATTTGTAGTTTGTGCTGACATCATTTAACTTCACCATGCTGTAAAAGCCATTGATGCTATTGGACTGAACATTGATTTGTGCCTTTTAATTAACGGTGCCACTTTTTGCCGGGCTTCTGAAGTTTGACTTTTCCATTGCTGCCATTTGGTTACCTTGTTCTGTCTTAAATTCCTCATTGTTGTCTGAGGAGCTTCCTCTGCCATTTGATTTAATGGTGCCTTTTGAGTTGCTCCTCGCTGCCAACTGATGCGACTCTCCCTACCTTGTTTCGTTATGCCACCTGGATTTGTCTTCCTGATCCTCATTTCTGCCCTCTCCCTCTCTCACCTTTTCTCTTCCCCCATCCCAAAGCCTCTTCCCTACTGTCCCATCTCCTGCACACTGCTAAATCCTTTACTCCCCTCCATTCCAGGGCCATCTTCTCCTAATCTCATGCTCAACTATGTTTCCCTAAATCATCTTAAATAAAACTTCTGAATGTATTAAATAAATACATACAAAAAAAGAGTGAAACCCAAAAGATGAACATGCAGCTAATGAGGCATCGTTATTTTATATTACTGTGTTCCTCATTTTACTTCCTCTTCCTCCTTCGGTTTAATTCACATAATTGTGTCTGACGTTAGGGCATGAGCCTGCAAACACGTATAGGAATAATGTAGTCACATGAGACGTCCCATTGATATGCATGTGAATAACATTATTCCCATCTGTGAGTGCTTACAGGGGTGGGCTGAGGGCTCATTGACTGTAAGCGGTTTACAGGCCAGAGGCCAAGTCTTTCATATGTTCTGTGCAGAGCCATTCACATACAAGGCATTATATAAACAGTAATAACAATAATAAGGGGGTAATATGTGAGGGAAATAGCATAACTAACATTGGTATGTATCAACCTATTTAATAAAACCAGCAGCCATCACAAACAGGGTATTAGTTCATTAGTCAGTTTTATTTAGTCCAAAAGTATAAATCTGATTTTAAAAATGCAGAACAAACAGTGGAGGCTAACCTTGTATTGCTCTTCTTCCAGTTGTCGTTCTTTGATAATCTCTCTCTTAAATTTCACAGAAATTGGATCTTTACCTGTGTGAACTTGCCTGCATTTATAATAGAGATGAGAAAAATCCTTGATGCAACATGCTGTTTGCTTTATTTAAAAGATAATGGACCTAATAGTCAGTGGTGAGCTGGAGCCGGTTCTCACCGGTTTGCGCGAACCGGCTGTTAAATTTTGAACCTGTTTTAGAACCGGGTGTTAACCTGCTTCTCTGCAGGGGGCGCTGAGGCTTTGATGGGCTCCGGCCGGGAAGTGATGTAATTCCTCCTCCGGCCGCCCCTGCCTCCAGCCACCCCCACACCCGCTGCCCGTAGCCAGCCGCTGCCGCACCCCTTGCCCTACCTCCAGCCACCCCCGCATCCCCTGCCTGCAGCCAGCCCCCATCTCCAGCCACCCCCTGCCTGCAGCCAGCCACTGCCGCACCCCCTGCCTGCAGCCAGCCACTGCCGCACCCCCTGCCCTGCCCGCAGCTAGCCCCTGTCTCCAGCCACCCCCTGCCCTGCCTGCAGTGAGCCCCTGCCACACCCCCTGCCCTGCCCACAGCCAGCCCCACACCCCCTGCCTGCAGCCACCCCACACTCCCTGCCCTGCCTCCAGCCACCCCTGCACCCCCTGCCTGCAGCCAGCCCCCGTCTCCAGCCACCCCTGCGCCCCCTGCCCGCAGCAGCCCCTGCCGCACCCCCTGCCTGCAGCAAGCCCGTCTCCAGCCACCCTCGCACCCCCTGCCTGCAGCCAGCCCCTGCTGCACACACCCCCTGCCCTGCCTGCAGCCAGCCCGTCTCCAGCCACCCCCACACCTCCTGCCCTGCCCGCAGCCAGCCCCTGCCCACAGCCAGCCCCTGCCGCACGCAGCCCCTGCCCTGTCTCCAGCCAGCCCTGCACCCCCTGCCTGTAGCCAGCCCCTACCTCCAGTCAGCCCCTGCCGTACCCCCTGCCTGCAGCCAGCCCCATCTCCAGCCACCCCCACACCCTCTGCCCTGCCCACAGCCAGCCTCTGCCACATGCACCTCCTGCCCTGCCCGCAGCCAGCCCCTGCCGCACAATTCCCTTCCCTGTCTCCAGCCCACCCTGCACCCCCTGCCTGCAGCCAGCCCCTGCCGCACCCCTTCCCTGTATCCAGCCAACCCCTGCTGCACGCACCCCCTGCCCTGCCCGCAGCCTGCCCCTGCCTCCAGCCAGCCCCACACCCCCTTGCCTCCAGCCAACCCTTCACCCTCCTGTCTCCAGCTGGCTCCGCACCCCCTGCCCTGCCTACAGCCAGCCCCGCACTCCCCTGCCTCCAAACAACCCCGCACCCTCCTGTCTCCAGCCAACTCCGCACCCCCTGCCCTGCCCACAGCCAGCCCTGCACCCCCTGCCCCACGCCCCTGTCTGCAGCTGGCCCCACGTCCACTGGTGCCCTGCAGTTCCCAGGGCAGTAACCCTGCACACCTGCTTCAATGAGGGGGACAGGGGAGCAGCTGGGACCCATACATGTGCACACCCTAGGGTAACCAGACAGCAAGTGTGAAAAATCAGGACAAGGGTTGGGGGGTAATAGAAGCCTATATAAGAAAAAGACCCCAAAACCGGGACTGTCCCTATAAAATCGGGACATCTGGTCACCCTAGCACACCCCCAGGGCGTGGCGGGGCCCCACACATGTGAAACGGAGCTCATTTCTAGTTCAGGCCCATCTTTTTAAAAAGAGAACTTTAGGCAGGGTTAACACACATCCGTATTTTCCCAGACAGGTCAGGCTTTTTGGTTCTTAAATCGCCGCCCGGGAGGAATTTTTAAATTTTAAAATTTTAAAAATTCCTCCCGGGAAAATATGGACGTATGTAACCCTGTTGGGACAAAAATACATACTGGGGCACATCCCTTAAATCAGAACTTTTTATAGGGAACCGGTTGTTAAGATTTTGGCAGCTCATCACTGCTAATAGTCCTCTTTCTAAGGCTTCTATCCAGCAACTCCTTTGATTTAAATGGGATTAGTCATGTGTTTAAAGTTAAGCATGTACTTAAATGCTTTGCTGGATTGGTGCCTTACACTTTTTTAAACACAGGTGTAACTCCACCTACTTAATTTAACCCAGTGTGAGCTTGATTCTGTACTCACTGAAGTTAATAGCATTGTTCCCATTGACTTTATTGGTGCAGGATGAGGGCAAATGAGAGTTGAATCCGGACCATTTTCAATAGCTTTCTTTCTGAATGGCAGTCAAAATAAAATCACGGTGCTTATTGCCCACTACTGCTAACTATTTATCAGATTCCTCTCAGGAAAAAGAATGTGAATAGAATTTAAGCAACCTATTTGTTAAATTAATCTACCATGATCAGAAATGGTGGTTTTATGCATGAATAAACTTTGCTTGCTTCATTCAGAGAAGTCATATTTCAACAAATCTTACTGCTGTCTGTTATAAAAATGTATAATTAACACTCACCACTTAAGCTGATTTGCTTCTTCTTCCTGAGTATCTTGTTTGACTTTTAGTTCAAATACAGCTTCCTTCATCTGTCTTGTTTTTGCACCTTCATTACCTTGGCACAGGACTGTGGACAAGAGCAGACAATTATTCCACCACATCTCAAACCAGAATTCTGTGTAAAATGACAATACATTTTTTACAGAAAAACCTGACTGCTGCAATAATTGAGCTTATTAATCAAAAGTAAGGTTAAGGTGACACTTTCTTCAGAAACTAGGGTCCTATTATGCCATTTGTTTTGAAGCCAAGCTCTCCACCTGAAATTATCATGGAGTTCTGTTAAAAATTAAAAAGCAAGGTAAGGCCCCTCAAATTTATTTTATTCTGGATTGGTTCATTACGTTACCTTCTTTCCAGTGTTTAATCTTTAATTTGCCAGGTTCTTGAATCAAAACCGTTGCCACAGCATAGGGATTTGACAAATCTGCTGGGAATCGCAGGTTTTGGTATTCAATCTCCTGTGGGATAAAAATTAATAGGCAGAAATAAATTGTGTGTGTGATGTTTAGGTATAAGGAATAGTATCAGGCCCCTGGAGGTACTTTTGGTTAGTAGTTCTCTGTACCTTTACTTTCTGAATTTGGCTGGATTGTGGATGCTTTAAATGGCCTTTTCTCCATACCACTTGTTTTCCTAGTGACACTGTTTTCTTCTCTGAGAGAGTTTTGTGTGTTTCAAATTCTTCCTTTCTAGATTGCAGAAGAAAAGACACAACTTTAATCAGTATTCTGAAAGTTGAGTAGGAGCCCACCACATGCCTTTCTGTGCCTTCTAGATATACAAGAAGATTGTGATGGTGTGTCTCAAATTACAGTGATTGGCACGTAACTTCCTAATCCTGCTACTTCACAATTCCCAGGAAGGATGGGAGATGTTCCAAAATCATAGAGTCATAGAATATCAGGGTTGGAAGGGACCCCAGAAGGTCATCTAGTCCAACCCCCTGCTCAAAGCAGGACCAATTCCCAGTTAAATCATCCCAGCCAGGGCTTTGTCAAGCCTGACCTTAAAAACCTCTAAGGAAGGAGATTCTACCACCTCCCTAGGTAACGCATTCCAGTGTTTCACCACCCTCCTAGTGAAAAACTTTTTCCTAATATCCAACCTAAACCTCCCCCACTGCAACTTGAGACCATTACTCCTTGTCCTGTCCTCTTCTACCACTGAGAATAGTCTAGAACCATCCTCTCTGGAACCACCTCTCAGGTAGTTGAAAGCAGCTATCAAATCCCCCCTCATTCTTCTCTTCTGCAGACTAAACAATCCCAGTTCCCTCAGCCTCTCCTCATAAGTCATGTGTTCCAGACCCCTAATCATTTTTGTTGCCCTTCGCTGGACTCTCTCCAATTTATCCACATCCTTCTTGTAGTGTGGGGCCCAAAACTGGACACAGTACTCCAGATGAGGCCTCACCAATGTCGAATAGAGGGGAACGATCACGTGCCTCGATCTGCTCGCTATGCCCCTACTTATACATCCCAAAATGCCATTGGCCTTCTTGGCAACAAGGGCACACTGCTGACTCATATCCAGCTTCTCGTCCACTGTCACCCCTAGGTCCTTTTCCGCAGAACTGCTGCCTAGCCATTCGGTCCCTAGTCTGTAGCTGTGCATTGGTTTCTTCTGTCCTAAGTGCAGGACCCTGCACTTATCCTTATTGAACCTCATCAGATTACGTTACTTATTATACTTATAACTTATTGCCCCCTTGCTTCTGAAGGCCTTGGTGATTAGAGTGCTGATTGCATCTCAGTCGGTGGAACAATATGCAGTGGAATACTATATATTATTTTAAATTCATTATAGTTTCACTTAATGCAGTCTAGTTGCACTTTAAGCAGAATGATGTGTAATCAAGATATTTGGTGCATTTGAATAACACAATCTAAGTGCCATGGCAAAATAGTATGAAATCTTGTTTCATGAAGGTATTTTTAAAACAGAAATGGGCAAAAATATTCAAAGATAAATCAATCACACATACATTAAACCCCCATGGGGTGTTGATGTTCCTGTGAATACACATACATAGGGTTTAGAGTTAAACTGTGCAATCCATAACCGCATTTTCATCTGTGCTGTTCCATATTCATATGGTGCATATTTAACAACCACATCCACTTTCCCACTGGCTGGAATTATTCCTGTACATGGGAACAAAATACATTCCATTTACAGTGAAATCACGGCAGCACTCTACTTCTAAGTAAGCCCAATCAAATGTGCTGAAATGGATCATGGTCTACATTTTTAAGAGTGACCAGGGTTTCTGGGTGTCCCAATTTCATCCACGCATGTGCTAGAATCCTAGTATTAGTTTCATCTGAAGGTAAGAATGAAAATCCATCCAAGTCAAGTTAATTTTAAAACCATTTCACAGTTAATATCATGTCAGAAATAAAGGCCATATTATATTACGCTTAGGGCTGCTCTTCACTGGGAAATTAGGTCATGTTAGAACATGACCTTGGGGAGTCATGTTAATTAAAATGTTAAACATGATTTAGCAGTTAGTGTATACAGAGACCTTCATACTTAAAATGCTCATGGGTAAGCCCTACTGGAAACAGAGTTAAGCATGTCCATCTGACACCGTGTTTAAACAGGGTAGTCCATTTATACCATGCTTAATATCATGTTAACTAACATGACTCCACAAGGAGTGTTCTAACATGACCTAATTTTGTGGTGGAATGAAGCTTTATGTTGAAGAGTAATTAGGTAAATTCAGAGGGGTAAGGTGCTACTCAATAGGGGCAAGGATATCAAAGTCTGTCCCTAAATTTGCAAGATGTTTCCCTTTATTGTTCTATAAGTCAAAAGCTAATGTTATTACAAGAAGATGAAAATTTTCAGGTGCTGTCTGTGCCTCTACCCACTTAGCTCTTACTGTCTTCTTTTCTTACTATCATTTTTTCCATTTGCAAGGACAGAGAAGCTGAGGATACTAAGTTTGTCCCTTTGGAGTTGGGAAAGCAAGACTTTGTTGCTGTCATAGTGTAACTAATGAATATTTTGGATCTAGTTCTAGGAATGGTGAATAGTTTAATTCCCCTGGAATTTATTCTACACAGCACTGCTGGGAACGAATCCAGACCATCTGTTACATTTCCAATACCCATTTGTCTGACATGATGCTTTCCTCTACTGGAAAAAGATGTAACAAACAAGTGGATAACTAAGTAAAGAAGAGAATGCTCTTTTGTTGGAGCATCAAGTAGATCATTTAGAGACGAGGAGCTCTAACTTTCCTACATGCCTAATTAAAAGCGTGTGCAGAAAGTAACTGACACTACACTGTCATTCAGATGGTCTAACCTGAAGGAGTTGAGTGGTATCTCCTTCCTATTGTTTCCATTGATGAGTTTTATTAAATTGAATAGGATGTCATTCATATCACAGTATAACGGGAGATGGGTACATTTTTCAAAAGTACCTAAGTGACTTAGGAGTCTAAATCCCATTTTCAGAATGACTTAGGCACTGAGGGCCAGATTTACAAAGATCTTTAGCTGCCTAAACATGCACATGGATGCCCAGTGGGATTTACAAAGGAACCTACGTGAGTTAAGCACCTAAGTCCCATTGATTTTCAGTGGGAGTTGGGCACCTAACCTGTGTACATGCTTTTGGAAATCCCACTAGGTGCCTATCTGCATCTTTAGGCATTGCTGTATATGTAACTTCACACTACAAAAACAGATGAGTCTATGGTATCTTTGTCCAATTCATAACGGTCTGCCTCTTCTGCATATCCAGATACATGAAAATATGTGACTAAATGACATCCAACTGCTGTGTGCTCAGCACCTGTCTCCTGTAAAACTCACAGTGCCTGATTCTCAGTTGTGCTAGGCGCCTTTATACTGCTCTAGAAGTACAAAGGGATGCTGAAGTGGCTCTAAATAACACTGCAATGATGCTGACATACATCATAGGCAGATTACATGATGCAGTCATATATCATATGCAGATTACTAGATTTGTTACTGACCCTGGAATATTAATAATCTTATTAGGTTTTTCTGATATTTTTAATGAAGCAAAGACCAGCCTGGCTGCCTTTTTGTTTGTTTTTCTCTCTCTCTCTGCATCATTAATAATATCAAATGCCATGAGCAGAGTTGCACCTCTGGTCTTCATTAGTGGCTAGATTTCTTGAGCAGGACGAGCTAATTATCTGTTGGAATTAGCTATGTTACACCAAAATAGTGGCTATTAACTCCTCTGTAAACCTGCTTCAGATAAATCTTCCAGATCCTATTCATGTCCACATCACCCAAAGAGACTGGAGGACTTATGCTACAAAGGAAAGATATCTACTAGATGCTTAACAGTTTGACCTTCCATCGAAGTTGCTTGTTTGTTTTTCTATATTCACGTGTGGGGCTATGATTCAACTGCACAGTTTGAGTTTAACTGCAAACTTTTGGGGGCAGGGACTGTATCTTCTAATGTGCATTTCTGAACAGCGCTAAGCACACCATCATAAATAATAGGACTCAGCAAACAATTATTTGGATGTTTAGAGCTTTAAACAGATGTGGCCTACCTGAGGTTGGCTGAATGGTAAAGGCTTTGTGAGGCTGAATATAATCAATATGGAATTCAAAATCTATTGGATAGCTGCACTGTAAAGGGATCACATACTCCTTGCTGCAAAAGAAGAAAGGAAGAATCATGAAAGAAAAATTAGTAATAATTAGAATCAGTGACCACAGGCTCACATCTGGAAAATGACATTTTCTCCATCTAGAGCATGCATTGCAAGATAATAGGAGTCATGGAGATGGATTACCTAATTTTAAAAACAGTCGTTTTCCATAGTTACACAACAACTATGTCGTTTTAGAATACCTCCAGATTAGAAAATGAGAGTAAAATATTGTCTTAATTGCTGTGTTGCTCTCCATCTCCTATACTTAGTTTCTCCTATGCATACATTTAAATTTATCTAATTTAATTTTTAAGAGGTTAATTATTCCTGTGTGACATCACCTGTACGTTTTACGAACTGTACCATCTAGTAAAGGCTAATATTCAAATTTAGAGCCACACTGGCTATACAAACAGAAATCAGCCCTAGGCTGCAGCATCATGGGAACAGAACAAACCACACATGACATATGTTAGGTGTGTTGCACACTGATTTATTGGAAAGCACTCAGATACTTTGGGGTTGAATGTGGTGTAAGAACCTACATAGGACAGAATCAGTGAATGCTATTCTTCTACCTATTCTTTCCTCTGAGCTGGAATCGCAGCTGGAATCAGTAACAAGAACCAGGTAGTGTTGTTACATATTTTGCATTGCTGTAAATATGACCTGTCTCTAACTAAAGACCTGCTGGAAATGAATTACTGGGAACAAACTCAGCACTGCCACAACATGTTGGCTGCAGTTCACTACAACACAACAGGTCACTTGTTAAAGTACCGGCTGAAAAAGGAAAATCATGTTAGAGAGTCAACGTGTCAAACAAGAGGCCTCATTTCTCTCTGTGGAAAAAACACGGTTTAGGTCAGAACTAAACAATGCTTTTTTTCTTGTATCACTTGGAGAACAGGTGTTCCTGTTGGCAAGTATCCCTGCATATCCCCAATCCCATTGTTTTGGACAACTGTTAACAAGGGGATAGCTCTAGGACACTTAGGGCTGGTTCAGCTTTTCATTCATTTGGTTTTTTTTAAAGGGACACTCAGGTTAAAAATCAGAACTGATCAAACATTCTTTTCCTCTACAAATACTTTGAAGCTGAAATAAATATTAAAGTTGAATTTGCTTTTCAATATTTATTCTACTTCCCTCAGCTAGGACACTGAACATAGACTAAACATTTTATCTCTGGTTTCACATTCGCTTCTCACGTCTTATGCACCAGCACAGTGATGCAAAGCTGAAGTTGAAAATACCGAGGGGAGTGTTCACTTTTAAAATGCCATTTCCATTGAAATTTTTAAAAAATTAACACAAACATTTCTATTGGTCTTTGGTTTTGTTAAAGCTTATTTTTTACCCAATCTAAATTTGGAGGCAAATTTTGTTTCTGTGTTTCTTTAAAATCCCTAATAATTGAAAATAATTAATGTGAATTTGTTGTTCAGTTCTCATTCACATAAATCAATAATGGAGTCACTTAAGACCTAATTCTGCACCCACTGCAGTCACTGGGAGTTCTGCCACTGACTTAAAGGGTTGCAAGATTATGTCCTTGGAGACCAAGCTTGCAAAGTGGTGAGCACCTAAACATAACACAGGACTGGGCCTTGGAGCAATAATAGGTAGTGTGCAAGGGCCTGATCCTCGCTCCCATGTTGGCAGTGTAAAGAGGCTTTCATACAAATGAGAAATAAGCCCTCACACTTTCCAAAGTGATGTCTTTTTTTGTGTGCATCTATTTTCATGTGCCTAATGTGGGACAACGATTTGGTGAAACCCTGGATATCATCCTGAAAATCTAGAAACTTATTTGACACAAGATTACTCCCGCTTTTAATAACTATTTGGCTGATATTATGTCCTGCTGATTAGCGAGGAATGCATTTTATATACAGTGCTCCTTTGGAAAGCATACTTTTAAAAGGTTAGGGAAATAAAGAACAACAGTGAGTGCCTTTATTTTGCAATTTTCAGTTCTAGCCTGTGTCTTAATTATAACCTGCTCTGGGAGTGAAAAGAGAGGGGAGCACTTTGCCTTAAACATCTGATCATAGTATTATATTGTTGTAACCAAGGCAAATTACATAGTCACGGGGCTCTTGGGACAACACAGCCTAAGATGTCACCAGAATACTGAGCTGGAAATAACTCCATGTAGCTCACTGCAGCCCAAATGGTCTCTTTGGTCCCCATCAAAGGTCTTCTGCCTTTTGGGCTCTACGGCCCAGCTCCTCAAAGGTAGTTAGGTGCTTAACACTCACTAAAATCAATCAGAGCTAGGTGCCTAAATACCTTTGAGGATCTGTACCTACATGCCAGTGCAGAATGGTGGGTGACAGGACATGGAAGCCTGATCCAAAGATCATTGAAGTCAATCTTTTCACTGACTTCAAAGGGCTTTGGATCAGGCCTAGGGTCCCTATGTCTGTCTCTATATCTTGTACATTATTTGGGATCTCAAATAGCTTTCCGCTTTAAAATAATGACTACAAATTGTATATTTTCTGCTCCATTCTTCTGCACAGGTAGGATAACAACCTATTAAAGAATTCTGTTCACTGAGGTTTTCTGAAAGCATCAGGATTCTTGTGTATTTCAGCACTGTGTTTGCTTATAAAAATGGACATGCATGTGTAGGTGACCTGAGATCAGAGACAGATTCAGGGTTCATGGTGAGCAGGTCGCCTAGTTGCGGAGCTGGGATTTCATTTATGTAGGGGTTTCATTGTTTGGAGAGGGAAGTTTATAGATTAATCAGAACAAAAAGAGGATAAGTGAACAAAAAGAGCTCTGGGGCTGAGTTTAGCGATTTGCTACCACCACTGTGCATCTGTCATTATGTGAACTCTAACAATTTCACACCTTCACTTCCAGAACCTTTATATCGAAAATGATGCTCTACTCACTTAGGCCTCATGTACACTGGAAAGTTGTACCCCTTTAACTAGGCCAGTGCGAAGTGATACAAACCCCTGAGTGGGAATGCAGCTATACTTGTATAAAAGCGCTTATATTGGTATAGCGTATTCCTGAATGAGAAGTGGAATAAGATATACTGGTCTATGCCACTTTTATATTGGTATAATTAGGTGCTGAATGGGTATAACAATTTCAGTAAAAAAAAATCACACCCGTAACCAAAATTGTTCTACTGATACAAAAACAGTATGCAGACCAGACCTTACAGTGAATTTCTAGATCCTCAAAATACATCTGAAGTGAAGCATAAACCTATGCTGGCTTTCTGCATAGGGGGAATTTCACTCTTAAAGATAAATCAAAGCTAGATCAAAAGTGAATCAATGCCAACTGATAGTAGCTTTGGTTCTGGCCTTACGTCTCTACAGATGAACATACTCTTGAAAAGAAGTCCCATGTAGTGGTTTTGCAACCTACATGGTAGGTGACTTAAGTAAAACTTCTAAGGTCTTATGTTTAGACAGTTGATTAGAAACAAAAAATAGATATTTTAATTTTTGCAGGCCCTAAAAAACCCCAATTGTCACCTTTACTCACCTCTGTCCAAGTGAAACATCTGATAAGCTTATAAATGATGGAAATTCGACAACATTCACAGCAGGGTAGCCATGGATAGGAACAAGCAAAGTGTCATCTCCCTGGAAGAAATGGGGGAAAGTACTGATTTAACAAAATTAATCAATGTTACGCATACAAAGGGGGGGCGTAATTTAGAATCACACTTCAGGAATCAGGTGCCTATCCAGTGTCCCCAGAATCTTTTTGGGGAGTAGTTAGCAGTTAGGAGGCATGTGAAACTGCTCCTCTAGCATTTCATAGACTGGGACTGTAGAAACCTCACTCCTTTCTAAGTACCCCTCAGCTTCTCTCTGCCTCTAGAAGCTATATTTGGAGCTCCCCCAAATCTGCTCAGCTAACACATTGCCACAATACCATCTGTGAAAGCTGCATCGAATACAGTCTAACTTGTGGAAGAAAGGATTATTGAACCAGACTGAGGGCCCACAACGCTAGTACATTTTTCAGAGGTCTTCAGAATCCGTGAATAATCTAGGGTCAAAAATGTTGGGTGCCTTAATATGGGCACCTGTACCCATATTTAGCCATCTGTATCAAAGTGTCCCAAGAGTCAATGTTCTTTTGTGGATTTGTGCCAGGCACTTGACAATAATGTTTTTTTGCAATGAATACTATTCTGATTATTTTTGCAGGCCAAAAAGTAAGGTGGTCTACATTGGGCATAATGAAAGAGAGATCAATGATGCACCAATGAGGACAGTGGAGTTATATGAAGGTTTGTAAACACATGTCTATGTTTTATTATCATGCCCTGTAAAATATTTTTATTACATTACAGCCAAAACGAGACACTTTTATCTGAGATACTTCTTACCTGACAGTGAATTCGGATACAGTCATAGTAATATCGCCACTCATCAGGACAAAAATCAACTGTAACTGCAAATGACAAGCCAGGGACAAGCCGATGCTATAAAACGACACAGAATATAAACTAGGCGGCACTTTATTGCTGTTTGTGTGCAATGTTATCAAGTGCAAAATCAAATCTGAACAAACTGATGGTTATTTTTGACACTCACTGTTTTGTTGTATTTGATCTGAAAGTATTTTGTCTGGGGTGGTATAATGTGAAAATTTATTACATCACCAGAAATATTTACCAGATTCTGTAGAAGAAGAAAAAAGTTATTTTTATGAGAACATTTGGGAATATTGTAAAGCTGCATTTTCATGAGACCGTACTTAACAAAGAAAGTCTGTTAAACAATGAAATAATAAATTGAATGTTGACAGAGAAAATGTTGAACATTATTAATTATGATTTGAGTTACTATAGTGACTCAGCACTTTAGACATGGACCAGGAGCCCAGTGTGCTAGGTGCTGTACAAACACAGAACAGAAATGTGGTCCTTCTCCAGACAGCTTATAGTCTTGTTCAGAATTTCAAAATGCAACACAACCAGTGGCTAATTTAAAAAAAGAAAATTGTGTATGTCTTGTATGCAGAATCTCCCAATCATAAAGGACCAAACCCTAATACGTTCAGCATGATGAGTTGTACTTATTCCACAAGTAATCTCATTGAAATTAGGGGGACTACTTGCAAAGTAAGATGCTATCTGTCAAATCAGAATCTGGCTCAAAGTGTTTTTCCCTTAAATATAAAAGGATCAGAAATGAAATTACTAATTTATAATTATTTTTATAGAGGCCTTTCAAACAGAAGGAAATTAAATAGTTTTATTTTCTGAAGCTTTCTGGAGTTTTATTTAGATCACAAAACTTAGAACAGTAGTGGTTCTGCCAGCAAAAATCAATGGTTGTATTAGCCTTCTTCCCAATTCTAAGCAACATTAGCAGCTGTTGTTAGATCAGAATAGCTTTCCCATAGGAAGGATGCTTGCAGAGGTAGCTGCTCAGGTCCTCAAAACTGGGTAGAGCACATATGCACTTTTCAGGGCATCAGGAGTTCACTGAACAACCTTGGCAGCCAGAGAAATATTTACTTATTAGGACCCAACTGAGATTGGGGCTCTGTTGTGCTGTGCACTTAACAAACACATAGTCTGAGACAGTCTCTGCTCCCAAAGAACTTACAGTCTAAATAGAAAAAACAGACAAAGGGTGGGAGCAGAAACAGACATGACTTGCCCAGGGTGACTCAAAAGGCAAGTGGTAGAAAGCAGCTATTGAACTCAGGTCTCCTGACTCTCAGTCCAGCTCCCCATACACCAGATCAAACTACCTCTAGAAGAGGACTGAGGGCATTTTCAAAGTTTCCTTTGATTAATGAGCACATGTGCAGCCAAATGCAATCACAATGACCCAGGAAAGTTTTGGGGCGGATCCACCGTTGGCTTTATGGCAAAGTACCCTGTTAGAGGACTCCAAAGGGCAGGAGGGCATATTGGCCAGGAGGACAGAAGATTGTTGAGCAAAATGCACAGTGTACATGGATTATCCCTGTCAAGGTTCCTCCCCCACTCTGAATTCTAGGGTACAGATGTGGGGACCTGCATGAAAAACCTCCTAAGCTTATCTTTACCAGCTTAGGTCAAAAATTCCCCAAGGTACAAAATATTCCACCCTTTGTCCTTGGATTGGCCGCTACCACCACCAAACTAATACTGGTTACTGGGGAAGAGCTGTTTGGACACGTCTTTCCCCCCAAAATACTTCCCAAAATCTTGCACCCCACTTCCTGGACAAGGTTTGGTAAAAAGCCTCACCAATTTGCATAGGTGACCAAAGACCCAAACCCTTGGATCTGAGAACAATGAAAAAGCATTCAGTTTTCCTACAAGAAGACTTTTAATAGAAATAGAAGTAAAGAAATCACCTCTGTAAAATTAGGATGGTAGATACCTTACAGGGTAATTAGATTCAAAACATAGAGAACCCCTCTAGGCAAAACCTTAAGTTACAAAAAAGATACACAGACAGAAATAGTTATTCTATTCAGCACAATTCTTTTCTCAGCCATTTAAAGACATCATAATCTAACACGTACCTAGCTAGATTACTTACTAAAAGTTCTAAGACTCCATTCCTGGTCTATCCCCGGCAAAAACAGCATATAGACAGACTCACAGACCCTTTGTTTCTCTCCCTCCTCTCAGCTTTTTAAAGTATCTTGTCTCCTCATTGGTCATTTTGGTCAGGTGCCAGCGAGGTTACCTTTAGCTTCTTAACCCTTTGCAGCTGAGAGGAGCTTTCCCCTGGCCAGGAGGGATTTCAAAGGGGTTTACCCTTCCCTTTATATTTATGACAATCCCTTTACAATGTATTAGCTATTCTCGGCTTCAAGACTTACCAGGATCTGCTGGTGATGTTTTTCGATTTTATACCCTCCATAATGCAATACAGCAGGCTTAGCCTGTATGACCTTGTTTCTCAGAAGTTTTGCATAAATCTCTGCAATGAAAGATAAGCAAACATGAGAGAAGGAGGCTGGGCTACTTAAATGCCATTGTTGTTAATTATGTTTATTTAATATTTGTATGTAGCATCATAACCATGAACGAGAGAGAGAACAAAGATACAGGGCTGGATCCTCTTATCCGGCTGAACTGTGCTTGGTGCAGAACGAGGGAGGGGAGTTAAAGTATCTTTATGCCATCTCTACAGATCCACGATCCAGAGGCCAGGCTCACCCCTGGCACAATATTAAATTGCATCTGGCTGCCAATGGCTCCATGAGCCATTCCAAAAGCTCGGGATCAGCCAAGCACAGTGGTATTACAGGCATGCCCCCTTTTCCCTGGCCATACCCTCTACATCCAGGCCAGGAGGGAGATAGAGCCGCTATGCCACAGAATGGGATTTTAAAAAGAGAAGGACTGGGTCTCTGAAAAGTAACAATGTCCTGATCCTTTGTCCCAATGTTCCGGCCTGGAGGATGGTCAGATAGCAGACTACTTACTCGACTCCAGCAGGTGATTGGGGACACCATTTCCCTTTTGAGGCTCCTCCACAAGGCTGTCCAAAAGGATGGTGGGTACTTTCTTAAATGATTTTTCTGCATGACTAAATTCTAAAGGGGCTGACTGAACCACCTCCATGTTGGCATGGACATGTAGTCCCACGAGTACCAAGATAGGTCATTACCTGTGATCAAGCACAAAATTTTAATCTTATCACAAAATATCATGCTGATTGGTACAGTCTCATTGTCTCCTTGTACTCCCCTGTCTGTCTGTATCTGTCTGTTTTCTCCTGTCTTATACTTAGATTGCGAGCTTTTGGGGACATGGACTGTCTTTTACCCCCCTGTGTTTGTACTGAACCTAGTGTAGTAAGGTCCTGGTCCATGCCTTAGGCTCCTAGGCCCCACGATAATACAAATAATAAATAGTAATAACAATACAATAGGTAGCAATGCATATAGAAGCTGAAGACACTTTAGTACAAAAGCAAGGCCTCTGAACGGTTTCATAGGATTTAGAGAACTAACTTACAAAATGACGATAATTGATTCACTTATTGATAAATCCAGAGTGGAAAGGGAACCAAATGAAATCTTTCCCTCATCCCTAAGTGACAGGGTCTTAACCGCCCCGGTGAGTGGAGATAATACACCCTGTTAAACACCTAACATACATAAATATGATCACTTATATAAGGTAAAATGTTTCCCACCCTGAAGGTTACAGAAATTTGCTACGGAGGATTAGCCGGGGGAGAGAATATTCCCTTGATGCTCAAGGCCAATATTTCCAATTTTTCCAAATTATGGGAGAATTTCTGCAATTCTTACTCATGTTAAGTAGTGTTTACTCGTATGAGTTGTTCCCCACTAAGATCCACAATGGGATACAGGCAGCTGCTGGTCCCTTGGGTAAACTAATCCTATATTGTTTATGGCTTTAGATACTTAAAATAATACCTTGAAATGCACCCACAGGTGGACTGGCAGCCAGTGCAGTTTGCATATCACTGACTCCCATGTACAAATGCCTTGCAGCAGCCATGCCACCAGATTTGGTCACAGGTTCAATCTGCAAGTGTATTCAAAGGGAATCCCGAATAAGCCTCATTATTACAGTAACCTAGCATACCACTCCACAGGGCCTGGATGAGCCTGGCAACCACCATATCCAGAAAGGGTCAAAACCACAGAGAGAGAATAATCCACTCCTGACCACTACTAACACCTGAGCTTCTAGGTGCTGCTCACAGGTAAAAATGACCCCCACACCATTCAGCCTACCTCCCCTAGGACTGACTCCCTCAATAGACAGACGCTCTGAGGAACAGACAAGATTATTTAGCCATTTCCCTCCTCTCACCCATAATACCTTTGAATTACTGGGCTGAGCCTTGAACAGCAGTGTCACCTCCAGTTGTGACAGAGAGAGTAGGCCAAAGTGAGGGATAGTGCAGGCAGGAATTACGCAAACATGCCCATAAGGCTCTGCCACCAGACTTCAGACCTGACCTACGAAAACCCAGTAAGGCCAGAGCCTGTTCTTGCAGAAAACAACTGCTTGGGGTAAGGATAGTGGTAGATAGCTGGCTGCAAGACTAGCACTTGAGACATCCTGACAGGATGCCAACAAGCTGGTATCCCATGCCATGGGCAACATGTTACTGCTCCCTCAGCAGGAGCAATATGTGCTCCCCAAAATCTGCTGGATAGTTCCTGCTGCTGATAGCAGAGTGTGGCAAGGTATCTAGAGGTCCTTTTCTACCAGACATGCTCCCAAGGACAACGTGGTATGCTCCTTAAGAGACAGATTCATAAATTCCAAGGCCAGAAAGGACCATTGTGATCATCTCGTCTGATCTCCTGTATAACACAGACCACAGAACTTCTCCGAATTTGTTCTCAGAGCAAATCCTTAGACAAACATCCAATCTTGATTTAAAAATTGTCAAGAGATGTAGAATCCACCACATGGGAAGTTGTTCCAATGGTCAATTACTCTCACTGTTAAAAATGTACACCTTATTTCCAGTATGAATTTGTCTAGCTTTGACTTCCAGCCACTGCATGATGTTAGCCCTAGATAAGATGGGCCTGCCTCCCTGCCTCCCTTGGACAGTCATTACCATGCACACTCTACTATCTCCTAATGGAGATATTCTGGAATCTCCCAATGGAGCCTGGATGGTTGTGTGTGTGTGTATGTGTGTGTAGAAGAGACCCTTTGTTCCCCTCAGAGTCCTCCAACACAACCAAGGGCAGAAAAGGTCCTTTTGATAAATTAATTGCCCAGGCTGGTTCTTCTAGTATCTCATAAGTATTTGGGTGTGGGGTGTTAACTTGCAGATTCCTCTTTAATTGTTAAATGTTAATATGTCAGATTATAGAAGGGGTATTTAAATCCTTTGTGTAAATAGTGTTTGGATGGGTTATTTATTTAACCAAGATAAATATATAATTCAGCAAGACAAGGGGATTATACATCCTGTTTAAGTAAGCACAGTTATCAGAACAGAAACTTATCTACAGAAATGCCCAAAACATTGTGCAATAAGGAAACCAAACATAATCCACATGGCAGTTTGCTCACAAATATAACATAGTTTGTTATGTTTGCTCCCCCATCTCCCACACCTGATGCCTGGAGGAGAGGGGAACAAAGCTTTGGCACAAGCATGGAGGGGAAAAGCTGCTATGCCAGATACTTCCCTCCCTCAAGTAGCCCCCGCTTTTCTCTTCTCCACAAATGTTATTCCAACCAAGGAGAATGGGTGTGGCCAGAGAAACTGGGTGGGGCCACATTAAGTAGGATGCATAAAACTCCGGATTAAAAACAATCACATGCTTGATGCAACATTAACTTCTGCATGTGAAACCAACCCCTACTCAATGTGTGGCTGTGTCCCCCTCTAGTAATAGCTGGGCCACATACAGAGGTTGATGAGCCTGGTACAGACTTAGCTAACAGAGTTGGGTCTTTTAACTCAGATAGTAGAAGCCCAGGCTTTAAGATCCAGAGGTCCCACATCAATTCCCACTGCGGACAACCCTTTCAGGAGTACAGCATTACACATGCTTTATAATTCTTATAGTCTTATAGAGCCTACTGGCCTACAGCTACTGGCTACCACTACAATGGTTGGGGAAGAGCTCCAGAGAGGAGCATTATAGAAAAGACCCTCCACACAGGTTGCTTGGATCTGCTGATCTGAGGAACACAGACTCACAGATCCCTAATACTTCGTTTTGTTGTCCTTTGTCCTGCTCTCTGTTTGTCTAGCCTCCTTTAGGCTATATGCTCTTAGGGAAAAAAGCACACACCCTGCCCCAAAGTGCCTAAAATGCCATTTCAGAGTAGCAGCTGTGTTAGTCTGTATTCGCAAAAAGAAAAGGAGTACTTGTGGCACCTTAGAGACTAACAAATTTATTTGAGCATAAGCTTTCGTGAGCTACCGTGTTGATTTCTGTCCCTGCATAATGTTTATTAAAAAATGAGCATGCTTTGGCTTTACAGGTTAGCTTTTCTGGATTCAATACTTTACACAAATCAGGGTGAGAAAACATCAATATTGTGCAGGGCAAAGGTAATTTTATACTGGTCCCAACAAAATGTACACAACAACACACTAAAACAATTATAAATAGCAGGCTACTTTCTCTCCATTTGTGTTACTTAACTTTATACTTTAAAATTTTAACTATGAAATCATCATCATCATCCTCTTTGCTACTGTCCCTCATTAGGTGTAAAAGGTGTGAAAAGCAGATGATGGAATGACATTAGGAAAGTATTCTTTCATATATGTTCATATCAGTAACTGACAACAGCAGCAAACACCACCACCCATCTCCATTACAAACTCTCCATATTATTCCCTCCCACTATGCCTTTAAGACCCTGATCCTACAACTCCTGGGAAGGACTGTCAATTTAGACTACTCTGTGTAACAAACATTATGGGTGAAATCCTGGCCACATTGAAGTCAATGGCAAAACTCACTTTGACTTAAATAAGTGAGGATTTCAATTTACATCTATTAATATTTGAGCCATTAGATCCTTTTGTGTCTTGTAGAGCACCGAGCACACTTAACTAGTAATAAATAAGAATACAATTAAATGCAGTTGCACAAGCATGGGATTTTCAAAAGCACCTAAGTGAGTGAGGAGCAATGGGACTTGTGCTCCAAAGTCAATGAAGCACTTTTGAAAATTCCACTCATATGGTAAAGAGGTTGCTGCTGATTTAACTCCCAGGTCTCTTGATTCCTTAGTGTCACAGGCGTCCTATTATAACAAGAGTGTTTTGCATATTTTTTCAATTACTTTAAATAAATCTTCATGTTTTATTTTATGAAGCTAAAAGCTTCATTATTTTATTCACTATAAAAAAAAAAGTTAAATCACACTGTCTTGAGACTGACTGCCTTTATTATTACCATTGGGCTGTGTCTCACACCAGGTGAGAATCTGAATGGAGGAGATTTAAAATAATTCAGCGTTGGATTATAAGAGCCAAAGTTTCAATATAATTGTGCCCAGAAGGACACATATCCTTGGCATGCACAAAACCCACACAATTGTATTTGGAAATCATAGCCTTGATCCTGCAATGAGCTCTGTGCAGGCAGAGACCACCTGCGGGGAGCTGTTTGCAAGCTCAGGACCACAGTTACTAGGATTAAAATCAATGGGAATTAGGCACCTAAATACCTTTGAAGATCTAGGCCGCAGGTGCTTAGTTACCTGACTGGCATACATACTCTCAGGTTTTTGCACATAAATTGGGCTAGTGTGCATTTACATGGACTGCCAGATACACAATCACCTGACTGGTACCTGCAAATAGACCCGCTTGCAACTTCTCCATTGTTAAAACGGTGCCCCTAAATGTCTCACTGAAACACACGCACGTGGCAAAAGTCCCTGCCTCCCCCAGAGAGCCTCCCTTCAAGCGGGCAGAGAAGATCATGAGATGTAGGGCAGCGGGTCTGTTTGCACTGAGGTGCTGCGGGGGGCTTTGTACTCTGCTGCACCATGGCCCTGGGCACCCACAAGAGCTGCCAGCCACTCACCTGCACCCAAGTTCTGCACCTACCTCGCGTGCAGGCCACATCCAAGAGCCTTGCCCACAGCCACGAGTGAGAGAGGGCGGTGGGCAGGGAGGGGGAGCGGGGCAGCCCAGCCTAGCAACCTTCCCCTCCCTGTGCACAGCAGGGCCAGCAGCATCTCCCCAGCCCAGCTCCTCTCCCCTGGTTGCTAGGCTAACATCAACTCAGCTCCCAGACAAAGCCTGCAGCGGGCTGTACCATGTTCAGCCCTGGCACAGGGGGAGAAGTGGCAAAGTTTGGGGGGCAGAAATTAAGGAAAAACACCAGAATTTTTCCCCACCCCTTCTAAGGATTTTGCCTGCCTAATTTTTACATGTTTAGCCTCCAAATCTCATTTCAGTGGTTTGTGAAAGGGTTTGGGGGGAAGTTATCTTAATCTTAGGCTGTACCACTTAGCTAGAAAGGGGTAGGCTGGGAATGTGTAGAGCAGAGAAGCTGGGCCCTAGAGCCTAGGGCAGTGGTTTTCAACCTTTTTTTCATTTGCAGACACCCCTAAACACTTTGGAACGGAGGTGCGGCCACCTTTGGAAATCTTAGACGTAGTCCGCGGAACCCCAGATTGAAAATCACTCTTCTATGGCAGTGACTCTCAATCTTTCCAGACTACTGTACCCTTTTCAGGAGTTTGATTTGTCTTGCGTACCTCCGAGTTGCACCTCACCTAAAAACTATTTGCTTACAAAATCAGACATAAAAATACAAGAGTGTCACGGCACACTATTACTGAGAAATGCTTACTGTCTCATTTTTGCCATATCATTATAAAATAAATCAACTGGAATACATTGTACTTACATTTCAGTGTATAGTAGATAGAGCACTATAAAAGTCATTGTCTGTATGAAATTTTAGTCTGTACTGACTTTCCTAATGCTTTTTATGTAGCCTGTTGTAAAAGTAGGCAAATGTCTAGATGAGTTGATGTACCCCCTGGAAGACCTCTACATACCCCAAGGGTCCGCATACCCCTGTTTGAGAACCACTGTTCTATGGTAACAACAACTTTTTGCAGACCCCTTAGACATAGTCTGTGGACTCTCAGGGAGCTGAGGACCACAGATTGAAAACCACTGGTCTAGAGGATGAAGTATCAGTGGTTGCATCCTGGTGAGTGTGGGGAATACTTGTACTTCTCTAAGCTGTCACTGGAACAACAGCAAAGCAATGTATTTGTTCATCCCTGTCACTTTGAACTTGTCAGTACCCCGTAAGGCATTTGAAATGAAATCCTTAAAGACAGTTTGCAAGTGTCTTAATCTTTTTGGATTGCAAAAGGGTGGGTTTTAATTATGGGCTTCACCCTTTAGTTTTTACTCCCGTGAGTAATCCTTACTCCTCACTTTTGCAAAAATCAGGTGCATAGGGATTGCAAGACAGGGCTCTGTGTTTTTATTGTATTATAATGTACATTCTTTGGCAAAGAGATCTTCATAATTGCAATTGTTAATTATTATTATTCCATATAATTGCTCACCTTTTTAATAACATGACATGCAAAGGACAACCAAACAGCTTTGAACTGAATACATACAAAGATTATACCTATTCCAATTAAATCCTGTTAGTCCACTCTGAGTACTTACACGTAGTTCACTGCTATAAAAGGTCACCTGACAGTTACTGCAGTTTGTCATAAAAGCAAAACATTTTAGTTGCAACCATGAATGCTTACATTTAGGGGATGGAATGATCTTTTAAAAATTCCTATAAAGAAAACCAAAGAGTGCTACTGATATTAATTTGGTAAGGGTTATAATATTAATGAAATCCAGTTTGGAGACACTTGATTCTTGCAGATATAATTTCATTTTATGAAAGTTTATTCTCTAATGGTAATAACTTCAGATAACAAAATCAATGAATACTGTCAATTTTTTATGTTAACAACTAAAAAAAATTAAAGGTGAAACATTTTGTACCTCTATTGCTTGACAAATTACATGTGTGGTTTTGTGCTGCCTATTTATCTCATTCTAGACACAAAGAAAGGGCCTGATCCTGCAAGCCCTTATTGAGGTTAGTAATTTCGTTGATTTTAATTAGGCTATTTGCAATGGGAGAAATTGATTTCTCTGCAGAGGTAAACTCAAAGCATCCATACTACTTAAGTGCTACCTACACTCTGTTTTGAGGGCTTAAGTAGTGCATGGGCACTGTGCTTCTGCACAGGGATCAGTTTGATTCAGTGGAATGTCTTGTGCTAGTAAGAGCTTCCAGGATCAGGCCCAAATGTTTTTCATTGTTTATACTATTTGACTATTTATTATTTGGATACCAGAAGGACCCAAAGGACTCATCCAGGATCAGCGCCCCGTTTTGCTAGATGCTGTGTAACAGTTGCTGTCAACCCCTATTTGAACTTCAATCAGCCCAGATAAAGGAAATTTCACTTTTGTTGCTAGTTAGTCTCCAATCAATACCAATATCAGATTCTCCTACAGTAGCAGGGTGCTGCAATATTTGGGCTGCAAATGCTTGCAGGGGATTTTTTTTTAAAACAGTTTTTATTGAAAGTGTAAATAAATAAATAAATATTTTCCTTGATAAAACCTAGGAAAGGGCTTTTTTGTTTTTTGGTACATAATCTACATTTTGGGTCTTCATGGTCTTAGACTATCCCTATAAACCAGCGTTTCTCAACCATGGCCCCTGGAGGAGGGGGGATCGTGGCGCACTCAAAATTTGATTACAATGGAAAGTAAAGAAAATCTCTCTCGCCTGTTCGTAGTCCACCCTTACTCTTCAAGGTCAAGTATTTTCTGTCAATCTCTCAAAACACAAACACAAATTATCTCGGCTTATCATTGATACATTTTTTACTTCTGCTTTTATAAAAAACGGGTTGCAATTTTTTTTACCATAAATAAGGAGTTGCCAACCTAAAAAGTTGAGAAACATGGCTTTAAACTTCTAAGTGACCTATCTATCCTGATAACCTACTCCTCTGTCGCTGAAGATAAGGTACGGTTAGTAGGGGGGCTTCAAACCTGGCCCTTGCTTTGAAGTCAGTGGAAGTGCCATGCACAAGGGATTTGCAGGTTGAACACAAGACTATATTAGTTTACTTTCTCCATTTCTGTGATCTCTAAAACATCATTGTTAATAAAGCATTTTATGGCAGTTTCACTTGTTTTCTCATTTGGTATATGTTTTTCCTGGCAGTGAGCACACATCTGGAACAAATCATATTACTGTCCATGCCATTGTTTGCACAATGTCTTGTAGACACCTTATTTGGAGGAAGTGATTGCTTCTAAGCCCCTTTTAAAATTTCTTTATACTCCAGCAATAAAATAATTCTGTTCTATTAAATACAATGCAACCAAAGAAATGGAAGATAGCAGTGTAACTCTCAACTCAAAACACATGTGATCAAGAGGCATTAAACCATTTTTAAAAAATAACTCATAAAAGTCAGCTCTCAATATCTTCATTCCTACTATTTAATAAAATATAATTGCAAGTAATTAAAAATGGAGTACACCCATATGCCTTACATTTACATAGGCGCACTTTCTGCAGCGTTAGTGGAAAAATTCTGCATGACATTTATCCTTCTTACTTTTATCTTGTCCTTACTGAAACAAATGCATAGTTCCTAGAGCTTCATGGTTGTCACCATTTTCATGTAAACTGAAGAGAATCTCAATTAGCTGGTTTTTGTATGTGGCCTATGAGACATAACTGAGAAGTTCTAATTCTATCCCAGGGAGGGCAGTGATACACATACATTCTGTACTAATCAGCACATTACATTGTTCTGCATGAAACAGAAAAAAAAAAAAACATTGATAACAATTAGTTCAAAACTTTGCCCAAGATGTTTTTCTCTGAAGAGATTTTTATGATTGAAATGCATGGGCACACTCGTACGGGTAACAGCTGTACAGACAGTGATACAGTTCTTTTTCAAAAGCTCACAGAAACATAGATATTGATTTTTAATAAACAGATCAATTTGAAGCAGCATACTATTGGTAGAAGAAAACTGTGTGAGTTTGGGAGCTCTTCTGGTTGAATGATCTGTCATAAATTGATATTACATGATCGTCAGGAGAGGCAATCAAACCGCTGTAATTAGTATAGGTGACATTCCTCTTTTGGTTAGAAGACTATGTGGAAGAGAAAGGATGGTCTAAGTAGGGTCTAGGGCACTATCCTAGGACTTGGATCACCTGGGTTCAAATACCTGCTCTACCGCAACCTTCCTGTGTGACCTTGGGCAAGCCACTTAGTCTCCCTGTGTCTCTGTTCCTTATCTGCAAAATAGGGACAATAGCACTTCCTTACCTCCCGGGGAAAGACTGTAAGGTGTTCAGATATTACATTAAAGGGGCCCATATAAGCACCTAAGACAGCCAAAATTTCTTCCAAACTTCAATTTTTAGACTTTATTCAATAGCAAAGTTTCCTCTCCCAGATACCAATGACTTTGTCTCGGGTCTAGACACAGAATCATCTGACTTTAGCAGATATTTGATCACATCAAATATCAGGGCAGTACAGGGTAGAGTTGTTGCCTCCTGCTTTTCCAGATTCCCCACTCACATTCCCCAGATACACAGCCTTTCAAACAGAGAGGATGGACTTCTGTCCATCTTACCCTCACTGCAGTGCTGGTTGAAGTTCTTTGATCTTGCAGAATGATTGTTGGAGAGAGAGATGGAACTACAAGAAGGAGAAGAGGTGTGGCCTTCAGAAATCTTTACTCTCTGTGGCACTATTTTTGGCTTGAAAATACCATCCTCAGTTCCAGCGTTTAATCCCAAAGGCCTCAAACTGAATTTGTTTAGGCACACAGGAGATTTGTACAGTTCAAAAAAAAAGAACTAGATAAATTCATGGAGGATAGGTCCATCAGAGGCTATTAGCCAGGACAGGCAGGGATGGTGTCACTAGCCTCTGTTTGCCAGAAGCTGGGAATAGGCGACGGGATGGATCACTTGATGATTACCTGTTCTGTTAATTCCCTCTGGGGCACCTGGCATTGGCCACTGTCAGAAGACAGGATACTGGGCTGGATGGACCTTTGGTCTGACCCAGTATGGCTGTTCTTATGTACAGTGCTGTCTTCATTTACCTGGGAAAAACACTTCAGGAAATTTTTAGAAGCAGATTAGGAAAAGAGAACACATCATAGCAAATAGAGTATTATAATGGTTTAGTCCCATGCTCTCTCTCAAAGACATCATGCATATATAACTCTATCTATCTAGTTTCAGAGGAACAGCCGTGTTAGTCTGTATTCGCAAAAAGAAAAGGAGTACTTGTGGCACCTTAGAGACTAACCAATTTATTTGAGCATGAGCTTTCGTGAGCTACAGCTCACTTCATCAGATGTTTACCGTGGAAACTGCAGCAGACTTTATATACACACAGAAATCATGAAACAATACCTCCTCCCACCCCACTGTCCTGCTGGTAATAGCTTATCTAAAGTGATCAACAGGTGGGACATTTCCAGCACAAATCCAGGTTTTCTCACCCTCCACCCCCCCACACAAATTCACTCTCCTGCTGGTGCTAGCCCATCCAAAGTGACAACTCTTTACATAATCAAGTCGGGCTATTTCCTGCATAGATCAAGGTTTTCTCACATCCCCCCCACCCCCATACACACACAAACTCACTCTCCTGCTGGTAATAGCTCATCTAAACTGACCATTCTCCAGGTTTAAATCCAAGTTAAACCAGAACATCTGGGGGGGGGGGGTAGGAAAAAACAAGAGGAAACAGGCTACCTTGCATAATGACTTAGCCACTCCCAGTCTCTATTTAAGCCTAAATTAATAGTATCCAATTTGCAAATGAATTCCAATTCAGCAGTTTCTCGCTGGAGTCTGGATTTGAAGTTTTTTTGTTTTAAGATAGCGACCTTCATGTCTGTGATTGCGTGACCAGAGAGATTGAAGTGTTCTCCGACTGGTTTATGAATGTTATAATTCTTGACATCTGATTTGTGTCCATTTATTCTTTTACGTAGAGACTGTCCAGTTTGACCAATGTACATGGCAGAGGGGCATTGCTGGCACATGATGGCATAGATCACATTGGTGGATGTGCAGGTGAACGAGCCTCTGATAGTGTGGCTGATGTTATTAGGCCCTGTGATGGTGTCCCCTGAATAGATATGTGGGCACAATTGGCAACGGGCTTTGTTGCAAGGATAAGTTCCTGGGTTAGTGGTTCTGTTGTGTGGTATGTGGTTGTTGGTGAGTATTTGCTTCAGGTTGCGGGGCTGTCTGTAGGCAAGGACTGGCCTGTCTCCCAAGACTTGTGAGAGTGTTGGGTCATCCTTTAGGATAGGTTGTAGATCCTTAATAATGCGTTGGAGGGGTTTTAGTTGGGGGCTGAAGGTGACGGCTAGTGGCGTTCTGTTATTTTCTTTGTTAGGCCTGTCCTGTAGTAGGTAACTTCTGGGAACTCTTCTGGCTCTATCAATCTGTTTCTTTACTTCTGCAGGTGGGTATTGTAGTTGTAAGAAAGCTTGACAGAGATCTTGTAGGTGTTTGTCTCTGTCTGAGGGGTTGGAGCAAATGCGGTTGTATCGCAGAGCTTGGCTGTAGACGATGGATCGTGTGGTGTGGTCAGGGTGAAAGCTGGAGGCATGCAGGTAGGAATAGCGGTCAGTAGGTTTACGGTATAGGGTGGTGTTTATGTGGCCATTGTTTATTAGCACTGTAGTGTCCAGGAAGTGGATCTCTTGTGTGGACTGGACCAGGCTGAGGTTGGTGGTGGGATGGAAATTGTTGAAATCATGGTGGAATTCCTCAAGGGCTTCTTTTCCATGGGTCCAGATGATGAAGATGTCATCAATATAGCGCAAGTAGAGTAGGGGCTTTAGGGGACGAGAGCTGAGGAAGCGTTGTTCTAAATCAGCCATAAAAATGTTGGCATACTGTGGGGCCATGCGGGTACCCATAGCAGTGCCGCTGATCTGAAGGTATACATTGTCCCCAAATGTGAAATAGTTATGGGTAAGGACAAAGTCACAAAGTTCAGCCACCAGGTTAGCCGTGACATTATCGGGGATAGTGTTCTATCTATTGATCTGTCTATCTGCAAAGTCATATTTGGGTTTGTCTACACTGCAGTGAAAGACCAGCGACTGGCCTGGGTCAGCTGACTCGGGCTTGCAGGCCTCAGGCTGCAAGGCTATAAAATTGCAATGTAGACATTCAGGCTCGGGGTGGAGCCTGGGCTCCGAGACCCCACAAGGTGGGAGGATCTCAGACCCCAGGCTTCAGGCCAAGCCCAAATATCTACACTGCAATTTTATAGCCCTACAGCCCAAGCCCCATGAATCTGAGTCAGCTGACCCGAGGCTATGCTGCAGGTCTTTTATTGGAGTGTAGATGTACCTTGGGGTACAAACCATAACCAGGTTCCATCTGCATCTCCCTCTCTATCTGTACAAGAACCCTGGATCTGAACTAAATGTGCATTTGGAAAAGTGCTGTGTAAATTATTCTGGGGAGGATGACACTCAGTGAATAAATTAGGCTGAATGAGAGGATCAACAACCAGAATGATGAAATTTACTGACAGGGCCAAGTTAAAGAAAGTCCTAATGGATTAAAACAAAAAAGTCCACTTAAAAATTGAGTGTAAAACTATCTATGGAGGTATTTATGCTGTGTGCATCACTCTAGTATCTGATCACTTTACACAAACTATTGGCCTGAGTCTACAGACCCTTTCACCATGTAACCAACCACACAGACTTCAGTGGTATTATAAGTAAGGGTTTGACAGATCAAGGTTTATATTAGTGACTCCAACCTGTGATTCTTTAAATCCATATTCCAAACATCAGGTTAAAAAGATGTATTGCATGGGTGTCAAATCATAATGGAGACAAATTAATCCAGGACTTAAATCTGATGAGGATTACAAATCATGGGAAGGAGGCGAATCAGAGAAATTTTAACAGAAGTATTGGAAAAACTGAAAGGTGTTATTAGCAAGCACTTATAATTGAAGTTAGTTGGAGCTTGATGTGTAAAGAGTCTAAAAATCTGAGTAATACAGTTCAAAATGTGCACTTTGTTTAGTTTGCTTATAGAGCCATAATGCAAAATTCATTTAACACCATACTATATCTGGAGCATCACAGATAGAAACGAATGCAGCTTTTTATTTCATGGACTACACTAATAATGGGCCATATTCTCAGCTCCTATATTGATCTGGATCTGGCCTATTTGACTGCTCAGTCCCATATGGCCCTTTCTTTTCAATATAGCTGGGGGCCCTGGTGCCACGGGAAAGGGTGGATTGGGCAGAGTGCTTCAAGACAGTTCTTGCCACAACTGGGCATCCTGGTGTTTCATTGCACTGACAGATTTCTGCTTTATTTGAGGCTGCCATTAGTGTTTGCACGTGTGTGGTTTGTTGGATGTGTCATTGCTCGATTGAATTTACTCACAACTTCGAATAAACTCGGCAGCTGGAGATTTCTGAGCACGTGGGTTTGGCAATCCTGGGCCTGTAGCCCACAACCCATGTAAGAGCTTGTCCTCTTGAAATGGTTGACTTTGGCAGCCATCCCCATTAAAATGAAAAGTGCTCGGCTGCCATGAACAGGATGCTGGGAGCACTGGAATCGCTACAAGGAGCACGAGGGGGTGGACAAACTTACATTTCACCAAGAGGTACAGCAGGTGGGTGAAAGTGATGGCGACCTGAAATCTGTAGTGCAGTAAAAAAAAAAAAAGAAAAAAAAAAGAACAACTGTTCCCTTGGAGGTTTTATGAGCTCCAGTGGCTGAGGGTGGAGTCTGGGGAATATTTAGATTCCTTCCTTTAGGGGGTGTGAATAGCAGATCATATTCCACTCTCACCCCTGAAGCTTGTCCCTGCCTTTAGATCTCCTTTAATGTGCTTTGCTGCCTGCAACCCCATCTGCTTGGTAAGTGACAGTTCCTCTATAGAAACTCTTTCACTCTACTGATTTCTCCTTGCACTTGTCCCATCTGCACGCTCTCTGGAAACACATGTTCCCAGCGGAGAAGGCTCAGGCAGCCTGAATCACATTCTGCCAGCCCTGTTTCCCAGCAGGGCACTTATTCCTGGGCTGTGTGCATCTCCAAGCCCTATGGTAATTACTATTTCCCCTTTACAGATTAGCTCTGCCATTGTGAAACTTGCATCTCACACAGGAGCCCTGCTTGTTCCCTTATCAATTGGAACATGAGGAATGATCATTCCTCGCCGACATGCAGCGATAACAGTGAATAATAGCACAGAGGGGAAGAGGACAGTATGAGGAACATGCTCAACGGAGGTGCTTGTTATTCTTGGGACAGGATCCTGCTGCAAAGCAGGAGGAAAGTTTGGGGGTGCTGCTGTCATTGCTGATTCTGTCTAGGGTTCAGCAGCAGGAGAGGAGCATTGGCTCAGGATGATAAAAGTTAATTCCAGCCAGGAGACCAGAAGGAAAATGAACTATGTGAAAGAAACTGAAGGGACCGAGAAAGCTACAGTGGAGAGCGCATGATAGCCTGATGATCTCCCGTGCATAGGGATGAAGGAAACAGACAGCAACTGACCATGTGGCACATCCTGGTGATTCTTTTCTGGTTTTCAACTCTAATTGTAAGTATTTGCCGCTGCTTATTTTATAGTTCCTGGAATCACACGTGACATAAATACACACATTCCATGGGGCAGCATAGTCTAATGGAGAGAACACCAGACTGGGTGACAGGAGTTCTGGTTCTATTCCTGGCTCCACTGCTTGACTCACTGTGTGACCCTGGAAAGACATGGTGATGTTCTGTGCCTCAGTTTCCCCATTTTTCAATGGGGCGTATAATGCTTACCCACTTTTGTAAAGAACCTGAAGATCTGTGGGTGAAAAAGTGATTATCTACAAGGCAACTGTTTATAAAGTGCCAAGGAACTTCACTGGAGCTATACTGATCTGCATCAGCTGAGAACCAGGGCCATAAGGTTAAAGGGAAACTGGTTAAAACGTACATTTAAAAAAATGTGTTCGGCATTACTAACTTCTCACTTGTTTCAGACTGAAAGAATGTAATATCCTGACATGCTTAACAACATATATTTTGGTTTCCTAGCATAAGATTCCTAAAGTTATTGGGTTTTTACCCCGTTATTCACCCTCCAGTACCCCTGTGTCTCACCATCAACTAATTACAAAGGATAGCTGAACCTGGCAAAATAGCAAAATGATGGCAAACTGGTCACCTTACACCAGTTTTTTGTAACGAGTATAAAATCAATACTTGAATACACCCAGGGTAAGTGAAGATGAGCTGGTGCAGATGAGTACAATTTTATTCCATCTAGTGAAGATGAGCTGAGCACAATTTTATTGGAGTCAATGCAACAGATTATTTACACCAGCCAGGAATTTGGCCCATGGTTGCTGGAGAATGGATTAAGGCAGTGGTTCTCAACCAGGGGTACGCAGAAGTCTTCCAGGGGATACATCAACTTATTTAGATATATGTCTAGTTTTACAACACGCTACAGGAAAAGCACTAGTGAAGTCAGTACAAACTAAAATTTCATACAGATAATGACTTGTTTATACTGCTCTATATACTATCCACTGAAATGTAAGTGCAATATATTCCAATTGATTTATTTTATAATTATATGGTAAAAATGAGAAAGTAAGCAGTTTTTCAGCAATAGTGTGCTGTGAAACTTTTGTATTTTTATGTCTGATTTTGTAAGCAAGTAGATTTTAAGTGAGATGCAACTTGGGGTATGCAAGACAAATCAGACTCTTGAAAGGGGTACAGTTGTCTGGAAAAGTGGAGAGCCACTGTATTAAGCTGGATCTAGGCATTCTGTTTCCATGATGAATACAGGTTGCTGACTTTTTGCTTTTCGATCAGCTTCCACAATAAAAATAGGGAACATCCTTTTCATGTAGTGCCAGTTTCTTCTTCTTTTTGTTTTCAGGTTCTTAGGCTCTAGCCCAAGGGTACTTGAGATTTTTGTTTTACAGAGGACTTCAAAAGCACCCACTTTCTTCTGTGATTTCAACCACCCGCATCTATCTCCCTACATCTTTTGTGCCTCATGTCCAAGAATCCTTTGTTCTCTTTCAGTCCCGCTCAAACCCAGAAACCAAACCCCCCAACTATCATACAACACAACAATATACTGATTTGTTTTACATTCAATGTGCTATATATGGCCATGGCTGCTATTTACATTCAATATGTATAGATCTGATAGTTTCACAAGTTTAAAAATGTCTGAAAAAGGATTCTTGATTGTTATTGAAAATGTCATGAATTGCAGATTTCTGTAAATTCAGGACACCCAATTATTAGAGCTGTTTATATTTGGAACATTTTCTACGTAACTAGAACTAAAAAAATTTTTTTTTTGTAAATTAAAACTTAGAACCTTTAGAAAATGTTGGGACCCCAGCCCCCACCCTCAAACAGGGACAACATAGGCTCAGGGAGGGAGGAGTTATTTGAGTCAAGGCAGATAGGAAAGCAACTGAGAAACTCTGGAATCAAATGTTGATTTTCCTCAGTAAACACAAGCTTGTGTGCTGCATGCTGCACTAACATGAAAAGAGGCAATGTACAAGGAAATGAAAACTGGATGGGCTCAAAGTCAATGGGGTATAAGGAATGCAGCATCAGGCTGTTTCCTTTGAACTTGTGTACTGTAGACACTAGAAACCATAACTGTATGGTTCTCTGGTCACGGCATTAATGGATGCTCAGGACATTGCAGGAGGTTTTCAGCACATTGCAGAACTGGACCCACTATGTGCCCAGATCCTTCATTCCTTGCATACTCCCGGTTCCACTGACATCAAAGAATGAAGGATCAGACCCAATAGAACCTCTTCTTAGTTGGAAACAAAGTTTGTAACTCAGAAATTGAATTCTTCATTAACTATCTGTTGAACGTGAAATCCAGCTACCGATACTGAAGCCAATGACACAACTCATGGGAGTAAGATGAGCATGATTTGGTCCCCAAAACCAGTCATTTTAAGAAATTAAATTGTATATGTACAACATATGCTGTTTGGGGAATACTTACTCTGGCAAACCAGATACCTAATAAGTTGCCAAACAGACACATATGTTAAAAGCAGACAAAAACATTCTAGGGATAGAAAAATAATGTGTAATATAAATTCAGAGAAAGATATATATTTTTTAAAATTTCTAAAATAACTTTTTGGGGACCTAAAGGAAATGATACCCAGAGATGATGTATGGTGTTTTAAGAAAAAAAGTGATGCTGTTTCTGAAAATATCATTAACCTAGTCATTAATATTTATTTTTTGTATCTGCTGACCCGTTCCTAGAATAGTTAATATCAACTTTAGAGGATTCTAGGCCATTTTCACCACTTGCTTTAACAGTTTTTGTTAGTGATTTTCCTATTTTTAATTAATGTTTTGCATTGAATTGAAACACTATTGCACAAATATATCTTAATCAGGACTGCTGGGGTTGTATTGCTAAGTCCTGAAAATGTACTAAACTTCTTTAATAACGTAATTGATTTCCATAAAAAATACATTTATTAAAAAAGCCACCTAACAAAATTCAGAAATGATTGAATGCAATCTATAATTAACAACAGAAAATAGTTACTATAATTTGATTTCTTTACACGTTTAAATCCAACAAGGCATTCCTCTTTTTGGAAGGCTTTTGTTATAGATCTAATGATTTATAAACCCCGATTTCATGAATAGTTATTTTTCTCTTATGTGACTATTCTCTGCTTGTGTGATTCCAAAAAGTTCTTTTTCTCATACATGAATGAGTGACCTTTCATTGTGCAGGTTGAATCTCTCTAATCCAGCACTCTCTGGTCCGGCAACATCTGTGGTCCGGCATAGGCGCCGACTCTGTGGGTGCTCCAGGCCTGGAGCACCCAAGGGGAAAAATTAGTGGGTGTGGAGCATCCACTGGCACCAAACTCCCCCCTTTGCCCTCCTCCCCCCGCGCCTCTCATGTGCCAGCAGCCCCGTCCTTACCAACTCCTCCTCCTCCCTCCCAGGGCTTCCAGAGTGCCGCAAAGGTGCCGGACTAGAGAGGTTCAATCTGTATTATGATGCACAATGGGTAGGGGAAAAGAAGGAAATACTGAATAGAATAGACCAATTGGATGAGAGATGATCCACTTTTAAAAAGAACAAACTCTGTTCAGGAAGAAAATAAATCTTGGTTCCATTGAAGTCAATGGGAGTTTAACTGTTGACTTGAACAGACTTGGGGGCCAGGATTTCACTCCCGTTCTTTGGAACAGACTCAGCACTAGAAATTATTATGGATCCTTTTGCACAAGGTACTTATCCTCTCCTTCAAGGTTCTCAATGCTGACTGACATTTCAGTCAATTTACAGGATTAGTAAAGAGAAACTGCCATGAATTTTACATAAAACTCTCAGTGGCACTTATGTGCTCACGTCACTACCTGCAGCCTCACTGATTTGCAGCAAGATTTCTGAATGAATGAGCAGTGTTGACTTTCATGGGATTGTATTTGTACAACCAATAGAATTTGGCCTAGTTTTGCCAGTGAAAGGCTGGCCTAGGGAATGCCCAACAATTCTGTGGTCTAGTATTCTGTAGGGCCAAACTCAGCACTCAGTTACACCAGTATAATCCAAGACCCCACTGATGTTTTTGCAGTGTAACAGAACACAACTGGGCTCCTCATACAGTATTTAGAGTAATAATAGGCCAAAACTTGAATGCATTGATGTCAATATGGGGGAGCAGGCCCACTGTAAATCATAAAGTGGTTGTATACTATGAAATAAAAAGTTTATTTTTATATGCTCTGTTTTAAAGAAATGTCATGCAGAATCAGATGATGAGGCTGCGTAGACAGCGTTAGTGTAAGGAGAGTTTTGTGGGTGGCAAATGTTTCAAGAGAAAAAGTCAAACAGCTCAACTTCTTTTCAAAATTTGCAGATCAAGGCTACCCCACCAGTATGTGACTTGCTGATTGTCCTGAGGAAGGAAGAAGAACTCTGTGCTGAGATGCTGTCCCAGGAAGAACAGAACAGAACATCTGAAAATGACCAGTTCATGAATTCAGGTAAATGGTGGATCTATGGGGAAAATTCTAACCTCAGATTATCACCGTGGATATGAGCTCTAACACTGTTCCTCTCTATAGGCTTAAACTCTCATAGAAAATATATGGGAGTGCTGACCCATAGGGAGAACAGAATATTAGTCAAGATCTGTCGTGTGGCTCTCAGAGCAGATTTTTGCCCTTAGCGTGAGTACAAGCAGTGAGGTGGCAAAATTTGCAGATGATACAAAGCTACTCAAGATAGTTAAGTCCAAAGCAGTTTCCTTGCCCCACTTTGTTGGGTGTTTAGTTCCCCTACCCTCATTTTATGATTATGTCCCTTGGTCGAGGGAAGGCAGCTTGAACTTTCAGCTGGTTAGGATGAGCGAAAACTCAGGGAAGCCCAAGGATGAAGTACAGTGCTGCAGAGATCTGCTTGGTAGATATGAACAGCTGCCTACAACACATCTGATCATAGCCCCAGCCCTGCTCCCCAGGACCTCACTGTGGTTGGTCCAAGTGGTATCTTACTAACAAGCAGACAGGTCTTAAGAGAAACCCTTCGTTAGGAAGGAAACTGTGTACAGAAGTAGCTGTACTGTGTACTACCACTGTGTACTACCACTCTCCAGCCCCAGCCTGCGACCAACCCTGCCCTCGGCTACTTTGTTGCTTTTATTACACAGCGTGCAGTGCCTCACAGGCAAAGTAAATGGATGCATAAAGGGTGTACAAGAAGTGTGGCATCTCTATGCTTCCTGGAGGACTTACTCTATGGCACAATCTAATTTTTCAGAGTCCTCATGCTGTGTCTCATGGAAGCACAATAGGTTTCCTTTCCCCTAAGACATTCCCTGTAGTTGAATATTAGGTCACTTGTTTCATATTTGGTTGGTCATATTTGCCAGCAATTGAAGAGGACAGTGGTTAGGAGCAGGGATTGCATTTTCACACTCCATCCTCTCATTGGCTTTGATCCATCAGAGGATCTCAAAGCACCATGCACACACATTCATGAGTTAAGTCTCACAACCCCCTGCCAGTAAGTGCTCTTATTATCATTTTGCTGGTAAGGAAACAGAGCCCCAAAGACGTTTACACACCTAAATGTTCAGAAGCACCGCTAATCTGGAGTGCCTCCATTTTTGTTGTCCCAGTGAGTAAGATGCTCAGGGCCTGATTTCTAGAGGAGTTGAGAACCTGCCTCTCGTCTGGCCCAAGAGGGTGGAAGTCTTGCATTTGGGGACCAAAGCCTATGAGGATACTTTGAAAGATTTCGGTTCCATTAAATCCAGAACCTAATATCGATTTAGTCTCCAAATTGAATCCCAAAATCTAGTCTAAACCTACCCTGGATCCAGAGCTGAAAACTGCCTCCTTGGCCCATCTCTAGTTGTTGCTGGAAATCATCACATGGGATTTGCTACTGGAAAAACAACTGCGAAGAAACCAGTTAAAAACAAAGGGCCACATTCAACCCTTGGTGTAACTTTGTAAATGGGAGTCAGAATAAAGCAATTCCCATAAGTCAATAGACTCTCTGATAGGAATGATCAGTCACCCGTTAGAGTGGGAGAGAAAACCCAGGCAAGTGAGTGTGTTTTCCTGGGTAATGACTTCAGAACAGTGGTTGAACTACAGAGCAGTATTTTCTGCCTTCTGTTCGTGTTTTAATGATGGTTTGTTATTACTTTGGTGTCTTATGTAAATAGAGCTGCGGCCTTTTGCTTCTAATATCAGTGAGGTTAATTTAAATTACATCCAGCAAAGGCTGAAGTTGTGGGAACCTGCCAGCACTAATGGCTTCTTGCTTTTGTTATCTGCATGCTTTTATGCTTGACACTTGTACGGAGAAATACACGTGCAATGATCCTCAGGTTGGTGCAGCGAGGAACCAACCCCTGGACAACCTGTGGTAGACATAATAGGAGTAAGCATGCAGGAAAGACAAAGACAGCTAGGCAGAGTGTGGCTCCCCCATCTCTTTCCCCTGCTCTTGTATACCTAGCCTGGACCCCTCTGCAAAAGCTCTACCTGGCGAATGAGGGAGCAGCTGGGCGTGGAATTGGGACGGGGGACAGAAGGAGTTTCCGTAGGGGACATGCATGCCTTCTGAAGACTAACATCCATTAAAAAAGCCCAAACAAACAGGATTAGTTAACAGTGCTCTGCACATTGCTGATTTCTGTGATGTTAGGGCTGTGCCAGAATCAGGCACAAAACATCTAAGCGAAAGGCCGTGCTCTGTAGATTACTATGTGAATAAAAGGAGCCCTTTGGATTTTCCCACCATGGTTTAAGGGAGGAGTGTTACACTCAAATACCAGTGGGGTGCGTCTACACTGGAGCTGGGGCGCAACTTCCAGCTCGGGTGGACATACAAGTGCTAACTTTGATGGAACTAGCACCCTAAAAATAGAAGTGCAGCCAGAGTGGCGCCGGCGGTGAGGGGCTAGCTGCCCGAGTAAGTACCTGTGTTCCAAGGTGGGGCTGTACTCGGGATGGCGAACCCAGCCCATTGCCCACATCACCACAGCTACATTTTTATTTTGAGCATGCTAGTTAGGTCAAAGCTAGCACCTGTACGTACCCAAGCTAGAAATTACATCTCCAGTGTAGGCGTACCCTTAATTACCATAATACTCTTTTTTACACTCCAGTTTATGGGTGGGGGGAGAGATTCTTTCTTGCCTGGAATGTGCTTGGTGCAGGAGAGTGACTGGGGAGGGAGATTATTAGGGAACTGGGATCTTTATTCCCTCTGGCATAATTCAGAGCAGTTTAGGGGCTGCTCTAATTTTTGTTAGTTGGCTATTGTCCCAAAGAGCATACACCAGCTGAGAATCAGCAGAATGCAGCTGTGCTCTGCCCTCACTCTGACATGCCTCCTATGCTGGGGTCGGGATGGTAGTTGCCACAGGAGCCTGTATGCCAGCTTTACTGCAGCTGAGAGATACTGTCTTTCGGAGGCACTTCTCAGCTGGCCAGCTACATCTAGGGTATGTCTACACTACGAAATTAGGTCGAATTTATAGAAGTCGGTTTTTTAGAAATCATTCTTATATAGTCGATTGTGTGTGTCCCCACCCAAAATGCTCTAAGTGCATTAAGTGCATTAACTCGGCGGAGGGCTTCCACAGTACCGATGCTAGTGTTGACTTCCAGAGTGTTGCATTGTAGCTGGCTATCCCACAGTTCCCACAGTCTCCGCCGCCCATTGGAATTCTGGGTTGAGGTCCCAATGTCTGTTGGGGCAAAAAACATTGTCGCAGGTAGTTCTGGGTACATGTCGTCAGGCCCTCCCTCCCTCCATGAAAGCAATGGCAGACAATCGTTTCACGCCTTTTTTCCTGAGTTACCTGTGCAGACGCCATACCATGGCAAGCATGGAGCCAGCTCAGCTCACTGTCTTCGTATGTCTCCTGGGTGCTGGCAGATGCGATACTGCATTGCTAAACAGCAGCAGCAACCCATTGCCTTGTGGCAGCACATGGTGCAATAGGCCTGAAAACCATCGTCATTATGTCTGAGGTGCTCCTGGCCGCCTCGGTAAGGTCGGTCAGGAGCACCTGGGCAGATATGGGCACAGGGACTGAAATAGGAGTGACTCAACCAGGTCATTCTCTTTTGTCCTGCCGGCAGTCCTATTGCACCATCTTCTGGTGAGCAGGCAGGAGATGTGGATGGCTTGCAGTCCTACTGCACCGTCTGCTGCCAGCCAAAGATGTAAAAGATAGATGGAGTGGATCAAAACAAGAAATAGACCAGATTTGTTTTGTATTCATTTGATCCCCCCTCCGTGGAATAATGGCTGACAATTGTTTTGGTGAGATCTGTCAGGGGCACCTTGAAAACTTTAACAGAGATTCAGTTCTGCCTGAAATACCAGAGGGAGGGATAGCTCAGTTGGTTGAGCATTGGCCTGCTAAACCCAGGGTTTTGAGTTCAATCCTTGAGGGGGCCATTCTGTGTGACAGTTGTTTTTGTTTCTCCTTGATGTAAAGCCACCCCCTTTGTTGATTTTAATTCCCTGTAAGCCAACCCTGTAAGCCATGTCGTCAGTCGCCCCTCCCTCCGTCCGGGCAATGGCAGACAATTGTTCCGGTCCTTTTTTCTGTGCAGACATCATACCATGGCAAGCATGGAGCCTGCTCAGATCACTTTGGCAATTAGGAGCACATTAAACACCACGCGCATTATCCAGCAGTATATGCAGCACCAGAACCTGGCAAAGCAAAACCGGGGGAGTAGGCGACGTCAGCACGGTGACGAGAGTGATGAGGACATGGACACAGACTTCTCTCAAAGCACGGGCCCTGGCAATGTGGGCATCATGGTGCTAATGGGGCAGGTTCATGCCATGGAATGCCGATTCTGGGCCCAGGAAAGAAGCACAGACTGGTGGGACCGCATAGTGTTGCAGGTCTGGGACGATTCCCAGTGGCTGCGAAACTTTCGCATGCGTAAGGGCACTTTCATGGAACTTTGTGACTTGCTTTCCCCTGCCCTGAAGCACATGAATACCAAGATGAGAGCAGCCCTCACAGTTGAGAAGAGAGTGGCAATAGCCCTGTGGAAGCTTGCAATGCCAGACAGCTACCGGTCAGTCGGGAATCAATTTGGAGTGGGCAAAGCTACTGTGGGGGCTGCTGTGATGCAAGTGATAGCAAGTATCAAGGGTAGTGACCCTGGGAAATGTGCAGGTCATAGTGGATGGCTTTGCTACAATGGGATTCCCTAACTGTGGTGGGGCCGGAGCACCGGAGCACCAAGCTGGCAAGTACATAAACCGCAAGGGGTACTTTTCAATAGTGCTGCAAGCACCGGTGGATCATAAGGAGCGTTTCACCAACATCAACGTGGGATGGCTGGGAAAGGTACATGATGCTCGCATCTTCAGGAACTCTGGTCTGTTTCAAAAGCTGCAGGAAGGGACTTCATTCCCAGACCAGAAAAAAACCGTTGAGGATGTTGAAATGCCTATAGTTATACTTGGGGACCCAGCCTGCCCCTTAATGCCATGGCTCATGAAGCTATACACAGGCAGCCTGGACAGTAGTCAGGAGCTGTTCAACTACAGGCTGAGCAAGTGCAGAATGGTGGTAGAATGTGCATTTGGATGTTTAAAAGCGCGCTGGCGCAGTTTACTGATTTGCTTAGACCTCAGCGAAACCAATATTCCCACTGTTATTACTGCTTGCTGTGCGCTCCACAATATCTGTGAGAGCAATGGGGAGATGTTTATGGCGGGGTGGGAGGTTGAGGCAAATCGCCTGGCCACTGTTTACAAGCAGCCAGACACCAGGGTGGTTAGAAGAGCACAGGAGGGCGCGGTGCGCATCAGAGAAGCTTTGAAAACCATTTTCATGACTGGCCAGGCTACGGTGTGAAAGTTCTGTTTGTTTCTCCTTGATGAAACCCCCCGCCTCTTGGTTCACTCTACTTCCCTGTAAGCTAACCACCCTCCTCCCCTCCCTTCGATCACCACTTGCAGAGGCAATAAAGTCACTGTTGCTTCACATTCATGCATTCTTTATTGATTCATCACACAAATAGGGGGATAACTGCCAAGGTAGCCCGGGAGAGGTGGTGGAGGAGGGAAGGACAAGGCCACACAGCACTTTAAAAGTTTAAAACTTTAAAACTTCTTGAATGCCAGCCTTCTGTTGCTTGGCAATCCTCTGGGGTGGAGTGGCTGGGTGGCTGGAGGCCCCCCCACCGCGTTCTTGGGCGTCTGGATGAGGAGGCTATGGAACTTGGGGAGGAGGGCAGTTGGTTACACACGGGCTCTAGCGGCGGTCTGTGCTCCAGCTGCCTTTCCTGCAGTTCAACCATATGCTGGAGCATATTAGTTTGATCCTCCAGCAGCCTCAGCATTGAATCCTGCCTCCTCTCATCACGCTGCCTCCACCTTTCAGCTTCAGCCCTCTCTTCAGCCCACCACTTACTCTCTTCAGCTCGCCACCTCTCCTCCTGGTCATTTTGTGCTTTCCTGCACTCTGACATTGTCTGCCTCCACGCATTCGTCTGTGCTCTGTCAGTGTGGGAGCACAGCATGAGCTCAGAGAACATTTCATCGCGAGTGTGTTTTTTTCGCCTTCTAATCTTCACTAGCCTCTGGGAAAGAGAAGATCCTGTGATCCTTGAAACACATGCAGCTGGTGGAGAAAAAAAAAAAGGACAGTGGTATTTAAAAAGACACATTTTATAGAACAATGGGTACACTCTTTCACAGTAAACCTTGCTGTTAACATTACATACATAGCACATGTGCTTTCGTTCCAAGGTCACATTTTGCCTCCCTCCTCCCCATGGCTAACAGCAGGGAACATTTCTGTTCAGCCACAGGCAAACAGCCCAGCAGGAAGAGACACCTCTGAATGTCCCCTGAAGAAAAGCACCCTATTTCAACCAGGTGACCATGAATGATATCACTCTCCTGAGGATAACACAGAGAGATAAAGAATGGATGTTGTTTGAACGCCAGCCAACATACACTGCAATGCTTTGTTCTACAATGATTCCCGAGTACGTGCTACTGGCCTGGAGTGGTAAAGTGTCCTACCATGGTGGACGGAATAAGGCTGCCATCCCCAGAAACCTTTTGCAAAGGCTTTGGGAGTACATCCAGGAGAGCTGCGAATGCCAGGGCAAATTAATCATTAAACATGTGTTCTTTTAAACTATGTATACTATTTTAAAAGGTACACTCACCAGAGGTCCCTTCTCCACCTGGCAGGTCCGGGAGCAGTCTTTGGTGGGCTCGGGGGTACTGGCTCCAGGTCCAGGGTGAGAAACAGTTCCTGGCTGTCCGGAAAACCAGTTTCTCTGCTTGCTTGCTGTGAGCTATCTACAACCTCATCATCATCATCATCTTCCTCATCCCCAAAACCTGCTTCCATGTTGCCTCCATATCCATTGGAGGAGTCAAACAACATGGCTGGCTGAACCCCCTAAAATGGCATCATCATAGAAGCGGCATGTTTGGGGCTCTGACCCAGAGCGGTCGTTTGCCTCTCTGGTTTTCTGGTAGGCTTGCCTCAGCTCCTTAAGTTTCACACGACACTGCTTTGGGTCCCTGTTATGGCCACTGTCCTTCATGCCCTGGGAGATTTTGACAAATGTTTTGGCATTTTGAAAACTGGAACGGAGTTCTGATCGCACGGATTCCTCTCCCAATTCAGCGATCAGATCCCATACCTCCCATTCGGTCCATGCTGGAGCTCTTTTGCGATTCTGGGACTCCATCATGGTCACTTCTGCTGATGAGCTCTGCATGGTCACCTCTGCTGATGAGCTCTGCACTCACCTGCAGCTTGCCACACTGGCCAAACAGGAAATTGAAATTCAAAAGTTCGCGGGACTTTTCTTGTCTACCTGGCCAGTGCATCTGAGTTGAGAGTGCTGTCCAGAGTGGTCACAATGGAGCACTCTGGGAGAGCTCCTGGAGGCCAATACCGTCTAATTGCGTCCACAGTACCCCAAATTCGACCTGGCAAGGCTGATTTCAGCACTAATCCCCTTGTCGGGGGTGTAGTAAGGAAATCGATTTTAAGAGCCCTTTAAGTCAAAAAAAAGGGCTTCATCATGTGGACCGGTGCAGGGTTAAATTGATTTAACGCTGCTAAATTCAACCTCAACTCCTAGTATAGACCAGGGCTTAGATTCCAACAGCTTTGTGCCACATGAGAATCTGGCCTTATATGTCCAAGGGCAAAAGTAGCTGAAAACTTGTTTGTTTCCCCTCCCATCCCCCTCGCCCCATCATCCCTAGAGAAAACCATCTCCCAATATTACAGACTTGCTGGTGTTGAAATTGATATTATACTCTGTGAAATGAAGGAGTTAGAACAAAAACAACGAGGAGTCTGGTGGCACCTTAAAGACTAACAGATTTATTTGGGCATAAGCTTTCGTGGGTAAAACCCCCCATCCTTTAAGGTGCCACCAGACTCCACGTTGTTTTTGTGGATACAGACTAACACGGCTACCCCTCTGACACTTGGGACTTAGAACAGTTTGTTTCACAGGTTTTATATCAGCTCTGTTGACATTGAGCTTTTAAACCCAGACAGCACAGCAGATCTCAACATAAACATCACTGGGGTTAATGTATGGTTTGAGTGAATTGCAGTAGTTAAATTATATTGCATAGAAGTAAACTGTTGCCAGGTCAGATAAACATTCAAGCGGAGGCATTTATCAGAGCTGAAAGCCATTGGCCGTGAGTAAGCTACTTGTTTCTAAACATGATCACAGTCATACAGGAAGAAATCAGTTGAAAAATGTCAGTCTGATGGCTGCTGGTCCTGTGAGGTACTCAGCACTGTGTAGAAAGTGCCACGCACTTTTCTCTCTCTCACGTTTTTTTACAGAAGTCTTGTTTTCATTCTGCATCACAAAGCAAAAACAAATTTTGAAATCTGGAAATTTTTCACAAAATGTAATTCCTGTTTTCCAGCCAGCCCCATTCAACAAGGCGTTCAGCACCTGGCAGGATTGAGCCCTTAGTCTGCAAATGCAGCATTGCGCCAGCTGCCTTGTTTCTCAGTCTGTTAGAAAACGGTGGTGGTGAGAGGGGAAGGGTGGCTAAAATGAATATAACTGAGTGACAGTAAGTGTAACTTTTTTCCATATACAGATAGCAAAACAGGTCATCTTAGTTTGAATGACTTGTGCTTAAATGAAGAGAGCACCAAAACAAGAAAGAACAAACGTAAAGTATCCATGCGCAAGCGCGCGTGCGCGAGCGAGAGAGAGAGCAAAGGGTGTGTTCTTCTCTGCTAACAGTCTGAACTCAGAATGTCTGCCAGTCATTGCAGAGAGCAGAGACCTTAGTGAGTTAAAGGTGCAATACAGAGAAAAAGTCACAACAGTTACATCACTAAATACATTGCAGTGGGATCTCAGATCAATAATGGTTCAAAGGTGGGGCCTCAAATTGAAATAATTGGTGGGAAAGTAGGTTCAAACAGTACAGTCTCAAAGGCATGGGCTTGTGCAAGAAATAATGTCATTAGTCAGCCCTCTGTCAGATTTGACTACTATTTGGGAGGGAATAATGATCTCTCTTTCCCCCTAACTTGTGACTAGCTGCTGTAATTTGTTTCCTTTATAATCACAGTAATTGCTTTTCTAGAATAACTAAATTAAGTTTTGATCTCTTACAGCAGGAAAGCAATCGAGAACCACAGCTGAGCCCAGAATGTTTTTATTCTCTGAAGATGTGACTGTCCAGGGAATATGTTCAATGATGCTTTTGTTCTTACATCTTAGGCAGATGTGCTGGAATGTGGGATAACATGAGCTGCTGGCCTTCTTCTTCAATTGGTCAGACTGTCAATGCTCATTGTCCAGAATTCTTCCAAATGCTTACTGGAAAAAAAGGTAAAATAAAGTAATTTAAAAGAAAATCCTTTAAATGTCATTCAATTTTAAAAGGGGACACTGCCAGGTCAGATTTCGTTTTTAGAAAACCTAAACTAAGAAAAAATGTTTCCATATTTTTTTAAAGGCCAGTGACCAGAATTCTGTGGTGTTTGCAGCCTGAATATTTTCATCATTGTACTAATGCAGTAGAGCCTGAAAATGAAATTGACTAAAAACAAAAATAAAACTAACTACTCTCTTTTTTTATTCTGGTGATCCATAAGGCTCAGACAGGGATGAAGAACGTTTTTTTTGGTTTTTCATTTCAAAAGTCTTATGAAAATATAACTTATTTTATACTTAATTTAAAAAAGAAGAGAAAAAAGGTTGAAATTGGAATAAAATGTTTGAAATTTTCAAAACAAAATGTTTCAGTTGACCCAAATTGATTTTTTTTTATTTTCAGTTTGAAAAAAAAATCAACTTTTCATCCCGATTCAGGATGGGGAAATCTTTTGAAATGTTGAATATTCTCATGGGGTGGGAAAACCATTTCCCAGACAGCTCTACTCATGATGATTTTTTGGCTGGAAAAGCACAAGCCTCTGTATGCTAAAAGCACGGCCACTAATTCAGCCACTAGAGGGAGCTGCTAACACTTGAGAAGGTCCAATATTTAGTCTGTCCAGTAGAAAACAGTAGCATACATATCAAAGTTAGATGGTGATTGGAGTGGAACAGAGGTCGTACATCCAAAGGTTACGATCTGAAATCATGGGTGCATTCTGTTACCGGAAGGAAGGGGAAACCATAACTCTAGCAATTCTAAACTTAATTTGCCCTTAATATACTGAGTGTCCGAATTGTAGTAAGTCACTAATAATAAGCAATGATCAAAGTGAGTGGGTTCAAAACAGAATCACAAGACAATGTCCACTAACATTAAAAAAAATTTGACACTGTTCATTTAGCATCTTGGGTTGAAACCAACAACAGTTTATTTCCAATGCAGCTACATTCTGTTCTATTACATATACTATGACTTGTTTGTGACTCATACATTCAAACTCTTAAAATGCCTACGGTCCTGTCTTATGCAATTTTAAGGGGAAAAACAAATATACAGAAGATTTGTTTATTTGAAAGAAAAACAACTGCCAAAAGTTTGCTCTCTTAGCCACTTAGTTACAAAGAATACTGATAGCCACAAATACAAAGGAATCACATGTTAGGGACACAGATGGGTCTGAACCAAATCCTCGATCTAAACATCCCGCAGCTCTGGGATCTAGATCTGTATCTGCATCACAAACATCTTGGCTGATCCCCACCTGTGTAATGAGCTGAAACAAAAGTCAGGACCCAAATATTGTTTGAATGAAGGTCAGATCCAGATCTGAATGTTGAGTCTTACACTCATTCGGGATGGAGTCTCAGCAGAGTATAAAAGAGAGCATGTCGTGATTTCCTGAAAATATAAATATTTCCTAAAAATCAAATACTATCATTAAAACAATACTCAGGTACATCAATATTAAATTTCCTTCCTGATTAAGCATCTAAAGCTCTGCACTTTTGTGCACACACCCACCCCTTTATCATGTCTTCTCCTCTTTGACACACTTAGAGCCTTTCCTCCTACTCTGGGTTGTCAGATATAGGCACACTTCTAGACCCACTTCTAAGCACTGCATTTTGGTTTACCTTAATGTTGCTTATCTCTGTCTGACAGAAACACACCACAGTCTGCTTCTACAGTCAAGGACACTTGTGCTTGACTTTGTAGGCAGGCTGAGAGGGAAGGATGGGGTGGGGAGGCGATGGGGAAGATGGGGATTGTAAGGAGGAGATGCTCCTTCTTCTCCTTTTTGCTGCTGTGCTGCAGCACAACTTAGAAAAATGTGACTCAAAATTCAAACCTGACCTTTCCAAAGACATTAGCTAGAGCAAGGCTTCCATAAAAGTAAATAATAATCCAATATCTGGCACATCTCTAATGCCTGCCACCCAAGGAGTTCAAAGCCTGGGTCAGGCATCTTTCTTTTCCACCCTATCTTTAAGTGACAGCCTTTTTCCAGGGGCATAGTAAAGTCAGAACAAAACATGGAGGGGCTGTCAGTATATCAGAATTGTCCAGTCTGGCGCAGCAGCCCAAATATTGTGCTGATTTTTTTCTCCAAACAATACTACTGACTCCAATGGGGTGCCACAGGGCATGAGTCAGTGCAAAATCTCCCACGGTGTGCATCTTAGTTGCTTTTCCTTCTCTCCCTTGAGTATTGGAGGGATCTTGCCAGACTCTCCCGCTGCAGAAATGTGATAGCTTAGCTTAGAATCACTGGAAAAATAGAAACCATGTGATACCATTCAGGAAAACAAAACTTGTCAGGAACCAGCTGCGGTCATTGAGGAGCTGAATATGGCCCTCTGAGTCACGTCTCTGCACTGGAAGAGTACAAGAGATGGAGAAGAGCAAGTGGGTTTATCCTGAGAATGGTTGCTGCTGAGGTTGGCATCCATGGAATTCTGACCATACTGAAGCATTGGGAGTTTGATTCAGTATGGCTAGTATTTCACCCCATATCTCTAGAGTAGATGAGACAGTGGTTGCTTCTGGCTGACAGTTGCACATGGCTATTGCTGTCACCCAAACTTTATTTCTTGGCAAAAATACATTTCTCTTCAGCACACCATGTGGGTTAGATGGCTATAGCGGCAACCGGTCAGAGATACTTTTCTCTGGTGATCTGATGTTGGCTTGTAGCTTGTCTAGGCCAAGACCAGGACTTTTTTCTTGTACTCTGAGGTGCCTAATACAAGTGTGAGCACTATGACACCAATAAATTTAAAGGTTTCAGAGTAACAGCCGTGTTAGTCTGTATTCGCAAAAAGAAAAGGAGTACTTGTGGCACCTTAGAGACTAACCAATTTATTTGAGCATAAGCTTTCGTGAGCTACAGCTCACTTCATCGGATGCATACTGTGGAAAGTGCAGAAGATCTTTTTATACACACAAAGCATGAAAAAAATACCTCCCCCCACCCCACTCTCCTGCTGGTAATAGCTTATCTAAAGTGATCACTCTCCTTACAATGTGTATGATAATCAAGTTGGGCATTGTAAGGAGAGCGATCACTTTAGATAAGCTATTACCAGCAGGAGAGTGGAGTGGGGGGAGGTATTTTTTCATGCTTTGTGTATATAAAAAGATCTTCTACACTTTCCACAGTATGCATCCGATGAAGTGAGCTATAGCTCACGAAAGCTTATGCTCAAATAAATTGGTTAGTCTCTAAGGTGCCACAAGTACTCCTTTTCTTTTTAATAAATTTAAACACATTCAGTGCGTGATTGGTTCTCTAGAAATTCCACACGTAGATTGCTTCTGATTATGTTGCAAATCCCAGCCTCTTGTGACTTACTGTATGTAAAATCCATACATATGCATGCTCACTAGGGAAAAACTACTGAGGGACATTCCTGTGTATGAAAGTTTCAAGGAATGCATCACACTTCAGTTTGTAAACTGAGTTCTTTCTGGAAGCCGGCTGCTCAACAGACTGGTAATACAGTCAGTCAGGTGCTGCTCTTTTTCCACATGGTAGAAAATACACAGGTATGGTTTACTGCTGTAAGAAGGACTCGTATCCATGTTATAATGCCACAGGACTAAGCTCTCCGCTCCTGCTGGCACACATGCGCACAAATCAGATGTGTTTTCCTTGTAAATCCCATAAAAATACACAAAATATACACACTCACAGTTGGGTTTTTAAGGGAAGAGATGAGCCATCATTCAGAATCACAGCAGTGATTTTGTACAGACTGAACAGAGCCCTCAGACCTGAGGCACTGTTTGTACTGTGATGAGCTGGGGGAAAAACTTGTTGTGGTTGAGTTAAAACCTTTTTCAAACTGATGTTTAAACACGCCCTTCACTTAAGATAGTTGTAAGAAACACTGCAGGGGTCACACCTAAAACATAAAAAAGAGAATCTGCCCAGAAACTAGCACCAGGTGCCTGGCGGGTTCCTCTGGGCGTGACCAGGTGTGTGAGAGAACATATGGAAACTGAGAAGAGACAAAGAACAGGGAGAGGCATAGGCAGAGGCTGTGGGGGGAGCCAGAGTCAGGCAGCCAGCTAGCCAGTGAGTGCAGTGTGACCCTGAAAGGGGCTGGAGAGAGAGAGAAAGAGAGAGAGAGAGCGCGCAAACTTTTGGGTCTGTTAGCTATGGAGGCTTGGGGCTGTGAGCTAGAAGACTGCTCCTCTTGGTTCTGGTTCCTCCTGTGTTCAGAGGAGCAGGACTTTGTGCTCTTCTTGTGGCTAAACAAGGAAAAATACCAGAATCCATCAGTTTCTAGTTCCAGCTGGAGCATCCTGAGGGCCCCAAAATTTAACTAGCCTCTCAAGTCAAAAGGGGCAAGAGTAGTCACTGCTGCAAATCAAACATCTGATCCTCTCATCAGTCAGAGATAAGCAATCAGACCTCTGAGCTAGGGATCTTCAGGAAAATGTCAAACTTCTCTGGGGCATGAATCTGTGGTGCAATGAGTCACAGATTTGCTGTTCCCAGAACACAAACCAGCAAACACCAGATGTACAGAACAGCTTTGCTTATTTATGTTTCAATTAGTAAAATAAACCCTTCGCAACTGTCCCCGGATGCGTGAACAATATCATGAAAAACACATAATACATTGGACAAATATCAATATAATTAACTCGCCACCTCATCAATAAACTGCATGCACTATGCACATAATTCTCTCCCCTGCTCTCTACCCTGAGAAAAAAGCCTGAAGAATTGGTGGGCTTTGTACTGGGCCCCTAAAGGTTAGCAGACTCAGTCCCCGAACTCCAGAGTCAATGTCTATGGCTGAGAATCACATCTCCAGCTCCCCGATGTTCAAGACTAGGGACTCAAGTATCAGAAGGGTAGCCATGTTAGTCTGTATCTGTAAAAGCAGCAAAGAGTCCTGTGGCACCTTATAGACTAGCAGACGTATTGGAGCATAAGCTTCCGCGGGTGAATATCCACTGTTAGTCAGAACACCTCACCTGATCTCAGTTGTTGTGAAGACACACATGCAGAGAAGCAGTCTCCCGTGTTGCCCACAGACAAACAGTATAGGGCTGTAGGGCCTGGTCTAGCTCCCACTGAAGCAGCCAACAGCATAACTCCCATTAACTTCATTAATACAGGATTGTAGGCCTGATCCAAAGCTCATTGTGGCCAACGGAGTCTTCCATTGACTTCACTGGGCTTTGGATGAGGCTCCTAGCCCACTTAGACACTCAGATGATTCATTTTGCTTCTGTTCAGCTACTAAGCTACATAAAAAAGATGCTCACACCGATAGCTGCATTTCACCTGTATTATGCTGTCTGCACTCCGAGAAGGGAACTATTCTGCATGCTGTTGGAACACTGCCATTGTTACTGATCAGCAGGTGGAATAATCATCCCGGTACAGTCGGGAGGCATTACACCTTGCTTTGTTACTGCTGTCACAATAAAGGTTTTGTGCATCGAAACTGCACCAGTGAAGGTTGGTCAGAGACATTCCCGAGACCCGACGTTGCTTGTGGCTATGACGTGAACGACACTGCCAATGAGGAAAGAGTGAGTCTGATTTATTGTTTGTAAGTTACAGTTTGTTGCTTCATGAAACAATGACCTGGGGGGGAGATATTCCAAATTAGTAGCAGGGAGAAAGGATGGTGTTTGCGGTTCAAGTGTGACATTGGTAGTCAGGCGGTAGTCAGGTGTCTGTGTGTATGTGATTGTCTGTCTATCCATCCGTCCCAGAAGATCCTCCAGTTTGCACACCACACTCCTTCCCCAAAAATAGAATACCCATGTTTATGAAAAAAAATATAAATGTGAAACAATACAAAGAAAGACAGTGGATGCTCTTCTCTTAACACGTCAAAATGGGCTGATTTCCAGGAGATATTTAAAACTTAAAGCAAAGATTCAAGTGTCTATCTCTTTACAGCGCGTCTACTTCATGAAGCTGAAGACCATGTACACAGTTGGATACAGTACCTCCCTTGGGACTCTGACAGTAGCCTTGGGCATCCTGGCCTCATTTAGGTGAGGGGAAGTTCTAGGCTGTTTGTTTGAATTTGTTCGGAACTTTCGATTAGTCCAGAAACGCCCCACATTCCTTTGTTTGCTTTCAGAAGAATTTAAATGCTGAAATTTTCAAAATTGTGATAGAAATCGGGGCTGGAAATGCGCTGGGGGTCAGTAGTCCGTCTCCTGTTAGTGCAGGATTCTTCCCCGTAGCATGTTTTTTCTGTGCTTTTGCCAGGCTGGTTTCCAAGATTGGCGCTGTCACCATGTTCTTCCCTTACGAGACTAGCTCACATTTTAATAGTTCTCACCCGCAGGAAGCTTTTCCTTCGCTATTCAGCCTAAATTTCCTTTTTTAAATGCATTTTTTTGGGCCTAAATCTGGAGTAACTCTATTGGCTGCAGTCCAGTATTTCAGATTTTTACCAGCATGGCAGAGTACAAATTTGAGCCCTGGGCATGTATAATTTATGTACTTCGGAGGCTTGATTTTGTTGGTTACTCAACCAAATAAACTTCATTTATCATAAATAATGTATCAGTGAAGTGCTTCGGGACCCAAATGCTTTGCAAACTATAGTCTGTCCTAAGTCTGCAAGCTCTCCAGGCACAGATTTCCCATTGGCTGTCGGGGGATTCAGCACATAGTGGGTTTGCAGGTACAAGACCAGAATCTAGACAGCAGCACTGATGTGCAACCAGTTCTGGGTGGAGGGCAGCAGCTTGGCACACATCACAGTTCAGAATGTGCGGGGAGGGGAAATTTTGGCCAGAGATATTACAGATAATACCCTCGACTTTTACAGCAGTGCCCTGATATCTTCCCTGTAAGAGCAGACATGACATTGTTTTTTCAGATTTTGTCGAAAGGAACCCCTCAGGGCGGGTAAATTGCATGGAATTAACACTGATGTCCCTTTGAAGGACAAAGGGCTAAGTTGCTTCTGCTAGGCTTTGAATCTGTAGGCCCTAGGAGCCTAGGTCTTTGAAACCTGATTACATCAATAAGCTATCCCCCTCTAGAAACATAATTTCATGAGATTTCTCTCTTTTGGGTACAGAAGACTCCATTGTACGAGGAACTACATCCACATGCATCTGTTTACGTCCTTCATTTTCCGAGCCTTGTCAAACTTAATCAAAGACACCATTTTGTTTTCTTCTGAGGATGTTAACTACTGCGGGGCACACACGGTAAACTCCCAGACTTCCAGAATCTTCAGTTCCCCACCCTTCCACTGGAATTTCATCAAGGCAGTTTGTAAGGAAATGCTGATGCAGGAAAGGGAGCCTACTTCCTTGGTCTTTCCTTAACATAGAGAGTTACTGGAGAAGAAAGCGTTCTCTTATATAAAAGCACCTCTCTCTCTCCCTCTTGTCACTTTATTGTGCATGTTAATTGTGTCAAGCTGAAATTCTCACCATCTTTTTACAAGTTTGGGCTAGACGTCGGTTTTATTCTCTCCTCCCAAGGAAGAATCTAAATAGATGGGGGAAGTGCTTTGTGGGAAATCCTGGTTCATTGAAGTCAATGAGAGTTTTGCCATTGATTTTGATGAAGCCAGGATTTCACCCTCTGAGTTGAATCTTGCAGAATGTCACAGGCTTTCTTTCCTCTGTCTGTGTGATTGGGTGGGAGATGGCCACGTAGAAGAGGAAAAGGGAGCACTCATTCGACCATGCAGAGCCTGCCCTTAGCTCACCTGCATAGGCAAGAAACCCTTATCCATGGCTGCCTTAGGAGGCACGAAGCCATAAGCTTCCTCCTCTGCAGCAATGCATTAGTCCCTCCCCCTTCCAAAGGGGTAGAGGCCATGGAAAGAAAGATAGTGCTACATCTGCTCCCCAGTTCAGCCTCCCCACCCCAAACCCATGGAACTCTAATCACCTGTCAGCTATGAAGATGGGCTTCAACCCAGTAGGTTGGGAAAAGGTTTTGCTCTCTTGCATATTCATGATCCATACAATCCTTGGCCTCTCTACTAAGGTTGCCAAATTAAGGGACCAGCGAGTGCTAGCATTTGGCAACTCTCTTAGGTACTTATACAGCCCCCATTACCATACTGCCTGAGGATCTCACAGTCTTTAATGTATTTAGCCTCACAACACTGCTGAGCGGTTATTATCCCTGTTTGACAGATGTGGGACAGAGAGAGACTAAGTGACTTGCCCAGCCCAAGAAGTCTATGACAGAGTAAGGAAGTGAACCCACTTTTCTCAAGTCCCCTACCCACTGGACCCCTACTTCCTTTCCTGTCAACATCTGGAGTAAGCCCACCAATCCGTTTCAATGTTGGATACCAAAAATGATTGTGCATCCATGTTTACCTTCTGACTCTCTGCAGGAAGGTAGATGGAGATACAGCACAAGCAAATGATACTCTCTCTGTTTCCTCAGATTGGTTGTAAACTCATCATGATCTTCTTTCAGTATTGCATCATGGCTAACTACAGTTGGCTTCTTGTAGAGGGACTGTATCTCCACACCCTTCTGGTTGTTTCTTTCTTCTCGGAAAGGAAGTTCTTCTGGTGGTTCATCGCCCTGGGATGGGGTACTGTTTGTTTATCTTTTCAATCAGAATAATGGTTGGGTGATTGTTGATTTATCTGTGAGCGGTTTATAGAACAATAACTGGATTTTCCATTGCAGGTACCCCAACCATATTTGTTATATCATGGTCCGTTGCCAGGCACCTATGTGAAGATATAGGGTAAGCCATTTTAATTAAACACAAGTTTTACTCAAGAGGGAAACATGCAACATAAATGTATAAGCAGCAGCTGCATAGATTATTTTCCCATTGAAAGCCTCGTCAGCTGTTATTACTGTTTAACCCTACTGAATCAAACTCCACTTTGCTGAGGTTCAGTTCGGACCTGAAGGCTGTGCAGATACTTAGACCCTGATTGAGAATTATGACCTTAGGGGGTTCACTCAGATTGGTAAGGGTTTCTGTCACCACTTGCCCAGTAGCCCTGGGAACTTCGGTGCTATGCAGCTTTGGCTCAGGGCCCTGACACCAGCAGCCTACTCATAGCACAGGGATCTCATCTTGCCTTCCACCAGCCTGACTACTCCATGCAGGGTGACACCCACAGCCCACAACCATCCCTCCTGCAGCATCCAGTCCCTCTCACTGGACCCTTACAGAAGTTAAGTTCGCTGCTTCCAAGGAGGCAGAGCACACACCAGCATAGGTGTTGGAATTAAGGGTGCTGGGGGTGCTACTGCACCCCCGGCTTGAAGTGGTTTCCATTATACGGTAAAAGCTGTTTTATCCAGCACTTCACCAACTGGAAAGCTCTATAAATTGGCATTTCTGATCTTCATTGAAATTCCGGTTTATAGTCCGGTTGGTGCAGAGCGAGCAGGGGGTTGGGGTTTGGGAGGGGGTGCAGGGCATGGGCTCTGGGAGGTAGTTTGGGTGCAGGAGGGGGCTCAGGGAAGTGGGTTGGAGTGCGGGAGAGGGCGCAGGGTGCTGGATCCGGGGGCCGGTCACCTCGGGTGGCTCCCCACAAGCAGCGACCTGTCCCGACTGCTCCTAGGTGGAGGCACGGCAGGCAACTCTGCATGCTGCCCCCACCCTGCCCCAAGCACTAGCTCTGCAGCTCCCATTGGCTGGGAACTTGGTAGGACTAGAAGACACTAGAAGACACAGGTATAGTTACAAGGGCAATAAAACCAAACACTTTCTATGACTAAAACCTCAGCAAGTTACAATCTTTGCCTAAGCAGGTTTTCTCACCTATAGTCAGTTGCAGCTGGTCTTGTTTTTTCAGGCCAAGAAGATCCATGTTTGATGAGCTCTAAGGGCACTGCTTCCCCTTTGTCCCCTAGGTGATGGATGCCAAAAAGGCTCTTCTTCTGCTTATATTTCCCAAAGCCTGTTGTCTCTGTTTCAAGAGCCAGGAAGAGTTACTGGGGTTCCAGTTCCATCCCCCATTGTGATCATTAAGCGGTATTCCCCCCCCCACCCCGGCCTGGTTGTTTAGCTTGATGGCTTTGTTTTCCTTCTATGCAGATGTACTTTTCATTGTTCCTTGTGGTATTACCTGGCTCCATTTACACTGGAGACACACGAAAATGGTGAAATAACATTCCTTTGTCTTGGACAGGCTGGGTTTATGCACTGTTTGAAAAACATCTTTCCAACACACATCCATACTTCTGTATACAACCCCCTGTACGTACATGGTGCAATGATATTAATGACCAGTGTGTTACTGGTTTGCCTATGATACCTTACATGACACCTTTTAGAAACAGATTATGACAATAGCGTGTTGGGGCAATGAGTGTGTCTGGCCTGATGTGAGTTACTGTATGATGTGCCCTCTGCCAGATGGCACTAAGGGACTCAGTATGAACAAAATTATTTTAAACTCCTTTTAAATAGGGTTTGTCTACAAAGGCAGCCAGGTTTTTCAAACCTAGTGGATGCCCTTTAAAGCCATCTGGCCTTCTCTTTTTGCACTCTAGGAAGAGACTTGGAGCACAGCCATTTCAAAGCCCGGCTTTGTAGCTGACTTGTAAGAACAATGAAACCTCGTTTCTCAGATGGCTTCAGGTGTTTTCCGCAAGGTTTTTGGATAAATAGGATTGTACTTCATTTTTAGGGCAATATGTCATTTGGCTAGTCCAGATGCAATCTAGCCTCATTGAAGTTTTGCCACTGATGTTAGTGGGGGCAGGAGTAGAATGGAAATTATTTAATATTGTGAATAGAGACCTATTGGAAGAGCTAAGAAATTAAAAACCCTGTGTGAAAGCAGTTGGCATTTGGGGATCTAAAAAGTACGTCTTTTTTCTTCTTCTTATTATTACAGGTGTTGGGACATTAATACCAATGCTGCTGTCTGGTGGATCATTAGAGGCCCTGTAGTCCTGTCTATTTTTGTAAGTCTGTTCTGTGACAAGTGCTTGCAAAGTGCATTTCCAAATGTTGTGAAATCAAAGATTATCCACTTGATGTGGTTTAAAATGGTCTATCAAGTGATTTTAAACTTGTGCCTTAACTGGTGTGATACGATCTCAGTGACTTTTGCTTAGTAGGAGTCAGCATCTCTAATTAATACCTTAGGGCTAACTTTACAAAGAAAGCTCTGAGCTCCCTTCCAAGAAGCAAAAACCTAAGGGGGAATCAGGTTTCCACATCTTGCTGATTTCACATGAACTTCAACTGGCTTGTGGAAGCTTGTTTTGGACTGTTCCATGGGAGGATCTGGAGGAGAAGCAAAAGGGCCGAAGCTTTCAGCACAACGGTCGTTTTGCCTACGCTCTGACACTGCCTCGCTCAACAAAGCCACAACCAGCTTGCTTTAGACTACATGGCCACCAGTTTTAGCTTTTCAACATGAATCCAGGGCCAAATTCTGCCCTCACTTACACCCATTCAACTCTCTTGACCCCAGAAAGATGAACGGAAGGCGGGACAACTGGGCAAGCCAATCAGAAAATTTAGCAGGACCTCAGCATTTCTTTTCATTGACTGCAACAACCTACATTCATACTAGATGGGGTGAGATTTAAATTACAGCCAGGTCAGGAAATTCTGCGATAAAGTGACAAACTTAACTGTGTATTGGGGCGGAGGGGGGGTGTCTCTCCTAGAGCAGCAAAAAGCACAGCTATGAAGATGGCTCACATACATGGCAATGCAATAATATTTTAATGCTTAAAAATAAGGAATCACTCATTTAACAAATCTACATCACACAAAAGCGCATTCCTATTTGCAATGTCCACTGGGGAAAACACAGAAAGGTTCCCCTTCATGTTTACTCAAATTAACCTGAGACCCCCAAAAAATTTAGCCCATTATATTTAATACAGTATGTGTAGGAAAGGGTTAAAAGCTACAGTGTAGTGGCATGATGAAGAAGCTACTGCAGGTGAGTAAATTAATGGGTTGCTAGCTGCATAGTGCCTGGAGCACAGAGTATCCATGTTGGGAGATGTGATGTGAAACATAGATAAGCTGAATTTTATTTCTCCATGCTCCAGTCTGGCTACACTCCTCCTTACCAAGAAAGGAGAACTGAATCTGTATCTGACTAGATCATATTATTTCTACTCTTTGTCTGCAGGCCAAATGAACAGAGAAAGATATTGCTTCCCTTTCCTACTTCCCAAGAAGCAGATCAGCATATTTAGTCGGCTTTCCTCCTTGCGGAGGAAAACGAAAGCACTCCTACAATGGTTACCATTATGACGCCTGCTTTGCCTGTAGTTAGTGTGGATCCAGTATCTAAGATCCCCTATATGCAGAACAAATGGTATCTGTAACAATGATTGTCAAAGAATAATTTTAATGGCTTCCTCTGAACATCTTCACCTGTGTCTAATCAAGCCGGGGCAATCAGCTGGCCCCCTAAAAGCCAAATTTTGAACAGGGGATATTTGAAAATTATGGCAACTATTAATTTTGCCAGTGTGCATCACCTCCCTTTTCTCTGGTGATTTGTCTTGAAGTTTGGATAATGAATCCTGTCCACTATTTAGTTGGGTCTGGAAGAAATTAACCCCTTGGCAGAGGGATAGCACAGGGCCTATGTGCTGCTTAAGTCTTCAAAATAGGGATACATAGGTGAATGTCACTCTCTAGGGGCACCTAGAGATTAATGTAGTTAATTAAATCAGATGGGTAAAGCCAGGCTGCAGGTCCCGTGCAGAGCACAGCAGTGCGCTACTAATAAGAGATTTCAATAGTCTGACCTCTGTCATCCATGTTTGTTGGTTTTACAGGTTAATTTCATTCTTTTTGTAAATATTTTAAGAATCTTAATGAGAAAGCTCAGATCGCCAGAAGGAAGGGGAAATGATTTCAACCAATACAAGTAGGTTATCTCTTCACTATTTAAAAATATATATATTTATAAATACCTCACCTTTAAATAGTTCCCCTTTCTCCCATTTTATGATATCATCTTCCCATTTATTTCTACTCCTAGGAGACTTGCAAAATCGACACTCCTTCTCGTCCCCCTTTTTGGAATTCACTATATCATCTTTGCTTTTTTCCCTGAGGACGTGAACAGCGGCACGATGGAAATTCAGTTGTTTTTTGAATTAGCGCTCGGATCATTCCAGGTGATATTTGACATCTATAACCTTTTAATCAAAGAAAGGACATTTCCCTCCCTTTCTAATACCCCCTCTGCAGCAGTAAAAGCAAGATACTTGATCTGCTTTTGGATTTTTTTTAATCAATTCTAATCTTGAAAAACTGGCCCCGAAATATTAAACCTGGTTGATATGGTTCTGTTATTTTACAGGGCTTTATTGTGGCTGTGCTGTACTGTTTTCTTAATGGCGAGGTGAGTTTTCTGCATACACAGCTCCTATTAAGGCACCTCCACAGGCTCAAGCTTACAGTAGCAATGAGCATTAGTTCAAATTATTCCTTCACATGTGAATCCCCTTATACTTCATCTGTCAGCCTGCTGCCCATTTGCCTAGCTTCACCTCTGAAGTTCCCCACAGTCTTCTTTAGACTTGAGTAACCTATGTAAGTATGTACCATCTGCAAACTTTGCCACTTCTTTGTCCCCCAACCCTTTCCCCAGATTATTAAACACCAGGCCTGGGAGGGAACATGAGAGCATCCTGTTAATCATTGGCCATACTGAAAACTGACCAGGTATTCCTACACTTTGGTATCTGCATCTAAACTAGGTTCTAATACACAACAGTACTTTGCCTGTCAGCCTATGCCTGCTTAGTTCCCTTAATTACCTCTTGTGAGGGAATGTATCAAAAGGTTTATTAGAATCCAAATAAATGATGTCATCTTAGATCTTTGAGGCAGGGACTGTCTTTGTACAGCACCTAGCACGATGACGTCTTGGTCCATGACTATGGGTCCTAGGTGCTACCTTAATTACTGCAGAGTCGGAAACAGTTTTCCCATCCCAAGAGAATTTGAGATTTCAAAAACTTTCCCCCATCCCAAATCTAGCCGAAAAGTCAAAATCTCAAATGTTCACTAATTGAAAATCTGAAAAACAATTTTGGATCGGGTCAATCAAAATGGTTTCCCTTAAATATCAACCTTGAAAAAAGAAATTATAAAATCAACTTAAATTTCTGAATGAAAAAAGCCATTTCAAACACAAAAAGGGAACTTTTCATTCTGAAAATGTCAAAACAGGGTGTTTGCATAATTTAGAAACTTAAAAACAATTAAAAAATGGGAAATTTGTCAAAACCGACCCTTACCCTTTTCTGAAGAAAAAACATTTGTTCAGAAAATTCCCAAATAGCTCTAACTGCAATACAATAAAATAATAGTGTTCAGTACCTTCCTCTATTCTTAAACTCGGGGTTAAATAAAGAGTACCTCATGTGGAACAAACATAAACTTTGGGTAAGGGGAACTGTCTCTCCTTTTCCCATTGTGTTGATTCCCTGCAAAAATGCAAGGTTCTACACAAACTCTCTGACCAAAATGTTCTGTGACTTTACTGCTTAGGTTCAATTGGAAATTCACAGAAAATGGAGGCAGTGGCATTTAAGCCAACACATTCACTTGAATCAGCACCTCAACTCTTCGTCCAGTAATGGAGGAAGTGGTTTCACCCAGGTGATGCAGATGATGAAGCCCAGCCCTCAAGAGCAAAAGAGGCAGACTATCCAGAAGTCAAGTGTAATTTAGCAGACAAAGTGCAGTCCAGGCTACTTCTGTCCTAAGACACACATGGGCTGCACCAACTCCCATGGTCTGCACCAGGAACTTCCTGAATGTAGCCGAAAGCAGAACTTGGCCCTCTGTCAACTGTTCTTGCAGCAGATCTGTTTGTCTATATCCTATATAGTGGTTTTACTACTATGGTTATTTTGCAAGGATTCTGCTCTTTCCTCTCCCCACCCTTCCGGTTCCATGACAGCTGAAACCAGATTATATACAACATTCCTTGTACCTACATTACTTGAAGGTACTGAGAAAGCATCTGGAAGAAAAGCTGCAAACATTTGAAATGGGGTGCCTGGGCTATATCCGAGGAGGGACAAGGCTAGGTAAACTAAGAAATGATGACATCTGTAGCACTTGGCCACGTTCATTAAAGAGGACCAATTACAATGGATTGGCCGTGTTGCTAGAATGACCCCACACCAACTTACTGCAATTGTTCTCTATAGAAGAGCGCACAGAGAGAGGCTGTGGACATCCAAGGAGAGAGAGCGGTATAACACAGTGCATAAAGCCACCCACCCAACTCCTCAACAGGCTCAAATGGCAGCTTAAACCAGACATGGATGGAATCTTTTCAGACTCTCAGCCCTACCCACCCTTGGCGCTGGAAAAAGGAGACGATGATGATTTCTGCCTTGTGTGACGAGTCAGCCTCGAGTTACCTCTGAACCTGAGCTTGCTTAAATCTAATCAGTCATCCCTGAGCCAGAGAGTGTGATGAGTCGTCAGAGGCAATTACCTGCAGGTCCCAGGACATTCAACCAGGGTTCAGCCAATACACAGGTGAGGACCAAGGCAGGTATATAGGCCCCTACGGGACATAGTCTCTCCGGTCTGCTCAGTGTCATTACCTGGCTGGGATCATTCCCATTGCCTTGTAGTTCTGTGTTGCCAACCAGGCTGTGGGCGGTCAGGCCTATTGGTGAGGGCAAGAGTTCATCCTACCAATAAGAGCTGGGTCCCAGGTGGGTGAAGTCCAGGAAACAAGCTGAGGGTCATGACTGGAGAGACAGAAGCCAAATGCTAGAACCAAAGGGCATGGTATGTGCTGAACGGCTGTGGAGGCCAGGCTTATAAGCAGGACTGCTAAAGCAGCAACCAATCAGGGGCTCTGGCACTCTGAGGTCTAAGGCGGTGCGGTGAAGCTCACTGGTTGCCTACCAGCACAATTAGTCAGGGAGCAGGCCAGCAGCTGGTCTGGACCCTGACATTCTGACAGGCTGCTCCTGCTCCCACTAGTCCTCACTCCTGCTCCCGCTAGTCCTCACTCCTGCTTCAGTGCCTGGGTCTATGCTAGCTAGACTCTGCTCCTGCCTCAGCTGGGAGCCTGGCACTTCTGACACCTTGATACACTCGTTAATTCCTTCTTCCTATACCATGGCTTCCTTCCGCTCCATTGTGGCTGGATTGGACTCATGATTATAAAATGTTTCATATTTCTTTTCCTGTTGAAGGCCGGACTGTAGATATGATTCTACTTTGCAGGATGAAGGTTGCACAATATATTCTAAAGCACCATATTAGTTGAAGATGTAGAATTAGTTATTTAACCCTTTGTTTCACCCTTAAAACTTGTCTGTCTTCAAAATCTCCCAGTTGTAGGTGAAATATGCTGGGAAGGGTAGGGCTTGGCTCAGCTGTTGTTTCTTTCCTACTAGGTATCCATTGTGTAGCTAGGTTTCAGTGGCATCGGAATATATGGGAATAGTTTTCTTCCCTTCAACTGTTCTAACAATGCAGTTATCAGAAAACAACACAATTGTATTGTCTGGGTTAATATGATTACTTGAACTGGTAGAAGCAGAGACCCATTCTGACAAGTTCCCATATCTGTTCCCCCAAATAAAAAAAAAAAAGCCTTCGACATTTACTGCTGTGTCTATACTTGTGAGATCTGTCTGTCTGGTCTTCCAAGTGAAGGCAGGGGAAAGTCTTTACAAATTCTGCCTTATGCAATACTACTGAAATCAATGAGTTTACACAGAGCATGACCTCACTGGCGCTACACATAGTGCTTAATTTGTGCCAGGGCTTGCCGGGGCTCAGCCCGGCACCCCTGGGCTTGCCACATCACTTATGAATGTAAAAAAATTGCTTGAGCCCTGGCACCTAATTGCTTGAGCCCCAGCACCTCTTTCATTACCAATTAAGCACTGGCTACACAAATATACCACCTGACTTTCTGGTCCAAAATTCTGATTTTAAGAATAGTATCTTGCCAACTGAGTCCTCTTGGTCCCGATTAGGAAGGGATGAAATAGTTCAGCTGGAAATAAGAATCAAACCAGCTGGTGGCTGGGTATTTTTGAGAGCTTAGAAAAAGTTCATTTACATTCTTTTCCTCCACTTGGGTTAGTGCTTTTACTCCTGAGGGAATTCTGCCCCCCAAAATTAAAAATTCTGCACAAAAAAAAAATATATATATATATATATAAAATTCTGCACATTTTATTTGTTGATAAATAAATGTGGAGCCTCCAGCATGGCAGTGGGACGCACAGGCCACTGGGTGCACAGAGGTGGGATATCACCAGCAGCCCCCCTGGGACAAAGCCTCAGGGCCGTGAAGTTGCAGCCAGTCCTGACAGTGTAAGGGCAACTTGGGCCTGCCCCAGAAACACCCTGGGGCTCTGCCGCTCTGGGCCAGGTGTGGGCAGGCAGGCTCAGCCCAGCAGGATCCAAGTGTAGAGGGGCTTAGTGTGGGGGAATCCAGGTGTCGGGTCATAGAGTTCCATGTGGGGGCAATCTGGGGCTTAGTGTGGGGGATCTGAATGCACAGCGGCTCGCTGAGGGGGTTTCAGGCGCAGGGGCAACGGGATTCTGCAGTGGGAGCTCACGTGAAGGTGCAATCCTCGCTGGGGCTCAGCAGGAGGGATCTGGGTGTGGGGGGTTGGGGTTCGGCAGCGGGTCTGGGTGTGAGGGGCTCAGCGGGGGCGGTTTGGGTGCTGGGGGAGTAGGGCTTAGTGGGGTGAGGGTCTGAGTGTGGGGGGCTCATTGAGTGGTCCAAGTGCAGGGGGGCAGGGCTCATCAGGGTGGGAGTTCGATGGGCCTGCTTACCGGGGGGAGCCCCTACTGATGTTGCTGCTGAGGGGACGCCACATGCCAGGCTCCCGCTCCCCTCTCCCTCCCCCGTTTCCACTATCCTCTTCTCTTCCCCATCCCATCTTCCTTTCCCACTGCCCTCTTCCCCATCTCCTCCCCCTTCTTCTCCACACTGTCCCCTGCCCCTTCCCCCTCCTCTGACTCCCACATCCCCTTCCCCTGCCCTATCCCACCACCATCCATCCCCACTCTCTCTTCCCCTTGCCCCTCTTCTCCCATTTCCCCCAACCCACCCTGCCCCCCTCACTCTGCCCCACCATAGGCACTCACTGTTGTACAGAAAACAGGATGGCTCCCAGCACACAAAGGGGAGCCTGACTAGCCTAGGACCCAGGAGGCAGCGTCTGAGCGGCACCCTCCTTCAGTCGTGCAGCTCTGGCTTGCAGAAAGGGGGGGTGACCCTGCATGCCCCCCCACTCGCCCTTGTTTGAGGGGGCAATGCATCCCAAACTTCACCCACTGGCAGCCCCAGCCCCCTTTCCCCCCGCACAGCTTCTCTTTGCTTCCCCATCACTTTCTGGTGAGCATCTCTTCATATGACCTGTGCCGTTGACTCAGTGGAACTACTTGGGTGAGAAAAGGCCCATCACTAGAAGAAAGGGATGGACAATCTGGCATTTGTGTAAACTCAGTTTCACCATATCCCTCTATATTCAGTTAGCTTCGCTGTTGATGTTATAGCTCACCCACCAACAGGAAAACAAAAATGTTTTTAATAAAGAAAGATTCGAGTATAAAATCACACAAATTGACAGGACTTCCCAGGAGCGGGCCTACCACCTGGAACCACTGTTAACTTGTGTTTTTGAAAATGGCCGAACTTCAAGTTGACGGTGTCTCTTTAAGTTAGGTCTAGTCTACACTGAAAAGTTACTTCAGCGTAGCAACATCTCCCAGGGGTGTGAAAAAGCCACACCCTTGAGACATGTTGTTAAACCGACCTAACCTCCTGTGTAGACCAGCACTAGGTGGATGGAAGAATTCTTCCACTGACATAGCTACTGCCTCTGGTTACCTACAGCAGCAGGGAACCCTTCCTGTCACTGTAGTCAGTGTCTGCACTGAAGTGCTTCAGTGGCAAAGGTGCTGCGGTAGCGTTCTGAGTGTAGCCTTAGCCTGACTTACCCATAGCAGCAAAAGGAAGGATCATCAGAATGAGGATTAGAATATGGGAGTCCTTGGCATCTAGCCCGGTGCTTGCGTGATTACATAACACGGCTCTTTGACACAGACGTAGACAAACATCTCTACTTCTGGTTTACTTACCTCAAACAGATAGAACCTACAGGCTTTTTGTGAGTCACTCAGCCCCAGTCCATGTAGCATATAATTAAATTTCCCTCCCTCACAACATCCCAGATGCTGCCAGAAAGATACAAACATTAATCCAAATTTTCCATCACACAGATACACAAACCTGACCCAAAACCAACAAGAGTAGCTAAACAGTGTGTACGTTCCCAGTTTGAGAATAATTTATCAGTGAATTCAATGCCTCTGATTGTTGCATGTTTGTAGAGAAAAGCTTTACAGTACTTCTATCTGAATACAAAATTGTAGGTCAAGAGATTTAACGGGAAGTAATCAATGTAAATTTGAATATTAATGCCAACTGTTATCTGATGTAACTATTTGCAAACCCACAAGTCAATGGAAGGGTTTAGCCTCAGAATATAGTGAAAGAGGAGAGGCATCCAAAGACAGTAGCTGGCTACATGTGAGTCAGCGTTGGTGTAAGTTTAATTTATAGGTCATGGAAATCCTTTCAGATCAAAGGTGAATCCTATTATCAACATGCACTGGAATAAACACCGATCCAAGCAGGGTTTAATCACAACAACCTCTGCAGTCACAAAACTGCATTCTCTCCCCCCACTTCTTTTCCTGGCGTTCTAGTACCAAATGGAGTTTTAAAAGGTCATTCTGTTTGATCTACTTAACCCTGTTAGAGGAAGTGTTCTCCCTGTTCCATGTTCCTGGTATTCTACTTTGGGCATTTACAAAGGCATTAATCAGCACAGGGTCTTTTTTTCAAAAGGGCAGAGCACCTGCAAGGGCCATTGTATTCAGTGGAAGTTGGGGAGGCTCAGCCCTTCTGAAAATCAGGCCCGCAGCATCTAAGTCCCAGATGCAGAAAGACACGTGCACTATGTGTGTTGAGAACTGAACATAAAAGCCATCCGTTTATTGCATACACTAGGCACTCCCCCTGCTGCTCTTCAAAAGCAGTAAGCAAAACGGTTTTCTTTGCCCTCTATGGATATTTCTGCTAACAGCACTGGTGCTGTAGGGGAGACAGAAGGCAGCTGCATGAATTCCTACAGCACTAGACTCATACTGAAGTGTGTACTGAACTGAACAAAAATCAATAGGAAAATAGTTCTCAGGAAACATTACAATGGGGAATAGGACAAAATGATTATAAAAAAAAGTTCATGCAAAATTCCGAATTTAGTCACCTGGGGCTACTTATCTGCCATTGAACAATGAACGTAAGTGTGATTTGACTATCAGAAAATCCATTTTCAGGGTTCATTGATCAGATGCATTCCTTTCCCAATGCATTGCTCCCTTCTATTCAGTATGCTGCACTTCACTGACATTTGTTAATCATAAATTGAACTTCTATAGCATCTTTCATCTTACAGAAAGATTCTCAATCTGCCCTTAAAGAAGTGAGTCTGATCACACCCCTTTGAGCTAGGAAAGTATTATCTCCATTGTATAAATGAGGAAAATAGATGTTGATTGCCTTTCCTAAAACCACTGTAGCAAAGAGGAGTGACCTCCCTCGGAAACCGACAGTGAGGGAGGGCCAAACGCCCCTGGGGATGCCTCAGTCAGCAGGCTGGAAGCAAAAGGGCAGGATACGAATAGGAAGTATAAGAGGCGGGCTCTGTAGCTCAGTTGGGCTGGAGCTGCTGAGGGAGACAGACGCTTCCAGCCCACTGCTGGAACTGGAGCCCGCAGAAAACTTCTGCTGTCCTGAGGACTCACTTGAGCTACCAAAACTGCCAGACACGCCCGATGCTGTGGGGCTGCTTGGATTGCCACTGGCAGTGTACCCTGGGGAGATGGAAGATGACCCCAGGGTTCAGGTACACCCTGAGGGGAGGGGAGGAAGTAGCCCAGGGGTAGCGGACTACTGTCCGGCCACATTGCTAGCTGATTCTAGGTCAACGTGTTGTGGCTGGATCCCCACGGACCCATTGGCTGTGCCACTGTTAGGGCCCTGGGCTGGGAGCTGGTAGAAGCCTGTTAGTCCACTGTCCGCCCAGCTAGGATGCTAGACCGTTTGTTTGGTGCCCTGCCCTTGCCTGAGCCCGCTGAACTATTTGCTGCTGTAACCTGCCTGAGGGCTGGAGCCTTAGAGACTACTCACTTCCCCCCTTTTTAAGACTTGTTCCAGGGATGTGACAGCAAAGGGGTGTGGCCTCCCTCAGATACTGACAGCAAGGAAGGGCCACACCCTCCCACACGCCTACAACCACATGTAAATTTGTTGGTAGAATCAGGAGTCCTAACTCCTGGGATCTAGCCCCTAAATAAAATAAATACACAACCTCCGAATAAAACTTCTGGAACAGAGATCAGGTCGTTCTTATATATTTCGCTTAGTTGCCAGTATCCCAAACTCAAAGACCAACATAAAAATGGGAGGGGAGGCAACCACATTTGTAATGTAGTGGCCTAGTGAGGGCGAAGAGAAAGACTGAAAATACATGAAAGGAGACAATATAGAATTTTGTGGTAAAACAGTATGTAATAGAAGCGAGGTGCATGTGTGTGTGTCTATGTAGGGGTAAGGGTGTTGCCCCTAATCTACATGAAACACTGCAGACTGCATTTCCTCTCAGAGAGAGATGGCCTGACTATGCAGGCTAACCGGGGAATGAGTAGTCTCTATATTAGATATTAAGTGGGTGTAGACCACAGCAGACCAGCTGGCCATATTTGAGTATAGAACAAGATGTAATGGCAATAGTTTCTCCAGCTGCCTTCCTGATCAGTTTTCTTTTAGTGTGTGTGTGTGTCTTCATTTCATACACATTTGTTACATGTGAGATTATGTATATATTTCAAGTGGTGGGGGTGAGGGAATGAGGAATCCATATAAGATCTATTCATACGGTTGCATACAAACAAATTATAGTTGAACAGAAAAGTCCTCTTATTTCAAAGTAGTTTATTTAACATAATCAACTTCAGGAATATTGACTTTCAACCTTTTTTTTTGTCTTAGGCTTTAGAAAAGGTACAAACTACTGTATATACAGGCATTTATTAGATGCAATAACCTAAGAAAAATTAACAGTAGTATTAGCCTATTCTGCAGCATTTACTAATAAAACACACCTTATAATCACAATGTATAATCAAGCACAATAATTTGCTAGACAAAGCCAGCTATAGAAGGAAACTTTGCACAATTTTTTCAGTAGGGTACTTTTTCAAAAAGGACTTCTCATTTATTCATAAAAATGTATATGACCATCCTTAAGCACAAGCAACTGTTATGTGTCCCATGTGGACGCTCTAACTCATTCTCTGATTTTTCCTCTTTATATATGACTAGTGGGGATATACAACTCATGGTCCACTTTCCCCTCCTCTTTCCAAAAGGAGCAGGACAGGAGCACCCTGGGTCTAATTCTTGCTAGTGTTAAGGCTGGCCTCAAAGTGCATACATCATTTATTTCCATTGTTTTGAAGTTACCAAGAAGGAATGTAATTTCATCAAGTGTTGTGTCTCCACAAAACCCTGGATACACTGGTCATGGATCTCATGCAAGTGCTCCATCACCAGGTTCATCCTGCTCAAAGGTACTCTGTGTTTGTATCCCTATACCCAATACTGAAATGCTACTTAACGATGGTGTAAGGCACTCACTCCACAGACTGACACAGTTGATATAACCAATGTGCAACAATTTGAGGCTGAATCCTGCAAACGCTTGCTCATAAAAGGAGCCCTGCTGAAATCAATGGGGCTCTTCCCGTGAGTTAAGTGGTTGCAGGTTCAGCTTCTAGTTATGTTAAACAAACTGCAATTCAGGGAAGCAAAAGCACCTTATTTAAATAAGACAAAGAGCTAGGATCACAGTGCAGCATGGCATAGGCAGATCCAGGGGCATGTATCTAGTATTCTTTGTGCATCCCACATTCCTACTGAAGGCAACAGGAGTTTTAGGTGCACAAGGAATCCAAGAATAGGCCCAATATTGGAAAAAGATAAAATTCAGTAGTTACTCTGGGTAACTTAGCTTAGTGCATTACCATATCAGGAAGACATACAAACTAGGGTGCTAGGGAACAATATGTTACCAGAACAAGACATACATAACTAGATCTGGACTCAAAACTCACTCGCACTCTACTGATGAGGAACACAAAAAGGTTTAGGTGTTTATTCTGTGAAAGTTGACATCTCTTAAAAAGAAAATATGAGAATATTTCCGCATTAGAAAATGACTGGTCAGTTTAAGACCATTGTACAAGATTACAAAGTATATGTACTCAGTGCTTATTATTCTTGGCCTTAAAGAACAGATTTGCACAAAGGATGACATTTATTCATGGCTTGCATAAGTAGTCTTCTCTCTCCACTACATTTATTCCACAAACTATACTGGTGTGTTTGTACTGGGTGAAAGAGTATGTTTTAGAAACTGGTGTAGTACAGTAGATTAAATGCCTTGCTCAAGAATTATTGATTCAAATATAACTACAACGAGGAAGCATGTTTAAATATTTGTCTTTATAGAAATAAAAAAAATCTTTCCAGAAGACATAAAATAGATTTTATCAAACGCTGTGAAACACTTTCTAAATGTTTTAATCCATTGTCAATGGAGTGTTCTACTTTGAACAGGAAGGATATTGAAAAGAATTTGGAGCAATGCTACAAGCACTAAATCCAGATGCATGTAATTCTGCTTCTTCCAGCCATGCAGGAACTTGATTAGACTGTCAACAGCTTGACTAATTTTACTACATCAACAACTTGCAGGGTTTTTTAAGCTGTAATGAACGTATGCAGCTTTTTAATTAGAGATCTTAAGTCTGGCATTCTGCTCTCCATCACACTAGCAATTTCACTGACTTTAATGGAGTTACTCCTGATTTACGCCAGCACTCAGTGAATGCAGAATCAGCCCCTCTGGTTACCTCATTTTTGCGGAAGTTTATTTTTTTATGTTTCCTCATTTTAAATCACAAGGGAAAACCATTTTGTCCAAATTGTCAGGTCTACAGATTTTCTCTCATCACAGAAGAGCCTCTACATGGCAAAGTGAATGAGTTTATTTCTCTAGCTACATGAGTGCAATAATTCCCGTTGACTCACTGGGAATTACTGGTATTGTTCAACCAGAATAATTCTGACCGTCTATGGTAAAAGGCAGGGGGAAGGATCACTGTGGTGGAGTAAATCACATCAGCTAGCTTAACACTCTCAGGCCACGTCTACACTACCCGCCGGATTGGTGGGTAGTGATCGATCTATCGGGGATTGATTTATTGCATCTAGTATAGACGCAATAAATCGATCCCCGATCGCTCTGCTGTTGACTCCAGAACTCCACCAGGGAGAGAGGCGGAAGCGGAGTTGATGGGAGAGCAGCGGCCGTTGATCCCGTGCCACGAGGATGCGAAGTAAGTGATTCTAAGTCAATCTAAGATACGTCGGCTTCAGCTTTGCTATTCTCGTAGCTGAAGTTGCGTATCTTAGATCGATCCTCCCCTGTAGTGTAGACCAGTTAGAGTGTTGCTTGTCCCGGGAGCGAAGTGAAAGGACAATAGACGAATGATCAGAAATAGCAAGGCTGAACTTTAATTAATCCTATGGGCCAAAGTCTCCCCTGTGGGGATATCAGGGAGCCAGTTAGAGCGCCCTGATTCTGAGTCTGCACTGGCATCTACTAAAGTATCCCATGAGTGCTTACATCAGAAGAGGCTGGAATAGGGTGGCTCATACAGGAGCAGACGCTGCTGGCTTTATGCCAGTGGATAGTTCCCTCTTCCTAATGGAATTCTCTGCTGGCCATGTATAGCCACAATCCAGTCCCTCTGTGCTGCTAGGGGCTGGAGACAAAATGAGACTCTGGCCCTATATCCTAATCACAGTGGATGTACATACCCCAAACCTCTAATACATTATATAGGGAAGGGATAGTTATAGGGGATACAAGTGACAGTTGGAAAACATGAGCTAATTAGCATTGATTCAGATCTGTTTCACTCATGTCTTGTGAAGAGAATGATGGGGTGTGAAACCCTGATAAAGATTTTCAATATGTCACACTAATAAATGTGACCAGGCATAAATAGTCTGTCCAAGCTGAAATGAAGCTCCATCGGACGGGCTGAACACGCTGGGCATACATTCCTCCTCACGCTGTGTTCACATACTCAAGAAGAGCAACTGAAGATGGGGGAGAAAAAGCAATACCAAACCCCAAAGCACCACACAGAGTGTTTGACCCCAGTACTTTAAAACAACTGATGTAGATTGCAATTTTCAGGTCTTCTATCCATAAAACACTTCAGATGCTTTCTTTAAATTTAAAACAAAAGAGGACCCTTTCCTTATTTTGTTATCTACTACTGCAGAAAATTTCATTTAAAACTATAGCAGGCCTTAATTTTTCCCCTGCAGCCATCCTCAGTGAACTATGGGTACATCCTATGAAATTCTCAGACTGACTCAAATATTTTCTCTTTGCAAACGACTTTAAGAACCTGATGTCCTTTTCCAATTTCATTTGACTGATTTTTCCAGTCTAACTGGCAAAGCTGAGGACACAAAAGCAGAATACACCCACCAGTTCTAGAATTTTCTTGCTCTGTTCCACGGGTATGTTATGTTGTTAATGTGAAGTCCACTCATCCCATTAAGGAAGAAAAGACAGGCAGCAATGAACTCACACCAAAAGGTCAGTGTGAAGCCCATGAAGGTAATGTAGTCCTTCAGGAGGATTAAAAAACTCAGGACTCCACTGGAGGACAGGAGAAATGAGAAAAGAATAAGGATTGATCCCATTGACCATTTTTGTCTTGAATTAGTGTCTTCACAGACTTGGGAGACCATCAGAAGTTCCAGGCCAAATATTGCTACAACCACAGCAAGAGACACCACACTTCTTGCAAGAATCATTCCAAAATTAATCCCTTCCACACCAGCCTGATTCAGATCAGTCACACATTTCAATTTGGTGCTATTGCCTATGGTGCAGAAGTGCCACAGTCCAAACAACTGTCCTTTTGCAAAAATCCAGTGGCCATCGCAAACTGAAATTGATGACAGGACAACTGCTATTGCCACGCATAAAATAATGAGGCTTCTGATGAACGTCTCAAAGAACGATTTCTTGGGTCTTCTGTGAGCAAGCAATCTCTGTGCCTTAAAAGAGATATTACAAAAGAAAACAAGTTACAAAACTCGTCTGTTTTAGTTACTATTCAAGATATATTTAAGTCATAGGTACAAAATAGAGAGGCCCTTTAGAAATGATGTGAATGCATGCTTAATAATAATAATAAAATAATAATAATAATTAATGCCCTAATCTCATGATTGACAAAATAGATCCTGCAATGTACATATATCTTTAAAATTAGAGAAGAAGAATGGTATTGTGGTTGAAGCAACGTACAGGGACTTGTGCCATCTGTGTTGACTTCACTGCTTGACCACAGCCTTGTGCAAGTCATTATTCTGCTTCACTTTGTCTGTCTTGTCCATTTAGGCCCCAATTCTGTGAATACTTATGCATGTGCTTAAATTTGCACACGTGAATGGTCCTGCTGACTTTAGCAGGTCTTGTCACTACATACTCACTTATTGAAAGTTAAGCACATGCATACGTGTTTTCAAGATCAGGACTTTAGATTTGGGCAGGGACTGTCTCTGACTGTGTATTTGTACAGTAGAACCCTGATCAGGACTGGGGCCTGGGGGGACACACTACTATAATGCCAATAAGAACTTACTTTACACTGGGAAATGTGTATTTCCCCCTCACCTCTCCTATCACTCAAAGATGGCCACATAGATTCTGCTCAAATTAAGAAAAGAAAAAGAAAAAAGTCACCTTTGGAACAGAAACCAAGCATGGAAAATTTCAGACCAAAAGATTAAATTTTCAGAAAGGCACAAGCCATGGAAAAAGGGAGGTTCCAGTGGAAATGACGACAACCTTAAAGATAACAATGCCGCCTATGCACCAGATGTAGGCTGAGATTGTCAAAGGAGCCTAAGTGGGGAATGCGGGCTGGGGTGCATTAACTCCTTCAGTCTCCATAAAAACCCAGCCTTCATGATTGTAAACACTCACTGGGCCTGATTCTCATCTCACTTACACTGGTAAAAAACTGGTGTTACACCATCAATTTCAATGGTATTCCTCTTGATACACAATCTGTGCTAGTGAAAAGAGACTCAGGCCTCCACTCTTCACGAAACAATTTGTAATATGCTTTTTTGGAGATTAAAGAGAGAACTGCAGTATAACTTTAGGATCATGCTTTGACCTTCTTTACAACTACTGGAATCTGTAGAGTATTCTCCATGAGATCATCAGCCCAATACTACACTCTGTGAAAGTCAGTGGGAGTTTTGGCTGAATAAGGAGTGTGGGACTGAACCCTCAAACTAGGGGGCAGCTTGTGATAGCCTTGTTCGTGTTAAACAGTCCCTTACAACCAGGAGTAGTCCCACTGAAGTCAATGGGACTATTAGTAAAGTAGAAGTAAAGCAAGGCAAGCACAATCTGACCTATATTATTTAAATCCAGTTCTCTCAAAAATAAACCGCAAATGTCAAAACAGCCCCATTTGTGTATGGTGAACAATTCCTTTGTGCTCTGCCACTCCAGAACTAGCCAACCAATGGGGCACAAGGTCACAAACAATCCTTATCCCTAGAGTGAGACTAACACTGCTGATGGTGCTAGAACACAAACAGGAAACACGTGATGCAGAGCAGTGTTTGGTGTATGAGCCAAAAGGAAAGTGGGGAAAAAATTGTTTGCCTAATGGGAACGGTAGGGATAGAAGTGTTACACTGAACCTGCCAAGAGGGTTTTAAAAACAAGAGTTTTAAAATAGTAATACATGAACACTCAAATGTTACTTATGAGACTCTAAAATCTTTAATCCTTTGAGTTGTTTTAAAAATCATATGTGAGTGCTCAGTGTACTCAGTTTTTAGAGCTTATATGTTCACAGAATATCCTATTCACGAGGAAACAATCTCTGATTTTATTCAAATTATTGTACTGTACAAAGATATCCACAAAATATTGAGTCATAATGCTGGAACTTTGCAGTCATGTATCATCCTACTCAGTACACCTAGAGCCGTGTCGGTCCCAGGATATTAATCCTGTATTATCCTGGAATATAGAGGCAGAACTGACACTTATTAGTCAGAGATCAGAGCCCAATTGTACTAGGAACAATACATACTCCCAAGGAAAAAAGACAATCCTGCCCCAAAGATTACAGTCTTAAAGACAGATTTTCAGGTGCTCAATACCCACAATTAGAGTCAGATTTTCAAAAGTGTTCAGCAGCTTCTACTGTCAGTCCCTTGCAAAAATACCATGTTATAGACTATTAAACAGCATGCACATCACTGCTGACTAGGTCAGCATTAACTTACTCCAATCCCCTGTGCAAATAGCATTTGGGTGCCTGGGGCAAGTATGACTATTGCAGTAGCCTAGGGTTGCCTGTGTACCACTCAAATGTGCTCAAGTTCAGCAAAGAAGCAAATTCTGACAGGGAATATTTTATAACACTACCCCTGCCAATCTACTGCCTGTGGCTCAGTGAGAGCAGGTGCCTCCAAAGCCCAAATACACAGGCTGTTCTGTGCCTCCCTGCATTCTGCTGCTCTCCTCCCCCATCCCCCAGCACTTGCCCACTCTCCTCTTAGGTAGGTTTTCAACTATGCATTCCATGATAGCTAAAGACAAAATACACCCATGCTGCATAAACCTTGAACTCTGTATCTCCTATTCGTGGGTCTTAAATCTCCTTCGTAACTTTGCAATGCAGTGACTTGCTCAAGGTCAGAGGAAGTCTGTGTCCAGGCTAGAAATAGAACTCAGGTCTCCTGTTTTCCAGGCCTCAGCTATGTTAACCTCAGCAGACCATTCTTCCTTTATATATGCTTGGGTTACTGAATTTTCTGGGTGGTGATAAAGGTGGGCATGAGTTTGGCTTTTACCAACTAATATTTGTCTGGTTTTATTCCCACCACATGCTACACAGATTAGGTCAATACACATTTTTAAAATAAATAGAATTGTTTTAAAATAAATGAAATCTGGCTTTAATTGGATATCTCAGAGTGACATATCTGGTGGTTCTGACATGGATGGGCTTAATAAATAGAATTAAATCCGCAAATGACAAATTACTGCTAAGTACTTACTAAATAAGTTACTGCTAGCATCAATACCTATGTTTTCACACAAACAGCAAGCCTGCTTTCAGAGTGGTGCAGCACTGCATGCTGTAATCCACACCCAACTCCATCTAGGGGTGTATAGACTGATTAGCTTGTCCAGTCAGTCTCCTTGCCAGTGCAGGACTGATTCCTCCAGTACCCGTTCTACAGTTCGGTCTAGTCCAGTTTTACATTTTTTAAATGAGGGGGCTTCACTCACTTTCTTTGGGAGACTACAGTGTTCCACCTCTTAAGAGATCTCACTGTCAGCAAGTTCCCGCCATCACCAAGCCTAAACACCTCCCTTCACCATACTGATGTACTTTATTTTGAAAATATCATCTTTCATATAAAGCATCACAGGACGCTTAGAGGAAGAGTCATACTGCCGAAGTGTATGCAACATGTCAGTGATGGAGAACTTTGTAAACAACACACAATACTGTGGGGGTAGGGAAGGGAAATGGACCAACTTTGATTTATTAATTAGAATTAAGACAAATTGGATAGACAAGTCTCACACTATAGCCACTTGTTTATAAAATCTCTTGCTCTCTCTCTAAGAGCAAACTCTTGTTGTTACAGAATGGTGCAAATCATTTTTCCAGACCTAGGCACTTCCCCGCCACATATATTAATAACCATGCCCTGCAGCTAGTAATAGGAAGGCTTGGTGTTAAATGATCATTGAGTGGATTTAAGACACAGAACAGTAAGAATGCAGCTTTTGGGCACACTTCGCGGTAATTAAGAAATGTCTCCGAGGAAAGGTCAGATTAGATATAGAAGGCAATAGGTCCTTTCCTAACCCCTGGTTACTTTCCATTCTTTGGGTGAAACTAATGCACCTATACTCTGCTCTGTACAGAGCTCCTACAGAAGCTCTCCTTTTAATTTAAAAAGGTACATCTGGAGGAAGTTTTTTTGTGTGTGTGTGCACAAAGAAGACTATAAAGAGCAACAGGTAGCAAGAACTCAGCATAGCAGCAGTTCAGCTTGCAGGGTGATAAACATTTAGCCTCCAGCGGGAGAACAAAGGGGAAAAAAAACACAACAGGAATCCAGCGTCTCTGCACCAACACTGATTGCACCTGTCTAGTCAAAACAGCCGATCTCCCCCCAGCCAGGCACTCGGGGCCCCAGTGTCCCCTCATTACCTGCACCGCTATGGCTGTCATGCTGGCTCCGGCAGCCTGCAGCGAGGAGGAGACCAGAGAGAAACTTTGCTTCGCTTCGCTTCAGGGGCTGACAACAAGCTCTCGCTGCCAGCGCCCCGTTCAGAGCTGGAGGGTCCCGGCCGGGACAGCTGGGGGCAGCAGCCACCCGGCCAGCAACTTGCCGGGGTCAGGGAAGCCGGGGGCTGCGGCACGGCAGGGCTGGCTGCTGCCCTTTGAGTTCCCCCTTTGGCTGAGTCAGCAGCAGTGCAGCCGCGGGGGAGAGGAGGCGGCCGCAGCCACAGAGGAGGGAGGGAGGGAGGGAGGGAGGGAGGCGGAGGTTAGCCAAGCGCTCCGAGCCCAGCAACAAGCGACCGGCGGGAGCCAGGAAAGGGCGCGGGCGGCGGCAGGCAGCCGGGGGGCAGGGGCACAGGCGGGGGCAGAGGAGTAATGAAGGATGCAGGGAAGCAGGGGAGGGTGGAAGCAGAGGGAGCTGGACAGCAGCAGCCGGAGTCCCTGGGGTCTCTCCCCTTTGTCCCTAGGGGCTTTGGGGGCCGGGGTCTCCAGCATGTGTCCGAGGCCCTTCCTCCCTGGTCCACACCAGGGGTGGGTCCTAAGCAGAGGTGAAAGGAAGCCGGTAGGCTTAAGAGCTGGTGCGCCCTCCCGGGACGGCTTTCCCAGAGGGCAATTAAAAGCCCTGGGGTAGCAGCGGCGGGGCTGGGGCAGGGATTTAAAGGGTCCAGGAGCTCCAGCCGCTGCTACCGCCCCGGCCCTTTAAATCTCCACCGGAGCCCTGCTGCCGAAGCCCCGGGGCCCTTTAAATCCCCGACGGAGCCCAGCCGCTGCTATCCCAGGGCTCAGGCAGCAGGGCTCAGGTGGGGATTTAAAGGGCTCGGAGCTCTGGCAGCCACTACCAGAGCGGAGCCCCATGCCCTTTAAAGCTCTGCCAGAGCCCAGAGCCCCGGGGTAGCGGCGGCAGTTGGGAGCCCCCAGGGCTCCTCAGTGATTTAAAGGGCTGGGGGCTCCACTGCAGTAGCGGCAGCTGGAGCCCTGGGCCCTTTAAATCGCCCCGGAGTCCCCGGGCTCCCAGCCGCCTCTGCAGCTGGTAGCTGGGGGTGATTTAAAGGGCCCCGGGCTCCCAGCTGCCACGACCGCAGCTGGAGCCCTGGCCCTTTAAATCAAGATTCCTCTAAGTCCTCTAATTTACTTTCACCCCTGGTCCTAAGGACCTCCTGGAGCTGAGATTCGGGCCCCTGAGCGGCCCTGGCCAGGTCAGTGACATGAGCTCCAGAGAAGGGTAATTTTAAATGTGTGTCAATCTTAGAATGGTAGGGCTGAAGGGACCTCGAGAGGTCATCTAGTCCACTCGCCTGCACTCAAGGCAGGACTAAGTATTATCTAGACTGGGGTCGGCAACCTTTCAGAAGGGGTGTGCCGAGTCTTCATTTATTCACTCTAATTTAAGGTATTGCGTGCCAGTAATACATTTTAATGTTTTTAGAAGGTCTCTTTCTACAAGACTATAATATATAACTAAACTATTGTTGTATGTAAAGTAAATAAGGGTTTTAAAATGTTTAAGAAGCTTCATTTAAAATTCAATTAAAATGCAGATCTTATCAGTTTAGTGTGATCCTTGCCCTTGCTTTTCCTTGCTGAGTTTTCCAATGTCTGGCACAATACTTTAAGCTGCACACAGGCTTCTGAGTGATCAGTTGTTAACCGGCTCCGAGAGGGCCAGAGGACAGATTTCATGTGTGAAAATACCTGTTCACACACGTATGTGGATCCAAATGCTGAAAGCATTGCAAACGCTATTTTCTTCAAACAGTTCAATTTCACTGGCAGGGACGTCCAGCTGGTCAGAATAGAGGCCACATGATCTCCCTCGGTAGCTTCAAGAGCACTCCGCAGATCTCCAAACTTTGATGCCCACAATTCTGAGCTTTTTAACTGAATGAGCTGCATTTCAAAATCTTCAGCACCCATCCACTGAAATACAGACAAATCCAAGTAACTTTCGTTGAACTTTTCAGGTTTAATTAGAAAAAGCATTAGGCCAAATCGCTGAAAATCTTGAAATCTGTCAGATAATTCTGATTCCAGTTCTTGCACGTACATTCTAATCTCAACATCAAACATAGTGCGCTGTTCCACGTGGCATGATAGTGATGTAAGCAGCAAATCAGGACTTAAAAATATCCCAATACAGTGGCGCTGGGACAATTTTTAAGGTGGGGGTGCTGAGCTGCGCCCTCTCTTGCCCGTCTGTACCCCAGGCCAGCAGCGGAGTCCCCAGGACCGGTGGCCAGGACCCGGGCAGTGAGAGTGCCGCTGAAAATCAGCTCACATGCCGCCTTTGGCATGCATGCCATAGGTTGCCTACCCCTGATCTAGACCATCCTTGATAGGTGTTTGTCTAACCTGCTCTTAAAAACCTCGAATGATGGAGATTCCACAACCTCCCTAGGCAATTTATTCCATGGCTTAACCACTCGGACCGGAAGTTTTTCCTAATGTCCAACCTAAACCGCCCTGGCTGCAATTTAAGTCCACTGCTTCTTGTCCTATCCTCAGAGGTTAAGAAGAACAATTCTTCTCCCTCCTCCTTGTAGCAACCTTTTATGTACATGAAAACTGTTACCATGTCCCCTCTCAGTCTTCTCTTTTCAAGACTGAACAAACCCAGTTTTTTCAATCTTCCCTCATTCGTCATGTTTTCTAGACCTTTCATCATTTTTGTTGCTCTTCTCTGGACTTTCTCCAGTTTGTCCACATCTTTCCTGAAATGTGGCGCCCAGGACTGGACACAATACTCCAGTTGAGGCCTAATCAGCATGGAGTAGAGCAGAAGAATTACTTCTCGTGTCTTGCTTACAACACTCCTGCTAATACATCCCAGAATGACGTTCCCTTTTTTTGCAACAGTGTTACACTGTTGATTCACATTTAGCTTGTGGTCCACTATGACCCCCAGATCCCTTTCCACAGTACTCCTTCCTAGGCAGCCATTTCCCATTTTGTATGTGTCGAACTGATTGTTCCTTCCTAAATGGAGTACTTTGCATTTGTGCGTATTGAATTTCATCCTATTTACTTCAGACCGTTTCTCCAGTCATTTTGAATTTTAATCCTATCCTCCAAACCACTTGCAACCCCTTCCAGCTTGGTATCATCCGCAAACTTTATAAGTGTACTCTCTATGCCATTATCTAAATCATTGATGAAGATATTGAACAGAATCGGACCCAGAACTGATCCCTGCAGCACCCCACTCATTATGCCCTTCCAGCTTGACTGTGAACCACTGATAACTACTCTCTGGGAATGGTTTTCCAACCAGTTTTGCACCCACCTTATAGTAGTTCCATCTAGGTTGCATTTCCCTAGTTTATTTATGAGAAGGTTATGAGGGACAGTATCAAAAACTTTACTAAAGTCAAGATATACCACATCTACCGCTTCCCCCTATCCACAAGGCTTGTTACCCTGTCATAGAAATCTATCAGGTTGGTTTGACACAATTTGTTCTTGACAAATCCATGCTGTTACTTATCACCTTATGATCTTCTAGATGTTTGCAGATTGATTGCTCAATTATTTGCTCCATTATCTTTCTGGGTACAGAAGTTAAGATGACTGGTCTGTAATTCCCCAGGCTGTCCTTATTTCCCTTTATATATATTGGCACTATATTTGCCCTTTTCCAGTCTTCTGGAATCTCTCCCATCTTCCATGACTTTTCAGAGATAATCACCAATGGCTCAGATATCTCCTCAGTCAGCTCCTTGACAGGATTGGGGCCAAAACAAGTTGTTGTGTGTCAGCCATCCTGGGTGGGCGGCTGGCGGTGGGTAAACCTGGCTTTTGTTAATGGTAAAAATCAAACAAAAGGACACAAAATGGGATGAAACAAGATACAAAGCTTCTGGGAGAAGGGAAAATAATATCTCAGCAGTGTTGCCAACTCCTTTTATTTCTAGCATGAGTTTTGTGGTGTTTGGTGGTTTTTGTAAAGCCCCAGCTGCTGGAGGCATGTGATGAGGTGAGAACCTCCGCTTTCATTTTTTAAAAATTTTCCAGCCCCCATGGGTGCAGTGAAAAGCTTGGAAATATGACTGGAGACAAGTGGAGGCTAACAAACCAAAAGGCAAATGGAAAGTTCCTCATATGTATATATTTTTAAAGAGCCTATCATGTTTAAGCCAATCTCATAATTTTCTGAAGCCTGACTCATGATTTTAGAACTCTTGGGGTTGACGATACTTTAATCTCACCTCAGAGAGTCACTGTGGGATCAATTAGATAATGTTCATAAAGAGCTTTGAAGAAGAAAAGTGCTATAAAATGTGTGCTAGGTTTTATTAAAGCATAAAATGCATAGAAATGAAGGTGTCCTCTCTGCTAAACAAATCTGGATTAGCTAAAATACTCATTTGTAGGAGCTCAAAGTCTCATGAAGAGATGCATGTGAAAGTGATTTACTTTTTTTCTTATGGAACATCCTAACCTTACATCATTAAACATGTGCAAAAATAAATAACAAAGTACCCAGCTGACTGAATCTCAATAAAGGGATTCAACTAAAAAAAACTCAAAAAAAGCTAAAGAAATTAATACAATTCCAACCCGTCCCTTTTACCAGACCTTGTGGCATGCTTTGGAGCCCATATGGACTTTGTCAGCATCGAGGATATAAGCTGCTGTTATAGCTAAACTAGTACAAAATCATAGTGTAAACAACCAAAGCTGATATACACAGCAGTTTGCATTGGTACAGTTTACTCTGATTTCAAGCCAGGGTGAGCAGCACCTTTACTGCTTACTGTGGCTTAGCCATTTTATGCTAGGGATTGTTTTTTGTAGCTGCCCACTGGTTGCTATTTCTGGGGCAAATCATCAGTGTTGACAACACTGTCTCCTTTGGAAAAAAAAGTGGTGTGACTGCAGAATTGAAGACCCTACACAGTATGAACACCCCACCTTCCTCTGGCCCCCAAATGTTCAAATCTTTGAGTAAAGGGAGAGAGTAAGTGTTCTCTTAAACTACTCTAAAAATACAATACAATCAATACCAGCTTTTCCTCCAGGGCTCTAAGGTGGCACTTTGAAAGTTTCTGGATTGGGTTAATACTTGGAGCATCTCTTTGTCCAGAAGGTTAAACACATCCATGCTGCTCACTAAACCCTCATTTCCACATGTAAGCAGAGTCAGGATGAGCTCCACCCTGACATCTGGTGGTGAGGTGTGGCAAGTTATGGAAAAGAACTTTAGGGGCTGATCTCATTTGCATAGGCACACCCACCCCGCCTAGAATGAGGCCATAGCTGCCCAAATGGTCACTTTGGCTGCTGTGGGATCCCCAGTGTCTCTGTTATTGGGGCAGGAAGAATAAATTGTTATTACCCTGATTATGGGAACTGTGCTTGGAACTGTACTGGGCCTTTTGTTATGATGGAGGGACTTGCCATCAACTAAGTAGCACTCGCTAGGCAAGGGACATGGGTTCCAAAACTCTGTGAATGGAGAGAGGTTGGGGACAGGTATTTATACTTGGTGGCATGGGCCCCCTGGTGAGGCCCTTACATGCTAATTGCACTTCCTCCTCTCTCCACTGTGAAATATCAGAGCTAATGTTGATTCCATTAGGAGTCTAGTTACAGGCTGCTGAGCTGAATTCACTTTGGGCTAATGGTGCACCAGTGCTAAGACTCCCCTACTACAAGCTGAAATCACAAAAGAGCTAAAAACTGACTAAGAGCTGAAATCACTGAGCGTTGTGTTAAGTAGTGGGGGAGCCTGAAGATATAGTGTGGAGCAGTTTGCAGGACGGCTGGAGTGGCTTGTGGACCGGCTGGTGGAGCAGAGCGAAGCTCTATGGAGCTGTGGGGCACTCAGCACAGATATGTAAGGTGCCTCTTACCTCTTCTCTTCCCCCCCGATCTCCACTCAGGTTGGGAGGTAAAACTCTGCAGATAAACGTTTGAACTCTGGGGCTGCCCTGACCAGGGACAGAGACTTTTGGGCCATTGGACTTTTGGGACTTTGGATGATTTTGGGTTGCTGGACTCAAGAACCCAAGGGAAAGGACACGCCCCACTTTGCTTGGGGTGGGTTTTTGCTCATGGGTTGTGTTATGAATCCTGTTCGTGGTGTTTCCCCAACATAATGCCACATTGTTTATCTCTGTTATTAAAAGGCTTTTTGCTACACTCAGACTCCCTGCTTGCGAGAGGGGAAGTATTGCCTCTTGGAGGCGCCCAGCGGGGGTGGTATATATTTGTCTCAGGTCACTGGGTGGGGGCTCGAGCCAGTTTTGCATTGTGTTATTGGAATGGAACCCCTAGATACTGAACCTGGCCCTTGTTGCTGCCAATTCTGACGGGCAGAAGGGTTACACACATATAGGGGGGGAAAGGGTGCACATAGAGAGTCTGATTCCAATCTTATTTTACACTGAGCTGCTCCTGATTTATGTTAGCAGAACTGTGAACAAAATCTGAACTAGTGAGTAATCTCTCACATGCTCCATTAAGAATAAAATAGCCTTGGAAGAAAATATCACCTGCTGTTAGATTTCCCCTCACTTCTGCAAAGGACACTATAGTCTGCAGCAGCAGCTGCCAGTGCTGTTATATTAAGAAAGCATCACTCCACTTTTAGGCTTTTGCCTCTACTTTTCTGAGTGCTCAATGCTAGGAGCACACAGGGCTTGATCCTGCTTCACTGAAGTCAATGGGAATTTTGCCATTGATTTTAATGGGAGCAGGATTGAGCTCAAATTTTGCATGTTATACACACATAACAAGGCTGCATTAACTATATGCCCTAGTACAGATATAAGGGCATGTAATAAATACTATAGTTAGTGTTGCAAAGGCACTTTTTATTATACAGCGTTGTTTTAATTTGCTCATGACTTTCTCAAAAACATGTATCACACTTTCATACAGACAGCTGTGGCTCATAAGGGGTGTGTTGATTTCTACCCCCAAACTCTGGAAATTTGGATAGACTCCAAGGCCAGAGGGATCATTTAATCTGACCTAAAATTACTTCCTGGGTTGGCTTATCAGATACCCCAATGATGAGCAGCCATGGAAATGCCGATACATAAAATAAATACTCTTGGGAGCCTTAAGATGCCTCCTTGTTGTAATGAAGGGCAGTTCCCTTCTCTGTCTTCCCCTATCAATAGTTGCTGCATGTGTTTGTATTTCCAAAAGCACAGCACTGACAGACCCTCCCCCCACACACACCCCCCATGCAACCCCATTGTATTTATAACATCTCCAGCCTCTCACCTTGGATTGTGAGTGAAGACTGTAAACATCCTTATCTGTTACCAGCAAGCTCTCTCTGGGGCTCGGGCCAGCGGCAGCGCGATGGGTAAGTGCATGGGCTTCATACCGCTAGAAAGCTTCGCAGCCACCGACGAAATCAGAAATGGCACAACAAGCAATACAAGAAGGCCCACTTGGGTACTGCCCTGAAAGCCAACCCCTTTGGAGGAGCTTCCCCTGCGAAGGGAATTGTTCTTGAAAAAGTTGGTGTGGAGGCTAAGCAGCCCAATTCAGCCATCAGGAAATGTGTCAGAGTCCAGCTGATCAAGAATGGCAAGAAAATAACGGCCTTTGTTCCTAATGACGGTTGCTTGAGCTTCATTGAGGAAAATGATGAAGTTCAGGTTGCTGGCTTTGGTCGGAAGGGTCATGCTGTTGGTGACATTCCTGGTGTCTGCTTCAAGGCTGTCAAAGTAGCCAATATTTCTCTCTTAGCCTTGAACAAAGGCAAGAAAGTGAGACCATGATCATAAATTCCTGTCATGCCATCTAGGCTACTAATAAACTTCAGTTTGATTAAAAAAAAATAAAAAAGCAGCTTGTAGTTATATATCTCTACCTGTGCGGTCAGCAAAAATATCTCCACTCAGAAAGTTTTATTCCCTTTATCTTTTCTTACTTATTCTTTCCCGTCCTGCAATGAATTACTGATTGCTTTATTTTCTTTGGCACTTGGCAGAAAGTACTTTTTTTTTTTTAAAAAAGGAAGTTGTGCTTTTTGCTGCATCATCAGACATCCTTACCTTACTGCCAAATTCTGATTTCAATTATAGCAATAAATGTCTGGAGCGACCCCATGGACTTTAGTAGAAATTCTCTAGATTTAGGCCTGATGTTACAAGTTATTGTGCATGGGCCATAACTTGTAGGATTGGGACCTCACACCGGTGTACCAAAGATCAGAACCTGGCTCATTATCTTCTGTTTTCCGACCTGTATTGAATTCTGATGAGCTCCTTCTCAATGTGTAGCATTTAGGTGATCAAGACTTCTTTTCCCATGCTTCTTGCTTCCATTTCTGAGCAATATATTTATCCATAAATATTACTTATTTATGTTAATCTTGTAGCAATTTTACCAGGACTTTTTAATTTATTTCCTTTACAAATACATTTTCCTGAAGAGACAGTTTTCTTTCATAACACTCTATTTCTAGTATTTTTCTCCTTGTTGAAAATTCTGTTACTTTAATTTTCAGATTTTTATGGTAAATTCAGACTTTTGCATTCTCTCTATCCCAGAATCTTTGCTTAAAGCATCTGTAATGTATATTATCTGCATTTTGTTTCAAGACTGTAGTGAATTCTGAGACTATGCTTCCCCCACACTCTGAACTGTATGTTTTCCACTTCACTTTTGTACCATGTAGCAAATTTTGCAGGGTCAGTAAAAAATTCATTCTTGTGGTTTTTCTTTGGTTGTTGGCTGGCTACAATTTTGTCCTCTGAATATATTATCTGCGTCATCAAATTTTACACTTCCTATGTTCCCTTTCTGTTTTAGGCTCATCATAAAATGGGATGTAGTCAATAAATCCTGTGCCAATTATGTTTATTTTGCAGGTCATATTTCTACATTGTGGGGGTCTAGACTGGTTGCGTGTATTTGCTGTTATATTTTTCCACCTCCTGAGCTCATTTGAGAGTAGTTACTCCTGGCTCATAATTGCAAGAAAATTGAATTGTCTCAGGGCATGTCTACACTTGAAACGCTATAGTGGGACAGCTGTACTGCTGTAGTGCTTCAGTGTAGAGACTACTGATGATGATGGGCATAGGTAATCCACCTCCCCAAGAGCTGGTAGCCAGGTTGATGGAAGAATTCTTCCACTGACCTAGTGCTGTCTATCCCAGAGGTTATGTCAGCTTAACTACACCTTTCAGGCATGTGGATTTTTCACACACCTGAGCGACGAAACTGGGTCAACCTAATTTTTTAGTGTAGACCAGGCCTTAGGCTATGTCTACACTTAAGTTGCTACAGATACACAGTTTCAATGCTCTGCCGCTGTAGCACTTCATTGTAGACACTTACTATAGCAATGGAAGGGGTTCGCCTATCACTGTAGGTAATCCACCTCCCTGAGAAATGGTACCCATGTCGACAGAAGAATTCTTCCATTGACCTAGTGCTGTCTACACCAGTGGTTAGGTTGGCCTAATTACATGTCTCATGGGTGTGGATTTTTCACACCCCCTGAGTGATATAGCTATGCTGATGTAATTTTTCAGTGCAGAGTAGCCCTCATTTTGTGGCCACAAGAAGGGGAATGGACTGAGAAAACTCCACTTGCATGTGGCTTTGCTAAGAAAACTCAGGCTCAGGCAAATTGCACAAAACTGTTTTCCTGGTAAGAAGTCCATATGACCCAGTCCTTGTGTGACTTAGCACCAAGTGTGCAAACACTATGCAGTATGGCTCTGGTTCAACAAGGTTTTTAAGAGCTTTTGCCTTTCTTTAAACATGAAGTCCATTGGCTTCTATGGCACTGTTTCTGAGTTTAAAGGTAGGCACATCCTTGCTATCTTGCTAAATCAAGGCCACTCTTATGCAGGTAGTCCTACTAAAGCCAGTGGTAATGTTCATGTGTGTAAAGATAAGCATGTGGATAACGGTCTGCAGAATCAGGAGCTTAGGCCCACATCCTTAAAGGTAGTTGGTTAGGCGTTGCTCCGCTCAGTGGTGTAACATCAAACCCCTAGGTTGGCCTGATTCCCAGTGGACTTTTCACTCCTGAGCTAGGAGCTCAGGCTCCATACATTGCATGGGGAGACTTAGGCGCCTACGGAAGGCATCCTCAGAAGCCAGTTTAATGATTGCTGCTGCTCAGTGCTGGAGTACATGAAACCTCTCGGGCAGTGGTACGTATACCCTGTGGGCACGCAGGGGTCTTCCAAGGGATACATCAACTCAGCTAGATATTTGCCTAAATTTACAACTGGTTACATAAAAAGCACTAGCGAAGTCAATACAAACTAAAATTGCATGCAATTACTTGTTTATATTGCTCTATAAGTACAATATTTATATTCCAATTGATTTATTTTATAATGATATGGTAAAAAATGAGACAGTAAGCAATTACTCAGTAATAGTCTGCTGTAACACTTTTGTATTTTTATGTCTGGCTTTGTAAGCAAACAGTTTTTAACTGAGATGCAACTTGGGGTACGCAAGACAAATCAGACTCCTGAAAGGGGTACCAGAGTCTGGAAAGATTGAGAGCCACTGCTCTAGGGTGTCAGTAGTGTGACAGGAGCAGGTTCACCACAACTCAGAAGCAAGCACTGGGTGCCTTCAGGAGCTAGCTCTGGTGGGTCCCTGTGACCACTCAGACACATGGCTCAAGAAAAGGCTATTTTACCAGGTGTGGCAGGAAGGGGAAAGTTTGCAAATACCATAGTACAGAGGCTTAAACAGTTACAGTCCATAGTGAGTGATAATGGTAAGTGTTTGTCCAATTGAGAGTCAGGGCTCTTCAGCCCTAGTGCCTGGGGTGCCCTCTCTGGTCCAAAGTCTTTTCAAAGCAAATAGGAGCTTGTGAGTTTCCAAGCCAGTCTTAGTTATTGTCTCTCATTGGGGCCCCTCTGTATTGGCTCCCTAGCCGGCTGCTGTTGCTTCTTTCCCATAAGTCCCACACAGTCCTGCATGCAATTCTGATGTCCAGCACTCACAGACTATTCTCCATGCAGCTCGCCTGCCTCCAGCTTCTCTCCAGCTCTCCACCTTACCATGAAGCCGTGGCTTCAGCTTCCCTGCAGCTCCTGGTTTCCATGCAGCCACTCCCAAAACATGCTCCCAAAACAGAGCCCAGCCACTTCCTGGGTCACGACCTTTCCCCTCATCTGGCTCAGGAAACGGGAAATGCAGTGGGGAGCGGGTTAATGTGAATTGTACTTCTTCGCTTTGCAGGTATGTCACACCAGCAAGCTGAGTGGGAAACTGGCTGAACTGATGAGCAGTGAAATGCTGAGTAGAAGCAAGCAGCTGACCTGTCTGATTGACCAGCGATAGGCACTTCCCTCCACTCAGGATCCTCAGCCATGAACATCCTCCGGGAGTTAGGCACCTAAGCCTGGTCAGTTGCTTGTGGCGTCCATACCTTAGCAGCCAAAACTGACTGTCACTGCCTTCTGCTCTCACTTGATACCTCTTACACCGGCCCCTGTTTCCCTGTGCACAACTGCATGCATGGGAGCTTTGCTGCTCCCCCGGCAGCCTGCACATGGTCCTCCGGCTGTTGAGTGTGACATGTCTCAAGTCTGCTCAGAGCATGCCTACAGGCTCAGGCTTTGTTGGCGAGACAGGCATTCCCCTGCTGAGTTTAAAAATCCTGCTTCAGGGCCTCCAGGGCTTCGCCTTGAGCTATAGCTTGTTAGCCAGACATGGCAGTAGTGCGTTGGCTGCTTTGAAAATGCTGATGAATGAAAATTTAGACACCCAGGGGATTTAGGTGGCTATGGCATGAGGCGACAGCTGAATGATGGCTTTGGAAATGTCAGTGGCTCCTAAATGGTGGACTTAGGTGCCTATAGAAACAGATGGGCACCTAAATACCTTCAGGAATCTGGGTCTTAGTCTCTAGTTGTCTGATTTGAGAAACCAGCACTACTTTGATTGAGATTAGGGGCCTTTAGCGGGTGTATGGTATTGGCCAAGTTGGTTCAGGAAGAAACAAGATTTCTGATGGACAACCAACTGGGTAAACATTTTATTTTGAAAACTGATTTTTTTAAAATTAATTACCTGCATCTCTGCTTATGTAAAATTAATTAACGAACTTCAAACGAAATACAAGTAGATTCAAACCCCAGAATTAATTGTAAACATGACATACGTAAATCATGTATATTTTATGGTAGTATAGTAAATTCCGCCAGAAAAATAGGCCCAATATAATACAACACCTATGCAATCTAGCCAAGTGTACATGGTTATTGAAACATTAACTTTTGTATTTCTTGACCTTTTGCAATTTAACTGCAGTCTTAAAGTAGCTTTAACATAGTTGTTTGCCTTTAATTTTTTTGTTGCTCTGAAAGAGAAAAATATGGGAAAGTAGAAATTGCCTACACTTAGAATTGAGCTAGTCCCAATTACTTGTTGAAATTCACCCTTCACTAAAGTGGTTGAGAGGAAGATAAACAGGTAAACATTTGGATGTTACTATAATAATTAATAATAATTACTCCCTTTGCTGCTGCTATTATTTGTCTTCAAACACCTTTCTATGTGTGTCTGTGTATATATATATATAAACATATATATTTCCTTCTATAATCATATTTAAAAATCCTATCTAGTATAACTGTGGACTTTTATCAGTGGAAAAATGTATTTCTCCTCATTCTGTCATAACTAAACTCAGCCAATGATTTTACTCAACCTTTTCAAAATAAAACAACAAAAACACTTTTAGGCAAAGATCAGCCACGGAAGAGCTCAGCCATGAGGTTATTATTTTGGAAAGGTATACATGTGAAAACTAAGTGTGTTGTAATGGGGATTGCTTAGTACCTTTACAGGGACAGTGATATCTTAAAATTATTATTTGTTTGTATTATTGTCGCACCTAGGAGCTCCACTCATGGACCAGGACCCTATTGTGCTAGGTGCTGCCTTGGACAGGCCAATCTGCATTCCTCTGGCTCAGAGAATAGTTAATGGGCGACAGAGCGTTGCAATTCTAGGTTAAGCAGTGTAGATATATACCTATGTTTCTCTATCGCTCTCTCTCTAGGCTTGGCAGAATTTGATTTTTTAAAAATAATTTTGACAGATAATATTGATGTTTACTTTTAAGCATTTTTTCAATTTTAATCAATTTTACATTTTCACAGTTGCGGGAAATTATCGAGGGTCAGACAATAATTGTTTAATGACAGTACACACTGAGATTCAAAAATTAAAGCTTTATAATTGTTACAACACAAATTGTCAACACTGTATGTCAAAATTTTAGCCTTACATCAAACTCTATTAAGTTCTGAAGCAGCATTTTTCTTATGTTGCTTATCTGAAAATTTCAGTTATTATTGGTGGAAATATTTTTTGTTGATTTGTGTGCATATGGTGAAATTGACATTAATCAACATTTACAGATAAAAATCTAATCTTTCCAAGCCTTTTTATATAGATTTTAAAGAAGGAAATAGATTTTAAGTGAGTACAAGTAATGAGGCATAAAAATAAAAAATGGTTACAAGAAAAATAAAGATAAAACACTTTCTAGTATTTATTTAAGAAACTCTCTTGTTCCAACAGGCTTTCATGCTCCCCCAGATTACTGACCAAACTCTTTAGGTCAGGACTGCCACCCCCCGTGCTCTACACCTATAGTCCAATGGCTGTTTTCCTTTGTCTTCTGAGGTGCAATGCCAGAGACAGACAGGGAGGAAGGCGGGTCCTTTGGGGTGTCTGTGCCTCTTTTTTATAGTTTCAGTCCCCCTCTTGAAAAACATTTCCAGGTGAGACCCAGGACACAAAGAGTTTATGTGGAAGGCTATTCCCTGCTGGTTTTTTCCATCTGTTTGAGCTTCCTTTGTTTCCCCTTCCTGCTTGATGATTCTGTTTATTGTTTAAATTCAAATTAAGGCAAGCATATATTCCTTTATTTAGGACAGACCTGTTTGCGACATCTGCTTGGGCAGGGCTATGGGCTTTGGAACACGGGTTAATAACATCATGCATGGGAATCTTATAACTTCACATACAAGGTGCCCAAACATATTTTATCAGGACAATACTGTCCAGCCAATTATGAGTTTTCAAATGATACCTCCATAGGCATACTTTGTACAAAGATTATTACAGTGATACGTAGGGTGTGAATACGGAGTGTATTCCATCATAGTAAACTTCTTTTTTTCTTTCTTATTTGGGTGCTATTCACACTAACATTTTTAGCACCAAAAGACCACCACCAAGATAACTAGAGGGAGGAAGGTTTCCATCACCAGTATGCCCTCATTGCAGTAAGGAGAACGACCCGTCAAGCCATTCAAAATAAGGAGCATGTGCAAAGTCGGTGAGAAAGAGCTTTAGGAAAAGGGTAATGTGAAATGTAATACATGTAATCTGTTTTACATACTTTGGCCCTGGCAGCAATAAAATAATTCCAAATAGTTCAAATCAAGAAAAACACTCACTGAATAATAAAATAGTAAACTTTTGCACAATCTCTTATTGCATTTGATAGCGTGCAAATAATGCTTTGGGGTAAGGAGTAATAATATGAGAATGATAAGTAAAGGGCTGTCTTATCACAGGCTCAAGTTAACATTTATTATTGGCGCATCCAAAGTCCAAACTCCATCCTACACTCCCTGCAAACCTAGGCTTGAGGACATATGACTGCCAGTTGCCCTCTGACTCACCTTCATATTGGGTCTGCCTGAGAGCATAGCTTCCCCTCCTGCATACTCTGCATTAATCAAGACCCTGCTGCTCTTCATAGATGTAACATCACAGGCTGGATTAGAAATTGGTATAGCTGGGGAGACAATAGCAACTCCCTGAGAAACTATTGGAGGAATCCCCCTCGTTTTAGTATCCCCCTGTAATCAGAAATATCTGTTCCTCCATTAGTCAAGGGTCTTATCTATATCTACGATCTTACATGGCATGCATTACTGCGGTGAATGAGTCAACAGCTCCTTTAGCTTTTTGAGAAGAGCAAAACACCAACTATGAAGCAAGAAGGAACATTCTGGCCCTGGAGGGTTTGTGTAGGAACATCCTACTAGCAACAGGAAGAGAGAGAGACACACACAAACAGTTTGCAAAGCTACTGAATACTGGTAAACAATGTCTAACTTCTGAACCTCAGTTGCCATCTTTTTCAACTCTGTTCTCTGCAGAAATATTAACAAGTATCACAATTTTGAAAAGCAAGAGGGTTTGCAAACGAGGAAGGCCCATGCACCAACAGCATCTATCTAGCTAGTGTTTGTACCTGGTAATGATTTCTCAGTGCCAAAGTAATTTTAATAGATTCATAGCCGACACTTCTTTTGCTGCCTTTGTTTGTCCACTCCAGGCACAAATATTTATGTACTAATTTCTGCATAAAGCTATTTCTTTCTTAACACCTTTTCTACACTCTCTTACTGCATGGTCCTCACCTATGTAGCAACTCCTAAATTTCATCTCCATGGGCTCTGCTTCCTCTTAGATGCCCAGCTGAACCTGGAAGGGCTGATTGAAATTAGATTCTATTCTGGTGTAATTTATCTGATGAAGTGCTGGGGGCAGGAAGAATGTGTAAATTACATCCATTCAGGGCTTGCCTATATAGGGGGCTTAATCCCTAGCTTTTTGATGTGTCAGTTACACACAACATAAGCTGCACTCACAGTGTACACATGGCACGGTTTGCACTCTTTCAATGAACATCATTGTGTACACACAGTGACAGCTTGCTGCATACTCAGGGCATGACGTTCTCGGAGGGTATCCCTTGGTCCTTTACTTCGTTGCTCAGCAGTTTGCATTTAGGATTTTTCTTGCTGTTCATTGTGGGATGCATTGTGGGATGCAAGGAGATAATTTTTTAAAAAAATCCCATGTCTCCTCTGTCTCCACCTCATACTTCCTTTCTGGTGGACTAGGCCATTTTTTAATTGCTGTGGCCAGCATGGACCCAACAATGCTCCGTGCCAGTATGCTTGCAACTGTGAATACGTAGAGGCAGCTTGAGCTGTATTTCAGCCAGAAGAATTCGGCTTTGGACTTTGCCTGTCACAGCACTGAGCAGATGACGTGGCAGCAGCAGCAGCTCCTCCAGCAGCAGGAAGAAGCGAGAGAAGGACATGGAAGAAGAGGAGGACCCCCATCAACTGATAGTACAGGACAGATTTGTGGTGCAACTTCACACCACTCAATGCCATTTCTGGGTTGGGAAACCAGTGTGGACTGGTGGCAAAGAATCATTCTGCAGACCTGCGATAACCTGCAGGGGCAAAAGATTTTCAGGGTGAGGAAGGTGACTTTTTTGGAGATATGTGTTAAACTAACCCTGGAGCTTTAGCAACGGTGTGCCGGCACGCAATGCCCCATGCCCATGGACAAGCAGGTTGCCATCTGGAAGCTTTAAAAACCATACACATATCGCTGAATGCCACTGGTCCATAGCCAACCAATTCAGCATGGGGAGATTGACTGCTAGGGCCATTGTCATGTAAAAGGTACTGTTGCACCAGGAAGCTTGGTAATGCTCAGGAGTTTATTGATGGCTTTACATGCAACGGCTTCCCAAACTATATTGGGGCAACTGATGGGACCGATGCGCCTATTATTTGCCCCTTCCCAACAGGGATCTGAATTTATAAACAGAAAGGGTATTTCTCCAGGGTGCACTGAGGGCTCGTTGACCACCATGGTAGGTTTATGGACATAAGTGCAGGGAGGTCTGGAAGGTCCATGATGCTAGGATCTTTTGAAACTCCGCCCACTTTACCTGAACAGAGAGGACTGTTTGTCCCCGGGATCACTATGGACATTAATGGTATGCACGCTGCTCTGGTTATCTTGGGAGACTTGGATTACTCCTCCGTTTCCCTGGTTAATGAAGCCATTCACAAGCTCCTTGGACAGAAGGAAATAACTGTTTAACTACCACCTCAGTAGCTGTCGAATAGTAGTGGAAAGTGCATTTGGCCATTTGAAAGGAAAGTGGTGGTGTTTGTGGAACAGGTTGGAAGCAGCAGAAAAAAGCCTGCTAAAGATTACAGCAGCATGCTTTATTTTGCACAATATTTGTGAGAGAGAGCAGTAAAGCCTTAATGATGAGTGGGAGGCGGAGGTGCAAAGACTTACTCAGTGATATGAGCAGGTTGCAAGGCATTCCATAGAAAATGGTAACAGGCAGGGCAATTGTGTCTGGAATGCCTATTGCTCTTATTTTGAGTCTCAGGTCTGAAACTGTGCAGCTGTACATCCAACTGTTATCTTGTGGAGTGCAGGGTGGGATGTGAGCAATTCAGTGTTGTTTATGGGTAGTGGAGGTGTAATGTTGTGGCAATCCTTATTTCACCTTCTGTCGTTGATTAGATACTTTTGTAAAACCATATGCATTATGGGTATGGAACAGCTGCATTACGGGTATGGAATAGCTTCTATGCAATGAGAGATTAAAATGACTGGAGCTGTTCAGTTTAGACGACTATGTTAGTGGTCTATAAAATCATGAATGGTGTGGAGAAAGTGAATAGGGTATAGGCTGCAGGTTTAAAACAAACAGAAGTACTTCTTCATTCCACACACAGTCAACCTGTGGAACTCCTTGCCAGGGGATGTTGTGAAGGCCTCAAGTATAACTGGGTTAAAAAAAGAACTAGATAAATTCATGGAGGATAGGTCCATCAATGGCTATTAGCTAAGATGGTCAGGGATGCAACCCCATGGTTTGGATTTCCCTAACCCTCTGCATGCCAGAAGCTGGGACTGGACAGGGGATGGACCACTTGATAACTGCCCTGTTCTGTTCATTCTCTCTGAAGCATGTGGCACTGGCCACTGTTGGAAGACAGGATACAGGGCTAGATGGACCATTGGTCTGATCCAGTATGGCCATTCTTATGCTTTTATTTAAAAATTATTTTCTGTGTAAAATGCATTGTTGACACCTTATGAATAAAGTTTTCAAGGTTTTTATTATTAAACAGTCTATGATGTAACACAAATAATCTTTAACTGAAACCATAATGAAACAGGTTTTTTTTTAATTATGAAACAAAATCTATCGTCTAACAACTACAAAGAAATGTTTAAACCAGTGAAATAAGATGTGATGGGATCCCTGGGGTGCAGCCTGGGACTGTGGGACTGCTGTGCCCCCTTATCAAGCAGAAAACCCCTTTGGGCTCTATCATCACTCAGAACAACCGCATGTGGAACCCCACACCGAGTTGGATTGCATGAATGCTCCCAGAGCCACTCATGAATCACACAGAGTAAGGTACCAGCCAAATCCCCCCAGCTCCCAGCCTTGTACCTCAGGAATATACTATCTTGCACTGCTCAAGACAAGCAGTGCAAGTTAATTAGTTGGTTCACCACTTCATCAATGGAAAGTGGATATATACCAGCCTTTGCAAACCTGAGTAGATTAACCAAACACTTTAGGCAAACTCATTGGTAAAGATAAACAGTAAAACAAGTTTATTGACTACAAAAGATAGATTTTAAGTGATTATAACTGATAGACAAAAAGTCAGAGTGGTTACCAAAATAAAATATAAGCATGCAGACTAAACTCTCAACCCTATTAGACTGGACAACATCTAGATTAAGCAGTTTTTCTCACTGCACTGGATATTGCAGTTCATAGTACACAGGTTTCACGCTTGAAATCTGGGCCAGTCTCCTCTGTTGGGCTCTTCAGTCTTTTGAGTGTTTTTGTTGCTTGCAGCATAGGTGGGGTCAGGAGAAAGGCCAAACATGAGGTCCTGTGTTCTGTTTTATACCCTCAGTCCACGTGCGTGGAGAACACAAGTTCAGGCATGTCTGGTGGGCATTACTGAGCCACCAGGCAAGGTTGAGCAATTCTCCTGGTGTGGCCTTATGCAAGTGAGGGATTGAATTGTAACTCCCTTGTGGACAATGGCTGTTGATGGTTGTTCGACACCCGCCTTGGCATTGGTTAGCTCGCTGGTCCGTGAGGATCTAATATCTGGGCAATTCCCCAACTCATAGCATATTTTAGTATATATAGAACACAATCTGGGATATTAGATGGGGTGGGATCTGAGTTACCCAGGAAAGAATTTTCTGTAGTATCTGGCTGGTGAATCTTGCCCCTATGCTCAGGGTTTAGCTGATCGCCATATTGGGGGTCGGGAAGGAATTTTCCTCCAGGGCAGATTGGAAGAGGCCCTGAAGGTTGTTCGCCTTCCTCTGTAGCTTGGGGCACAGGTCACTTGCTGGAGGATTCTCTGCTCCTTGAAATCTTTAAACCTTTAATCTTTAAACTTCAATAGCTCAGACATAGGTTTTTCGCAGGAGTGGTGGGTGAAATTCTGTGGCCTGCATTGTGCAGGAGGTCAGACTAGATAATCATAATGGTCCCTTCTGACCTAAATATCTATGAATCTCATAACTTCATCTACACTAATGATATACACATTTGGATGGAACAATGGCTTTCAGCAGATCATAACCTTTCCCATGAAACCTCACATGGCATGCTTTATATGCAATTTCACAATTATATTTAAATGAGGAATATGGGGGTTATAGGGTGCTTCCCCAAGGTATAGAATGTAACACAAGACATGAAAGTGGAGCAGTGTGGGGCACAACATGGGTGGAAGGGTGAGGATGGCTTAAAGTCACAATGCCTCTGCCTCTTCTTGTTCGTGTGCCTTCTGGTGTTGGGTGGCAAGGCTTGAAGTTATCGGGGTGCTAGAGGGCTCACAAGAACTCAGTTCCTAGGTGCATCTGTTCTCATTGCAGCGAGCTTGGGTCTGTGAAAAGATGGCCCCTGGGAGCACTGCTGTGAAGGTACAGCAGGGTGGAGGTACTGTTGTCCCCAGAAGCCTGTATTGTCCAGGGTCTGCATAACATGGCGGGTAATGGTTTATAACACTGCATTGCCTGTTTATACAGAACACCAAACTTATTTCCCTCTCACTGCTGCCTCCATCCAAGCTTGACTTTCACACAAATGGTTGTTTTCATTATTTGTGTCAGGGTTCCCTCCCTACTCTGAGGTGCGGATGTGTGGACCCGCATGAAACACCCCTTTAAGCTTATTTCTACCAGCTTAGGTTAACACTGCCCCAAGGCACAAATCCTTTCCTTGTCCTTGGACAGTACTGCTACCACCAAGTTATTTAGACAAAAATTCAGGAAAGAGGGCCACTTGGAGACGCTGTTTCCCCAAAATATTTCCCCAAACCCCTTCATTCCCTTTCCTGGCGAGGCTTGAGAATAATATACAAACCAATTGGTTACAATGTGAGCACAGATCAAACCCCTTAGTTTTTAGGGCACTGAAAATCAATCAGGTTCTTAAAAGAAGATTAAAAAAAAAAATCACACCTGCAAACTCAGGATGGAAGGTAACTTTACAGGGTAACAAAAAGATTTAAAACACACAGGATTCCCCTCTGACTCTGCTTTCCAGTTACAAAACAGGAATGAAATTACGTCTTAGCATAGGGAAAATTCACAAATGATAATTTAACATTTCCTTGCCTTACTTACAATTTTTGTATTCTTAGATGCTCATTTCAGGTAGGTTTTCAGAAGATGTTTTTCCTGCCTGGTTCCTCTCTTCGGTCCAGAAAGGGAACAAATGGAGAGCACAAACAAAACCTCCCTGCACAGATTTGAAAGTATCTTCTTTCCCCATTGGTCCTTCTGGTCAGGTGCCAACTAGGTTAATTGAGCTGATTAACCCCTTACAGGTAAGGCAATTCAGTATAGCTGCCCTGTGTATATTTATGACAATTCATATCTGCTGTAGGAGGGGTAGAGGCTGTGATTGCACCATGCTACCAGTCACCATATTGAGCAGGCAAATGGGGTTGGGAGTGGGGTGCATTCGCAGGCAGGACAGATGGAGGAAAGGAGAAAGGAAAATAGGTAGATGAGCATGTGCCCTCTGTGGTCAATAGCTGGGGCTTTAGCATGAGACAGAGGCTAATTCCCCAGCTGGAGCAGCCAACATTTTGGAAAAACGCAGGGGGAAAAAAGATGAAAATGGACAGCATGGGCCGAGGGAGGGAAGGGACCTCAAAGACTCCTAGTTCACATTTGCTTAGAATGGCTGCACCCCTGGGGTACTTGGCACAGAGGTAGCACAGCCATATAGCACAATAATAAAAAATGGTAAAGATGCTGAGGTTGCCTCATCAGTCCTAGCCTGGGCTGCTACCTAAGAATTGGGCTCAGTTACTGGAGGACTTGGGCCCGCCTTCTAGTTGCCTGGTGTCATGTTCCTGAATTCCAGTGATCCTGGCTTTCTGAGGAGATCTCTTCATTGGCCTCCTAGTGCTCATCCTCCAGTGTGTCATGCTGTTCATTGTCTGCTAAAACAGCACACACCCGCAGAGCTGGTCAAAAATTTTCCAGTGGAACATTATACCACTGGAAAATGCCATTTTGTCAAAACTTTCATAGACACATTTTAATTTCAATGAAATTTTGTTTAAAACATTGAAATGAAGCATTCTCATAAGGAACAATGTTTTGATTTTTCATTCTGAAATTTTATATTATGCATTACATATTTTTTCAAATATGTTTTGCAGGAAAATAAATTTCTCATTCCAGTTCAGAACAAAAAAATTCCAAAATCCCAGAATTTCTCATGGATTGGAAACTTAACTTCAACTAGCACTACACACCAGCTAATGGGCAGAGGGCTTTTTATATACATTTAAATCAGATACTAGTAACAACTGCTAGAAAACTTGTGCCTACTTTGGATGCAGCAGAGACCACACAAGCTAAAGCAGGTGCCAGAAAAGCAACATTACTCATCGGATTGAGAAAAGAATGGTCATTCACGAAAATATTTCAGGAAATCAAGGTGTAGCTGGACATAACTGCTGATCTCCTCAGAAGTTTTTTGAGCAAAGATATTGATGCACAGGAATCTTCTTATGATGGAAATATGGCACACAAATTGTCAGGATATGGAAGACCAAGCTAAACAACATAGATGGAGAACAAAGACAGTGAAAGATTCAGGAAACAGTATCATCACTGCAGGATCCTTGCCAATGCTGCTTACTACTAGAAAGTAGTGTCAGTCGCAGATACTGGCAAACTACTGTATAATAAATAGCCAATATGCTTAAAGGCCCCGCTCTGCAATGCCTCGTATGACATGAGAGTTCCTGCCAAAAACTTACAATATAAAGTAGACAAAAGGTGAGAGAACAGAAAAATTACGATCCCCATTTTAAACAAGGAACTGAGGAAAAGGAAAATTAAGTGATTTGCTGAGTCTCACACAGTCTCCCAGGGCCCAGTTATGTACCTTATCCAGATGATCCTGTTGTACTAGTAGAGATTCTGACAGCTGAAAATGCCATGCAAATGGCCATTCTATCCGACAGAAGACATATTAGCAAACTGTCATGGGATAATATGACACCTTCCAGCAGATAAAAGCAGAAGTGGAAGTATTTGCCAGTTCTATTCTACTCCAATAGCTAATGGAAACCGCTAAGGATCGCTGATTTCACAGCTACAGCTGTTGAGTTTTGGGGCATGTCATAAATATAAAGGGAAGGGTAAACCCCTTTAAAATCCCTCCTGGCTAGAGGAAAAATCCTCTCACCTGTAAAGAGTTAAGAAGCTAAAGGTAACCTCGCTGGCACCTGACCAAAACAACCAATGAGGAGACAAGATACTTTCAAAAGCTGGGAGGAGGGAGAGAAACAAAGGGTCTGTGTCTGTCGCTTTTGCCAGGGACAGAACAGGAATGGAGTCTTAGAACTTTTAGTAAGTAATCTAGCTAGGTATGTGTTAGATTATGATTTCTTTAAATGGCTGAGAAAAGAACTGTGCTGAATAGAATGACTATCCCTGTCTGTGTGTCTTTTTTGTAACTTAAGGTTTTGCCTAGAGGGATTCTCTATGTTTTGAATCTAGTTACCCTGTAAGGTATCTACCATCCTGATTTTGTAGAGGCGATTCCTGTACTTCTATTAAAAGTCTTCTTGTAAGAAAACCGAATGCTTTTTCATTGGTCTCAGATCCAAGGGTTTGGGTCTGTGGTCACCTATGCAAATTGGTGAGGATTTTTGCCAAACCTTCCCCAGGAAGTGGGGTGCAAGGGGTGGGAGGATTTTGGGGGAAAGACGTGTCCAAACTACATTTCCCAGTAAACCCAGTTAAAGTTTGGTGGTGGCAGTGGAAATCCAGGGGCAAAGGATAAAATTAATTTGTACCTTGGGGAAGTTTTAACCTAAGCTGGTGAAAGTAAGCTTAGGAGGTTTTCATGCAGGTCCCCACATCTGTACCCTAGAGTTCAGAGTTGGGGAGGAACCTTGACAGGGCTACCTAAGGCATTTAGGGCTGGCAGGGAGTTAAAGTTATCTCATGGGTTAAACTGAACTGCCACTCCTACCCCGTGTATTTTACTAGGGAAACGATATAATACACTAAGCTTCTAACAAAGGGGAGGAAGTCAGAAGAGACAGGGAATGAGAGACATGAAACAGGAGGAAACAAAGGAGAGGGAGAATACCCATGAATTTTCCATCTTAAAGAAGGTAATTTCCCCACTCCCACCCCTGCTTCAATTGAAAAGCTGAACTACAGCACCAAGTTTACAACAGAACCTTTTAACTTAAAAGAGTAGTGGGCCAGGGTCATTCAAATCCATGGAAGGAACTGAGGTAGAGCCATTTCAGCCTTCTGCTAGCATTGTAGCTGGGAAATAATTAGCTGTGATTTGACTGCCAACAGATTTTCTGAAGTTTAAGAAAGATACACAACTAACAAAATAGGATAGACAGTCAGCTACCTGGAATCCACTAATCCTTGCACTTCCATGAATTTAGAAAATTGAGTCAACTACCCCTAGGCTTACCTGACAACTGTCAAAGGGCCCCATCCTATTTACCCTTGATATTGTACCTGCAGCACATACTATTCCTGTATGCCCAAGCAGCTAGTATGATGGAATCTATAGCGTCCCTCTTGCAAGGTAGATAAAAGTATGTGGGTTACTTCTCACCTTTTAAGAAAAAATCCACTTAGTTATCTGAATTCTCCACAATCCTCATTCATGGTCATGAGGAGCCTACACCCTTAAATCCATGTTGTGGCTTCATCTTTTGAAACAAAAAGTAGCTACAAAACAACCACTGAAGCAAGATACTGAAATGCTCTAGAAAGTATTCCTTTGAAAGCTAGTCCTAGAATTTTCCCAGGTAAGATTTTTATTTCTGGAGTGGTGTTTGAGACGCTATGTCAACTGGTACCACACTGTGTTCGCTTAAGTTCTTGCGCATTCCAACCACAGGTTGTCTTTCCTTTTAATGTTGGTAATGACAGCAACACACTAAAGTATCCAGAGGGAAAGGCTGTTAGCCTGTATTTAACATGAAAAGAAAGGGAGATAGGAGGGAACGGCCTATAACCAAGAGTAGGATTTAGTGACTGGCACTGGTTAGAGAGATCAGTTATTGACTGCAGAATGGTAGGCAAATTACTAAAAGTCTCCCCTGCCCTCCCTCAACACATGAGAATTTCCCCACTTGGGGAAGTTCTTTGAGATCCTCACAAAGTGTGCTATGTAGATGATTATACTGTGAGGGATGGAAGGCTTTCTAATGACTTAAATCAAGCATGCTTGGGTAAAGGGCACCAGCCATAGCAGAGTCAGTGTAGAAAACCGTACTAGTAAGAATCCTGAGAATGTTTTTTTAACATTAGCTTTAACAAAATGTTTAAATCTATAGTATTAAGATTAGCTATCTTCTCATGAAGTATTCTAGCCTTAGTAATTGCAAATTATCCATCAAGTGCCTCCTCTACACTAGAGATAGTAATTATGGTAACAATTACTGTTTAGTTTTGATGAAGCCAGTGTTCCTATTGCATTATGAAAGGTTATTGGAGCCCTCTAGTGGGCAGGACAGCTCTGGAAACTAAGATAGCTAGCAGCTTCAGTTTTGCAATAACAAACAGGAAGTGCAAGAAACTTTTAAAGTGTTGCATCATAGCTATTGTTTTTGCAAATCTTTATCACTGTCAGTTATCAGATGGAGATAAGCAAATGAGCCAAATCCCTTTATTAAAGTGACCACCACAAATGATAACAAATGTACTTTAATTCATTAGGTGTAATTTACAAGTGATTGAATTTAAACAATTAGTAGTTTAATCTGAATTGCAGATCTCAAACTGCAGTACACTACACATTCCAGTCATCCCCACTACTCAGTTATCCCCAGTATTAAGAAATAAGGCATATTTCAGGTGTGCAAGTCATGAGTGGATGCAATTCTTAGATGCCATATTTGCCCTTTAATTCTTCCACTTTCGCTATGTAAGCTTTCATTGCCTCTTCTTTGGCTATTCCTGAAATGAGAAGACATGCATCAGATGAAGACTAAAATGTTTTAGCCATATTCCCCATAGAGTACTTGTAATAGCCACTTGTTACACTTAAAGAACCAAGTTCTCCCCACTTCAGTTGTCTAGTAAGATCTATGACAAAAGAAAAGGAGTACTTGTGGCACCTTAGAGATTAACAAATTTATTTGAGCATAAGCTTTCGTGAGCTACAGCTCACTTCATCAGATGCATTCAGTGGAAAATACAGTGAGGAGATTTATATACATAGAGAACATTACCATACACACTGTAACCAGAGTGATTACTTAAGGATCAACATCCTCTACAGCAAACAGGGAAAGATTAAGAATGAGCTCTCAAAACTGGACACTCATTAAAAACCAACCTTCCACACAAACTTCCTAGTGGCTGGACTTTACAAAAAGTAGACAAGCCATTTACAACACACACTTTGCTTCTCTACAAAAGAGAAAGGACACTAAACTACTACATGCCACAAGGGGCCACAACAGTGGTTCCCTTAACCCACCCAGCAATATTGTTAATCTATCCAACTATATTCTTAGCCCAGCAGAAGAATCTGTCCTATCTCGGGGCCTCTCCATCTGTCCCTCCACCCCCACGAACATGATACAGGTCTGTGGTGACCTAGAATCTTATTTTTGACGCCTCCAACTCAAGGAATATTTCCAACACACCTCTGAACATACTAACCTACAGAGAGCTTCCTACCAAGACTACAAAAAGAAGGATTCTGGATGGACTCCTCCTGAAGGTCGAAACAAACTGGACTCCTACATAGAGTGCTTCCGCCGACGTGCACGGCCTGAAATTGTGGAAAAGCTGCATCACTTGCCCCATAACCTGAGCCGTGCAGAACACAATGCTATCCACAGCCTCAGAAACAACTCTGACATCATAATCAAAAAGGCTGACAAAGGAGGTGCTGTTGCCATCATGAATAGGTCGGAATACGAACAAGAGGCTGCTAGGCAGCTCTCCAACACCACTTTCTACAAGCCATTACCCTCAGATCCCACTGAGGGTTACCAAAAGAAACTACAGCATTTGCTCAAGAAACTCCCTGAAAAAGCACAAGAACAAATCCGCACAGACACACCCCTGGAACCCCGACCTGGGATATTCTGCTATCCAAGAAAACCATAAACCTGGAAATCCTGGACACCCCATCATCTCAGGCATTGGCACCCTGACAGCAGGATTGTCTGGCTATGTAGACTCCCTCCTCAGGCCCTACGCCACCAGCACTCCCAGCTCTCTTTGAGACACCACTGACTTCCTGAGGAAACTACAATCCATCGGTGATCTTCCTGAAAACACCACTCTGGCCACTATGAATGTAGAAACCCTCTACGCCAACATTCCACACAAAGATAGACTACAAGCCGTCAGGAACAGTATCCCTGATAATGTCACGGCAAACCTGACAGCTGAACTTTGTGACTGTCCTCACCCATAACTATTTCACATTTGGGGACAACATATACCTTCAAACCAGTGGCACTGCTATGGGTACCTGCATGGCCCTACAGTATGCCAACATTTTTATGGCTAACTTAGAACAACGCTTCCTTAGCTCTTGTCCCCTAATGCCCCTACTCGTGCTACATTGATGACATCATCATCTGAACCCATGGAAAAGAAGCCCTTGAGGAATTCCACCATGATTTCAACAATTTCCATCCCACCATCAACCTCAGCCTGGACCAGTCCACACAAGAGATCCACATCCTGGACACTACTGTGCTAATAAGCGATGGTCACAACCACCACCCTATACCAGAAACCTACTGGCCGCTATTCCTACCTACATGCCTCCAGCTTTCATCCAGACCACACCACATGATCCATTGTCTACAGCCAAGCTCTACGATACAACCACATTTGCTCCAACCCCTCAGACAGAGGCAAACACCTACAAGATCTCTATCAAGCATTCTTACAACTACAATACCCACCTGCTGAAGTGAAGAAACAGATTGACAGAGCCAGAAGAGTACCCAGAAGTCACCTACTACAGGACAGGCCCAACAAAGAAAATAACAGAACGCCACTAGCCATCACCTTCAGCCCCCAACTAAAACCTCTCCAATGCATCATCAAGGATCTACAACCTATCCTGAAGGATGACCCATCACTCTCACAGATCTTGGAGACAGGCCAGTCCTTGCTTACAGACAGTCCCCCAACCTGAAGCAAATACTCACCAACAACCACATACCACACAACAGAACCACTAACCCAGGAACCTATCCTTGCAACAAAGCCCGTTGCCAACTGTGTCCACATATCTATTCAGGGGACACCATCATAGGGCCTAATCACATCAGCCACACTATCAGAGGCTCGGTAACCTGCACATCTACCAATGTGATATATGCCCCTCTGCCATGTACATTGGTCTAACTGGACAGTCTCTACATAAGAGAATAAATGGACACAAATCAGACATCAAGAATTATAACATTCAAAAACCAGTTGGAGAACACTTCAATCTCTCTGGTCACTTGATTACAGACCTAAAAGTGGCAATACTTTAACAAAAAAACTTCAGAAACAGACTCCAACGAGAGACTGCTGAATTGGAATTAATTTGCAAACTGGATACAATTAACTTAGGCTTGAATAGAGACTGGCAGTGGATGGGTCATTACACAAAGTAAAACTATCCCCCCCCCCGTTCCTCAGACGTTCTTGTCAACTGCTGGAAATGGCCCACCTTGATCATCACTACAAAAGGTTCCCCCCACCCCCACTCTCCTGCTGGTAATAGCTCACCTTACCTGATCACTCTCATTACAGTGTGTATGGTAACACCCATTGTTTCATGTTCTCTATGTATATAAATCTCCCCACCGTATTTTCTACTGAATGCATCTGATGAAGTGAGCTGTAGCTCATGAAAGCTTACGCTCAAATAAATTTGTTAGTCTCTAAGGTGCCACAAGTACTCCTTTTCTTTTTGCAAATACAGACTAACATGGCTGCTACTCTGAAACCTGTTAGCAAGATCTATGTTGCACTAGAAACCTTTGGCAAACCACTTTAAAACAGCTGGAGGATACACAGCTGCTTCCTGGAAGCTCCTTAGTGCCAATCACTTTTAGAAATTGTATTAAGTAAAAATACTTAAAGTATTTTTAATAAAAGTATTAAAAGAAGTGAATTGTGAAGTTACAGGGCTGGTGAGCAAGTCTCATACTGCAGTAGAGTAGTAAGAACTCAACTGGAACAGTAAAATATTACCAAGCAGTCAGAACACTGAGTATGCCATAGCATCATGAGATTCGTGGAGGCTGTAACCCATTCATTGCAAGCAATTCCGGGGAGACATTCTAATTTGCATGCCATAGCACAGTCAATGAATGAAAGTGGGCCACCCACCTTACAGTTATAGCTGCAATTCCTCCTAGGGATTCATTTGTTTGTCCAGCCTTTGTGCTGTAACCTTTAAACTGATGCTCAACTACTTGGCTATTTAGTAGCAGCAGCCTAAATGCTCACAAAATTAAAAAAATATTACACTCTTGATCTAGTGCAGTGGTTTTTAACCTGTGGTCTTCAGAGCTGCATGGGCCCACATACTATGTTTAAGATTTCCAAAGGTGTCCATACCTCAATTTGAGATAAGGGTCTGCAAATGACCCTTAAAGATTGAAAGCCACTGATCCAGTGAGAACATCTTATTCATAAGGTTAGCTCTATAGGCACAGCTGTGATGGGGTAACCCCTGCACAACAGGAGTTGCTCCCTATGACAACTTGTTTGTGTCACCCATCCTGTACCTTGCCCTTTTCCAAGCAGGAATTACCTGCCTTTCCCCCTTCACGTTCTCCCTTCCCCGACCCCCCCAAACAAAAGGGCCATGGAGTTGCTTCTCTTTCCCACCAAGTTGGCCCCAAGCAACATCAGCTGTAATTCCTTGCATCATAGGAAGTGTAGGCTGGCCTCTTTCCTGACAGGGCCTGCATACTACTTCCAGGTGACAGACTTTCCCCAGCAGGGGTTGGGTTTAAAACAAAGCAGCTGCAGGACAGGCAATATTTTAAAAAACCCTTAAAAGTTTCACACATGTAGAAGTGGGATTTACATTCTTGGTTGGACAGTTTACAACATTTTTGTTGGTTATAATTTGATATTGCATGTGATTTGGTGTTGCCTTCTAGAGAAGGAGCCTACATTCCTTTCAGGATTCCCCCGGAAGGTACTTTGACAAAGCATGCAGCTTTGTTCAGTCACAAGCCAGTTTACTGTGTCTAAAAGACATCTTAATGCCAAGTTACAATTCCTTGCTATGTGACTAGGTGGCATGCAGTCAAGTTGTAAGGAAGTTAAGAGGGACACTCCAGGCTGTTGGATCTATATTAGACCTGCTCTGATTTGTTTGCAGGGGCATCTGTCATTCTTTCCGCAAATGACCGTTGAACAATGACTTGATGAGACACAAGCTTACTCTCCAAGACAACATTTGGATATAGTGCAGATAATAGCAATACACCTACCCCTCGCTGTGTTAGGAGAGGGTGGCTCAAAGCAGTTTGCCTTTTAGGTACATTGCTACCTTAGTCTTAGACTTCACATCTGTGAAGTGATTAGGTGAGCTGAGGTCCCAGCGATAATCCCTCTTGATTGGAAGAGCAATTTAGTTAATGCAATGGAACACAGAAACTGCATCAACATTATTAATGAGGGGAAGAATGATCCAGTCATTTGGGTGCTAGCCTGGCACTTGGCAGACCAAGATCAATTTCTTGCCTAAGGTTACACAAGAAGTCTGTTGCAGAGCAAGTCAGTCTGTGCCTCACTTCTCCGTATGCAGAGAGGGCTAACGGTACTTCCCCACCTCAGAAGGATGGGAGGAAAGGTTAAAGACTGAAGTGCTCAGATACTATGATAATGGCTATATAAAGATCTAAAATAGATATGTATAAATAACCTGGGGCACTTTTGTAGTTAGGTATTGATTTGAACAGTTCAATGCCAGTTCAGAAGTACCACATTAGAAGCGTTAAGTCTGCTGTCCTACAGTGTTAACTATCCATTAATTATATCAGAGTATATAGGTAAGTGAGCCTGAACCTGCCAGCAGCAACTACTAATTGTCTTGGACATGTAGTCACAGAAGACTTCTACTCATCCATTAAGTAGCGAGAGTATTAGGATTTGTGACCAACCCTGCTGTTTTCATGTCATCTTTAATAAAGGACTTACCTTTTAATGCATTCCAGGCATCCCACTTTGCTTTGCCTTTGAAGTCAAGAAAGCCAGGGCGCTCTAGAGGAGACAATATTAGCCATAGAAGAGTCAGTGGATACAAACCACACTGTTGGGAATCTCTCATGTCCTTTCAGGAGATTGCTCTAGATGTGGTGGTTCTGTGTCACAATGGTCTCTCATTTCAGACATTATACTTCCTGAATTAGCTCTTTCTAGACTACACTCTATTTTGTTCAGAAGCTGGGGAAAGCCAGTTATAACTTTCTAGCATTAACAGAACTCCACATTGTCATCTCTACTAAGTTTATTATCTATTGTTGGTGAGAACTCAAGTTTACTATGACTCAATTTAAACTTCAGTTTACTTTGTGCACTTGACAGCACTGCCAGTTTTCCTGTTTGGATGGGCTCTTCATACAGTAACAGGGGAAAACACATTAGTAGGACAGCAGTTGTAAAACCAAAGTAGGCATGAAGCTCAAGGGCAGCTGTAGTTAAAAAAAAAAGTTTGAAGGTTTGTTCAACTTAAAGTTGGTGTCCCTTCAATAATAAGATATGGTTGACCTCTACAACCTAGGTAACCTTAAGGCTTCTTAGGAATGAGTCACAGAGTACTAGAGTTTTCTGCTACATCTTGGTTAATTCTGTTAAGTTAAGGGTATCAGCAGAGGTGCTCAACTGTAACTCAGTCTTAAGAGATGTGAAAGATATTGTAGCCAAAGAGATGGCATAATACACAAGAGAAAGGTGATATGAAACCTCCTCCCAGTCTCAAGAATAACTTCCAGCTTTTGGTCTTCTCAAAAGAGTCAAAGTTCTCAGCGTTCCCAATTAAATTTAATATGCAGTCATGGGTAAGTGCTATGAGACCAGTGGCTAGATGTAGAGGCAGAGCATTAGCCTTGTGCTGGCCTTGCAGCAGTGGAGTGACCTATAGCATAGTTGGTAGTTCCACCCCTGTAACAAAATGGGAAACTAAGTTATTGCTCCACATGTGCCTGTTCCAGAAGTAAGCTATGAACGGATGTATGATTTTTAGTGGTGTTAGTGTGAAGCAAGTTTTAATGGCATGCCATGACACTTCAAGACCACTAATTTGACTCTGAACAATTTTGCATTCCATGCTGTTCCAGAAGCCTAAGCTTAGAGCCTAGCTAGTTTTCTTTTCACCTCTGCTCCTTTGCAGAGTCAGGCCTACAGTGTAGTGTAAGTTTGTCTATACAAAAAAGTCTGTGTGCGTGTTTAACAAATCTACAGTGTGCCAACTCCAGGCAACTTGGAACCAAACCCATGTCTGACGGGCCTCACCACTAACTGAGTCAGTACGCCAGTGCTCCAGCTGGCATTTTTCCATTTCTAGATTTAACTCACTTCAGATGTTATGCAAGACCACTAAGATTGTTTGCACCATTAGACTGGGAAATTATGAAAGTTTGCCTCTTAAGATAAGTGAAGCAGTGGAACAGGCTTAGCACTGTACCTCATCTGTGGGTGGACTTGTTTCTCCTCCAAATCCCATAGCCAGCTCTGATTGAAGTTTCTCTTGTTTCAGTACACACCTGCTTTTTTTATGCCTTTGGTTTTCTTTAAAAGTAGTACTATTTAGGCCTTACCTACACTGTTTTTATACCAGTGCAGTTATGTAAATGCAGATGCCCATTGTATGCTGCAATTTACCCCGATAAACTAAACTAGTTCAACCCCATTTCCACAGATGCAGCATCTACACCAGTGCAATTCTCCTAGTCTAGATAGCCTCTTGGTCACAGCTGCCCAAAAGCTGAAAATTAATGCTATTTCATACAGCAGCTATATAAAGGATGCAGGATTCTTAGGGTTTTCTATATTCACAAGTTGCACTGATATAACCTCAGCTAGTGCACCTTCTGTGTTTTAGCTGGTATTTGTTCAAAACTGGTTATCAGTTCAGTTAATGCCTGTAGATTTAGAGAAGTATGCTAAGTATAGACCAGATTTAAAATCAAAGTAAGTGTCATTAAATTGCACTAGTCTAAACCAAACTAGTGAAAAACCTTTAATCATATCATTACGACTTGTACTTGGCCTTAAAAGATCAGAAAAAAGTTTACTTGCTTTTCACCTATTAGTCTGGCACTAGCAGTAGGGTAGCTACATTGCTTTTCCCTACATCAGTCTACTAGGGGCAGCTATTTTAAGGTTTGAGAATGAGGACAATTGGTTATTTGCTTAGGGAGGCATTTACATAGCTATCAATACCCTATTTATTTTAATGAGGCGTTGGTTAATCTAGTGCAATACAATTTACTGGCCAAATACATCTACATACAGAGGATTGAAACAGTATTGCTCCAGCATATAAAAATGGGAGGACCCAAGGTCAAGAGTAGTTAAGAATGCCAAGTAGAAAAAATGCAGGGTAAGAACACAATTATTTTTATATTGTTTAAGCAGCTCTCAGCTGAATAGTAGAAGGCTGGGTCAATTTGGTACATTTATATGTAAAGGTTATGCCAAAGCAGCAGGACGCCCAAACTTTCAGAAACCCACTCTTTGCCCACACCATAGAGACTTTGCCTCAAAAAAGAAGCAGTGTAGTTGTTTACGGTCAGTGATTTGAGAGCTAGAGGTCAAGGTCACGTTGCATTACACACTGCTCAGTTTCACTACTTAAGAGTAATTTACAGCAAGATGGACATCTAAAGCCATTAGCAGCCTCTTAAAGTGTTAAGTGAGCACTTATTTTCTCTTTATTGAAAATTAATGTTTATGAGCACTTCTTATTCCTCAAGCCTAGAACTCCTTTCCATTACATACCTGTGTTTATATCTCCAACTGTAGCTTGTTTGAAGTGACTGTAGATGTACAGCATTTCTTCATCTGTTGGTTGAGATTTCAGTTGCTTAACTTCTTCAGCAGCTTTATCAAACTCAGCCTAAATGAAAAGATCATAAAGTCTACGTTGGTTTTCACTCTTGCCAGTAGATATTAGTTTAAATCTTGAACTGACAAATGTATGGTCTGCTTGAAGATGACAAAGTAGCAGGAAGGACACAAAAATTAAAATTGAAACCAAGTATCATGACTGGAGTTTACATGAAGGTATGAGACAAGAGATTATAAACATTACATTGTATGTAGATAGAAATGCTAATAATTGTAACACATTAAAAGTCAATTGAACTGTGTTACTAATCAGTAGTTTCAACTCTCCCCTGTGTTACATCAGTTTGTGCCCTGTAGGATGAGTGAAAGTCTGCTATTTTGGAAGCAGCAGCAGGATCAGAGATGTTTGCTATAAATATTGCATGGGAAAAGAAGTTGGGAAATCTGCAGTGAAGATTTGGTAGAAAGGAAGCCTTGAACACAGCCCTCAAATGTTAAGTATTCCCACCCCTTCACTCCCCCAATTAAGGAAGTTCACTTTGTGATTCTGAGATTATATAGTCAGACAGTTGGCACCTAACATTTTTGCTAGTAATTACCAGCCATTTCCCACCTCAACCCCATCCAAGTAAATGACCTCTCCCCTGTATATTCTCTCCACCCCCATTCGTTTATTGTCTCAACATGTTACACAGCGGATGTTTATGCAAGCATTTTATGTGTCACTTTTGTGGCAGTGAAGTGCTATCGCTTATTTTATAGGGCTGCACATGCACACACAAACTGAAAGTAGTTGCTAGCTTGCTAAAGAGTACGAGGACATGCCAACTCCACAACTTGTGTCCTAGTTGTTACCAAGCCAACATATCCAAGAGGTCTGATAAGAGAACAGTCTTCTTTCCCTTGACACCAGCCCACTGGCTTCAGCAGTGCTTCGTTCAATTACACTGGTGTGAATCTTGATAATCAGGCTACTTGTTCACCATGGCACCTTCACACCAGGCCCTTACTAGCCCCATGGGCAGCAGACTGAGTCTCCGCTACCACCCAGGACGCCCTTATGCGACCCTGTGCATCCATGCAAACGCCTCTCCCTTTGTAAGGCTAATACCACCCCCCCATAACTACTTGTAATGGCAGCACTACACAGGCCTCGTGTTACTAGGAGATGGAGAAACAAGAAGGATGCAGCAGACGTGCCCTACGCCGCTTATAGCCGCTGCGCTGGGCATGCGGCCCTCCCCAGGGTAGCTCTCAACCCAGTTTCAGAGCGGGGGCCTGCCCTGCACAACCCCACGGCCGCCTGCAGCCCCAGGCCTTAGCGCTGCAGCGGCTTGGAGGGGGGCGGGGGGGGGGAAGCGGCAACTCCCACTTTGCGGGCTCCAGGCCCAGCAGGAGCAGATGGCGGCGGGAGCCCAGCTCGGGCGGGGAGGCCCAGGCTGGCTCCCTGGGCGAAAGGAGAAGCCGCCTGGGTTCAGGTCTCTCTCTCTCTCTCACAGGGAGCGGGAGCAAGGAGCCTCCGGGAGAAGGGCGGAAAAGGGGAAGAGTCGCTACCGCCGAGCCAGAGCCGCCCCCTCAGCCTGGGGCGAGGGGAAGAAAAATGGAGGGGCTCCCAGCTACAGGGGGCGAGACCGGGCGAGTGAAGCGACCCCCCCCCCGCTGAGGGGATGGGAACGTGGGGGGAGGGGATGGGAACGGGCCGCTCCCCGCCCCCCAGCGCCGCCCCCCAGCGCGGGCTCCCGGTACCTGAGACATAGCAGCGGTCGGGAGCAGCGAGTTGTCGCGCGGCTGATTCACTGGCTCGCGCCCCCGGGCATCTGCAGTTCCGCCTTCCCCCACAGACCCACCCCTTCAGCCATCACCAGAGCGACCGCCGCCCAATCACCGAGCCGGGCTGGGCACGCGGCGCCCGGCGACCAATCACGATTCCATCTGGGCGGGAAGGGAGGGAGACACCGCGCCCCGCCCGCACCAATCCTCTCGCGCGGGAGGCGGGCTCAGGGCTGCCTCGCCGCCAATCACCAAAGGAGGGTCGTGGTCAGAACGCCCGACGCCAATCCCGGAACAGCGAGGGGCAAGGCAGAAGGAAACCTGCGCCCAATCACACGGAGCTGTGAAGGCAGGCGAGTGGACGGGGCGGGGATAGACTACCGGGCGGCCAATTGTGGAGCCTTGCACGTTGAGAGAGGCCCCGCCCCTGCGTCGGAAAGCGCGGGGGGCAAGGGAAGGTCACGTGACACTGTCGGATGGTGTGAGGGCGGTAAAGCCGGAAGTGGCCCGGGCAGAGCGGAGCAGTAAGATTTGAGGGGGGTAGGATCTGCTTGATGGGCGGGGCCAGGGGGCGTGGGAGCGCGAGCTCGGGGGAGTGTGGCGGTTGGCGGCCCTGTGGTGGGGGCGGGGCAGAGGGGGCAGTGATGGTGGCTGTAGTACAACCTCCAGCCCCTAGGTGGTGCTGTGTGTAACATGGCCAGCCGTGGGGGCGGGGCAAACACGTCTCTCCAGGGGAGCGCGGTGGCCCGTGGGAGCCTGGGCCAGAGGCCTGAGGTGCTTGCAGCCTCCTGGCGGCCTGCCACGTGGGCGGAGGACAGGGCCCCACTGGTGCCGCAGGAGGGCAGCACAGGTCGCAGGCTCGATGGCGTGACGCTCCTCCCTGGCCCCGGAAGCTCAGCTGCGCCAGGGCGGGCAGACGGCGGGACGTTGCTGCTGAACGCCGCCCGGAACCTGGAGGCGTCCCGAGGTCGTCTTTCGTTTCTGCTCCGGGGAAGACGGCCGAGCGTACCTTTAAATCCGTTGCCTGTAATGACAGCAGTCACAAGGATGACCGTGAAAGAGTTCTGGCAAGGCCGGATGCCTGCTCTGTACCTCAGAGAAATGTGGGGTATGAAAGGGTGCGTGCTTGCCAGAGAAGTCAAGGACGAGGGAAATCTGTGGAATCTTTTACAGCCGCTTTGCAGGCCTTGGCAGAAAGTTCTGATTTGAAGGCTATAAAACATGAAAATATCAGAGGTAGACTGGTTATTGGTCTTGGAGATAAAAACACCTCACAGCAGCTATAATTAAAGACCGATTTGACCTTATACACAGGCTAACTACAAAACCCTTCAGACTAAATGCACAACATATGGAAAAAGTCATAGCCCATGAGATGTGTGTTCAGCCAAAGGTGCAAGATGTAACAAATACACAAAATATGGACACTTTGCAGGCGTTTGCTGTACTGAGGCAGTCAAGAGCCATTATTTCTGGGCTCTATCAAGTGTGATGACAGACCCTGCCTAGAGAGTGAAACTGAATATTCATGGAAAGACCATTGAGCTTAAAATTGACTCAGGAGCAGATGTGAAAGTCATGCCAGAAGGGATGTATAATCACCTTGAAGTCCTCCCAGAGCTGAAATTGCTTGACACAATCCTGACTAGCCCTGGAGGTACTGTGAAGTGTATGGACCAGTTCACCATAGAAACAACTTACAAAGACAAAAGCTTTGCATTCAGAGTGTATATGATCAAAGGACCAAACACCAACAACCTTCTCAGCTGCAGCATGGAAGCCATGATGGGCCTAATGAGAAAAGTGGCAGAACTTCTTGGAGTATTTGGTATTGGAGTTTTGGAAGGAGTCTGAGTATAAATAACGTTAAGAGGCAGTGTTGAAACATATAGTGTACGTACACCTGTGAGGATTCCTATGGTGTTGCTTCATAAAGTGGAAACTGAGTTCAAGAGAATGGAATAGATTGGCTTAATCGAAAAATCTCTGAGCCAACATCATGATGTACACAGTGGTACCAATTATAAAGAAAAATGGAAAAATACAAAACTTTGTGTAGAGCTTTATGAAATCGGCATTAATGAGAACATGGATGGAATCATAAAATTAAAACAATAACATGGAATCCAGGCTCTCACCGGCATTAGGACCACAGTGGCAGGCAGGCAGGGCGGGCTGCATGGCTGAGCTACGTGCAGCCACTGGAGGTAAGAGACCAGTGGTGTGAGGAGGAAGTGCAGGTGGCTAGGGCCACAAGGGATTGCAGGGGTTAGGGGAGAAGGGTCAGCACCTGAGATTTAAGGGCAGCTTCTGAGAACTCAATTCCTTGCTGTGTCAGTTCCTCGGGGACATCAGCTTCTCCCTAATGTGATGCCAAAATTCCCTCAAGATGCTGTGTCAATACAAGTATTCATTGCACAATTGAACATAGGTTCATTTGAAAGAACCTCTTCATGCTCCTTTACAGAGGCATCATGTAGCTGTGGCTAGTGGAGGGACACAAATGAAAGCTTCTTGGGATGCCCAGCAGCGAGGAGGCAGCAGCACTTACCCTGTGTCCCTGCATTGTTGGGTGGGGGAGGAAACAGCAGCTGACAAACAGAGGCTAGGGACACCATTCCTTAGCCAGGATGGGTAAGGAATGGTGTCCCTAGCCTCTGTTTGTCAGAGGGTGGAGATGGATGGCAGGAAAGAGATCACTTGATTATTACCTGTTAGGTTCACTCCCTCTGGGGCACCTGGCATTGGCCACTGTCGGCAGATAGGATACTGGGCTGGATGGACCTTTGGTCTGACCCAGTCTGGCCATTCTTATGTTTAGGGTGGCTGGCTGCTGGCTGAGCTCCTCCCCACCACTCCTACTACAGCTGCTGCTTCTCCTTCCCTGCTGCGGAAGTCCCACACTTTGCCTCTGCCCCACTCCCTGACTCACCTCAGCGGGTGGTCTGCAAAGCAGGCAAAAGTCACTGGGACTCCAACAGCAGGGAAGAAAAGCAGCCCCATGTAGTGGGGACCTGGAGGAGCTCATCTGGCAGCCAGCCGTCCTGCTGCTTCCTCCCTCCTCACGTGGCTACACGGATACATGCTGCTGCCAGAGGGAGTGCTGCCTCCTTGCTGGTGGGCATCCCAGCCAGAGGCATCCTAAGAAATCTGGGGGTAGGTGACCCTGCATGCCCGCCCACATGTTGCCTCTGCTCCTTTGTGCAGCATCAGTGTCCCCCTCCTCAAAGACACAATTACAATTTTGATTTAAAAAACCATAAAGATGGGTTTAAATTTTTTTTAAATCAGAAAAACAAAATCAGAAAATAATCTGAAAATCCATACATATGGCCCTATGAAATCCAGTTTATTATTGTGGATATAAAAAGACATAGTGAAGCAGTTATGAGAGAAAAACATATCCTCCCAACACTGGATGACTTCCTCCTCAAAGTGAAAGGCGTTACTGTATTCTCCACGCTGGATGCCGTGAATGGATTCTGGCAAATTGCTTCAACCAGAAAGAGCGTTTGTTAAACTGACTACATTTATCGCACCTTTTGGGAGATTTTGCTTTCAAAGATTACATTTTAGGATTACAAGTGCACCTGAAATTTTCCATAGAAAGATGGCAGAACTTACACAAATGTAGTTGTCGTTTTCATGAATATTTTGATATATGTGTTATCGATGGAGGAGCACAACAAAACCCTCAACAAAGTTCTAAACTTAATCAGTCAATCAGTAGTGCAGCTAAACAAGGAAAAGTGCATTTTCTGCCTGCACCAAACTGAGTTTTTGGGACAGTAACTCAGTAACTTTGGGACAGACAATAAACAAAGATGGAATCGCAGTCCTAGAATGGGGAGAAAGTGAATCCAATTTGAGAATGGAATGTACCAGAACTGAGATGCATACTGGGCATACTAAATTACCTTGGTGAATACCTCCAAGACCTTTGTACAGTGACAAAACCATTGAATGAACTGTTAAAGTGCAGCACATCTTGGCTAGGGGAGACAAATCAAGAAATTGCCTTCAAAAAGGTAAAAGAAATGATCTCAGCAGCTCTAGTTCTCAAGTACTATGATGTGAACAAACCCACAATGGTCAGTGTGGATGCAAGCTGCTATGGCCTAGGTGTTATATTGTTGCAACAACATGGAGCTGAGTGGAATCCAGTTGCATTTTGTTCTTGCTCACTCACAGAAGCGGAAAAATGACATGTACAGATTGAAAAGGAATGCTTGGCTAGCATATGGGCAGGTGAGAATTTTTACGGGTATCTGTAAGGATTGGATTCTTTTTTGGTGATAACTGACTATAAACCACTTATAACCTTCATCAGCAGAAAAGACCTGGATCAAGCACTGCTGAGATGGCAACGTCTATTGATAGGGTTAAAGAGAGTTAACCCAATTGCTAAATATGTTCCTGTGAAAAATCTGGTCATGACACTTTATCATGGCCAGCATCACACTCAACTACTTGTGAGCTCAGAGATGGCATAAAGGCATATGTGGATGCTGTGGAGGCATACAGACCAGCGTCAGAAGAGATACTATACCAGCTACAAAGAGCAATCTCAACAGACATGCAACTTCAACAAATTCTTAGTTACATTAGGGCCAGCTGGCCCAAATATCTGGAGGAAGTGACGAGATTATTTTGTGGTACGTGGACAATTAAGCAAATCAGTTTGACAAATGATTAAAGGTGATTGCATTGTAATTCCAAATGAAGTGAGAGGAAATATCCTAAACTTCATCCACAAAGTCCCCAAGGACTAACTAAATGCAGTGAATGGGCCATCCAGTCAATGTGGTGGCCGGGTATCGGCAAAGACATAAAGAATTAGTATCTGCATGTGAATGTTACAGAATTAACAACACAAAGGATCTTTAATAACAACACCTCTATCAGGCAGATGTTGGAAGAGACTAGTTGCAGATTTATGCAAATTCAGAAGACATAATTACCTGATCATAGTGGACTGTTTTCTTAGCTACATAGAAATAAGGTACTTGAAAAACCTAACATCTTGCTGTGTTATCAAGAAACTGAAGTGCACGTTTGTTCATTTCCGTTTTCCGGAACAACTAGTGATGAACAACAGACCACGGTTCACCACAGTGGAATTTAAGTAATTCCAAATGAAATATGATTTTGACCATATTACTAGCAGCCCACATTACCCACAAGTGAATGGAGAGGCTGAGAGGGCTAGCAGACAGCCAAGAAAATCCTAAAACAGGAAGGTTCATTTGTTGATCTTCTGAGCTACAGATGAATGCAGATAGCAGCCACTGGTACAGTACAACTGCTGATGGAAAGATAACCCAGAACTACTGTTCCAACTTTGGAAAAGAATCTACAGTAGAACCTCAGAGTTACGTTCTGATCAGTCAACCGCTCACCTCATTTGGAACTGAAAGTACACAATCAGCAGCAGCAGAGACAAACAAACAAACAAAAAAGCAAATACAGTACAGTATTAAACGTAAACTACTAAAAACTAAAAGGCAAGCAGCATTTTTCTTCTGCATAGTAAAGTTTCAAAGCTTTATTGAGTCAACGCTCTGTTGTAAACTTTTGAAAGAACCACCGTAATGTTTTGTTCAGAGTTACGAACATTTCAGAGTTACAAACAATCTCCATTCCTGAGGTGTTTGTAAGTCTGAGGTTCTGCTGTATCTCCAAAGTGACCAGGTGTGAAGATAGTAGCCAAACTGGATAAAAAGGCAAAAGGAGTTTATGAACACTCTTATAACAGACGTCATTCAGAGAGCTGCCGGATCTGGAACCTGGTGACTGTGTTTGTGTCCAACTGGATGGAGAAAAAGCATGGGCAGCTCCAGCTGTTGTAAAGAAAAAGGATATGTTGTCCAGACCATATGTGATTGAGACAGATAATGGAGAGTTCAACAGAAACTGCTGACATTTCAGTTTGTTCCTCAGAAGTAACAATCAACAGAGCGAACTCTACGGATGGTTCATGCAGAACAAAAAGAAGATCACTCAAAAATTCAAAACGGATTAGATACAATCATTGCAACTAATGGACAACCAGATGACCAAGTTGTTACTTGTTAGTGTTGTGTAATTAGAAAACCAGTCTGACGCAGAGAGACTGGACTTTAGAGATGTGTGATAGTGTAACTTTTATAAATGGTAGGAATGTAAAACTTAAAATGGGAGATGTAATGGAATGTTAAACTGTATTATACTATTCAGCAACTACGTGGCACTGTGTGTAAAATACCTTTCCTGAGATGCTAACAATAATACTCAGAAGTGCTTTAAACTTTAGTGTTTAAACTGCAGTGTTTCTCAAGGACTGGTCTGTGGACTGGTGCCGGTCCTTGAGATCTCCCTGACAGCTTAGGAAGGCAGCAAGCTGGTCCCTGATATCAAAGAGTTTGAGAAACGCTACATTAAAATATCTTTAAAAGAACACATTACTTGCTTGTATCTCCATGATGGAAGTTCTGTAGCCAGTCTAAGGGTATGTCTACACTGCCCACATTACTCCGTGGCTGCGGCAGAACTGTGACGTGGGCAGTGTAGACACGCTTCATCGCTGGGGGAGAGATCTCCCAGTGATAAAAAAACCCAACACCCCAAACGAGCGGTGGTAGCTTACTGGCGCTTTTCAGTGCTAAAACTTTTGTCCCTCAGGGGGCTGTTTTTTCACACCTTCTGAACAACTAAAGTTTTAGCGCTGAAAGTGGCAGTGTAGACGTAGCCTTAATCTGGTATAGAAGCCTGCCCTACTACTAGCAGCCCTACAACCGACTGTGTACAAGGAGTACATGACAGTGACAAAGCAGGTCAGGGGGGTGAGGGATGGGAGGCTGCAGGCCAGGGGGGTGAGGGTGGTGGGGCAGGGGTATGAAGAGCAGTGTGTGTGTGTGTGATGGGTAGGGAGCTGCCTGTAGGGTCTTTCTCTGTGCTAAGGGTCTTTCTAAGATGCTAAGATGAGTTTCAGTGAAGTCACACAAATGAGGGTCATTCTTGTCAGTTGTCAGCTTGTGCAGATCAAGGAGTGACTGGTTCACATTCTTTTCATTCAATTTTCGGTCCTGTGTAGAGAAGGACCAGGAAAATGTTCACCTCTTTTTAGCATAATTAAAAAACTCTGTTTTCAGATACAAAAGAATGTGTTTTTTATGTACATGTTATATAAATGAGATGATGTTCTGTGTTTTAACTTGATTATTGTGCTTGAGGCATAGAACTTGGGTCAGTAACTGTAAATGTTACCTCCTCCATCCACCCGCAAAAGTGAGGTAAAATGAGGGAACAGAAGGATCCCCGTCCAAACAAAAATGGAAGTGAAACCCTGTGAATTACTTAGAAGAAGGATAGCTCAGGAGTTTAGTACACTTACTTGGGACATAGCAGATTTGTGCCTCAGATCCCCATTGGATAATAGCACGTTCATACCTCATAGTAGTGTTGTGAGCATAAATGCATTAAAGATTGTGAGGTGCTCAGATACTACCGTAATCGGGACCATATAAGTATCTATGATTGACTGATAAAAACTAAATAAACAATTTAAAACATTTCAGATACACAAGTCTCCTGGTTATTGGAGAGCAACAAATACATAAAAAATCAATACATAAGAGAGAAATAGAATGGCAAGAGAGAGCAAAAATTTGGTGCAGATAGTTGGAGATAACTGCAAAGGCAGCTGAAATGTAGCTCTGTGCTAAAGACAAACTTCCTGGCACTGAAGCTGTGGCCCAGTGTCATTGTTGCAGAAAGCTAATGAACTAACAGAAATGGAGGAAGTGGAAGAGCATTTACTGCTGAAAACTGGGGATGTTATCAGTGGTAGGAAACAGCTCTGCTGGCTAGAGAGACAGGAAATTGACTATGAAGGTGCTGAACTAAAATCTCTGTCTGACTTTGCTTAACGGAACAGAGTGGGAGAAAAGCAGACAAGCCAAAAAACCACCACCTACCAGTCCATATTCTGCCTTCAGTTACAACGGTGTAAACCTAGTGGGGGTTACTCTGGATTTATACTAGTGTGAATGAGAGGAGAATTTTGCCCCCTAATCCCTACAAAAATGACATATGTTATCTTCATCACCATTGTTTTGTTGGATTTAATTTGTTATATGACGTAAAGATGAGCCTTAGGTAGTAGCACGGGCATTTTTCTATATGATGTATCTGTGCAATATTGATGTATTATAAATAAGCTTTTATTTTTGTTTATGGTGTCAAATTCTATCCTTTAGATCATAGAGGACAGGCAGACTTTTCAGTGATTTGGACTTACAAATAAATTAAAAGCAAATCATGTATCACACAGCTTTAAACCATTTTTCTGCAATCCTTTTTTTCTTCTTAATATAGGGCCTGACCCTGTGGCTCGTTCATGGAGCTGCCGCTGTTCTCAGTGGGAGTTCGGTACATGGAAAAACTGCAGGACTGGGCCATCTGACATATAGAGTCAAATTCTACCCTTAACGTTCTGGACAATCCTGTGTCAGTGAGGAGACTATGGCTCTGCTCTTGCTCTCATTGTAGTCATGGCAAAAGTGGTACAGAATTGGACCTAAAGGGAGGGAACAGTATGTTTAAAATCTTGTACATTTTTAGCTCTTTGGGAGTGTCAGATGAATGCACCTGCATCTAGTTATTTTAGCTGTTATATTTGTACAAAGAGATAACTCAGTAATTACTCTCTTTAATGTCTTCTAGGGTGTTTGAAGTTAATTCACATGTCATCGGAAAACTCAGCCATTACTGTTCGCCTGGTTCGCTCCTTTGAGCACCGTAATTTCAGACCAGTGGTGTATCATGGAGTTAACTTGGACCAAACTGTAAAGCAGTTCATTACATTTGTAAGGAATGGTAAGGCCACTGTTATTCTTACACACTCATTTTGTCCCTATACTTTGCTGTCTGTGCGTAAGCAGGTGTAGAAGAGCAAATGAATGGGAAAACTCTTGTGGCTCCATTAAAGCTGCCAGCTCCACATGTTCCCCTTTGGGCTGCCAGGGATGAACGGTGCAGGGGCTGGGAAGCCAGGGATCCATGGGGGATTTGGCTCTTGATCCACAGAGGATGCGCAACTACATTTAGGCATTACCTCCCTCTGCACTGCACTAGAAATCCCAGTGATCAGTCATGGCAAGACCGGTGGTTGTGCTGCAGTTGGCTCACTGGCCCAGGCTGCATGGGCTGCATTGTCGGGCAGCTACTCAAAAAGCATTAGGGACGTATGCCATCTAGCGAATCTCTGGTCACTGTTCCCACGTGACTAGGGGCTACGCCAGTATTTGGCAGAGGGGGAAAGCAAAGGGGGGTCTCATGTGAATGGGGAGGAAGTGTTCTGTGTAGTTATTTTCAACGATGGAAGGCACCACTATATGAGTGTGTGCTCTGGGAATTTTTCTTCCAGGCTGAGTTCTGTCAGCCAGAAATGCACACAGGCACTCAGCATCTCCTGGAGTTGCTCAGCACCAAGCAAGATTGAGCCCATAAAGGAGCTAATTTTCAGCAGTGCGGTTTCCTTTTGGGAGCTGGTTAGCAGTCTCTTTTTCCACATCCGATTCATTTGTGTGTCAGTTGTTTGGGGGCAATTTGCAAATGGGGATGCAGGACTTCTGCCCCTATGAAAATGTTAATAGGATACACATGACAGTAGAGCTTTGGAGGATCAGACTTCAAGGGTCTGATCCTGCACACCTTTCCTTAACATTATACATGTGGGTAGTCCCACTGAAGTCAATGGGGCAACTCACACAAGTAAAGTGTACCATAGAATTTGCAGGATCTGGGCTCAGAGTTGTACCGGTGGCTCTTCTACTTTTGATGCTAAGACAAGTTTCCTGATTTGAGATTTATTTCAAAGTTCAAATTCAGAGTGCAAGCTTCATGAAGTAATCATTTAAAAATATAAAAAGAAAATTGTTACAATCCTTTTCATGTAGTCTCTTTATTTTTAATAGATGTGTCTTTAAGAACAGGACTTCCACCTCCCTTTAAAAAATACAAGTATGGTATGTAATTTTTCTTATTTTTTAAGAGATGTGTGTACAGTATGTTGTACCAGTTCTCATGTTATTTAACTGCATTACAGTTATTTCCATCTAAATATAGTAAGTCAGGACTAGTTTCCTGAAAAGAGCTGTGACACACACACATGCCCCCACATACACCCACACGTTTTGCAGCTGCTTTCAGGAAACAACTAGTCAAGCTAATGGTTAATTTGGCACAGCCCTACTGCGAATGTCACACACACACCATTAGCTTTACATCTTGTGTCTACAAAACCCAACAATTATTATGAACTTCTGTATTCATTTCAGAATTAGGCAGCACATTACACATTTTGCTGCTAATTGGCAAAGGCATTTTGGGATATTAATTTTTTATCATTTTTGTAAGTGCCTTTCTGCAGAGCAGCTTGTGACCCACAGTACTTTGAAATCACAGTCCTCTTCGTGCTTATGCATTTCAATATCCAGCTACTAATTGTGAGGTCACAAGGGATGGCCAAGAAGGAGCTAAAGGCACCGAGTGGAAAATATTTAGATTCATGTACTTAAAGAATTTACATAATATTAAACAAGAGGAAGAGGAAAACATGGCTCAGGTAAATAGGAAAGCTCCTAAATGTAAATTTCGGATGAAATGAAATAGCCTGGGCTAAAATTTAAATCTGATTCTGTGCTCTAATAATTTTTGCAAGTAATGCTGCTCACATGCAAGTTTCCTTGGTGTAAGCAGGTAGACAGCATCATACTTTGAATAGAACACGCTCTATATAGTCCAGATTTATGCCTTTTCTGGGATTTGGCTTTAATTATGCTGTTTGGTGACTAGAGCAAAAGTGGTGCAATGGGTGACAGCAGGGCATGCAGGTATACAGCATAAAGAATAACTCAAATGACAATAAAACACTTTCCCTGAGACATAAACCTCTCCTAAGATGACCTGTTCCATAAACCTGTCTCCTTACAGATACCTCTCTGCCACCAATGCCATTCCCACCTCCCTCTGTCCAAGGTGGAGTTAGCAAACCACATCTACCACACTGATAAAGCATCTCCCTGTGTGGGGCGCACATATAATTCCTGTGAATGGTGCTGGGAATTACACACCTATATCAAGAGACTAAACTGGCATAGGGCCTATTTCTCCATTCACTCTGTTGGGGAATGTTAGGAGGCTTATTCCTTCACCCGCTTCCTTCCCTGGTCCTTCTCGCATGAACAGAGAGCAACAATACCCAAAGTCCAAAGGTGCAAACAATTTGATGTTTATTGGGGTGAACTTCCAGCAAGCATGATTCCAGTTTCCTTCCTTAGTGTCCTCCTTCCCAGCTCTGACACCACAGAGCCTTACACCTGTGTCCTTGTTCCCATTCCTGCCCTTAACAAAACATGATTCCAATTTCCTTACCCACATTCCCTGTTCCCATCTCCCCCACCCACACCCACCCCCTTCCACCCACACCCACAGAGTTTTCATGCACACCCACCAAAGCAACAATCTGATCCCCCAGAGCTACCCCAAGGCTCAGTGTTCCCATCATTCCTCCCCTTGTCCTTTTCTTTTACCACACAAAATTCTCTTTTGCCTAACATTTCTTGCACTGTGATTACTCTTTTTACACAACTGTACCCCGATTACACTCCCATCTTGTACAACTAGACACAACCAGGGGCAGCCAAGTTAAGTTCCAATAGAAACCCCTTCCATCCTTTAGTGATTTTGATTACATTACCCAAAAGTCAAATAATTTTGATCAGATTCTTTCTCTGCCTGCTGCCTGCAGCAGTCCCTTATAGACCATTTCTGTGGGAAAAGGGCCCATTTTCCCTCAGAATAGCTGTAAAGGCTTCTGGGGACAGAAGCGTAGTGGTGGTAGTAGCCACTCGACCTGACCCCCTTGGATAATTTAATTACCAAGCTTCCATCCAATGTGACTGCACAGAGTTGCACATACAGTTACATTGATATAACTGGGTTTTATCATTAAACAAAAACTTCCTTCTTGACATCTCACATAAGTATCCAAACTACCCTCCATTAAAACTTCATTAAAACAAAAGAGTATGGAAAGGCAGGTTGCACTTCGAAACTTTTTTTTTTCTTTCTCTCCACTCCCCCAGGATCAAGTCCCAGCTCCAGTCTCTAAAGGTAGTCTGTTAACTCTGCTTTTGATTATAAACCCTTTTGTGCCAAATCATCTTTCACTACCCCTAACTAATTTACAACCCTTCAGCAGCCCTTGCTGAAGCAGCATCAAACTTGAAAGATTCCTGGCAGCTTCCCATAATGCTGCCCTCACTTCAAACCACTCACAAGCGGACTGAAGTGCCTCCTTTCCCTGGAAGGCATCCAGTCCCCATGGGCAGGGACCTTCTTCTACTACCCATATACCAAGGAGGGTGGGCTCCTCAGCCACCCCCCATCCCTCTGGGTCCCCTAACACTTCCTCCATTTCCTTTTTAATCTCATCCCAGGTTGACCCCTGCACCTGGTATGGGCCCTGGTTCTTCTTTATCCATTTATCCGAAAAATCCTTTACTCTGGCTTGCCAGAACCTGCAACTACCATCACAAGAGTTCGCGATACCCCCTCCAAGCAGCTGCGCGGACTGTTGGGGAGGGGGACTTACAGGCTGCCACTCACCTATTCAATGCGATGCATCCGAGTCATGGCACCAAGATGTTAGGGGGCTTATTCCTTCACCCGCTTCCTTCCCTGGTCCTTCTCGCATGAACAGAGAGCAACAATACCCAAAGTCCAAAGGTGCAAACAATTTGATGTTTATTGGGGTGAACTTCCAGCAAGCATGATTCCAGTTTCCTTCCTTAGTGTCCTCCTTCCCAGCTCTGACACCACAGAGCCTTACACCTGTGTCCTTGTTCCCATTCCTGCCCTTAGCAAAACATGATTCCAATTTCCTCACCCCCATTCCCTGTTCCCATCTCCCCCACCCCCTCCCACCCACACCCACAGAGTTTTCATGCATACCCACCAAAGCAATAATCTGATCCCCCAGAGCCACGCCAAGGCTCAGTGTTCCCATCAAGGAATCAGGAGGTGAAAAATGGGAGCAAGTGGGAAATGTGTCGGGGATTGGAGTTTAATTTGTTAATGTCTCTATCTTCAACTTGTTTCTCTGAATTTAGAGGATAGATGTGAATATTGTATTGTTTAAGGACTTACAATTCTAGAGATTTGAAACATCTGTCTTTGGAGTGCTATTCTTCCCTTTGGTGGCAAATGAAGGAGACCTGTGCTATCATTTTATTCTTTATGCTGTGATATACCTGCAGGTCCATGCACAACTTTTGGTCTAGTCACCACACATGGTATCAGGGGAGATTTGCTGTGCGCATGTGCTTGTGGACATTTGGCTAATTGCTATTCAGAAGATTGAACAAAACACTGTACAATCAAGGGAACAGAACTACACCAGTGCAGCAGTTTGATTCCTGTTACACTAGCTCAGCCTTAGCCTCTCAGCTTTAGGTGCCAGTCATGCTGAGTTTGCATGTAAGGAAACAAAACCAAGCTGCTGATCTTTCCTCTGAGGCCTACCCTCTCTCCTTGACTTCTCTACTGTGGTAGTGGGTAGCACCACCATCCTCCTCATCACATGGGCCTTTCATCTGGGCTTCTCCTGTAATTCTGCCTTCTTTTGGTTCTCTCAGCCCATCACTGTACAAATCTTGCTGCTTCTTCTTGGGCAGCATCATAAAGGGCCAGCCTTACCCCCACTCTGACTCATCCCATCTAGACCCTGCTTGCCTCTCACCTTGACTTATATGTTTCTTTGTATTACGGTAGCACCTAGGAGCCCCAGTCATGGACCAGGAGCACATTTTTCTAGACGCTGTACAAACAGAATGAAAAGGTGGTGCCTACCCCAAAGAGCATCCAGTCTAAGTTGTGCAACCTTCTCCAGTCTGGTTTGACTGTTGCTGCCTCATTTCCTCAGATTCATTAAAAATGCTGCTTTCAAACTCATCTTCTTGGCGCTTTACTTGGACTAAAGCCCCCTCCTCTTTGTCTCTCATTGGCTCAACCTTCTCCACTGCATCTTACCTAAAATTCTTGTTCTCACTGTCAGAACCCTTCACTGTTTAGTTTCTTCCTGTCTATCCATCCTACTATCATCTTACTGTTAAGTTGACTCTGCCTGTGTGGCACCTACGATGTCAGCCTTGGTCGCCCACTTGTCTGCTTCTTTCCCTTTTGCACCTTTTCCTGTGCATATTAGGCAATATGAGGCAAAGCCACCATGTTATCCTCCTTTGAATCCCTCCTTAAAACACACCTCTACCATGTTTCCCACAGAGAACTGTCATCTGATAATGGCTGGGCAGGTTGAAAGCTGTGATTTCTGCTTCTGATTGGCTTACTCCATCTACAAATTGTGCAGACAGCTACTAAAGCATCCCATTATTTTTACTTCATTCCCTCCAGCCTTTTGTTTGTCTGACACATGTCACGTTTTGTCTGTTAGATTGTAAACACTTTGGAGGCAGGGACTGCCATTTACCACATGTCGGTACAGTGCCTAGCACAATGGAGACCCAAACTGGTGCAGTCCTCTAGGCCCTACCCAATACAAATAATACAAAGAATTGTCATCTGAATTCATTACACTTTAGTACCTCATGACAGTATTTTATATCAACAGTCACAAAAGGCCTGTTACTATAAACACAAGGTCAAATTTATTTATGTGCTCAAGTGAGTTTGGGGTAAAATGGTTAGCAAAAGCAAATGGGAGGAGGTGAGGCTTTAGCCTGGATTTGAAGATGCTGATATTTTATCTACATGGTGGAGCTGGAACAGCCTCTCTTTAATAGGGCAAATGGTTAAATGCAAAAATGTCTGTGGTCAGTGGTGGAGCTGTGAACAGATAAAATCAAGAGTGACTCAGAGACTGAATGGGTAAGTAAGAAGTCAGGTCAGAGAATGGAAGTGTGAAGTTGTACTAGGATTTGAAAACCAGTAGGCTGCTTTTGGACTCCATTCATTGGGGTATAGAGCTGGCTGAGGTTAGTAAAGATCGTTGATAGTCCGCATGTTCACTTCCCAGAGATGAAAGCTTAGTATGTTTTCAGTGTGATTATTTGGTCTTCTTGCAGTACCTCTGTGTAACGGTAAGATTCCAGTAAGTGATGTTCAATGCACGTCTTGCTTCTAAGATATATGGGTAGTACTGCAACAGGTACTGTATGCTAAATCTGCCTCTGTAGTGACCTTTGCAGCGGGAGAGCAAGGCAATCCAACTCTCCTTAAATGCGATGAATACAACGTACAAAATGGGCTGAAGTGATGTGTATTTTCATGGATTAAAGCCTTGTCAACAAACCTCTAATTGAGAATGTGATCTTTATTGTACCAGAGCTCTGAATACTCAGTCACACCAATTTGAAAGTTACTCTAGTCCACATTTTTTCCCCCTCTAGACTTACAAGTAGGTAAATAGCATCAAGTTTCTAGCTCCTTTGCTGAAAAAGCACTCGTCCTATTTTGAGTTTGTTCAAACATAGATGTCTTGGAATTCTGCTTTTATACCTGTGTATGTAACAATAGCATCCTTTTACTGATTCTGCTCCCTGTTGTGCGTTCTGCCATCTCTGCTTATTTTAAAGTGACAAAATTAAGTTGTTACTACTTCTTTCTCCTGCTAGCAGAGCAGAGCCAACACCGTGGGAGAGCAAGTTGGGTTCTCTTTCTTCTTGTGCAGCATCAACAGATTCGTTTATTAAATTTCAGTCACCTTCCTCACTGAAGCTAGATTGCATGGGTATCATGGAGGGCATAGGATGAAGACAATGGGATAGCGTAAATGTCCTTCAGACCCTAATTTGCCTGACAGAACTTCTAACACAGGTGGTAATACTCACAAAGAAAAGAACCTAGATTGATTCTCAGATTTCAGGTTTGGATTGCAGGGCTAGCTGCTAGTGGAGAGAGTTTTGTTTTTCCCTTTTTGAACAGAGAACACTTGAAAAGCCTCAAGAGATGACAAACATGGAACCCTCACAGTGCCATTGTCCAGTGTAATGAACCACATCTTAAGGGAAGTTTTGTATTTTCTTCCAGATACAATGAAGATTATTCACCAAGCACATGGATCTAAGGTACATTTGCTATCTGTTCCTTCCCCCCCCCCCCCTTTTATGTGTGTATACAGCTAGATCTATGCACTTCTAGAGAACATAATGGCAGAGCTAATAAAATCTGCATTTATCTTTATATTCCTATTTACTTATTTCTAGACCAATGAACTTGTAGTGAGTTTGGAGGATGATGACAAACTCATTTTAAAAGAAGACAGCACTTTGAAAGCAGCTGGAGTAGGTAGGAGTACCTTTATATTGACTGACAGTACTGATCATTGTGCTTGTCATTATACTGATAACTGGCTGATTATGTTTGGATAGTCTGCTGAAAAGTAAATGCTGTTCCTGATGCTCTTTACACTACCTGGTAATTATCCAGGGGGGAGAAGAAGGGGGGATAATGTACATTCACACTATTGGGCAGAGGGCAGCAGGCATGTGCACTCCAAATGCTCAGAATGCAAATTGTGATTTTTAGAAGGTACGCTTAGAATTCTGCTGAGGGTAATTTTAAATGATTGACAGATAAGATTAAGCAGACATAGTACTAATAACCTACCTGTAACATTTAAACTGATGTTTTGGTTCAAAGTTTAAGTAGTGGAACTAGTGTGGAATAATGAAATGAGATTAGATTTGTTTAATGTGCAACACAATATTCAAATTGCACAGGGCAGCACAAATAATATCATTTAGAAAGTGAGCTGAACATAGCATGTGGTTAAAATCAACCTGAGTCCTTGCTCTCTGACAAAAGAATGCATATGGCGCATGTCTTGTGCTAATAGTGTAAAGAAATGACTATATATGACAAATTTGATAGTCACTGGATGTCATTTTGGCTCCATGCAAAAATGATTTTGTGGCAGCAGAGCAGCTGAGACTTTGAGGCCCAATTCGCAGGCTTTGAGACGGCACTGGTTAGTTTAGAATGTCGCTTATTTAAATCTGGTGCACAACAATCTTACGCTCTGGGTGAAAGATCACAGAGGAAGTTAGAAATGGAAGAACCCATTCAGCATTAGGCCACCTAGCCTCTCTCCAGCCAATGCAGGATTTCCCCCTACAGAGTACTATTTAGCACTTTTTCTGATCTAGTTTAAAATCCTTCAGTTCAGTGGTGCTTCCTCCACCCCCCCTTAGGAGACTATTATAAATCTTACCATTGGGGGGAAAAAAATGGAACATCAGAAAATACTCTCTTGATTTCATTTCTTTACTCCTGGTTATTCTCATTGGGCCACACTGATCAATTCCCCTTTCTCCTTGGCATTTATACCTGATACTTTTAGTTTCTCCCCCTTTCCTCTTTGCCCGCTACCCCTTATTCTATACTGTAATCTCTCTGAGGAGAGGACACTCTCATACTATACTTATGTACTGTGCTTAGCTTAATGGGCTGCTGATATCAGGCCTTATAGAGGACTGGGCATTATTATTGAATATTAACTGTTGAACTGTTAATATTGTTGAATATTAATAATAAAAGTCAATCTTTAGCCTTCCCTGCTAACTCAATCCTTTTAACCCAGATGAAAAGCAGTTCTTCAGGAAGGAGGGTTATTGGCAGTCTGAAGACTTCAAAGTCTTGTAATTTAGTTAGTATATGCCTCTTGTCAGCATGAGTCTTACCTACCTAAGACTTGAGGTAGCCTGGCTTAGAGGTCTAAGCAAGGAGCTGGGAAACAGTGGCAGATATTTGCTTAGAGCTGCCCTCCTCTAGCGCTGTCCTCCTCCAAGACACCATTGATGAATTATTGTACATTCCTACCTTTGAAACAGGTACCATAGTCCTAGTGGTGGTATAACTTGATGCAATCTCAGTAAATTATCAGCACATCAGAGTAATCTTGTTCTGAAAACAAACTGCGATAAACTAGACTGCTTTTATTTCTCTGAATGTAGGGGAGGAGGGAATGGTTTAAGGATGGAAGAAAAGTAATTAAAACGATACCTCCATAATTATTCAGGTTAACTATATACTTAGAACAAATGCTAACTGCATCAATGCCCGACTGCTGTATGAGGTAGAATGAAGTTCTTGCTGTGTAATGTGGAATATCCTCTTAGACTTGCCAAGTTTTGAGGTTTTAGAAGAGCCGTTTTTGTGTTCTGATATATTAACGTTTACCTCAGTGTGAAAAGCTCTCTTCCACTGACTTACAGAAGCAATAGTGTAGTAAGACCTTTGGCAACTCTGTATTTTTATCCGTTTAGAGTAGATTTGCATTTCTGGTAAGTAATAAAAACATAGCAAAAGCTCTTCGGAGTAGGGACTGTTTCCATTCTATGTTTGTACAGTGTTTAGCACAATGAGGTCCAGGACTAAGATTCCTAGGCACTATGATAATATAAAGAATAAACAAAATAAGTGATGCACAGTATCATGTGACGGTAGTTCTGGTCCTGAACCTGCACCTGCCTCCATTGAAATCAATTGCAAATCTCCCATTGATATGTTTAGATTTTAAATATGTTCGCTGCACAACATTTGCTAGAGGCAAACACTAGAATTTTCCTTTTCAAAAAGCCAGGAGCCCAATCCTGTGAGGTACTGAGCACCCTCCTCAACTACAAAGGATTGATTTTAGCATTCGGCAGGATTGGGCTGGAAAGATGTAAATTATGAGGCTATTAGATGAGCATCTTTAGGAAATCCTCTGTGGTGGTGATTATTATTACAGCTATTATCTAGTCAGCAAAGTTAATGTGTGCCTATTTCTAGAGCACGGATGTATGTTAATAAAGTGTTCAGCATTCATTGCAAACAATCTTGTCTTTTTCCAAGTCAAGATTCTAAAACCTCTCCTGCTCCTTTTGTATAAGACAGGCAGACTTCATTAAATTCAGGTTTAATTTAAAAAGCAAAGGCAGAACTTATTGGCTCAGCACCTTAAAGAATTCCATGTTTAATAATTGTGAAGGTTTTCCATCAGATTTGTCTCCACTCTGAATTAGTAATGTTGCTGACTTATTGTTTTAGAAGAGGAAGTCCTTGACCTGCTGGGCTGAAAGAATTGTGACTGCTCTGAACCTTTGTGGGTCCTTTAGCTGTGCCATATCCCCTGTGAATAATTAGAGGTATTTGAAGGTATTGCTGGGGAAGCCAATTTGTGTCGTTCACTTTGCATATTGTTGAAGCCTTATGAATTAATCATTAGCAGGGCAAAAAATTAACTTCTTCAGACACATATTTTGATGGGCCATGAGGGAGAATGTAAAGTGATCTGTAAAATATTCTACTAATCCTCTAAGTATTAAATTATTATACCTGCAGGCTTATTTCAGAAAAAAGAGGTTTTTTCTCCCTCCTTAACTGAATAATGGATTGAAAAAAACCCAAGCTTTGTTGTTTTCTAGGATTCTGAGAAAGAATAAATGTGCAATCTCCTAGGTTGTCCAAATTGTTTTGTAGCCTTTGGTGAAATTAGACTTGAAGGTTTCTGCAGATGTTTGTTTACATTTATATGCCAATGTTCTAGTTCTTTTTAACCAGACTAAAACACATGGTAATTGGGTCTAACGTAAAAATAAACAACGTGGTGACTAGTGATTGCCTTTAACCAAAAAGGCACCGAATGCATTCTGAGGTTCTAATTAATGTTAATAGGCTGCTATGTGGTTAATACAATAAGCATATGCTTTTATTGGGCATGCTGAATATTTATTTTTTATCCCTTTCAGCAAATGAAACTGAATTAGCGTTCTTCTGTGAAGAAGATTACAGAAACTACAAAGCTAATCCTGTTTCGGCCTGGTGACGATCCCAAGAGAGCTGGGTTTTTTTGTTTTCTCATACCCGTTTAAAACTCTTTTTTTTTTCTGTTTAATGAGATTTTTTTTTTAATCAATAAATCCTAGAGGATTGCCTCACAAATGCAGCAATTTCTTTATTGTATAAACTCATTTCTCTCAGGATGCTGAGATCCAGGGGGAAAAAAATCAATGACACAAATTTGCTTTCCTTTCATACATTTCCCCTCTCCCCCCTTACATCTTACAATGTAAGCAGTATAGATGAACTCAGACCTGTAACACACATTCTGGTGGTGTGATTCTACAGTGGTGGATTAAGTATAAGAGTCGTTAGCTATGTATGTAAAATCCTGTCATAATGGTATCCTTTTTTTATGGAAAAAGGAAACTTTTTATGACCAACTCACTGGATATTTTCAAGAGCTTAGTGATGGAATCCCTAGGTTACAAATAATAGCTTTATTTCACTCATCTTATGTTCAGTCTGTCTTATTTTAATGGTGCAGGCTGATTCAGTTTCATATTCTTCAGTTGTGAATGCTTTCCTTTATACTCTATATTCCAGCCCCTTTTAGTGTGATGAAACAGACAAATGACTGTCTGGAAGCTTTTGTGTTCAAGGACCAGCCTGATTGTTTTTAGCATCATTTCACAGAGATGCCTTGGTGTAAGGCGTAGCAACTTGACTTCTTGTGTGACATCAGTATGCATAAGCAGACATCAGGCATTTCTCCAAATGGTGTGAAAGCCAGTGAACACTCCTCGGTTCAGTTCAGTATTAAAATAAAACCCGAATGATTGCGTTTCTTGTGAGGGGAGGCACAGTCTGTGGGCAGCTGTTTCCATGACAGGGAGCAATTCTTTCCCACTTTCTTGGAGATGAGTACTCCCATAGTGTCACTATCTATTAGTTCCTGGAACTTCTATACTCTTCTGCTACATTCACCAAATTAAGAACAAGTAGAATAGTCATCCTAGAATGATTAGACAGACTTGCTCTCCAGGAAGAGTTAATACTGCTGTTCCATGAAATTGCAGGGATAAGGCAGCGGCACTTCATGGGCTGTGCTGTACAATAGCATGACAGAGCCTTTTGTTATGCTCTCGAACACTGCTTGTATACTGTGACTCTTTCTGAAATACTGTTCTACTTGTGTTACTTTCACCAGCTCTTTAAAGCATTTCAGTCTTCCCAAAAAGGCATAGAAAATCACCAGGACTTATTATTCAAACTGAGAATGTTGGAACAGAATACAGAGAGGATTGGTAATGGAATATGGGGCCTTTCATCGCTGGAAGCTGGTTTGATTCTGGAGCAGTTGAGTGTGATTAGCAGTTGAGTGGTGAACAAAAGTTGTTGACATCCATTACTTCCAGTAGCCAGTGTGAAATGAGTTAGAGGTCTCTGTCCAATTTCTTATGGAATGGTCAGCTCATTTTCACAAGAAAATACCACCACAGTTGGTACCCTGGTTTGTGGTCTTAGCAGAGGCCCTGACTAAATAGGTACGGAGATTGAACTAACATCTGATCAGAGGTGATTTTCCCCATGGCAGTGTGGGCTAGTTTATACTGATTTTGCTTGTGCTCTTAGTCATTGTGGGAATAATGAGGATTTTACTTTCCAGGGCTATCAGCGTGTCATCTCTCACCAGTTCTAAATTAAACTATAAACCAAACAGAACTGTAGTCTTTATCTTGAGTTGCTTTGATTTTAAATCAGCCTGAGGTTTACCGTCTGATGGATGGTGGAATAAACTGACCCTCCTGCAGAAGAAACAGATCCAGGACTTTGTATGGATCACAATAGTTGGGAAGGGATAGTTGCAATGGGAGAGGCCAGAGCTGGGGAAAAGTGGCATCAGGGAGTGGAGGCTTAGTTAGATGTTGACGTGGGAAGATGTCTGCAGTGGGACCAAAGAGGAAGTTTGAATGGGAAGGAATTGCCAGCAGGAGCAATGGTGCCTGGCTGAATAAATTCTCAGTTATATCTAGTCAGCTGGATACAAAACCAGTCTTCAACTGTCCTAATTTTTACACATTAAAACTGTCACTTTGTTCGCTTAAAATACCTTTTGCAAACCTTGATTGTGCAGGCATCTGAATTTTCCAGAGACAATTCTGTTACCTCCTGACATTCATGCTGCTTTTCTATTTGTTAAGAAAAAATTGCTGGCATGGATATTTATAATGGGTATGTTAAATGCTCCCAATTGTCATTGGCTAAGACACCTTCCCAGATCTTCAAGGAGGAGTCTAAGAGGTATGTTGTACAGTGTCAGTGTTAATTAGGGGAACCGATTTACCCTCTGAAAGTTATTTTGTTCTAGAAGAGATCTGCAAGTATTGAATGGAGAAGGACAAATGCTCCTCTTTTGGTTTTGGGGGCATTCAGCACACTACCTTCCAATTAGTTCATTTGAAAAAATATTTGCAGGTAACCTTTAGCATGTAGCACCTGTCACTGGTCTAGAACAGCTGTGGATTCCTGTCCTCCTTGCCCAGTAGTAGAGAAACTGACTTCAGGCCTTGAGGAAGAGGGATCCTTGAAGCCAACAGGGTGGGAATGTGATTAGAGGACATGCTGTACTTGTCCATGCTTGGTCACATCAGTAAGAAAATAATGGGCTCTCTTTGAAGTTAGTGGCAGCAGGATCGCTGGAAACACTTAGGCTATGTGTACACGGGACAGAAAAAAACAGGCAGAGTTTTTTCACAGGGAGTTAGGTTGCTGATGATAAAGCGCTTAAAGAACATTGCTGTTGTGTGTTCACATTGTCTTCCACTGGCAGCATAGCGTGTTCACACTTGCGGCACTTGCATCAGCAATGAGAGCAGTGCACTGTGGGTAGCTATCCCACAGTCCTGCTCTCCCTCTTCTGCTGCTAGGTCTTGTGGGAAGGCACAGGGGATCATGGCGCATCATGGGTCCAGGCTCAGTGCCCCGTGATGCACTGCTTTCCGTCCCAGCATTCCATGTGCTCCCGTCTTCAGTTTGCAAAATTTTTCAACGTCTCGTTTTCTCCTTGCCCTGCCACATCTATCTGCAGGAATGGATCCTGCGCTGATCTCCACTGCTCTGCTAGCTCTCACTAGCACATCACGAATAGCAGTGGAGTTATTCTTGAAGTTACGAAGGCAATGGTAGTCAGAGTTGCCTGACGTGTCCGACATGGAAAGCAGCAACATTAGATTGCTTTTGGCATTCATGGAACAGCTGATCACAGTGGAATGTCGCTTTTGGGCTCTGGAAACGAGCACAGAGTTGTGGGATTGCATTGTTATGCAGGTCTGGGATCATGACCAGTGGCTTCAGAATTTTCAGATGCAGAAAGTCACCTTCCTGGAACTGTGTGGTGAGCTCTCCCCAGCACTGTGACGTAAGGACTCCTGAATGAGAGCTGCCCTCTCAGTGGAGAAGTGCGTGGCGATTGCAGTGTGGAAGCTGGTGACTCCAGCCTGCTACCAGTTGGTCGTGAACCATTTTGGAGTGCGGAAGTTGACTGTTGGGGCTGTGTTAACGCAAGTGTGCAAGGCCATTAGTCACATCCTACTGTGAAAGACCATGACTCTTGGCAATGTGCATGAAATTCTGGATGGGTTTGCAGAAATGGGTTTCCCGAACTGCAGAGGGGTGACAAGGGGTTCTTGCAAAAAAATTTTTGGTGGCCTCACAGTGCGGCCACCAACTCTCACTGGTGGCCGCACTGACACTTTCCCCCTAAAATACTTAATTAACTTTAGGAAAAACAATTAAATATGCACAGGTTCACATCCAAATCATTGTAATGTATATTTGTAGGGTTTTTTGGGAGACTCAATAACAAAAACGATGCTGCCTCCCCTATCCAGGGCTTAGTGCAGGGGTCTCAAACTCAAATGACCACGAGGGCCATATGAGGACTAGTACACTGGCCTGAGGGCTGCATCACTGACCCCCCCCACACCCGCTGCCCCAGCCCCACCCCCACTCCACCCCTTCCATGAGGCCCGCCCCTGCCCCACCTCTTCCCTGCCCCCATTCTAACCCCTTCCCCGAAATCAACATGGGGTGATCTGGAAAGGTGCATGATACCTGTATCTTTAGGAACACTGACCTGTACAGAAAGCTGCAAGCAGGGACTTTCTTTCCAGACCAGATCACCACAGGGGAAGTCGAAATGCCCAGTGATCCTGGGAGACCCAGTGTACCCCTTAATGCCATGGCTCATGAAGCCGTACATGGAAAACCCAGATAGCAGTAAGGTGTGGTTCAACAACAGGCTGAGTTAGGTGCAGAATGACCGCTGAATGTGTGTTTGGCCGATTAAAGGTGCGCTGGCAGTGCCTGTATGGCAGGTTAGACCTTAGTGAGGAGAATATTCCCACGGTTATAGCCGCATGTTGCACACGGCATAATATTTGTGAAGGGAAGGGTGAAAAATTTACTCGGAGTGGACTGTGAAGGCAGAATGCCTGGCTGCTGATTTTGAGCATCCCGATACCAGGGCTATTAGAGGGGTGCAACGTGGGGCAATAAGAATCAGGGATGCCTTGAGGCAACACTTTGAAGATAAAAACCAGTAATGTTTGTTGCTATGATTGGGACTGCAATGGTTAATTAAATTTGATATGCTAGGAAGCAGTAGTGATTGTTAAGGCCTAGGATTCAATTAAGGAACTGACAGACATGCCTGCTGATTTGCAGGTGCCATCTGCTACCATAACTTGCATGGAAACATATAAAGAGTGCTTATAATTCAAAGAACTTTGCTTTTATTGTGAAATAAATCACAACCCAACACTACACACAGATACACAGACACACACAGATTCCTGGGGGGAGAAGATACTTGGGGGGGGGAAGGAGGGTGGACTTTCAGAGCTGAGCATAAGTCCAGCTTTCGTTTGAAATGCTGTCTATGGGGGTGTGTGTGTGTGGAGTTTAGAGGAAAGCAAAAAGTGTCAGAAAGCAGAAAGGAATGTGCAGAGGAATTCTGAATGTGTTGAAGGGGAGGGCAAGCACGCATCTGCTCAGTCTGGACCATTATGAGAGACTGGAACATGTCAGTTTGATGGTCCAAAACTTTTATCAGACTCTCTGTGGCGTCCCTATTGTACGCATCATTTTCTTTCCTTTCCCACTTGTTGTTTTCCCTCTACTTCTTGCTTTCAAACTTTTCTGCCTTTGACTGCAGCAGCACCTCCCGGAATATAACTTTCTTGCTCTGTCTTGGACATTTTCTTATCTGGCACAGACGCTCTCCTGCTGTTGGAGGGGGTTCACAAGGTCATGTCTAGAGAGGCATAATTAACAATAAACAGAAGCACTATTGTCAACTACACAGAGAGCATTGAAACACTGCATTAAAATACACAGCTGGTAACATACCTATCACTTTCTCGGTGACCCTAGGCAAGCACACATGCAGGAGAACAGCCCAAGCATGGTGAGTGAACCCAAGGGCAGGGGCATTGTTCATTGCAGAAAAGCAATGTGAAAGGGTCCCCAGGCACTTATGGGGGTCAACACTCTAAACTTCCCCACCGTTTTCCACAGGCGGGGTCACTATGGAAAATATCTCACTCCTGAGGGTAAGCAAGGAAGCAAAGGTGCATCTGCTACATGCTTGCAGCTTTTGCCCGCGTCCCTACGCTGCTTGCCTGTGTGCAGCTTTGGTCCCTGCCCAGGTAATTGCAGAGTGGCATGGGAAAGTGTCTCTCAATGGGAGAAGGAACAAAGCAGCTCTGCCAAGGAACCTCCGGCAGAGGATTGCTGAGTACCTCCAGGAAAGTTTCTCTCTGGAGGATTCTCATGAAATCTCGGAGTGCATCAACTCCCTGTTCTGCCATACTGCCTAGCTGCGTGTGGAAATGCCCAGCACACAGAAACACAGCCAGTCTTGTACATTTCTCTGCCCTCAACCCACTTCAGAACTTCACAAAGCTAAACCACTTATCAGGGGTCTCCTCTCCTGGCTCGCCACAGAGTGACTGCTGAGACACCACCGGAGTGGAAAAAACTCCTGACTGGATGCACCACTGGGCGGCCCTGCCGTGGGCTCCACATCTTCTTCAGCCTCCACCTCTTCATCAATGACTTCCTCCTCTGGGCTAGGTCCACTTTCCACTGGCTTCAGACCTGTCGCAGTATCCACGGTGTGCTTGACGGTGGAAGTTGAGTTGCCATTTAGGATAGCGTCCAACTCCTTATAAAAACGACAGGTCTGGGGCACAGAACTGGAGCGACGGTTTGCCTCCCTTGCCTTGTGGTACGCGTGCCTCAGCTCCTTCACCTTTGCACTGCACTGCAGCATGTCCTGATCATAGCCCTTTTTGTGCAAGCTGCACGCAGTCTGGCCGTAGATATAGAAATGCTTACGGCTGGCGCGCTGCTGGGACTGGACAGCCTCCTCGCCCCAAACACTCATCAGATCCAGTAGCTCCGCAGTGGTCCAAGCGGGAAATCGTTTGCTGTGTGGAGCCGCCATGGTCACCACGGAGGATGTGCGCCGAGCAAACAGGAAGGGGAATCTCAAAATTCCTGGGGCTCTAAAGGGGGAGGGACAGAAGGTTGTTCACCCGGCAGCAGGGCAGCAGAGTTGAAACTGCTGACTAGAGTGGTCAGCATGGGCATTGTGGGACACTTTCCGGTAGCCAATAACAGCGCTAAAATCAGGCATGGTGTCTACATTGGCACGATGGCGATAAAACCTTGGTGCAAAAAGCCTTATGACTCTTGTCAAGGTGGGTTTTTTTTTTTTTTACAGCGCTGCAACTGAGGAGTGTCATACACCTCTGCTGCCTTTTGACGAAAAACCTTGGCAGTGTAGACCAGCCCTTAAGTTACATACAAATTCAAAAGTTGTGTGTCTGCCTACACTGGCTTTATGGCTTATAACAACAATCTGTAACCCACTAGCTGCCCCATCCCCAGCTGTTGCTCCCCCTTTCCTCCCTAGGACTGGAGGCGTTAATAGGCCACTTCACCTTGAATGGTCTCTTACAATATGCCTTGCATAATGACAGGTTTCAGGGTAGCAGCTGTTTTAGTCTGTATCCGCAAAAAGACAAGGAGGACTTGTGGCACCTTAGAGATTAACACATTTATTTGAGCATAAGCTTTCGTGAGCTACATCCGATGCAGTGAGCTGTAGCTCACAAAAGCTTATGCTCAAATAAATGTGTTAGTCTCTAAGGTGCCACAAGTCCTCCTTTTCTTTTTACAGTATGTGTTAACGACTTATGCTAAACAATCTGTTCCACCTTGTATTTCGCTGTGACACTCGGTATCTACCCTAGAGAGCTTGCAGTGGCATAGCTATCCAATGCAGCTGCACCGCAGTAAGATCTCTAGTCTAGCTGCTCTACACCAATGATGGGAGAAAGCTCTTCCATCAACATAATTAATCCACCCCCAACAAGTGGTGGTGGGGTGTGTTTTATTCACACCCCTGCATGACATAAGTTATACGACATAAGTGGTAGTGTAGACATCGCCTACGTTTCCCAGACCTGAAGAAGAGCTCGGTGTGGATTAAAAGCGTGTGTCTCTCACCAACAGAAGTTGGTCCAAAAAGATATTACCTTGCCCTTGTCTCTCTTTGTATATTGTCTGGCAGTGTTTCAGGAAGGGTTCTGCTCTTCTTTGAAACCAGATCTTTTCCCCATTATTTCCTTTTGCTGGACTTCAGCACATAGACTTGGCAATTATGAATGAGCCTAGTAAAGAGGGACAGGAAAGGTGAGACTTCTTTTTGCTGTCCCTCTTTACTAGGCTCATGGAAAGGTGAGGCTTCTAGGCTTTACTAGGCTCAGGAAAGGTGAGGCTTCTTTTTGCTGTTCTTAGTGGCAATGGACTGGTTGTTTTCTATCTTAGATAGGTTAACTTGTCAAGCCTTCCCTTTTCTCGCTAAATGTATTCATCCCTTCCTTGTGCTTTTCTTCTCTTCCCTTCTTGCCCCCTCACCCCCTCTGCCTACTGCCCACATCTTAACTGCAGCAGGTTTTCATGGATGCAGCATTTGCTGTACAGATGGGACAGCAAAGATTCACTCCAGTGGTACACAATTCTTTTTTGCATCCATTAAGGGATGCGTGCCCTTCCCGAAACAGAAGCTATGTCCCAGCCGTGATCTGAATGAGGAGAGTGTCAAAGGATCCTTCTGAAACAGGTTCTTAGAAAATTGCACATACCATAACCCTGTCCACTTCTTGATTTAAACAGAAGTGTAGTTTCACCATAGAGCTGTGTGCAATGGGTGGGGAGAACTATAGCAAAGCCCAAGAGCTACTTGCATGATGTATCTTTGTCTGAAGAGAAAGCCAGCAGGTGTCAGCACAGCCTGTTCTTCAGTATAGCAAAGCCCGTATGAGCAAGGAAATATTTAGCATTTGTGAAGAACAGTTCTTTGTGAACTAGTTTAACTTGCATAGCCTGTGCTAGTTCTCTGGGGCCGAGCGCTTATGCTTTCCTTGCAGACAGTGTTGCATTTTATATTGAAGTCAAAATGCTGATGTCAAATCTTAAATTCCTCCTGTTAGATTAAGAGCATTCTTTGCATAGCCAGTTCCAGCATGTCTAAACCTTTGCACAGCTTGGATGTTAACCTCCCCATATCATTCATTTGGTGTGTTGTCTGGAGTATACCAGTTTTAGGTTGCTGAGGTGTATTTATCTAGCTTTAAAATAAGCCTGTCTTAACTTCAAGGTGAAGCACCCAGAGCAAACACAAACATACATGCAAAATCCATCACTAAATCTTCAGCAATACTTAATGCCCTCCACCCTGCCCTCCCGTTAGTCCCCCCCACCCCGTCCCCCGTGCAGCGAGAAAAAGGGAATCTTGCATTGAGGCCTCCAGGCCACAACATCTGAGCTTTGATCAACTCAGGTGGGATGTGAATTCCAGTGCACAGAGGTGGCAGGCTGCAGTGTTGTGAATTGATTCACTCAGCTATGATGGCTGAAGTTCACATAGATTGTGCCCAGATAATGGGCAACAAGTGGTGTGTAAGGGGATGTAATGGACTTCCTTACAGTCAGACTCCCCTCTATCTACATGCATTAATTTACCAGTGCAAGGCTGGGTACAGAGGAGATGAAAGAAAGTAAAGTTGAAGTGTGGGTGCGGGCTGGCCTGTCTGATGTTTTTTCCTTAAATCTTCCAGTTTTGTTTCTCTTGCTTTACTCCTCTCTTCTGGCCTCATACTGTGGAAATTACTCCAGGGATTTTCAACCTTTTTTGTGCATGAGCAAAAAACTGTCCTAGGCCCCCAGAGAATCAGTACAGTAATCCACAAGCCATTTAGTTCCCATTAGTGATGAATAATAAGTGGTCAAATTTCATTTTATATCAATCACCCCCAATGTAAAAATGAGGTAGTAGGGGAATGTGATGGGTGGGTTACTGGTGGTGCCAATGGGGAGGTGAGGAAGACGGGGTGGGGGGATGGTTCTCTATTCTCCCAGCAGCAGACTTACTTCAGGAGTGTTGTGGGCCTGGCCCTGTTGTAGCATGAAACAGAGCTATCCCAGGAGCTGGGAAGGAAGGAGAAGACTGAGGAGCAGATGTGAGATTGGGTTAGGGATAGAGCAGAGGAGGGACAGCAGGAAAAGTGGAACTTTTCATACCTTCCTACACCCTCTGTTGCACCCTAGAACCCACATGATTTTGCTTCACCCCACCAGCGATCCACGGGGTGCGGCCCAGCAGGCATCCCTTCATGATCCACTGGTGGGTTAAATCTTATGGCAAGTCCTGATTTACAGAAACCAATTCCTTTATAATGTAGGGACCAAATTCAGAGAGGTGGGGGTAGGAGTGTAAATTGGGTGCAAGTCTGAGTTGGTTGTGGATACACTGAAGAGACCAGAAGAAGGTGCAGAGTATATAAATTTAGACTCACCTCTGCATTTGTCAAGGCCTCCCATTTTGCCAGCTGTGGCATGTAGTGCTGCACAGCTGAAACTTTCCCTATCATCTGAGAGCTGCTGGTAGGCTCTTGTTTTACATCACACTTGGGTCTAATTCTGCCAGCGTTGTTATCTGCACCTACGGGGTCTATAGGGATGAGGGTGCCAGTGGACTGGGAAAACATGCCCCAGGCATGTATATTCTATATTCTGTTCTATACTCCACATGTGTTGCTTAAGAGGCCAGATCAGGAAGCCCCTTTGCATCAATGGCCTTAACGTTAAAATGTCAAGTATTGGGCTATTCCCACATTGGTGTGCAGTTAAGCCTCAGGCTCAACCACCATCTAGCTGGCATGAACTAAATCAGATTAATAGTATTTAGTCAATGACTTCACATAGAATTAAACAAGTGGTGTAGAGAGGAAGGCCCCCTATAAGTCATTAGCTGAGCCTCTCATTTTCTTTTTCTATTTTTTCAGTGGGAATTTGGCTTAGCAGAAAGCAAATTTGGCTCTCTTCTAGCATCTGCTTTCCTACTACTCCCTCTAGGGTGCTGAATGAGACATCTCTTTAAGAGCAAATATTTGATAGTAGACGACTCTTTAATCCAGGAGAAAGAGGGATAACAGCTGATTTTGGCTGGAAGTTGAAGCTAGATAAACTCAAATCAGGGGCAAAGGCAAATATTTTTAACCGTGAGGGTAACTAACCAGTGGACTAGCTGGGTGTGGTAGATCCTCCATCACTTGCTGTCCTTAAATCAAAAGTGGACATCTGCCTGAGAGAGATGCTCTAGGTCAATTACAAGTCATTGGGTTTGTTGCAGGAATCATCAAATTACATGGCCAATACTACACAGGTCAACTTAGATTGTCATAATGATCCTTTCCAGCCCTACATCTATGAAAAGTGATTCATTTGCTCCATGAACAAGAACAGCAAATAAGGTTATATTGTACCCACATACTGTACATCACATGTTTAATTTAAATTATCTGGCTCTGAGTTTCACATAAGTTCTTGGTAGTGGGACACTACTCTGTATAGGAGTTCTGCAAAACTGCCACTCACTAAACAATAAATTGAACCAAACATCCCTAGTGTAACAAATCCATTGTTTCAAAGCTAAGGCACAATCTACAGATTCCACTAACTTGATGCATGAAATATTGAGATAGAGAATACACAAACAGTGACAAAACCTTCAGATGTAACAGCTAATATACCTGTGCGAGCCTTCTTGGTGACTTGGAGAAATTTTATGAAATACACCTTCTAGCAGTTTTCAAGCAATTGCATCCCACTTAAGATTTAACCATAGTTTGATAAATCACTTTGTCAGTAAATCCCTGAAGAGCAGGAGACCAAAAACATTGCTAAAAGCCCTGTATAATAAGGAAGGCGTTAGAGAGCTGTACCTGCAGAGGCTAAACTTTAGCACAGGAATTTAAATTAACTCATTAAAATCAATTTACAAATTAGCTCATTAAAATGCTACACTGCAGATCTAGAAGTGGTGGATCTGTTATCCCACTTCTTTGCGGTAGTGCCTAAAGGAACTGAGGCCAAAGAGACAGTGTTAAAGATTGCATCTTTCCACTCTCACTAAACTCATCCATTGTCCCCTTCTTCTTTAGCTCTATATTAAGGCAACTTTTTGCTTACTGAATTAAGCTCTGCTATTCATGAGCTGCAACAGCTTGTATTATATCCATGATCAGCACCCACAAAGGCCTACATAATTAAATATCTATTACAGCGACAATGAATGCAAATGTGTGGAATATTCCCTCTTACACTGATATGACATAGAACTGACAAGTCTATCAGAGCATTGGTCCTTCTAGGTAATATCTTTTCCCATCACAATAGCAAACACCAGCTGCTTACGTTATTGGGTTTTGTTTCTCACATTTAAATCCTGGACAATCACGTCGCTTTATTGATAGCTTTATTTAACAGAAAGATACTTTAGATTAACATTGAATTGTCTATAGAAAAAGAGACAGCACACAAGAATGAGTGAGTACTGATGCCATTATACAGGCACATTCATTCTATCTTTATAGAGCTATAATTCTAAGACTGAGAGGCCAATGATGAAAGAGGATTAAAACTGGCCCTGTTCTCACAGCTTTACAATTGGTTCTTATACCCCAAAGGTACAAAACAAGGAAAACAGAAAATAAAAATACAAACAGTTTGCCATTTCAGCTATAAATCTTGCAACAAATATACAAACACGGAGTACAAAAGTAATATCAGTAACAAGGAAATGTTTACGCTAACATTCCTCAACCCCCTAGCTACATCAAATAATGCAGTGGGGAAAGAAGTTAAAAAGGCAAAGAGCATTTTCAAAGTTTTCTTAACACTTTTTAAAAATTATTATTTCTACAAAGTCAGAATAAATTATTCAAAATTTTAGTATCAGGGATTTAGGATATAGACCCCAAAGGGTAGAGTCATTCTGAAAGTTGCACAAGTTAGGACTTAAGTTCTGTAGGTAGAGAAATTGGTCCCGGGGTAGTCAATTATTTTTTGTCAAGGTCCAAATTTCTTGGTCAGGGTATAGGCAAGATCCAGACACCAAAGAAAATAATTAAAAAAAACAAGAATAATGATAATAAGTAAATAAAAATATTTTGGGGTTCAATCAAAAGTGACTGGTGGTCCGGATTTGGCCCACCTATTCACCCCCCTGATTCTACAGGTTCAGCCCTACCACTTCTTGCTCTGTGAGTGATCCTGTTGATGCCAAACCCTATGTCTCAGTGCAAAAGTTATCTTGATATTAAAAAAAACTTTTTTTTTTTTTTTTTTTTTACACAAACACTGAAGACAAAGCCTAAGGCTCATGCAACTTTCTGTCCCCCTCCTCTTTTTTGCCAACAGTGTAGCAGTCTACCAGGTTGCCTGCTGCAGGGGAGCGAGAGGAAGCACAGATGTGAGAATAAGCATCAGAATCAGGATTCTTTACCTTAGCCAGAAAATGTGAAAACTAGTGATTTTATGTTGGCTTTGCCTGATGATGAAATACAGCAGGAGGCTGGAATGAGTAAGTGGACTGAATTCAAATTCGCTTCCAGGAGTTAAATTGAAGTGGATGGAATTACACCAGAGGTGATTTTGGCTCAGACCTCTCGCAGAAGCTGTAATTTGCCATTCAGATGCACATATTACTGTCAAATCTATCTGCTTTGCGAGTGACATTAGCAGATAATGATCTGGGCATGGAGGGGTTCTCGATAATTCTCCCTGCCCTGAAAGGCACAACAGGGACACACAGTAACTCACTTCTTATTGAAGGAATTATCATGTGATTATGAAATCCAGCACACTGACTCGTCTTGATTTCCTTTAATTTAGTAGGAAGACGTGGTGTTTTGAGATTCCAGGGTGACTCTTATACAACAGCAGAAATACCTGAATATCATCAGGGGGACTATTAATAGCAGCTTGTAAGTCTTATTCTCCTCAGCAGTTTAAGGCTGAACAGCAAGTTCTGATCAGCAGCAACTTTTAAAATTCTCTGGTGATTCAAGTATTGACTCCTGTCATATCTTCAAGGCACTGTCCAGCAGCAACTTTTGTACTTTACTTTGTTGTAGGAAACCAGGTTATTACAACCAGATCTTAACATCTTACGTTCTTGAGACATTCTTCTATTTCCTCTGGAGTCTCCTTTTTAAAGGATCTGTTGTAAAGCATGGCAGTCGTCGTAGACAAACAAGTTGGAATCTCTACGAGGCAAAGACTGTGGATTTGCATGTGTTGTAAAGCATCTACGACATTGGTGTGTTTTCAATCAAGAATGGTGTATTAATTTAGACTGTGGACAGTCTGAACAATCATTGTGATAAAAACAAATATGGGGTCTGATTCTTCCCTGCCTTGCAGAGTGTGGGCATCGTTCACCCCTGTGCCAAGGAAGTGAGAAGTTCTGCCAATGATGCTAGTATTTTTATTTAGCGTGTGCGTAGTCGTCTAGCCAAGCGATGGCATCTTCAGTGGCGGGATGCAGTTCTTCTAGGCCACCGCTGACCCTAGTCAGCAGGCGTTCCTCAACAATGTGCGGCATCGTCTGTGTTGTGCCGCAGCTGCACAAAGGGCTGTCACAAAGGCCCCAGTGGTACTGGTTGGCTGCACAGAGACCTTGCCTCGTCTGACACCTGTTCAACAGGGACCATTGGCAATGGGGCAGGTCAAAACTAGGTGGGCAAATTGTGGGGTTGGCGACGAGGGGCTGGTTGGGGATTATAACAGATATCCATTCCTCTCGCCAGAATGTTTCCGCCCTAACATCCTGACGTGGCGGATGAGACCATAATGGGCGACGTGATGGCAAATGTGTAACTGGTGGTTTGAAAAGGTCATTGTGCAGTGGCAGGCTTGAGTTGGCGCATACTTTCTCCAGTAACCTGCCAGTGGCAACCTCTCGTCTGATAGGAGGAGGAGCAATATTGCTCAGAACTGGAAGCCAGGGGAGTGGAGTCGGACACAGGGTGCCGGAGATGATACGCATGGCGGCACGTAACTGCATATGATGCTAGTGTATGACACTCACTTTGTAGCTGAGTAAATGACCGTTGAAGGTGAAAGGCACTGGAGAATCAGGCCCATAATGAGTAGCTGCATTGGTGTCCATTCCATGACTGAGACTTGGTCAGAGACAGATGAGTTTTAGCCTTTGTGAGAATGTTCATAGCTGTAAAGCCGCGTTTTTTGGATGTACTGGATCTGTCACAGAGAGGGCAGATGTGTCATTGCTGGTGGTGAAACAAATACACCTGATACAGTAGTTGTTGTAGATGTAGGTGGTTTGAGTTTAATAAGAGTAGTTTCAAACAGCGTCGCCCCATTATTCACTGCTAATTCAGCTGGCAGCTGTCATTTTCCCAGTGCCCAGAGTCAATATCATGAAGCTGCGAGTCCTTTTGGAGGTTATCGTTACACTCCTTCCATTAGGGGATGCACTAAACTTTGGTTTCATATCGCTGAGAACATGTGGTGGCAATGACCACTGCAGATTACGCTAAGGTGTAAATGCACTTCAGGCACGGTGCTGTCTTCAAAATCTATTATAACCTTTGGAAATAAATCAACTCTTCCAACTGTACAAATATGCACATGCATCGCCCACATCTACAAGACCAAAAAATACACTGTCCACATTTGAGAAAGTAGTGAATACTGAGATGTGCCATCCAATTTGTTGGGTCCAGGGATCAGGTTTGGAAGCACATCTCACAGTTCTCCAATAATGTTTCTGCTGTGGTGGCAGGAGTTAAGTAGTTTATGCTGAGGTTTATACTGTCCTCATTCAGCTTCAGAGTCAACTTCCCATGTGGAAGAACACCAAGGACCGCTCACACTGCTCAGAAACATTGTTTTGGTTTAGCAGCAGATTCAGATGGTCCATCAGGTCTCATGCAGAAGGATTTCTTTATAATCATAGGGGATTCAAATGGTCTCCCTGGATATTTAAAAAAGAGAGCAGCTGGGGCCCCAATAGAGAAGTGTCAGTACAGAGTACCACCAGCTACTGTCTCAATAGACCAATACAACCTACAGAATTCCATTCATTTTCTACATATATTTACAGCTGCTCTCTCAAACGTCATGATGATTTTTTAAGGCAATAATCATGCTAGCGAATCAGCAATATATTTTAAATACTACTGCATAAACTAGTTTCACGGTAACTGATTTTCTAAAGTCACCAACTATGAATATCAACCCACAAGGCAATTATACCAAACATACACAATTATGAAAAACCTCGAGAAATCTTCATAGTGCTTTGAAATTCTCCATCATAAGAGAGGCTTTGCTACACATTACTGGAACTTTCTCCGCTTGAATATTCACTAGTTGCACTGGGCAGTGTGAATTTCACGTACCTTCCCTTTTCCCAGCCGTTCCGAATGCGCCGCAGTCTTCCGTGGATACAGGGCAAACGAAAGAATATTTTCGCTAAGATCACAGTACATGGCACCAGTAGTGTGAGTGTGTAACTTGGCGGCAGATAGAATTTGTATTGGTTTTCATCAAAGGCCCTTGTCCATCCAAAGGTGAGGGTGTGTAGGGTGCTGACTACCAGGGCAATAAATCCAACGGTGGACTACAAGGAAAAGAAACACGCTATTTACTGAGGTGCCATTATCACAGTAGTAATACTTAGTGCAAATAAAGCCCTGAACACTTTCATGGCACTTTGCTAAAGTAAGATATTCCCTGTCTGCAGGGCGTAATAGCTAAGGATTCGAAATCCGTTCCCACTGAAGTCAATGGGGGTTTAGCCATTGGCATTGCTGTGAGCAGGACTGGGCTCTAGACAAGACAAGCATCTTCGACGCGCAGTATAACCATTAACGAACTCTCACCACCTCTGAATACGTGCTATGCTCAAGTTAGTGATGGGGAAACTGGCGTACAGAGGTTGAGTGAACAATTGAAACAGAAACAAGCTGGTGTAAATGATAGCCTAGAGTGGTTTCTCTGTCTCCACTCTGGGTTTGTGCAGGTCCCACTGATAGCTGCAACTGGGGCAAATCCCAAGTGTATGCTATGGTGAAAGCATGTATTAAATGGCTCATTTTAAAGAGGCCTGCACAGCCAGCAGCTGCTACAGGGCCACTTATTTAGGAGCCTAAATATGGACTTAGGCGTTTAACTGTAGTCCCCCAAAATCTTGATCAATGCTTCTTGTTAGTCATGGCCAAGAAACATTGCCTTCCAGAAGCTAAGTCAGGTGATTGGGGGTGGGGGTTGGGGTGGGGAGGGAGCCGCACGAATGGTGGGGTGGAGTAAAGATCAAATCATCTTATTTGGAAAACAAAAATCAGCTGGGAAATTGCTGCTTCTAAAATGTTTCCTCCTGGTTTGTGATTGTTAGTCTACAGTTTTACCAGATTTCTCAAAAGTAACCTTGTTAGTAATGACAAAACAGACCAACTGTATCTGTCCCTCAGTGTAATTAATTGGGCATTTAAAAGGATTGGGAGGTGGAGAAGAAAGAAGCTCTATGGAATCTACTTCCTTATAAGTGGTACTTAGCTAGCTACTTAAATGACCTGCATCATTCTGAGCACCTAAGAGTCATTACTGGATTTCATCCTTACAACACCCTTATGATTTAGGGAAATATTATCCCCACGTTAGAGATGGGGAACTTATCCATGGTTCTACAGGAAGTCAGTGTCAGAGTTAGGACTCAAACATGTGTTTGCTGAATACCAGAGCAGCACCTTATCCCCTAGAGTATCCTTCATACCAAACCCATCCTTTCTTCCTACTCAAAGTCTCATTAAATTCCTAAGACTAAGAGATAACAAGCCTCCCCTCCCACAACTAGATCAGGAGAGGTTCATCTTATTTGGAAAATTAAGAATGATAACTAGCCGGAATGTGCCCTGATTGCAGTTGAAAGATACAGTGCTCCTAACAGCAGCAATCGACTCATCATGGCTCATACATCATTTATTTGCTGTTAGTTCTCACCGGCAGCAAAAATCCCTGGGTGAAAAGTGGCAGGAAGTACCAGCTTGTGACTCATCTTTCAGAGAAAAGATTTAAAATGGGGAGGAAAAAAAATGTACAAAGTGAAGCAATAACGTTCTGCATTAGGCAAAGTGTTCTTTTGGAGAGTTAATCCAAAAGGGTTTTCACATAAGTTATGGCACTTGAGGCTGAACTTAATTATTTTTTCCCCCTTCAGTTTCTTTTTAAACAACTGTTGGTAGAAGTGAACCAGAAACAAAAGTTAGGACAAAAGGAAACAAAGCATCACAGTGGATCAGTTAGTATTAAATGAAAAAAAAAAGCCTACCTTTAAATGATGTTAACCTTGTGACCTGAAACAAAACACTAATAAGCAAGGAATCCCTAGATAAGGCTGTAACTCAGTCCAGAATCATGGAAGTTCCTTAGAGTGCAACAGTGGGCTAATTCATTAGTTATACAAATGAGCAGTTATATAATAATATGATGTTGGCACCCAATCCAACTCCCACAGCAATCAATGGGAGACTGACTGTAATGGGAGATGTATTGAGCCCTCTACCTCCTACAATGTTTGTATGTTGTGTGCTACTGCCCTCTACTGACTAAAGTGTCAATATGTGGGATCAGCACTGCCTAGTGGCTAAAACACACACATAAGCTGAGTGTAGTAGACACCTGCTCCTGTCCTGAGGGGCTTAGAACAGCCCTGAGAGGGCTGTGGCTGGGGACAAGAAGCCTGGGCTGATTGGGGAAGGCAGCAACAGCTGGGGCTATGCCCCAATCAGGCCCAGCTGGCCCCACAAGATGCTGTGAGCCAGGAGTCCAAACAGACTCTCTGTGCATGTAGAGAGAGAAGGGCCTGGCTGTTGGGGAGCCTAACTAAGTGCCTAGAGTGGAGCAGGGCTGGGGGAAGGCCAAGGGAGCTCTGGCCTGGAAACCTCCCCCCCAGGCTGCGGCCTAGTCGAAGGCCAGTTAGGTACTGGGGTTGCTGGGGGCAGCCTGCGGGTAGGCAGAGGCAGCAGGTCCAAACCACCCTTGCCTGTGATGAGTGGCTTATATACTGCAGTCAGCCCCATTGAATGGGGGCTAGATAGTGACTGGGCAGTAGCCAAAGACTGAGGTGAGGTGGGGAGACCCTGCAAGTGAGGGGTTACTGCCGGGGGCAGCACACCAGCATACAAGGGACATGGGGGCCTGTCCTAAGCGGGCCACTGGCCTGCAGCGGGTGCTCCAAGGCTGGAAGTAGAGCTAATTCCCAGGACACCAGCAGGAGGTGATGCAGGGGTGAGTCCCACATGCTTCCACTGAGAGGGTTGGAAGGGAACCTTAGTCCAACCCCCTGCTTTCAATTGCCAATTTTTGCCCCAGATCCCTAAATGGCCCCCTCAAGGATTGAACTCACAACCCTGGGTTTAGCAGGCTAATGCTCAAACCCCTGAGCTATCCCCCCCCCCCAATACATTCTAGGGTACAACTACACAGCAACAAAAGACCTGCCGCAGGGAGTCTTAGCGCCAGAGTCAACTGTCCTGGGCTTGCAGGGCTCTTGCTGCAGGGCTAAAAAGAGCAGTGTAGATATTTAGGATCAGGCTGGAGCCTGGGCTCTGAAACGGAGAGTGTCTCGGAACCCCAGGCTCTAGCCTGAGCCCTAATGTCTACATGACTGTTTTTAGCCCCACAGTGCAAGACCTGTGAGGCTGAGTCATTTGACCCCAGCTCTGAGACTTGCTGCCATGTATGTTTTGTTTTGTTCTGCTGTGCAGACATATCCCTAGAGGCTGTAAAATGAATGCACAAGGTTGAAAGTCTCACAGGTTACTGGCCTAATAGGATGAAGAAGCTGCCAAGCATCCTGAAAACATGTGTACTAATTTGCCAGCATTTCTAGCACTGATACGATATTGGATCTTGAAGTCATGTAATTCTTGCTGTCTTCCTCAGTTCAGTTTCTAGCTAAGAAACTATTTGATTAGCAATACAATTTTTTATGCTGTTACCGTATGGGTTTACTGCCCATGTGGGATTCCATTAAAACAGCATATGTTGAAGTACTCTAAAAAATGCTATGTAAAAATAGTACCTCCTTACTCAATTAGTCTGCTTCCCACGTGTCTTCTATTGTAGAGAGGTTCTTATACCACCCTCGTATCCATAGTATCTGGGAGCATTCCAGTAACGAGGCATCAATGACCATGGCTAACATCTGTCCCATGTGGCTTGTTTAGACTTGTCTGTACACTGAAGTGTTCAGAGTGATCTTTTGCTTCCTGATAAGTCTACTGCTTTTACTCCTATTAGCACTGCAGAGTCAATAGAGCAATGGGGAAGTGAGCTGGATTCCATTCTGGCTCTCTCATCATCAACAGAATGGTTAAAGAACTCCTGAGTCTTGATTTCTGGTGATGCATGAGCCAGAAAGAAGCCAGGTCAGACTGACGTTCAGATTCCAGGGGGGGTCTGCAGGGCTAGAAGTTAATAGGCAAAGACACCCTGCCCCCTTCCACACACACCCCTTTTTCAATCTGGAAGTCATTCCAAGAGGACAAAAATGGAAGCGCCGTGTGCCATTTGAGTCAGTTTTAAAACTGAAACACCCTGGGGAAAACAAACCATAAGGGAAGATGAACAATTTCTCCATTTAAGTCAAGTTACACACATGTGCCATTGTTAAAATAAAATGCAATGTGTATATCATGTATAGTTCCCATGAATTTTAAATATTGAGATATGCAGGGACTACTGTAAAATTGAACGTTTAAAAGAATAGTAAATCCTCGGGATTTGTGCAGCCGCACAAGCGTGGTGTTGCTACTTTAAGGTTGCACACGCAAGCAAGTTTTTGTCCAGTTACGCACCAAAAGTATATTTTAATAAGAGTGGAGTGATCAAACACTACAAATATACAGTGCTCACATTACTGAATAAGGCCTGAAACGATCCAGATGAGAACTGGATAAAAATAATGCCTGGATTTATTTTTTAAAAAATTGCTGATGGACAGAATTCCCAGAAGACCCTCGGCCAATTTGATTTGCCTCAAAGCAGGCAAATAAAGAGCTCTGAAGTTGGAATTTCATTTTAAACACATCACTGCTGGCTGAGGCCAAGATGGGAGCAAAGCTTTGATACCAATAGATGTTCAGCTTGCACCTTTTCAAATCTTTCACTCTTTTCAAACATTTTGTACAGCATTTTGAATGTGAAGAACTATGTAAATCTCAAGTTTATTATAACCCCTAAACACTTTGGATAAAGTGTTCTGCACTGTACAGTGCACAGTATAGTGACTACATCTAGAGACAGTGAACAAGAATATATTGTATTCCACCATGCATTCATTTAGCAGGAAAAAATAAACATCTGCACATGTACTTTCACTTCTAGTGTGCAAGGATAATAAATGCATCTGCTGTGTTAGTTTCTCCACCTATCAGGAAATGCATTGCCAAATTGCTTAAACACTAATAATCCAAAAATTCCTCGTTGGAAAATCTAGAAATTGGCATTTCAAAAAAGTTTGAACTTGCTTCTCCGACAAGATATGTCCACAGGAAGTGGACCTTCTCTTGCCTTCTCTGCATTCCCATCAGCTGGGTAGCTTGTGTTGCAAAGACATATTGTAATCCTGCACTTACAGAAATAGGTATAAGTGAGCTGGGATTTCCATGCACTAAGCCAGCCAATCACAGTGCAGGGGAGCCAGGAGCTATTTTGGAATAGGGAGTCATTTATCTGGTTGATACCAACGCTAACACATTGTTAGAATGAATTGAGAATGGTTGCCAAAGGGCATGTACTATGCTCTTATTAAATGCACTAGTAAGAGACAGCTGTGCTGGCTTCCAGGACTGTGTGTGCATGGTATGTCTACACTGTGATGACAAACATGAGGCACCAAGTCTCAGAGCCTGCGTCAGCTGATAGGGGCTCAGGATGAAGGGCTAAAAATAGCAGTATAGACACTGTGGCTCAGGCTGGAGCCTGGCCTTTGAGTAGGGTGACCAGGTGTCCGGTTTTCGACTGGCACACCTGGTTGAAAAGGGATCCTGACAGCGCTGACCAGGCCTTTGACTGTCCGGTTGGCGGCACCACGCAGAGGGGCTGGCAGGCTCCCTGCTAGTGTCCATGCCATGTGGGTCCCTGGAAGTAGCCGGCATGTCCCCATCTCCGGCTCTTACTTGTAGCAGCAGCCAGAGGGCTCCTTCTGCTACCTCCGCCCCAAGCACCGCCCCCGCAGCTCCCATTGGCCAGAAACCATGGCCAATGGGAGCTGCAGGGGTGGTGCCTGCAGACGGAGCTTGCAGAGCTGCCTGGCCACACCTTCGTGTAGGAGGGACAAGCCGCTGCTTCCGGGAGCTGCTTGAGATAAGCGCCATTGGAGCCTGCACTCCTGCCTCCATCCTGGGCCCCAACCTCCTGCCCCAGCCCTGATCCCCCTCCTACTCTCCAAACCCCTCGATCCTAACCCAGAGCACCCTCCTGCACCCCAAACCCTTCATCCAAAGCCCCACCCCAGAGCCCACACTCCAGCCGGAGCCCTCACCCCCCCCCCACCCCAACGCCCTGCCCCAGCCCTGATCCCCCTCCCGCCCTCCAAACCCCTTGGTCCCAGCCTGGAGCACTCTCCTATGCCCCTCATCCTCAGCCCTACCCCAGAGTCTGCACCCCCAGCCAGAGCCCTCCCCCCCCGCCCACATCCCAACTCCTTTCCCCAGCCCAGAGCCCCTTCCCGCACTCCGAAACTCTCAGCCCCAACCCGAAGCCCTCTCCTGCACCCAAAATCCCTCAGCCCCAACCTCACCTTGGAGCCTACACCCCAAGCCAGAGCCCTCACTCTCTCCTGCACCCCAGCCCCCTGAGCTAGCCCGATGAAAATGAGCGAGCGAGTGAGGGTGGGGAGAGTGAGCAACCGAGGGAGGGGGGATGGAGTGGGCAGGGCCTCTGTGAAAGGGTGGGACATGGACAGGGCTTCAGAGGAGGGGCAGGGCAGAGGGAGGAGCAAGGGTGTTCGGTTTTGTGTGAGTAGAAAGTTGTTGACCCCGTAATTTTATACGTTTGCAGTCTGAGTCCCAGTGAGCTGAGCCAGGCCAGCCGCAGATGTGCAGTGGGTCTTTTATTGAAGTGTAGACATACTCAAAGACACACCACTGTGGTGGAGGGGAGCAGGCAGCTTGCATGAAGCATGGTTCACGACTCTGGAAGGAGGAAGGTTTGACCAAGGGCAATATTTTCCAAAGTGAAAGTGGGAGCCCAAGTCCCATTTTCAGAAGTAATTTAGGCACTTCGGAGGCTCGCTCTCATTGAAAGTCAATGGGACTGAGGCTCCTGAGTCTTTTCTGACAATGGCTCCTAAGCACCTTTGAAAATGTTATCCTTAGACTCCGAAGTCCCGTTTGAAAATGGGGCTTGAGTGCTTTTGAAAATTCTACCCTGAAGCTCTGTACCTACAAAAAATGCCACTGGCTCATTTATGAGAGCAGAGCTGCCCAGACCTTTTGAAATCTGTCTACTTAGTAGTCAGGATATTTATTTTATGCTCATTCTTTTATTTAAGTTCTTCCACTGAGCCCATCACTGGGATAGCTGAGTGCTTTATCCTGAGGCCATCAAAGCCAGACCCTTCTGGCTTTTTAAAAAGGAATCCCAGAGCTACCAGGGTTTGCAATGGAGGGACTCCTGTACGTTGATAATCCACCTATGTGACAACCCAAACCCTGAAACGCAGATCAAAGGAGTGAATTGACCTGTTCTGCTCAAGTTCTGATGAGAGGCCAGGTGGTCTAATGAACACAGCCCTGCATAGGAATTCCTCCCTCAAAGCCTGGCTGTATCACTGACTCGTGGGGTAGCTCTGGGTAAGTCACAGCCTTGCTGCCTGCCTTAACCCACTTGTACAATCAGGATAATGCTTGCCTGCCTCACGACAGCGCGGCTGTGAGGCTCAATTAGTCAGTGTTCGTTAAGACACTATATGAGGGCCAAGCATTAGTAATGGAAATGCTACATTATTTCTTTATGTGTTTCCAGTGTGTTCATCTCCATAGGCTCAAGGTGCCATTACACAGATTACATAAGAACATCACAACGGCCATACTGGGTGAGACCAAAGGTCCATCTAGCCCAGTATCCTGTCTTTCAACAGTGGCCAATGCCAGGTGCCCCAGAGGGAATGAACAGAACAGATAATCACCAAGTGATCCATCCCCTGTCACCCATTCCCAGCTTCTGGCAAACAGAGGCTAGGGACACCATCCCTGCCCATCCTGGCTAATAGCCATTGAATTTATCCTCCATGAATTTATCTCATTCTTTTTTGAAACCTGTTATAGTCTTGGCCTTCACAACATCCTCTGGCAAGGAGTTCCACAGATTGACTGTGCGTTGTGTGAAGAAATACTTCCTTTTGTTTGGGTTAATGTACCATCAACAATTCTCCAGGCGCAGGACTCAAATCTCGACTCCTCCCTCTATTTTTAAGATGCTAACATTGCAGTTAACTCCTCCATGCTGGCAGGACTCAAGTGTTTGCTGTTTATTAGGCGTTTTGCGGGAGCACTTAACATTAGGGAATCCTGACTTATATCTAAGCCCCATTACTCTCATAAAGCCCTATATGTATTTGTCACTATAGTTATTAGGATGGATAATATTAGGCATAAGTCCCTTAGTTAAGGCTTTAGTTGACATTGCAACCTAGCCAGCCTATGCCCCCAGCACGCTACCTCTGCTGAATGCCTTAACGATCAGTCTTTTAGAAGCCCTAACAATCACGGATCTCTGCTTGCAGCAATCATAATCGCTTGCATTTCTATTGCGCCTTTCATCCTGATGTGCCCCAATGCTTTTTGCAAGCTCTACACCGCATGATCATCACATTATGCATGACTGACACTCAGCCATCTCTGTGGGGGAACAAGCTAACTGGAGGGAACGTTTCTACCCTGGCAGGGAGAGGGACTAAAATGACCTAAAAGGCATTTTGCATTTCTAACTACTATGAGAACTTTTTAACCAGGCAGGTCAGCATCATGCCAGGGTGTAGGCGGGGAAGGGAAGAGGAATCCAACCGAACTGGCAGGAGGAATTTTAGGCCGGCAAAGCCTTTGCTGGAACGTTGCCAGGAAATCAGAGTTAATGCCTCTAACGTGGCAAAGGAAAAACCAAAGGGAGAAAGTTTCAGACAAGGCATTAAATGAGCAGCAGAGTCTGCCATTAATCAGCATGCAGCTCACTAACAGACCTTACAGGATTGCACAGGGACAAGAAGAAACCTGACACCTTTCAAAATAAAGGCTAGATCCTCCAGCCCTCTCTGTGAGAGAGCAAAGCCCCAAACAGAGCAGGGTGGAAATGTTTCTCCAGGCTGGGCGGCCACGCAGGCAAGACTCCACGTCATCCCCTATGGGCCACAGAACCCTGCTCTCTAGCACTTGCTGGGCCAGAGTGCGGTGGGACTGTGCATGAATGGGACTGTGGGTGGAGCAGCAGACTCTGCCCCAGTACTTCTCTCCACAGCCTGCTGTAGCAGCTCCCCACTGGTACTGCTGGCTGCAGTGAAGAGTCCATTTCCCAGCCCCTCACGCTCAGTTCCTGCAGGCAAGGAAGCAGGCTGCATGCTCTGTTGGAGGATTTGTCTCTAATCCTGCTTTTAACCTCTGGAATAGGCAAATATTGACTTTACCTGAATGAAACTGAATTCCCTCCAGTTGAGAGAGTTTGCGATGGAGGGAAGTGAAGTTATGGCAAGTAATGACAGCAGGCCCAGGGCCATTATTCCAAGAGAGACGTAAATCTCCATTCTCCAGACCTCCTCCTCTATCCAGGCATCAGTCTTCTTCTCCATGACCTAGTACAACAATGAAGATTAAGCAGCTTTTTCTATAGGAAGTGGTTAGTGCCAGAGATCATTATTTGACTGACTGATTCATTGAAAGCAGTCTTCTTGGATAAATGTTTGCTTCTCATGTAATTAGATTAATACTTACATTTAATGAGCTGGCTAGCGTAAGTGCACCGCTGCCTTCTCGTGGATGGAATCAGAACTGCTTAACAGCATGTGGCATAGACCTCCCTACTGCGGGAGGATCTCCTTTAGCCTTGTGTTTTTGAAGCAGTAGGAGTGGAGATCTAACTTCATGGTCATTTAGCCACATAAGAGGTGCAGCACAAGCAGGGGAACCCCCCCACTCTGCCCTACCAACATGCCTCTGGAGGAACTTTATTTGGGAGGAACGGGATAGGTTAGCCTCCAGGACCTACTAAACCCATTGTACAGCCTGATGTTAAGAGGTGTCAAGTCTCCACAACTCCCATTACTCTCCAGAGGACTTTCAGGTACTCAGCACCTTCAGGATCAAGCCCTGAAGTTGCATTTAGAACTGCAATTAACATGAAAAGTCAGTTTAAAGCCAAGAGCAAAAGTACAGATCTTTGAATACTTGAATACAAAGTGGCCTCCTAATGGTATTCATTTTAAGTGCACTTATGAGGAAAACTGTTCAGGCTAATTGAAGCCAAGATGAGATTTATGCTGTATGGCAGAGGTCAGCATTTAGAACAAGCCATTTATCTCATTAAATGGTCTTAATTCACTTAGCAAGGACATTGCTAGAAAATAAGAGGTGTAAGGGAAGTGAACACAGAAATCCTGTCTGGCATTTATTTGTGACTGGCACAGATGAAAAGCACAGGTGAGAGTGAGAGCACCTCACCTCCCAAAAAGCAAAGATCACGGCACAGCCAGAGACACCTCCCAAATAAAGCAATTTCCAGTTGGTAGAGTTAGTTTTCTCTAGCATGATTTTGGCCACTGGAATTAGTGCAATAGCTTCTCCAAGGAGAATCAGAGTAACACTAGCAGGATTTTCCCCACCCCAACCCCATCTCCCACCCCCCTACACTTTACCTGAAAACTTATTAAAAAAGAAACAGTGGAAAACCCCAGAAATGTTTTGTGAACTCAAAATTACACAGAACGGCACAAATAGCATGTCCAGAATGAAAAGCCTGCAATCCTGCAAGTAACATACAGCGGGAGAGAGAGCGCAATTCAAAACCTGGGGGAACCCCCCTCCACTGGGTTAGGATTTCTGCTCCCACTCCGCCTCCAATACTTCCCCAACCTTACACAGCGCTCAGCAATCCCTTAAGACAGGAGGCAGATTCTGCTGACTTTTTTCCTCTCAGGAGCAATGAGAAGCTCAACTCTCTAACTTGACACAAGAGACTGGGAACCTCTTGCTGGAAATGGCACTTACCATGGCTGATCAGAGTTCCAAGCACAGCTATCAGCTGGGCAGTAGAGCACCAGCCAACCCGACCTGTTATTCCACAGTGACCCAGTGTCACCTTTGGGAATGGGGAGTATGCACAGCTAATAACTCACAAGACTGGTCTCATTCTGTGGGAAACATCGAAAGCTAAACATATGGCTCCAGTACTAGGTCTGCTCCACAGGGTTTGGGCAGATGTATAAGATTATGCCATGCACTGATTGGGCGATGAAAGTATTACCTGCTTGACGGCTGTGTTAATTAACTGATACCGATGAGATCGGCGCATGGGCAAGCATAGGCTGTATAGAGCGTGCAAGGCTGCGCAAAAGAAACTCAGAAGGCCAATCTGCTTTCTGTGCTGTAGCCACTGGTCTAGCCAGTCTGGAAAGCGTCTGTACTTTGTGCCATAGTGCAGCTGGAAAGAGGCGGCCAGGACCCCGGGTAGATAAACGAGAGAGAGCATGACGTAGGCTACGCAGGGCAGCGTGCTATTGACCACCTCCACTGGGATCTTGTAGAACTTGTTTTTCTGTTCCCAGATGTAAGGGTGTAAGACTTGTCTGATGAAGTTGTAGGTGTAGAAACAGAGAAAGAGACCCAGGGCCAAAAAAACAGGGATTTTCCAAGCTGGGAGGAGGCGCAGGGGAATGTTCTCGATCTCACAGGCTGAAGACAAGGAGCCCATGTCCACAGGGGTGAAGCCCATGACCTGAGCAATTTCAGCAACTGTACGCTTGGATTCTTGATTATCACAGCAAATCAAAACCTGCAATGAACCAAAAGATACATTAACTGGCAAACAGAGATGCAAAGCAAAGGAAACAGACACTTGGGAAGGAATCTGGATTAACAAGAGCCTAGATTCCTAACAGCAGTGTGGCCATTTCATATTGTATTTTTAATGGATGCCAAGGGTGCAGGAAGCCCAGGAGAGGCATTCATTTAGATGTGTGTTTAAGTCCAAGTAAATACATACATAAATAATGTGTTGCACTTATATGGACCGTTCTATCCTAAGATCACAAAGCACTTTACAAATCCAATTAAACCTTGCCCCATCGCTGTGAGCCAAGTAAGAACTTTTATCCTCCTCTGATAGAGGAGGCACAAAGGAGGTAAGGAAGTTAGGAAACTTTGAGTACTTTTGCTCATCTTCCTACTTACTAAAATTGGCTGACAGAACCGTTTTGGCCTAGATTGAAAAAAAAATTTACATCTCACTTTAAAATAGCAATGCTACTCAGCCACATGGTGCTTTTAGCAGGGGCTCAGTACCTTACAGCTTACTTCTGTGAGGAGAAATAAAATGAATTTGTCCCAGGCCACAGAAGGTTTCCATGCTAGTGGTAGGATTAGATTTTAGCAATTTCTGGTCTCCCCGCCACCCCATCCTGTGTTCCATCCACTAGATCTCACTTCTCTCAGTTAGTAAAGCACTTAACTAATGCAGTCAGATACCAAATCCTGAAGTCCAGGTGAGTTTTGCCGGAGTAAGGACTGTAGGATTTGGCCCCTAATAAAAGAAAACAATACCTGCTTATTCCCGTCTCTGGGACCCGACTGTAAGGTCCATGCAGATATCACATTAAATCCTTTGACGACAGTGCAGGCTGGGAAAAGAGAAGCCAAGTACTCGGCATTTGATTCTTTGTGATGGTTAATTTCAGTGTTGTTGCTGACATCCACCAGTATTTTGCCAGCCAGCACATCTGTCAGGTCACAGAGCGTGGAGTAATGTTCCCTGAAAACTGCCACAAAAATAACATCCGTCTTCTTTGCAACATCCACCTGGGCAGTTACTTCAGCTGCTGAAGGAAAGAGGCCCGCACAGCGCTTTGGATTGCGGCTTCCAACCACCACCTGGAAACCTGAGTACACCAGACGTGTAGCCAACGAGCGTGCAAAGTCTCCACTTCCCAGGATCCCTATGGTTCGGCCAACAGCCAGGGTGAGATCTGGATTGCTCTCCATATTCCGGCGACCTAGGAGTGGTTTTGCCATGTCTCCGCCTGGCATCCCTTTAGGCAAAAGCAGAAAGGACAAGTTCACTGGAAACAGCATTTTCAAAATCTTATCTCCCTGTCTCAGTCTACATACGATAGAAACAAACCCGCAGTAATGTGGCGAATGCTACATGCCACATGCACAGCCAGTGCAAACGGGGTCTGTGTGGGAACCCACCATAGACTCAGGGAGGATGGAATCCCCTGAACATGCAAACTGGCTGTAGAATCATAGAATCATAGAATATCAGGGTTGGAAGGGACCCCAGAAGGTCATCTAGTCCAACCCCCTGCTCAAAGCAGGACCAATTCCCAGTTAAATCATCCCAGCCAGGGCTTTGTCAAGCCTGACCTTAAAAACCTCTAAGGAAGGAGATTCTACCACCTCCCTAGGTAACGCATTCCAGTGTTTCACCACCCTCTTAGTGAAAAAGTTTTTCCTAATATCCAATCTAAACCTCCCCCACTGTAACTTGAGACCATTACTCCTCGTTCTGTCATCTGCTACCATTGAGAACAGTCTAGAGCCATCCTCTTTGGAACCCCCTTTCAGGTAGTTGAAAGCAGCTATCAAATCCCCCCTCATTCTTCTCTTCTGCAGGCTAAACAATCCCAGCTCCCTCAGCCTCTCCTCATAACTCATGTGTTCCAGTCCCCTAATCATTTTTGTTGCCCTTCGCTGGACTCTCTCCAATTTATCCACATCCTTCTTGAAGTGTGGGGCCCAAAACTGGACACAGTACTCCAGATGAGGCCTCACCAATGTCGAATAGAGGGGAACGATCACGTCCCTCGATTTGCTCGCTATGCCCCTACTTATACATCCCAAAATGCCATTGGCCTTCTTGGCAACAAGGGCACACTGCTGACTCATATCCAGCTTCTCGTCCACTGTCACCCCTAGGTCCTTTTCCGCAGAACTGCTGCCTAGCCATTCGGTCCCTAGTCTGTAGCTGTGCATTGGGTTCTTCCGTCCTAAGTGCAGAACCCTGCACTTATCCTTATTGAACCTCATCAGATTTCTTTTGGCCCAATCCTCCAATTTGTCTAGGTCCTTCTGTATCCTATCCCTCCCCTCCAGCGTATCTACCACTCCTCCCAGTTTAGTATCATCCGCAAATTTGCTGAGAGTGCAATCCACACCATCCTCCAGATCATTTATGAAGATATTGAACAAAACCGGCCCCAGGACCGACCCTTGGGGCACTCCACTTGATACCGGCTGCCAACTAGACATGGAGCCATTGATCACTACCCGTTGAGCCCGACAATCTAGCCAGCTTTCTACCCACCTTATAGTGCATTCATCCAGCCCATACTTCCTTAACTTGCTGACAAGAATACTGTGGGAGACCGTGTCAAAAGCTTTGCTAAAGTCTAGAAACAATACATCCACTGCTTTCCCTATAATGCTGCGCCCCTGCAGGGCTCATTGGCAGCAGGGATCAAACACAGAACCTCTGGATGTAAAAGCAAAACTGCTATTGTGTGAGCTCAGAGACCCACCTCTACTAGGCAAGGCTGTAGCAGGCTCATCAATCTATGTATACGCAGACCAGTCACTACTAGTGGAGGACAGAACACCAGACCAAGTGGGTATGAGTTGAAGGAGCAAAGTAGCTGTATGACTCCATTGTGGCAGCCTCTAGACATGTGCAGTCAAAGATCCACTGACCACTCCCCAACTTTGTCCTCTACCTGCCTCTACCCTCACCCCAAACTTACTCTCCAGGCTATAAAACCACAACAGCCTTGACCCCTGTGGCACGTGTGTGCCTTCCACACTGTAACAGGGTGTTCTGGACCCTTTCCATAGCAAGGGGCCTTGGGGCCAGTCAGACCTAGTCCATGGCATGGCCCCTTTAAGAACCTGGTGTTTAAGGGAGTAGCAGGCAAGCTGGTGACTGGGGGGCCAGGTGGTAATCAGTGAGCTACCTCCTGCACAGGATAAAAAAACAAGCTGTTCGCTGACTGGGGGGAAGAGAAAGGGCAAGTGGTTTGGAGTGTTTCTGTCTATGCAGCCTGGGCTGGAGGGCTGTGACATTCTTTAGCCAGAGGGAAGCTGGAGGTGTGAGCTTGGGAATCTGGACAGGAGGAAAAAACAAAGCCTCTCCAGAGAGTTAGAAGGACTGTCAGAGCTCCCTGGCTCAGAGATATCTGGAAGGGTGATCCAGGATTGAGGGTGAAGCTGGAAATGCAGGCGCAGTTCCTAAAGACGGAATAAACTGAACCCCAGCAAGGGGAGCTTGACTTTACATACTGGGCTGTGATCATGTAACTGCGGTGCCAGGAGGGGATTGAGGGGGGTGCCTGCAAGGCTGTGCCTCGAGGGGCTGTGCTCTGGGAGGGCACCCTACCCCACAGAGGGCAGGGGACTCAGCCTTTCCCTTACAGGCAGCAGGGAATGTGACTATGTTCTACATAAGAAAGGCAGCAGGCTTGTTGTATATAGGTGGACAGGAGGCTGGTGGTGTCCTCCTAATCCACATTTGGGTACTTTGAAAGAGCATCAAACAACTTAGGCTGGTTATTTAAATTTAGAGCTGGACTCTAGATGGGGCATCTTGGGTCACAATGAAAGTGTCTGGGCAGAGGTGCGTGATGCAGCTTACGCAGCACTTGCCTGTTCCAATTTCAGTCAAGTGCTTTTGGCTGCAGACCTTGAATAAGCAATACAAATGTACCCCCCCCACACACACACATTTTAAAAAAATCCCCACATAGGAAGGGCTTTATACCACCCAGGTCTCATTATTTGGCACATCTACAGCACCTTCCGTCCAAGCAACTTGCTAAGCTTTAAAAACACTAATGATTGTCGCCTCCCAGCATTCACTGGGTTTTATCACCAATGGGGAGACTGAGCCCTGAGAGGCTAAATGACTTGCCCAAGGCTACCCAGTACGACAGCAGTGCCAGGAGTAGAACCCAAGTCAGTGCCAAGTCTGCTGCCTTAATCCCAAAACCATCCTCTTTTTCTAATAAAATGTATGGACAAAATGTTACTCTACAACAAAGGCACATTTCTCTGGCTCTTAGGCAAATGAATAGAAATTAGCATTCAGGGTGACAGAATGGTTGTTACCGAGGGACTCATTTCATCATAGGTCTAAAGCACCGCAAAAGCATTCCGAGAGCTCCCAAAGGGATTGTGAACTGTGCTGGAAGACAATCTTTTTGTACTGTGACATTTCTGTCCTGTAACTGCCATTCAAAACAAACAGGGACATTTGCAATGTTCTGGGATAAACAGCATCTCTGTCTCCCGCTACTTGGGTTCAAAAGGAAGAGAAAAATCAAAGCATCACAGAATTAAACAGCATTTGAAAGTAAGACAGAGCAGAATATTTTAAAAACAAAGATTTTCTAAAATTAAGTGTGGAGTTGTGCCCCACTATTTCAGCCTTAGACTGTAAGCTGTTTGGGGCCAGGATCATCTTTTTGTTCTATGCTTGTATGGTACCTAGCACAATGGGGTCCTGGCCCATGTCCACGACTGGGGCTGCTTGGTGCTATGGTTGGGATCCATGAAGGTATTGAGGCACCTAAACCTGATGATTAGGCACCTTAGCCCCAGGTTTAGGTGCCCAGGTCTCAGTTTTGGCTCCACTGTAATCCACAAAACTTTCACTGATCCCTGTAGGTGCCTAAACTCACTTGGTGCCTAAGTTTTTCCAGAGTAAACATTCCCTAGGTGTTTAGATTTCTGCCTATGGGCATGCACACTGCCACCTCCATCTAGGCATCCAGACACCTATCTTCTGCCTAAGCTCTAGAGCAGTGGTCACCAACCGGTAGATCATGATCGACTGGTCAGTCATGGAGCTTCTGCCAGTTGATCGCAGTCTCCATCCGCCAAAACTCCAGTGGCACAGTGGGGCTAAGGCAAGCTCCTTGCCTCCCCTGGCCTCGTGCCGCTCCTGGAAGCGGCCAGCAGCATGTCCCTGCGGCCCCTGTGGAGCGAGGGTCAGGGGGTCTCTGTGCGCTGCTCCTGCCTGCAAGTACCGCCCCCGCAGCTCCTATTGGCCAGGAACAGGGAACTGCAGCCAATGGGAGCTGCAGGGGCAGTGCCTGCAAGGAGGGGCAGCAGGGATGTGCTGCTGGCTACTTCTGGGAGTGGTGTGGAGCCGGGGCAGGCAGGGCCCCACTGACCAAGATAAGTGCCACCTGGCAGGAGCCCGCACTCCTCACCCCCTCCTCCAGCCCTGAGCCCATTCCCAGAGCCAGCACCCTATACCCCTTCCTGCACCCCAATCCCCTCCCCCAGCCCAGTGAAAATGAGTAAGGGTGGGGAGAGTGAACAACGGGGGGGGGGAATGGAGTGAAAAGGGCGGGGCCCCAGGGAAGGGGCAGAACCTTGGGGAAGGGGTGGGCTAGATCCTGGGTTGCACTTAAATTCAAAAAGTGATCTTATACTTAAAAAGGTTGGAGACCACTGCCCTAGAGCAATTCACGAACTGTGATAAGTCAGATGCTCGGCCACCTAAGTCACTTGCAGGGCCCTATCAGGTCCCATTCAACATAGGGAGGAGGAGCACACCTTAAACTCTTAGCCCACTACCTAGAGCACTCTAGCAATGGTCAGCATCTTCCACTGGCTAGTTTAGGCAGCTCCGTACCTCATGTGCTGGATTTTGTGGATCACATTCTAAGGCACTTTTCTCTCACCATCCATTGTCTAGGAGCCTAGGTGCCTAGCACAGCTTTGTGGATTGCAGTGTTGTTCCTTCTATTTTGTACATGCCTACACGTTTAGGTGCCATGACACTCAGCATTGCAATATCTAAGTCCCTTTGTGGATCCCACCGTACCTCAGTAGCACATCTAACAACAGTTTGTGTTTAAATACTGGTAGGATGGGAGAAAATCTTTCTTAGATCTCCTGGTAAACAGATTTCTCTGAGAAGTTCTAAATCTCAGACAAACGACATGACTGGGAATGGATTCCTTGAATAGCAATTGGGATTTTTGTAACTTCCATATCTCCCCTGAACACTCACCCATCGTTCCCCTGTATACCTCTACCCATGCTCTCCTGCCATCATCCCTTCTGCATGTTCTCCTGGGCCTTTCCATGACTCCTGTGCTTCCCAGTATACTGCACCTCCTTCCATGCCCTCTCTTCTATTGCCCCATCAACCCTGGTACAGTCCACCTCTGCTCAATGACTTCCCTTAGTCCCCTATATACCACTACCCATGTCTGCTCTATTCTCCTGCACCCCCCGCCATTCTTCTTCGGGTCCACTGCACCTGTGTCCAATCTGCCCCATGCTCTCTCCCCTCTCTCCATGCTCCTCTTGGCCCTTGGGATCCCCTGCGTACTCCTCCGTGTCCTACCAGCATCCTGCCCCCACTTCTTTTAGCATCCTGCCTGTCCATAGGCCCCCTGTTCTAAGCCCCTGGATCACGGCTCCAGGCCAACCTCTCCTGTCCCCCTCTCTATACACCACTCCCAGACTCCTATTCCAGGGTAATACCCGTTATCATTTACTCTTCTCCACCCCACCCCACCCCAGCAATCCATGCCCCTCATCTTGGCCTGCAAGTCAGCAGCAAGTCCGTTTTTGTTTCACAGATCTTTATTATCAGGCATGAACGGCTTGCACCTTTTTTAAACCACTCCACTAACTCTGCCCTCCAAATGAGAGCCCAAGGTCAGCACAAACAAAACAAACAGGCAGTTTCTAGGCTAGCCTCACCATGCAGATATCCAGAGCCAGAGAAAGCCAAGAACAGCTTGAAAAAGGGAAATAGATACATGTTCAGAACACTATCTTTAAAACTCCTTTATCGATTGTCACCACACTTGCCAGAAAACAGTTCTACCTTGGGGTGAGATATGACGTGAAATTTCAGGAAGATCAGTTTCTTACTGAGGAAGTTACAAGGGGGGAAGGGATTAAAAATTAGGCTTGCTGTGACAACCTAAACTGTGAAGCAGCTCCCACTCTTCTGTTACCAAAAGCAACTCAACTCCTCCTCTAGCTATGCTATTAATAACTCTTGAGATGGTTCGATATGAATAACTTTTTGAAAATCTGATTTGTCTGTCCCGTTCTGCTGTGTAGTTATTGCATTTCAGTTTTTATTTGTACCAGTAGCAACAGAGACTGGGGGCCCCATTGGGCTAGACACTTTACAAATACATAGTAGGTGACACTCCCTGATGCAAAGAGCTTACAGTCCAAATGGATCAGACAGCGAAGAGTGAGAGCAACTAAGTATTGTTATCCCCATTTGACAGGTGAAAGCACAGAGATAAAATGACTTGACGAAGGTCATGCAGGGAATCTGTGGTCAAGTCAGGAAAGGAATCCAGGTCTCTCAAGTCCAAATCGAGTCCGTTAACCAAAAGACCAGGTCTTTTTCCACTCATCTTGGATAATTAAAATAGGCTAGTCAGTTTCATTTTTGTCTGTAGATTTTAATTAGTATAACTGAAGTTCCTATGCACTGGCAGTGTGATGCAATGTTTAGATTACAACCCACTGCAGTGTTTAGTATGTTGGCTATAAACAGGACCTATTTGTTTTGCAGGGGAGAAATCAACAGACACTTCTCTTGGCGCAGGAGCTTGTAAAAATAAAGTGAAAGATCTTAGTTTTAAAACATGTTGCTTTAATAGTAAGTTCAGTGTCACAATGAGCCAAATTGTGCCACCAAAGAACTTTGCAGTGATCTCAGTAAGTTCTGTTTCAACACAATGATACAATATGGCCTAAGAAAATCAACTTTACTTTTTGAAGTCCTGTCTCTTATTATTGCTCTTACATAAATAACTATCTTCAATTCAGCCTCTTGTTTCAAGGGTGGCCTGTAATATCTTGGCTAAAATGGCTGTATTTGTCTCTTCCACACAGTCTCCTGAAGGAGAGGGAATTTTCAGCCGGATATTTAAAAGTACATGGAGCCCCAACCACAGGTGTCCCTTACCCATGAACCGAATCAAATATGCAGAGCTACAGAGCCTTATCAGTGCTGAGTCAGACTCTATTTCTAGGGATCATTTTACATAAAATGCTTCATTACGCAGATCTGCTAATAAGCACATTGCTTGAAGCAGAACAACAAAAGTAAAAAGCAACCACTGTAACTTAGATCAAATCACTATAAAAGTGCACCAAGATGGTCCCTCTCAGCTATCCGATCATTTGCACTACATTAATTCCTAGAAGCCCTGGTCAGGATCATAGGCCCATTATTTGGGTAACCATATTTTCCCAGGGGGAAAGTGGGACACCACACGGGGCTGAGCACCCCCCCCCCCACACACACACAAGGACCTCCTCTCCGTGCCCATTCGGGCTGGCCCGAGTGCTAGCTACTGAACCAACACAAAGGAAGACTTGATCTCTTCCAATCCAATGCCCTGAGCCTGTGATCAGATATGTGTAGACAGACCCCTAGACCCTCATGGACTTGATTGCAGAATTGGGACCTTTTATGCCCCTTCTAATTCAGATTGCAAAACATCAACTTCCAGTGTTAGCTTCCCTGGTATTTACTAGTGAGTTAATACATAAAGAAGTCAGATTTGGAAAGAGGCATTTGGATCCTAACGTTTAGACTCATGAAATTAGCTTTCACTGTTTTCATTACCAGACGAAAATATTCACTTCTCACCTACAGCTGTTTTGTTACAAGTGAAAAGAAGCCCTGTGGTTTCTTTCCCATACCTAAAGAGGCTCCCTCAGATGAACGCAGAAGGGGCTATGTACCTGTTGAAACTGGAATAGATTTAGCTAAGAAAAGGGCCTTTTATACAAAGCTGCTTGGTCTGGAACTCTACTATACATTCCAGGAGTCCTTTCACTTCCATTCAGGAAGCAAGGCAATAACATGGCTGGTATGCAAGAAGCTCAAAACATGAAAAGGCAACAAATAGGGGGAAAGCAATACTGGTAATGGGAAGAAATAACTTAGCCCTTTTTCTCCTCAGCACAAAACATCAATTACCAAACAGTGCAAGTCAGGGAGGTGAAGTTAGGAAATGTCAGAATTGCCTGTGCAACTTTCATTTCAGCCCTTGTGCGTGTGCATTAGGATACAGTCTTTGATGATAGGTTTCAGAGTAGCAGCTGTGTTAGTCTGTATCTGCAAAAAGAAAAGGAGGACTTGTGGCACCTTAGAGACTTACACATTTCACAAAAGCTCACGCTCAAATAAATTTGTTAGTCTCTAAGGTGCCACAAGTACTCCTTGTCTTTCTTTGATGATAAGATCACATTCCATTTTTTTTTCACAGGACCCCTGCCTCATTCAGTCCACGTGACAGGCTCCTATGCCCAATATCAGTCTCTCCCCACTACCCACAGGCTCCCAACCCTTGTCTCCCATTTTCCTCCCTGGCTTTCAGACCCAGCCTCCTTGCTCAGACAGTGCCAGTTCCCCCCTACTTCAACTCCCAGTCTGTCTGCCTCTCCCTCTCCACTGCCAGCCTTCTCCGCTCCCACTATCAGGCTCCTTGTTCTGATCTACTCCCGCGCAGATCCAGCTGTTCTCCCCTTGGCATTCGATTCAAGTGGCTTTCTCCTCCTTGCTGCCTGGGCATCAGCAGTGGGGGCCCTGAAAGCACTGGAGTGACAGGGTCTCTGCTCTCAGTTCTTGTGCTTGGACCTGGCCTGGCCCGGAGGCGCCAAGAACTGCAGGAAAGTCCTGCTGAGCCCTGGGCTGTAGTATGCTCAGTGTTAGGGTTACCATATTTGAACATTCAAAAAAGAGGACACTCCACCGGGGGGGGGGGGAGGTATTTGCTGGCACCCCCCTTCCCCAACTCCACCCCTTCCCCAAAATCTCTGCCCCAACTCCGCCCCTCTCTGCCCCATTGGACCCCTTCCCCAAATCCCCGCCCAGCCCCACCTCCTCCCCTCAGTGTGCTGCGTTCCCCCTCCTCCCCCCCCCTCCCAGCCGCATGAAACAGCTGTTTCGCGGCGCAAGCACTGGGAGCTAGGGGGGAAAAGCGGGCACTCTTTGAAGTGATCAACATTCACTTTCTTTCTCGAAAGATCAGCATTCACTCTCTTTCTTGAATGATCAACTCTTCTTTGCGGAAGAATAATAATGGCAAAATCCCGGACGTTTTTAGATATTTAAAAATTCCTCCTGGACAGCAATTTAAGAACCAAAAAGCCAGACATGTCCAGGAAAATACGGACGTATGGTAACCCTACTCAGTGTGCATAAAATCGTTGGGGAATTAAGCTACAATCGTTTAGCAAGTCTCTACTGAGCATGTGCAAACTGCAATTTTTCAAAACCTTATAACTTGGTCAAATGTAGGTGGGTTTTCATGGGCATGGCAAAAGACCACCCTCCTGCCAAACTTCAAGGCCTGCTCCAAAGCATGGGGGCTCTAGAGTGTCTCAAAGAAAGGTTGCCAGAATTTTTAAACAGGGGCAAAATACACTTTTCCCTAGCTTTGTTCCTGGAAATGGCTGACCGGTTTTGGCTAAATTTTTCCAGAGTTATTCACCCCTAAGTAGACACCTGGCACAGCAAATTTCAGCCCAAAGAGTTAAAGTTTGGCAAAGTTTTTTAAACTGAAAACAGGGTCTCATAATGGGAATTAACAGGCAACCTGACTAACCAGCCCTCCTAGCCCTGCCTGTAATAAAGGCTGGTGACTAAGCAAAACTGGAATAATGGAACACAAATAGGCAGGAGTTTATGATTTTAAGGGTTTTTGTTTGTTTGTTTGTTTTTAAAGCAGGGTTACCAACAGGGTGTACCACACATTCTGAATCTCTGCTCTGCCAAATTCTGCTCAGGAGACTGATTCCCCTGATAGCCTGCACAGACATGGGAACGGCAAAGGTGTCACTTCTATTCCTTTATGACAAAGGAGATGTTTACACAGTTTCCTTTGCCGCTCCACTGTAATGAAAGTGACAGGCTGCTGGATTTGCCGCGGGCAGCCGGCACACTGATATAATAACGAAATGCCACCCCAGGATCGCTTTTGTAATAAAAGTTTCATAAAGTTGGAATCTGAGGATTTGGGACGCAAGTATCTGGAGTTTAATCTTCTGCTTAATGCAGCAGAATGAGTTTTGGTAAGGAGGTGAACAATGATTGTGGTGCAGTAGTCTACAAACTGAAGAATGGTGGATCTAATATTAATGCCTGTAATACTCTAACTCATCTGGCTGATGTAATGGCTAATAAGAAGGCTATTTTCATGACTTTTCTCATCTCACAGTTCTTAAAAGGCTCAGATGGATATTTTGCAAGAGCCTTGAGTACTGTACTGAAGTCCCATGTGGCTGCTATCATTTTCTTCTGTGGTCTTGGTTTCTTTGCTGCTCCTATCAAGTTAATTGCTATCTAATGGTGACTCACCCCTTTCTGAGCTTTTCCTCTGCAAAAAAGCAGGAATAGCAGCTAAATGAAGGCATGGTGTACCAGGCTGACTACCTGAATGGAAGAATCCACTCAGCGGGATCTAAAAATACCCTGCAGTCTGTAGATAATGGGTGTGATGCAAGGATGCCCTCCTTCCTGAGACAATAAAGAGCAAATCTTTTCTACTTTCATGCATGCAGATTGTCTTTGGAGTCAAGTTACATGCAAGCCTGGAGTCCTGTCATTATTAGCTTTAGAGAGTGGAGAGACAGCGAAACTTGTTTTCAGCAATCACTCAATCAAGATCAAACCTGGGTTGCTTAACGGGGGCAGGAGGGTGTTTCTAGTAAAGATGCAGAAGAACTGCACTCAGTGCGCAGGTGTGGATATTTCTTGGTGGTCTCTTAAGACAGGAAGTTTCCATAACTGGGTATGCCAGCCCTTTGAGACTTGTGAGGAAATGCTCCTAGACCAGCAGTCCCCCACATTCCAGGTTAAACTTACCCGGGGGGGTAGGTGCCATGGAAGGAAAGGAAGTGGTTTGGGGGGGAGGCAGTTTGGGGGTTGAAGGAAGAAACTTGTGCTGCTGCCTCTGCTTTTAGGAGGGAGAGAGTTGTTCCATGAGCAGGATCGCCCTCCCCATCTGCTCTCACTGGTGAGGGATAAGGCTGGCCCAGGGCAGTCCCCAGCTGGCCCCTCTCTGGGATCCCAGGGAGCGGGCTTGCTGGGGAAAGTAGTTCCGGGCTGTGGGATGGCATCCTGGGAAATAAGCCGGGAGAGGGGAGGAATAGGCATAGTCTTCTCCTGCAGTGGAGAAGGCAGGTTGAAGTGCTGGTTCTCCCTTGAAACCTATGGGTCTGTGACCCCCACCTCTTCTTTGATTTGGAACAGCTATGGAGCAGACCCATAAAGGGGGAACCAAGTTCTAAGAGACTGTAGTTACTTTGAATTACGCTGCTTGTCTATCTGGTACAAGGACCCTGGCAGGGGAAGGGTAGTTTCCTCCTGTTTTGCTTATATTTGACCAGACACTGTCTCTAATACAGGTTTGGCCCTCTTTTCAGATTTCTTTATGATGCTCCGAAAGGGCACAGCTGGATCCCTTCGTTTGGGAGGAGCAGCTGTCTTTTCTGCTCAGACACAAGAATCAATCTGATGCAGGCTGGTTTGGGATGGCAAACCCGTGTTTCCCAAGCCATCTTGGGGCTCCAAGGATCACTTTATTAGTCCCTTTCTCGAGCTTGTGGAGGACGTGAGACGTCAATAGGAAAGAAGGCAGGATTCCTTCTTAGCCAGTCTACAGTGAAAACACCTGCTGAGTAAGCCACCCACCCAAAGAGGTCTCCATGGTAAGACTAGCAGAAGAACAGTAGCTGAGAGAATCTGGAGCTGTTCCGTTATGCAAAATGTGTTCAGGAATATTGCCTCTCTGCTCAATTACATCAGAACCTTAGCTGGGACACTCATACCAGACTGCCAACCACCTGGCCCTCACTCAGAAGCTGGGATTCTATCTATGTACACTTATGACTACAGGATTGCCTGCTTCTTTATCTGTGTCCCTCTCCCACCCCTGCTTAAATACATGATACAATTGCATGACACTTAAACACTACGTCTATAAGGACGTGGGGAGAGGAGGATTATTGACCCGGGGAACCATTCAGGGGAATCTAACTGGACTGAAGCAACAGAAAGTGGAGGATGGGATTAAAAAAAAAAACAGAAGGAAGAAGGAGAGAGGTTACTCAGATTACATTACCTTCTAAACCAAACCCTTATATTACCACTCACTCTGTCTGCTTGTGTACTCCATCCATTCCCCATGTCTTTCTCTATGTAGATTGTATGCACATCTGTGTAAAGATCTTATCTTCGTATGTGTCTAAGAAACACCCTGCAAGCTTTTAGCACCACATCTGCCTTGCCATACCGCTGTGGACATTTACCAGCCCAGACACACATCCTCCTTGTTCACCCACTCCAACAATGACTAAAAACCCCCAACCTCTAATATTTTATTCACGGTCAAAAATGTCCTGCCACCAGGGAGTTTTGCAAGGTACTGTGCTACACGTAAATAAATGACTGTAGCTGTTGCCACTGTGGGGCGTTGCCGCAACGGCTGTGGTACCGCAGTGCTTTCTGCGTGTCTGGTAGCATGCTCTGTGTACTGCAAGACTGGAGTTCCTACAGCACGTGCTGCCAAGCACCAGACTCTAATCTTTGGTGCTCCCTGTTAACACACTCAATGCTTTTTGAGTAAGTAACAGCACCACAACGCTCTGTAACTAAAAGCTGCAAATACTCTAGACACAACAACATCAACAGTCATAACGAAAGATCAACCCAGACTCTAGGGGAGGTCCATTGTGAACTAACAGCCCCATGGGATTCCCCAGGCCTAGTGCTAAGGATGCTCCCTCCAGTCCATCCATTGACTAGACAGTGGTCAAACCCTGGCCTATAGAGCCCATTAGAATTGAACTCTGGCTTTGCCCGTGGTCTCTTGGTATCCACATGTGCATTTACCCCACTCCTGCTTGCACGATGCTGTCCTATATCCTCCTTCTCCTGCTGGGCTTCTGCCAGCAGCAGGCTGATGCTTTGACTGGCTCTTAACATTTTAGTCCCAGCTCTCAGGCTGCCCGCTACCCAGCCTTCCTTCCGCAGCCAGCTCCTTCTGGTTCTGGCCTGCGGCTCCTGCTGTCACAGAGCCCCTGATTCTCTGCAGAGTCCACTGCCCCTCAGAAAGCTACTTTTACCTGCTCTCTAGCGTTGATAGAGTGGTCTACTGCTAGCAGTTGGCCTGGGCAATATAGCACCCTCTCCTGGCTACATTTCAACGCAGCATATTCAAGGTATGGTTACGACCCAGCAATTTCATTACAACAGCTTTCCATTTTAGGCTCTGGACTTTGATTCTTTTCAGCTGTGAGACACAGGTACAAACAGCAGAGCCCAAGCCACCAGAAGTATGCAAAGAGGAAATCTTGCTACTCTTTGTACACTCTTGGAAGGCTGTACACATGCCAAACTCTACCAGACAGAAGCTGTACCATGCCCAGTGACCAGCGCTGATGGTATTTTACTGAACAGACCACTTTAGTCTGAGCAGTTTCCTCAAAGTACCACCTGGTGAAGAGCTTCACTTGCCATTCAGACGGGACTTATATCTGGGGAAAAAAACAACCCAAAAAACCTGGTACTTCCTAGCTTTCTACTGGTGCATCCCTCTAGCTGACTAATGATAGATCTTGAGTATATATATTGCCTTTTGAGCCAGGAGATGCCAAAGCCCATGACTGATATGCAGACAACTCTGAGGCAGAAAGCAGTTACCAGCTAGAGCCAAGCAATACAATGCACAGGGAGGGGACATTTTTGCCAAGGATCTTATATGGCAACTCCCTGTTGTTATGAAAAGTGCTATGGACTGAGGCTGTTTAATGCCTACACAAAAGACACAGGGCCTTCATGTTAAGGTCTCATCTTAAACACTTCAGCACAGCACTCTATTTACTGAGCCCAGAAGGGGGAAGACTGAGTCAGCCTGGCTGGGACGGGGACTGTGGTTCAAGGGAGTCCAGGGGTTTCAAATTTGAAGCTCTGACCATTAAGCAAAGCATCCTCTGTAACAGCAGCGCATCCATATGTAAGAGCTTATTAGAGCTGCTCTAGTCTGCTTTTTAGTGGCTGTCTTTGTATTGTCCAAACAGCCAACTTAAAGCTTTTCAGAAGTCACAGTCAAGGGCGAGCGAGGGGAAAGTGTAGCGAGAAAGACATCCCACAAGCAGCAACAAGGGGAAAAGGGTGTGTGGGGTAGGCGGATTGAACAGCATGAACCTAGGGAAGAGAGATAAGGGATATCAGAAGCAGCCAGAGTCTCCTTTCTGTCTCTCAAAGAGAGGTTTGGAAAGTGCAGGGGCACGCTGAAGGAGTGAACAGTTCAAAAGCAGATCTGGTGGAAGACAAAGTTAGAACTCAGTCTAACTTTGCTGAGTTAGGGGGCAGGAGGAAAACTTGGTTTAAAAGCGGCAAATAATACGGAGGTTGTATGTTCTCTGGGGCAGGTGTTGAACCTGAGGTAAAAGAGCTCTAGAGCCACTGTGCTACCTATTTGACTACCAATGTGTGGAACTACTGGCTAGATCACGGCCCTGTCATTACACGGACAATGGATATTTCAGTGTATAATCCAGCTCCTTGTCCTCTACAACACAGCACTTGCCTACCACTCTACTCTCATCTCTTTAATCAGCCGACTGACCTACAAGACTCCTGCTTCCATCACCACCTCCGCTACAGCAGGGAGCGGACAAACCAATTACCAAGACAGAGAGATCTTTGGAGTTTTAACTTTAAAGCCCTTGCTGGATTGAGTCCAAACACTTTACTGATCATTTGGCTCCCTCTATACCATCTTGTTCCTTAGGTCAGAGGGCAGGGCACTGCTGGAGTCTGCGGTTTGCAGAGACTGACAGAACATGGACCATACTTTTGTAGGCTCCGAGATCCCTTTTTTTGTGAAGCAAAAGGAAGGTCATAGACCTCTTTTAAATTGTATTTTATATTTCACAGCACCCTTGGCAAGATACATTAATTGGTGCTTTATTGCTTTTAGGTTCGAGCCGTTTGGTATTATTTTCTTGAGTCTTTAATATATATTTTATAGTTAAGTCTATTGGAGTGCTCCCTCTGGCAGACAAATGTCCTGAAATAAAAGTTAATTCATTCTAAATAATAAGTGATGCTTACTGATATGTGATGGTACTTTATATTATAAATAATTGGTGCCCAGATACTTCGGCGATGGACACATTAGAAATGCCTTGTGCCCCAGTACATGTGAATAACTTTACATATGCAAGTGCTTCCAGTGACTTCAGTGGAAATGCTCATGTGGCTAAAGGTGAACACATATAAAAGGTTTGAAGGATCAAGGCTTAAAGTAGAGATTTTGAAAATCTGCTAGGAGAAGCTGGGGGGTCTAAAGGTGAATTGTGCTTTCTGTATTGTTTTCTAAGGCCTTGGTTAAAATGTTCAGAAACTCCCAGATGACTTGGTGCTTTTGAAAATGTTGACCTTGTCTACATGAGGCTACACTGCTAATGCCCGTTCAGCAAGAGAAGAGCCCTAGTCAGTGTAAGGATGGAGGAGAAACCACACCATGAAGAACAGTAGTGTTTAAGTTTGAAAATCAATTAGCATCTGCCTCCATTACAAGCTTGGTTCGGTGAGTGTCATAATCAAGGATGATAAACTGATTTGTAAAAAAGCTGGTGCTTATTTATTCTTGGAAGTTCATACTTCATCACCATAGCAACCAGCGGCTTTTCCATTTCTCCAGCAAGTTGGTTTCATTAGTAACCTTGGCCAAATGGGTTTGAGAGAAGAAAATTTTCACTTGTTTTACGAGAATCTGAGGGTGTTTCTATGGATTTTTTTTTTTTTTGTAATGTTGCAAAGCCCAGTTCCTTATGATGTGTGTGTGTGTATGCTGTTCTTTTTTTTAAAAAAAAAAGCTTTTCAAATGGCACATTTTCCTGTGGTGTCCTGCATAAGTCATCACTTGCAACTTTTTCCTTTACAATTACACAGCAAATCAAACTTGTATATTGAATATCAGATCTGGCTTTACTGTACCTGATTTTTATGTCAACTGTGGTTTGTTAAACGAGATGAGACCTGCGGTGGTATTTAAATCTTATTTTAAAAATCCTAAACCAACAGGAATTTTGATACTGTAAGCTACTTTCTTCCTCCCCCCAGCATGTTTAGGTTTTATTTCTCTCCATAGGACGGCACTTTGCAATGCACAAATCTCATTTGGAAGATACCGATTTAAAAGCCCATTGGTGCATTGTGATTGTTGTATGCTTGTGTTACACCCAGCTCGCAGGAGGAGGCCTCTAGGTGCTACTACGCAATATAAATAATACATGCTTTCATGAACTTCCTGCTCTTTAACCAACAACTCGCCACATCTGCGCTCGGATCCTGCAAACTCTTATCTATGTGCTCAGCTCTAGACGGAGCGGTCAGTTCTCTGAATGGTCCCATTGAAGTAATTTGAAGTACACACTTGTCCTGCATGTTTGTCTTTCTGAATCACAGTCAGTTCTGTGATTCCTGCCTCCACCCAAGTTAGTCTTCTGTTGTTGCTATACAAGGACAGCCCCGTGTTAACAATACATTTTTGTATACATACGCAGATGTAAATAGGAAAAATCTTAAAGCCTATGTAACTGATCCTGCAACTAGTTTGGCCTGTGCAGAGTCCCACTTAAGTCCATGTGGGCCTGCCTGCACGGAGCCAACTGCAGGATCAAGGCCTGTATTATAAATACACGTGTGTTATGGTGCCCTTTCCCTCCCTTCCTTTTCTTGGAATATTTTTCCTTCAGCACATCTAACACCCAGCAAAAGGTTGCTCTCCTTGAGGATCCTGAGCAGTGGTTCTCAACCTGTTTACCATTGTGGGTCGCATCCAATACTACCTGTATGGCATGGGTGGCGGGTGAACCCCCACTTTGGAGAGGCTAGCCCGCTGGCCCTGCCCCTTCTGCCCGAGGCTCCACCCCCCCGCATGTTGGAGCCCCGAAATCCCATAACAGGAGCCCCGAGGCCCCCCGTGACGAGAGGAGCCCCAGCTCACCCACACCAGCCACCCCGGGCCAGCCCCAGTGCCAGGCTGAGCGACATGCCGGGCCGCTCCCAGTGCCGGGTCGACCCACTTCCCCACAGCCTGAGTGCCAAGCCGAGCCGCTCTCCCCAGACCCTCTACCCAAGCGCTGGGCAGAGCTGGCACCCCCCCATCCAAGCTGGTGGCCCCAGTGCCCGGCAGAGCTGCCTCACTCCCCCACCAACCCCCCACACCTGCTGCTTGCTTGCAGCGTCCCTCCTCACTCCCCCACCCCCGAGGAGAAGTGACACAGCAAGCCGCGGGGAGCAGGAGTTGGAGTGCAGGAAGCCAGGCAGTGGGTGGGGGCTGAAGGCCTTGTGGAAGAGGCGGGACCACCGCAGCCCAGGTGTCCCGTGGGAGTGGCTTCGCCAGGAAGGCTTTGCCTTCCCTAGCCTATTATACCTGCCGCCCATGCATGGATGGTGCGTATAATAGGCTGGGAAAGGCTGTGCCTCCCCAAACAGCCCCGTATGGCCCCGGCCATGCTCCATACCAGGGCCCCCTCCTGCTGCTAGTTGGCCCCAGTGCAGACAGGCTGCTCCTGTTCTGGGAAGGGAAGCCTCCTGGGGCTGGGTCTAGGGCAGCTGGGACTTGGGGTGGCTGGGGCTGCCCGGGGCTGCCCAGCGCTGGGGGGGGGCCCTGGCATTGGGGCCACAACGCCCAGTGCTGGGGGGGGGCAAAGGGAGGGCCACATGCTGCCCACTCGTCGCTCTGGGACTGGGTGGGGAGGGACGCTTGCCGCCCACCTGTCTGGCGCTCTGGGGGGCGCGTGTGCCGCCTGCCGGGTGCTCTGGGATTGTAGGCGCTCAGGTGACCCGGGGCTGTGGGGGGGCTGGCGGCTGTGGGGGGGCCCTCTGGCCTTGGAAGGTCAGGATGATCTGGGCCTCAGGTGGAAAGGGTGGGCCGGGCTGGGGGCTAGCCTCCCCAAGCCCATGGTTCACCCACTGCCATGCTGTATATCCCTGAGGATGTCACTTGGGTCGCAGCTCTGTGCTGACTGGACCGCAGGTTGAGAATGACTGATCCTGAGAAACCCTACCTGGTCCCCCACTTCTCCCTTCCTTCTCTTTCAGTGTACTGCAAACAAGGTGTTAATCATCTGGCAGGTAAAACAAGCTGCCTACTCAAAGGCCAGAACCAATCCACTCAATGGGTGTTCTGGAAGGAAATGTTTCTACAGCTTAGTGGTAGGCAAACTTCCTCCTTTCCCTGGATCACAAGCACCACATAGAGGAGACACTCCTGAGTTTCTACTGGCATAGGGAAGGAACGAGGTCATTCCAGAATCAGACCACATCTCCCATGCTGATTCTTTAATTTATACCCTGATATATTGATACTTCCTGAAAGTACTTCTAACTCTTTTCTAAATCAACTCCCTTTGAGAGGCTGCCGTGCCCCTTTTAAGAAATTCTGACTCTTGTGTGATCCAAAATAAAAACTAGATACTTCTATCATGAAAACCACGGACACCAGATGATGTCCCAGACACCCCTGGATTAAGGCACATATAACCAAGCAATTCAAGTTCAATACCATCTCCCTGATTTGAAACAAGTTACTTAATATACCGAATAGACTCACAGAGAGAGAAATCAGACTCAGGATGTCCCCTAGCGTGTTGCTTCTGGCTTTTGCCCGAGACGGTGCATGCCCCATACGCCCAGTCCCACTTGTTTTAAGAAAGCCAGGCCCTGGGGGCAGTAAGAACAGGTCATCATAATGGCCATCCGCGAGCTAGGGAACAACGCCCACGGGCCGGAGAGCTAATACTCCAGGACGAATGGAAAAGGACAGGGGTTGGCCACGTGCGATCCAGTCACATTGTGGACGCAGGGTCTGGCCCCTCCATACGTGTCCGGGGGCTTCTGAGCAGCCAGGAGAGGCTGCAGCGGGGACTCCGGCGGACCCCGAGCTGAGAAACTCCCCTCACCCCAAAGCACCCCTGCCTATGGGAGGAGAGCGCAGCCCGGCCATAGCTTACCTCCCCCCCCGCGCCAGCCCCGCATGCGGTCAGGCGATCGGATGGGGGGCCGGGATCACCAGCAGCCCTGCTCCCCCTGGAGCCCTGCACCGAGCGGCGCGCTCCAGCCCCCCCCCCCGCGGGCAGTAGCAAAACTCCGGCTGCTCCCGCCCCTTCCCCATTTACCGCCGCCGGCCGGCCGGCAAGTGGCGCGTCGCCACGCGAGGGCGGGGACAGGGATCCGCTCAGAGCCGGAACCGGAGCGGGCCCCGGGGGCCGTGCACTCACCTCCGCCAGGGCCGGGCAGTGAGCGGCCAGCACGGGGCGCCTACTTTGGGTAGTTGCGACTACCGCCCCGTGATGCGCGGCGCGGAGCTCCTCCTCCCGGGTCCCATGTGCCAGCCGCCGCTCCCGCTTCCCGAGCCCAGCGCGGCGGAGCCCGCCCCGGGCTCCTGCTCCTCGCTGCGGGCGCCGGGCCAGAGGACCCGCCGGGGTCCAGGCTGGCTCCGCAGGGAGCTTTGGCTGGGGAAGGAGGCAGATTTCACTGTGACTTCATCTCCGGGGCCAGCTCAAAGCTGGTCACAGCCCTGTTGATCTCAAACCTTATTTAAATGAGAGCTTCCAATGTCTCCCCGGGCCTCCCTTCAGATAAGTAGGGCTGTTCTCTGCTGTGTCTTACGGTGTAATGTCTAACCCTAGTAGCAGATCCATGGTCATGCAGAATTTCACATAGTGACCAATTAGAACTTAACGTGAGCAGCAGGGATGGGAGTTGGGACTTCCTGCTCCAAAGGCATAGGCCTCTGCTGCTTAAACGAAAGGAGAATTGCTGTTCGTAGTGTGAGACCTATGTGACGTGAGCAGTTTGAGCCCATTCGGTAGGGGATAGTGGCACACCTATTAATTACAATATAATGCATGTGCAATGGGGGTAATGATTTTTTTTTAAAAAAAAAGAGGACTGAAGCCCTGCATTCTTTACGAGAGTTTCTCGATTAACATTTCAGACTAAATTATAATAGATGATTTGTCCCTGAACTAGGTTAGACTTTACCATGTCCCTTAGTGTTTCCTTGATTTCTACACAGTGGGGATGTTCTCAAGTCCAGAATGGCTATATGAGCACATAAGCAAAAAGCCCAGACTGCCTGTCTGTCTGTCTGTGCATGCCTGTCTCTCTTTTTTACTTTACAGGAGGCAATACGTAAGAATTCAAAAGGGCCACAATAGATTTCAAAGGACAAATACCTACAGGTGTAGAAACAAGTAACAAGAGATTCTTTAAGTGTATGAGAAGCAGGAAGCCTGTGAAGGAATTGGTGGGTACTCTTGATCCCTTAGGCTTAAAGGGAGTAATTAAGGCAATTAAGGATGAGTATTTAAGGACATCGTTGAGAAACTAAAGGATTTCTTTGCATTAGTTTTCACTGCTGAGGATGATGGGGAGATTCCTACTGTGGACCTGCTCTCGTCTGGTAACAAAGATGCAGTGCTGTCAGAGACTGAGGTGTCAGGAAAAGAGGTGCTGTAGCAAAGTGATAATTTAAAGCAGTAAGTCACCAGCCTCCCTTGGTCTATTCCAGCAGTCCTTAGCAGCTTAAGTATGAAGTGGCTGAGCTGCAAATAAAAATATTTGGTCTGTCATTAAAAGCAGCCACTCTTCTATTGGATTGGAGAGCAGCCAATGATGTCTCTATATTTAAAATTGGCACTAGGGGTCATCTGGGGAATTATAGACCAGTAAGCCATACAGCTGTACCTGGCAAATAGGCTGGAAAGATAATTAAAAACAGAACAACAAAACTTCCGGAAGATTATGATCTGATACAGAGTCTAGTTTAAAGCGCCCCATGGATGTTAAATACTGAAGGCTGGATTGTTGTCCTGTCAGGGTACTGGGGCTGGACAGATCCTGTACCTGTTACAGGCGGGAGGCTGAAGCAGGCCTTCATTTTCTGTTAGCAAGTGCATTTTACAGTGCCAAGTGTTTTGTTTTAATGGGAGGGTGTGGTTTAGTGAGCCTCTGTGCATGCTATCTATGGCCATGCACTTACTGGCTCTTAAAAGCCCTGCAAACAGCTGTGGGTGGAGATAATAGGTTCTACCCCTAGATGAGGAGAGAATTGGTGTATTAAAACAACCACATGCCGTTAACAACTCACAGCTCTGTTCCATTATCCCAAAAGCTGGCACTGAAGGGAACCTTCATGGTTCAGACAGAAACTCAGTGTCTCACCCTCAGCGATTGCAAATAGTCTAATGAGAAAGGAGTCTGATATAGTGTAGTCAGGCTGCTAGCAGATTAGGAGGCCAAATAGCACCAGCAAAGAAGAGATCTATTTGAAAACCAGTGGCAGTGCATAACCCATAGAATAAGGAAGGGAGGAGAGGATTTCCCCCCAATTTTTGTTCCTTTCTGTCTCCATGGCTCACACTGCTGCTCCCCTAGCGGAGCTGGGCAGTAGTCTCTCTCCTCTAGTCGGATCAAAGCAGTAGGTGCAGGGGAAGAGCAGCGCAGTGCGGCTGCTCAGGAGCACGTTACCCAAGGCACCTATAGCGGAGTCATATTGTCTAGCATTGTGCATTCGGCCTGCTTTGCATCATTATTTTCATGCAGAAGTCAAAGGTTGCCGTATAAGAGTGCTGTTCTTGGTAGCACTGGGCTTAACAAAGCTTGCCCACAGAACAGGCCACAAAAGATGTTATGGGTACATCTGCGCAGCAAAAAGCCCTGCAGCAGCAAGTCTCAGAGCCTGGGTCAACTGACTCAAGCTTGTGGACTAAAGACAGCAATGTAGATGTTTGGGCTTGGGCTGGTGTGTGAGCTCCGAGACCCTCCCCCGAGACTGGGTTTCAGAGGCCAGGCACCAGGCCGAGTCCAAATGTCTACACTGCTATTTTTAGCCCTACAGCAGAACAGGAGTATTCACAGAGAACTGACTCTCAAGATGGCTTAAAGGGGTTTGCATTATTAAATTATCTGAGCATTTTGAAGTATCTTCCTGGAGCCAGTGGAAGAACGTTCATGCTGATTTCAGCTTTTTAGAAGTGATTTAACAATGCTCATTAGCAGGAGAAGCAAGGCCATTTTGCATCCCCCCAGTTATGGCTCTTTGTTATTCCTCCTTCGACGGCAACTTCAAAAGTAACATCAAAATGCAGTTATGCTCTGGAGAGTTACTGTGAAAAAGATGTTCCCGTCTTTCTGAACAGCTCTGCTCTGGGTGTATTTGGAGCCTTGTCTGACCATTTTTGTGACAACCATTTGCCTAGCAGAGCCATTACAGTACCAAGAGAGTAGGCAGGATTCTTTCCTTCTTGTGCAGCAGCAGCAGAATGGTTGGCTAAGTTCCCAAGAAAGGGACAATCAGTCATACCTGTCCAAATGCTTTGATAGCAATGGAGTCGCATGGGTGTCTGAGGGCTTAGTTTGACTGGTGAGATCTTCATTATTGGGAAGCCTATGCTAGAAGGAGAGAACCCAGCTTGACTTTCAGGTCTCAAGATGTATTTACAGGCTCGTAGTGGGCAAATGTCTCTCTCTTTGTAACCAGATACAGAAAATCATTAATTCACAATACGTGCGGAATCTGCACTTTTCAGGTCCAGGCTGCATTTCTAAGGACTGACTTGTATCTGGTATGTAAATGAGTTGACTGCCCCCCTGCTCCTTCTTGTGGCCAGGGAATGCCCTGCCCTTTATTCTCCCTCATCCAGGCCCCTTTTCAGAGACTCCACACATTGCTCTTCCAATCACCACTATTATTGGGGGGGTCTGGGTTTATCCAGACAACTAACTCAAAAGTAAAACTCAAAGTCCCCCAAATCTGCCCTGAGGCAAGGTTCTTACCTCAGAGCCTGGGGGACTGAAAAGGTTCTACCAGAGAGTCCTTTTTTTAAAGGAGTTCTTAGGGGGTGACCCACCCTGGGGTTCAGTTTACAACCATTCTGTTCAGAGCTGACTCCCCTCTAGCCTTCCCAGAGTCAGCCATCTCACACAACTGCTTCAGCTCTCTTCTAAGGAACCAGCCGCTTGAAGTTCCCTCCCCACACCAGGTGTCTGGTTAGTTCATTTAGCAAGCCTTCTCCAGGCTTCTCATCTCCTGCAGGCAGCTTTATCATCAGGCTTTGTCTACACGGGCAACCGAACGACAAAACTTTTGTCATTCAGAGGTGTGAAAACACACACACACACCCCCGAAAGGCAAAAGTTGCGCCGGTGTGAACAGCGCTTTGTCGGCAGGAGAACTACCGCCGCTCTTTGGCGATGGACGTTTTTTGTCGGAGGGAGAGCTCTCTCCTGGTGACAAACAGCAGCTACACTGCGTGCCTTTTAGAGGCACAGCTGTAGCAGCACAGCCGCGTTGCTAAAAGCTGCGCAGTGTAGACAAAGCCAAAGCCTCGTTCCTTTTGCTGTCTCACAGGAACCAGAGTCGCAGCCGAGTTGAAAGAGAATTTACTGTTTGCCGGTGACAGCTGCATTAACTCCCAGGACTGTGCATTGGTGCTTGGATTCAGTAATCATCGTTTAGAAAGAGGCGGAAAAGCTAGAAGTGAGTGACTGTGATTCAGACAAGGAGCAGGATCTACAGGGTGAGTTAATTATTGCCAGAGAGGAGAGACGGGACATAAATCTGACTCCAGCCAGGAAAGAAAGAGCATGCGCAGAATGCGTGAACGTGAGGTTAGACTGTCTAATGTGGGAAGAGGTGCAATGTCTCAGCCTGGCTCAGAGCCTGGGAAGTGGCCACTCAGTACTCTAGCAAGAAATAGAGCACAAATGGCAGAGGAAGCTCCTTCCAAACGATCTCTAAAGAAGATTGCGGGAATATTTGGAAACCTTGGAGAATGTACTCTGACCCTGATGACATCAGGGACCTGACTGCAGAGGGAAGGCAACCCAGATCGGCATGGTGAGCCTGACCACATCTGAAAGAAAACTAAACCAGGAACAAACTAGAGGAGAGAAGCCCTGAGGTTCAGCTGAACTCTGCATGCCACATCTGCGATGGTATGACCTGCCTGCTTCCATTTCCCTATCTGTAAAATGGGGATAATACTTCCACACCTACCTCACACGGGAGCTAGGAGGATTCATTATGTTTGCACAGTGCTTAGTACAGATTAAATATCTCCACTCACACAAATCACAGCTCCCTCCTACAAGCTGAAGAGGCAGTTACTTGTAATCCGCTGCAAGTCTCCCGCTGTCCGTCCACTAGGGTGAACCTGGTGTGTTCTCAGTAGGTGGGTCTTGGCTCTGGAACTTGTTCCTTCAGGCCTGCCAGAACTCAAGCTTGGCATCCTTTAGGATTCAGTACAAGACTCCTCTTTTCAGGCTGGCTTCTGAGCTAACAGGCCCAGTGTTGGATAGTGGTGACTTTTCAATCTAAACCCTAAGCTACTTTGTAGCTTCTTATGTTGAGCTCCCAGATATGCTGATTTTCCCCTCCAGCTTCCTCTGCGCTCTTCTTCATATCTTTCCACCTTGTTCTTTTCTAGGCCTCCTCATCTCTCCTTTGAAGTCATGGATTCCACTTCTAAAAGAAAGGGAGAGCACATCAGCATAAGAAGAAACGTAACTGCAGCCATGTCTCTGTGCTCCTGCTTGTCGGGCACTTTCCCCAAAGCACTGTCAGCAGCACGATATTTATTAGCCAGCGGCCATACTACCGAGGCCTGTTATCTTGTCAGATCTTGCTAGCTAAGCAGGGTCAAACCAAGTCAGTATGTGGACAGGGAAAACAGAGGTGCTACAGGAACTAACAATGGCAATTCAGTAGGCAACATTCTTCCTTTTCAGTGCTGTTGTCCAATGGTAGAGCCTGGTGTTAGAGGGCACTCGGCAGATAGAAGAACCATAAAGTGTGTGTGAAGATGATCACTTGTCACTTCTGGATCTCCTAGCACTTTTCACAAGAGTGGAGGTGTTAGTCCCAACATCTGGTCAAATTCCAATTGTGCAGTAGCATTCTGCCCACCTAAAGTGCTCTCTGTAGTCTCAGTTGGATAAGGTACTCTGATGTTATTGGTATGCTGCTCTCTGTTAAATGGCTGCTGCTTTCTACCCCAGACAAAGCTACATTTCAGGGGTGGGTGATGTTGTAAAGATGTGTGTTAGAATGAGATCTTTGGGTAAACACCATTCTGCAAAGGTCAGTCTTTTGTATTCTTATGCAGTGGGTTATGGATCCGTTTCCCTTTGCATCCAGAGTTGCTAGAAAGTGACATGAAGCAGCAGTACAATGGGAGGAAAATAAAAAATAATGTATAACATCTCCGAGTGTGCTATGAACACGAAGCTATCCAGCCCAACTGCAAGGCTGGGCTTATCCTTTCCCTGTCAGTAAAATGGAAACAGAGGCACAGAGAGACGAAGGTGCTAACCTGAGCTGGCACAGACAGCCAAAGTGGTAGATCAGGCTATACAATTCAGAATTCTTGAATACAGTCCCCTGCTTTAAGGGAGACAGCATGACCTATAGGCTGAAGCACAAATCAGGGTTAAGTTATCTGGGTTCTTTTCCTAGCTTTGCCGCAGAGTTACTGTCTGTGCCTCTGCTTCCTTTCTGTGTGGTGGGGATTATATTACTTCCCTACCACATAAGGCTGTTAGGTGGGCAAAGTGCTCTGAGATCCACCAATGGATCACACTCCATATAGTTTCAGGCAAGGGTTGTGGGTGTCTGACAGCATCTCCGACAATGTCTTCCAGGAAACTGACTCTAAAAGGGGTGTAACGTCAACCTATCAGAAATTGGGCCTCTTAGACTAATTGGCTGCCTCCTGCAGCTAATTCTTTGCTAGCCATGATTACTCTGAGCTCCTCTTCAAGGAAACTAAACATGAGTCAATAATGTGATGCAACTGCAAAAAAGGCTGATATCATTTTCAGGTGTTTTAACAGGAGTGTTGTATATAAGATGTGGGAGGTAACTGTCCTGCTCTACTCTGCACCGGTGAGGCCTCAGCTGGAGTACTGCGTCCATTCTGGGCACCACACTTTAGAAAAGATGTGAACCAATTGGAGAGAGTCCAGAGGAGAGCAACAAAAATGATAAAAGGTTTAGAAAATAAGACGTATGAGGAAAAGTTAAAAAAGTGGGCAGGGTTAGTTTTAAGAAAAGGCGACTGAAGGAGCACCTGATAACTGTCTTCAAATATGTTCAGGGCTGTTATAAAAAGGACCGGTGATCAATTGTTCTTCATCTCCAGTGCAGATAGGACAAGAAGTGATGGGCTTCATCTGCAGCAAGGGAGATTTAAGTTAAATATTAGGAAAAGCTTCCTTACTATACATCTAATTAAGCACTGGAATAGGCTTCCAAGGGAGATTGTGGAATCTTCCTCACTGGAGGTTTTTCAGAGCAGGTCAGACAAACACCTGTCAGGGATGCTCTACGTTTACCAGCTCCTTCCTCAGTGCAGGAGGCTGGATCAGATGACTTCTCAAGGACCCTTCCTGCCCTACCTTTCTATATGGCATTTGATAGTGACTGCTTTGTATAGTGCTGTTAGGACTCAGTGCTGTTATGTTGAGCACGACCTAGTGGCTAAAGTGGAAATAATGTTTTCTTTTAGGAGCACTTAAGCAATTGTATGTTTCACTCTGCTGGTTACCCAAAAATGGCTTAGAGTTGTTCAAAGTACAACAGCTTCCAACCCAAACATTAAAAAACTAAAAAGACCGAGGAGTACGTGTGGCACCTTAGAGACTAATAAATGTATTTAGGCATATGCTTTTGTGGGCTAAAACCCACTTCATCGGATGCATGCAGTGGAAAATACAGTAGGAAAATATATATACACAGAGAACATGAAAAAATGGATGTTGCCATACCAACTGTAACGAGACTAATCAATTAAGGTGGGCTATTATCAGCAGGAGAAAAAAATCTTTTGTAGTGATAATCAGGATGGCCCATTTCAAACAGTTGACAAGAAGGAGCGAGTAACAGTAGGGGAAAAAATTAGCATGGTGAAATAGTTTTTACTCAACTCCACAGAAACATTATGTCAAAGACACTACACAGCAACCATGTAGCACCATTTAGCTTATGGAAAGTGAAATCTTCCTGTGGCCCTATTTGAAACGGATGGATGTTGGATTACATGCATAAATGGGGCAGGGACATTGGCCTAGCAAAATTTGGGCATTATATATGTAATCGGAGCTGATCAAGATAAGCAAACTGTGAAAATAACAATACTTTCCAGCCAGGCCTATAACTGTTATCAGTGTTGGATTAGATTGTAAAGCCCTCTGGGGATAATTGTATCACCCTGGCTTTGGCTGAGTGAAAGTGTGGGTCAGAGTGAGGCGATGATGGGCTTGGCCACTGCTAGAATCTAAAAAGCTGGCCTTTAGCTCCAGGCTTGTGCTTTTCAAGCTGAATGTCCAGGGTTCCAGTCCTTGCTCCCCAGGCTGGGGAATGTGTGATTTTAACACAGTTGTATTAATCCAATGGAATAAATGGGCCAAAGGTGTTACCATAACCCAATCACTGTCCAACATGAAACAGTGTCAGCCAAGGTTTGGGGTTTGATATACGGAGACCTCAGTGCGCTTAGTACCATAGCAAACCATTAAAAATCCTCTTAACCTTGTATTAACGATTCTAAAAAGAAAGAAAAACAGTTACAGCATTTGAAATGTAAAGTATTACATAAGGCTTTCATGTTAACAACATCCCTCGTTCCCTTTCCCTGTAGCTGGAGAGAGTTTTAGAAGGAAATACCCCTTGTCTGACAGTCTCTTAGATGTTATTAAAGACAGTATAACTGGCCTTTCAGGGAAAAGAGAAGTTAGCTGAGATGAGCTGGACTCTGGACTTGTAGTTGTTGCTGCTGTTGCTGTATTTAAAATTGAATTCCCTAATGAGTGAGTCTGGCTCCTGTGTTGCTACAGTTTTATGATCAACAGGGTGAAAGTTACTTCAGTGAGTCTCTTAGATTGGGAGGCTCTAGGAACACACGAAGAATGAAGTCAGTGACCACAAACAAAGTTAAAAGTAAGAAATCTTGTTTGTATTATAAGTTATACTCACCCGCACATATCCAAAACCGGAGCGAGTCCATGCAGTAGCCAATGCCGTATTCATACTCACGTCCCCCAAGATATCACAGAGTCTGGTGGATCTATCAACAAGTGGCCGTCGATAGAGGGCTGATTCCAGCTGGAGTCTTCCCTTGGGGCCGTCTCACCCATTCCATACCAGGGAACCCTTTTATCCTGTGTTACGACCCCCTTATGCATGTGGATGTGGGTTCAACCCCCTGTTCCTTATCTATACTTCCACACCCCATACATTTTGGGGTGCCCTGCTTTTCATAGGTTGTCCTCTTAGTTCCCCGTATGCTCATTAGCATCTATGTAAACATGTTCCCATGGTAACCTGCGGTGAGAGGAAAACTTTCCATGATGTTACAGTCGGATGTACTGTGGTCTAGACGGGTACACTGAGGCATATTTTCCTGAACATCACCTATTGGCACATTCTTTACAGTAATCGTGTAACTTTGCTAGGGCAGGATATTTCCTGGGTCACCTACTTATGTCAAGCCTCCATAAGCCTGAGGCCTGGCATGGCTAAACTGAAATCTTACAGGCCTCAGCCTGTAGGCCTTGCATTGCCACCTTACTTTACTCATATACCTAACAGACATTCATCTCTCCTAAATACTTATCAGTCTTATGCTCCTTACCCCATCTTCTATGTTTGCACAGCCCCATGCTCACCTCTGATGCTCAGTACAGAACATTCTGGTGTTTTAATGTTAAGCTGGTGATTTTATTTGAGGCTTGTTGCCCTTTGATAAATATTTTTCTTGGTTGTTTTATGGCAGAAGGCAAAAACTGCAAATGTGTGTTTGTAGTTACAGGGAATTTCTGGAGTGCCTTGGAAACAGAAAGTCTCACTGTGCCAGGGTCTGCTTTGGAGCAGTGGCACTTTGCCCAGAGCTCAATGTTAATTCACCTCCACTTTCTCAGATAAAAAAAGCCTGTATTAATTAAAGGAGGGAATGGGAATCATTCTGATTTCTAGCACAGCCAAAGCTCCTAATTATAACAGCTCCCGCAAGTTCCACTGTAACTAAGCAGCTATCAGCATTGCTAATGTAAACCCATTTTATGTAGGAATTTATAAATGAACAATAAACTGTGTGGTAGACAAGGGTCCAGATTCTGAATTCACTTTGTAAATTAGGGGCGATGCCACTGAAGCAGCTTCATCACCTCTCACATGGATTTCCTGTTAGAAATCCACAGGGTCCTAAGGGCAGCAGACTGCAGACAGTGTCTGCTCTCCAATTATACACTGACAGCCCTGATCTATAGAATCTTGTGTGTGAATGGGGCTGCCTAGCTAACTGCATAGATGGGGGTGAGACATGCACATCTTGGAACTGGTGGCTCTCCTGTCTCACTCCTCTTTGCAGTTCCAAATGCAGAGGAACAATGGCCCCAGAGTCAGATGTATAGCTGCAGTTGAAAACAGCTAACAGACTGTTGGGAACCATTAGGAAAGGGATAAACAATAAGACAGAAAATATCATAATGTCATGATATACATTCATAGTATGTGCACCCCTTGAATACTGCATGCAGTTTACTGCATGCAATTCTGGTTACCCCATCTCAAACAAGATATATTAGAATTGGAAAAGGTACAGAGAAGGGCAACAAAAATGATAAATGGAACTTGGAGGGAGGAGCACAGGTTGCAGGAGGGGAGGCACTAGAAAGTCACTCTGTGTGCACGTGGCTGGAATGCTAGCTGCAGCTGCAGCATCTCTGTTAATAGTTTTCTTCTTAAATATCCAGTTTAGTTTTAGAAATGTGGGGTCCTTCCATGTTTTGCCTAGCACATGGTACTTGAAACACTGAGCTAGGGTGATCAGATAGCAAGTGTCTGTCATATACAGAGCTCTAGTTTATGAATATAGAGAGGATGAAAAACAAAGTCCATCTTTTTATAAACAGTTTAAGACCATGTAGTAGCCCTTGGCAATTGTGTCACGGCACAATAAATCAGAGACAGAGGGACTCATTTGGGACACTTTGCAAAACAGAGGGAAGTTTGCTTTCCCTTAATTCCATGATGACAGATCAAGGCAGAAGGCTTCTAGATTTGTAGCTATATTTGAGTTGGTTTATACTTATATAATACTTGGTTTATTTAAGCAACTGTCATTGCACTTGGGTAGCCATAACGGCCGTATGCTAATTATATGCACTCATCCAATCGAAAATAGATTCCACCTCTGAATCTCCTTAGTCTTATTATTTACATGTACCTGATGCAAATTATATCCAGATAAAGTTGAGTCGTCACTATTGCACATCTGAAAAGTGCCACAGAGCCTTTATTAACATCGGGATGCCAGAACGACACTTTTGTCTCTTCCAGAAGATGGTCTTTTTTAAGCAATATGTCTTCCGATTTTTTTTTAAAGTAAAAGGACAAATACAAAATTGGTCTCCACTCTGAATTTGCAATGCAGAGAAGCAAAGGAAGTTAAGAAGATCACAGACAATTGAATTTAATTGAAAAAGAAGATTAAATAAAATGAGACTTGACTATGAAGAGCTAATTTGAATTAAAGAAACAAGCCACTTGCCTGAAGAAAGAAATCAGAGGACGAAAATGATTTTATTCCACATCTGGGTATTAGTGATGTGATGATCACTATGGTGGTGAAATAAACCCACCCGAAAGTGTTCTTTTTACATTTGAAATTGTAATGTTTGGAACAAAAAGAAAAGGAGTACTTGTGGCACCTTAGAGACTAACAAATTTATTAGAGCATAAGCTTTCGTGAGCTACAGCTCACTTCATCGGATGCATACAGTGGAAAATATAGTGGGGAGATTTTATATACACAGAGAACATGAAACAATGGGTGTTACCATACAGACTGTAAAAAGAGTGATCAGGAAAGGTGAGCTATTACCAGCAGGAGAATTGGGGGGGGGGAGGGGGGAACCTTTTGTAGTGATAATCAAGGTGGGCCATTTCTAGCAGTTGATAAGAACAGTAGGGGGGGAAATAAACAAGGAGAAATAGTTTTACTTTGTGTAATGACACATCCACTCCCAGTCTTTATTCAAGCCTAAGTTAATTGTATCCAGTTTGCAAATTAATTCCAATTCAGCAGTCTCTCGTTGGAGTCTGTTTTTCAAGTTTTTTTGTTGTTAGTTTTTTCTTCTTGTTAGATACATATTTAATTTTACAGCTGCTTTCACTTCCCCTCTAAACCATTTTTTTTTAAATGAATGCAGTCTTTTTGTCAATTGGGGTATTTTGGCTTTTGGGACATCTAGTAAGGTGATCTGAAATGATTCCCAATTATCATTCATATTTTTCTGATTACATTTTTCCTCCCAGCTGATTTGGCTCATAACTGTTTTCATCTTTGTGAAACTGGCCCTATTAAAGCATCAAGTATATATATATTCTGCTTGCACATTATAAATGTGACCAAGTCACAATCACGATCACTTGTACCTAAGCTACCACAAACTTTTAGTTCTGTGATCAGTCCCTCTTTATCTGTTAGGACTAGGTCTAATATAGAATTCTTGCATGTTGGCTGCAACACTGTTCTCACTGGTGTCTACTGGGATGGGAATAGGGTTTAGATGAGCACCAATGGCAGGGGTCTATACTCTTTTGACATGGTAGAAAGGAAACACAAGCCAGTGGTTAGGGCACTATTCTGAGTCTTGAGTTCAAGTCCCTGCTCTGCCACAGACTACTTGTGTGACCTTGGGCAAGTCACTTAGCCTCTGTGCCTTAGTTCTCCACGTGTAAAATGTGGGAAGATTCAGAGATGCTCAGATACTACAAAAATAAGGGCCTTATAAATACTGTAGATAGATTGATTTTCTCCGGAGATATACAGTGGGGTTTACACAAATACACTGCGGCTACATGGACACTTGGAGCTGGTGTGTGTGTGATTCCCAGCTTGTGTAGCCATACTCATGCTAGCTTTCATTGACTGGTGTGATAAAGATAGCAGTGTAGCCGTGGTAGCATGGGCAGAGGTGGCCTGGGCTAGCTGCCCTGACTATGTACTATGGGGCAAGGTGGATTTTACTCAGGGTGGCTAGTCTGTGCTGCCACACACCACGGCATGTGTTACATGTCTACACTGCTATTTTTAGGGCACAAGCTTGATGAGAGCTAGCACGAGAATGTCTACACAAGCTGGGAATCACACCCCTAGCTCCAAGTGTAGATGTAGCCTGAGGGTTGAATAGACCCCTCTTATTGCATCCTGGGACGCATGGGATGAGCACAGGAGTGGGAGCCAGCACATTAACACACATACACCCCATTGGCTTAGGCAGGACACTTAGGCTGGGGTTTCCCAAGGAGTCTAAGAAGTTAGGGGCCCCTGTCCCACTGAATCTCACTTGGCCTCTCTGTTCCAGTTTCTGCCTAATGATTGCAGCTTGAGCAAATGCGTGGACATTTTTTGCATGACTATTTGCTTGAATCAAATGCCAAAGGCCAGGTTCTGTCTATCCCTTCCGTGGGGAGGCAGCGTGGGCGTAAGAACTGTTCCCCAGTCTTGCACTAAGGACAGTTATTACCATCTAAAAGATGGTCTGACCGGGGCGGGCGTTCCTTTTAAAGACTCTCCCCAGCCATAGGGAAAAGGAACCAGGGCTATGGTGGGAATGAAAGCCTTACTCAACACGTTACATTTCAAATGCTTTCACTGATTTCCCTTCTTTTCTGCATGTTTAATAAAAGGTTAAAGGGATTTTTAATGGGGTTTGCCAGGGTGCTAAGCAGGCTGAGGTTTAACAGTGTTTAATGTTACCATGACCCTGTCACTGTCCAACATCTTTGACACTTTAGGCACATATATTCAAGCTAAATTAGTACAACAGAGGGTCAGGTACAAGGGCCTTTCGCGTTGCTGGGAAAATAGGATTTTGCACATATTGTGGATCACATTTTGTGTAGGGCTGTCAAGCGATTAAAAAAATTAATAGCAATTAATTGCACTGTTAAACAGTACTAGAATACCATTTATTTACATATTTTTGGATGTTTTCTACATTTTCAAATATATTGATTTCAATTATATAACACAGAATACAAAGTGTACAGTGCTCACTTTATATTTATTTTTGATTACAAGTATTTGCACTGTAAAGAAACAAAAGAAATAGTATTTTTCAATTCACCTAACACAAGTACTGTAGCACAATCTCTTTATTATGAAAGTTAAACTTACAAATGTAGAATTATGTACCCTGCATTCAATTTTTTGAATGCAAAAAAACCTGCATTCAAAAATAAAACAATGTAAAATTTTAGTCTGCAAGTTTAGATATGATATCTATGAGATTCCTTGCTATTAGCAGTCGGTATTTTTCTATTTAAATTCACCCTGTCATATCAAATTTGGCCTGGAATTTAGATCTGGTAACATATAAGCCATCTGACAAAACTGAAAACAAATTGGAATATTCCATGATTTTAAAATGCCAATGTAAACAATTTTGAAAACAAATTATCATGTCTCTGCAGTGTTTGCCATCTATATATTGCATTTGTATTTTTAGCTAGTGCCTGCGATACTGCAAATGAAATTTATGAGAAACTGGTTATAAACCAAGAGTGGAATGGAACAGTTTGTTTTCATTGTGCAAGATGAGAGAAATGCAATAAGGAATCAAAAAGCATAAATAAGTGGAAAGCAAATTTGTTTTCTAAATCAGTTTTAATTGAAGGTGTTGTTTAACATAGGGAAATGCTTGTTAAAGAGATTCTCATTTACATTTTTCTTTAAGATAGTGAAGTACTTAAGTGCAGTATGAAAAAGTCTATTCATTTTAGTTGTTGATGCTAAACTCTTCTGTGGTACTTTCTATGACTTGTGCCCCTTTTGAGAAACTTGTACTAAGTTATGTTGATATTGAATATGTACAGTTGATTTGTTAGAACCAGGAATGTTTTGTAATCTCTGAGTTGGTCCTGTTTTTGCAGTGACGTTGCACAAATGCTGGCTTCTGTAGAGGCGTGCAAAAAGGTGGTGTCCCAGGGAGAAATGTATAAAGGAAATCTCATCTTGTGACATGATGAGAACACAGCACACAGAATAAAGGCTGGGTTGTTTTTTTGAACTTGCATCATAGCTGGCTGTTGTCTACACCATGTACAGTGCATGTGACATTCCTGGTATACCGGGCTAAAGCAAGTAGTTCTCTATTGTAGGGTGTGCAGCCAAGCATGTGGAGTATGGAGATAAAACTGTGAAAAGATCATTTCCGAGTCCTGGCACTTAACAGCACTTAACTCCCTGGGCGTGTGTGACTTAGGGAAACAACACACAAGCCACGGATACTCTGGAGGCCATTACGTATAATAGCCTTTGCCTACCCTGCAGGAGTGTATCGAGGCTTGGTGAACGTTTGAGATCCTCGCATGAAAGGCGCTGTGAAAACTTGGTTATTGACAGAGCTGGTCAAGAAAATTTTTTCCTGATTTTCCCTCCCACCCCCAGGCTAGAATTTTGAAATTTTGTCAATGATTTTTAAAAAAAAAATCATCCAGGTCTAATCATTAGTGTTGGTGTCACTACTGGGCTGGAATCTGTTTCAGTACAAAGGGAGGGCAAAAAATTAGTGCATTATCTTCATTACGTTCAGCTACGGTCTCCTCTTTAGGCAGGTGTGTAAAGTGAATGACTGTATGATTCTGGGGTAGCCCTTCCCCTTCCTCAGCCATTCCTCTCCTCTCTTTATCCTCTTCCTAGTCCCTGAATATTACTGATTTGTGCCGTTTCCCCTCATCTCATCTCTTGCCAGGACTGGATTACACACAGGCAAACTGAGCCTTTGCCTAGGGCCCAAAGGCATGGAGCAGGGGAGGGTGCTGGGATCCACCAAACAGCCAGACAGTACTCACTGTGGCCTGGCTAGTGGTACTGTGGATCTGTCAGGACTGGCTGCTCATCCTGCTGCTTGGGGCTCTGTTCACCATGACAGAGGAGCAGCCAGGCCAAACCTGAGTGGTGCTGCATCCCCATGCACCAGGTCACAATGCCACTTGTCCCGATTGAACCGTCATGGTGAGCAGCATCTTGAGCAGCAGCAGGATCAGCATCTGGTCCTGGCAGACCCACAGAATGGCCAGCCCGGGGGCAGGGAGTGTGCTGGCTGGCTGACTGTGAGAAGATAGGGGCCCAGAAGTGTATGTTTATGTAGGGCCCAGTGATGGGTTAATCTGGCCCTGCCTCCATCTGCAATTTAAAAAAAAACAGAATCCATCAACCGAACTGTGTAATTAACGACATGGCCGATCCTCACTGTTCATCTGCCGTGGGGATACATTTCCATCCCTACCCCTCTGTCTGCCAGTGACTTCAGGCTTGTCTTCACTGCCTGAAGCTTCATTAGCTTGAGGTATAACTTGAGTGGTGCCCTAAGGCTGTATCTTCGCTGCATGCTAAGCACAGGCGAAGCAAATATGGAGTAAACTAAGCTGTGGTAGCCTAGCCTGGGATAGCTTGGCCCCCTTACTGTGCAGTCATGCCCCTTATTCACACTGGTGCTGTACAGGGCCATGACAAGTGTCATAAATCTAAAGGGAAGGGTAAACACCTTTAAATCCCTCCTGGCCAGAGGAAAAACCCTTTCACCTGTAAAGGGTTAAGAAGCTAGGATAACCTCGCTGGCACCTGACCAAAATGACCAATGAGGAGACAAGATACTTTCAAAGCTGGAGGCGGGGAGAGACAAAGGGTTCTCTCTGTCTGTGTTTTTTTTTTGCCGGGACCAGAACAGGAATGCCGGTCAGAACTCCTGTAAAGGGCTAATAAGCAATCTAGTTAGATATGCGTTAGATTCTGTTTTGTTTAAATGGCTGATAAAATAAGTTGTGCTGAATGGAATGTATATTCCTGTTTTTGTGTCTTTTTGTAACGTAAGGTTTTGCCTAGAGGGATTCTCTATGTTTTGAATCTGATTACCCTGTAAGGTATTTACCACCCTGATTTTACAGAGGTGATTCTTTTACTTTTTCTTCAATTAAAATTCTTCTTTGAAGAACCTGATTGCTTTTTCATTGTTCTTAAGATCCAAGGGTTTGGGTCTATGTTCACCTATGCAAATTGGTGAGGATTTTTATCAAGCCTTCCCCAGAAAAGGGGGTGTAGGGTTTGGGAGGATTTTTTGGGGGAAAGACGTTTCCAAGCGGGCTCTTTCCCTGTTATATATTTGTTAGACACTTGGTGGTGGCAGCAATAAAGTCCAGGGGCAAAAGGTAAAATAGTTTGTACCTTGGGGAAGTTTTAACCTAAGCTGGTAAGAATAAGCTTAGGGGGGTTTTCATGCAGGTCCCCACATCTGTAGCCTAGAGTTCAGAGTGGGGAAGGAACCTTGACAACAAGCAGTACAGCTAACTGAGCATGTATCACAAGACTCATAGTACTACCACTCGCTTTGCCACTCTGTGCTCACATTTGCTGGGTGTTGTAGAACAACCTGTCTGCTCACCACAGGCAAAGCTGGTCTTAACCAAGCACTGACTCCTGGGATCCATTTACCCAGTGCCAGGTGGAACATGCCCTCTCTGGGGTCTGTCTCTATCCCTGAGCTGCATGCATATGAGGAAAGCAGCTTCCCTTTTTGGGATAACCCTATGTTCCTTTCCCAGAGACAGATTGCTCTCTCTGCCCCACTTCTGTGTGTGCTGCAAGTCAGGGTCCCTTGAGTGAGGTGTACCCAAACTCTATAGCCACCCTCTGAAAAGGATCTTCTATTATAGGGAGCAGCCTTATGGATGATGCATACATATCTTCGGATTTTCCCATCCTGAGGTAGGAATTACATTATGCAGTATTTCTTACTGCCTCAGTTTCCCCACTTTCAGCTGTGTCTTAGCCACAGCCCCTCTGTAAAGGTTTTGGGACAGTAAATTGCTCTTGATCCCTCCAGAGCCCCCTTCTATACTGCCCTATTCAGATCCAGTGGGGAGAGCCTTGCTGAAGCACACCTACCCTGCATGTCTATTCTGCCCCTGCGACCCTCCCTGCACTGTCCCACTTGCAAGATGTGTCACAAATGGCCTTGCATGAATGCTCTGCAGCTGGGCAAACCTCACCTCAACTGAACTATTGGTGCAAAGGAATCCAGGCTGAATGGAAAATCTTCACCAGTGAGCACAATAGCACATTTCTGGAGCTACGCAGCAATCTGACCTGTGTCACAGGATTATAATCTGACCCAGTACTGCATGTGTCAATTTGTAATGAGCACAATTCTGCTGCAATTTACTTAGCAAGGATCTAGTTTCCTTGTGCTCAACATTTAATTCAGTGTGTGTGTGTGTGTTGTGAGTTCAGGGTGTTGATTAATGACGACTCCAAGATACAGGGAAATTACTAATGTGCAAAAGTGCAGTCAGTTTTTCACAGCAAAGAATAATTGAGCTAACAGTTGACATATGGAGTTGTGTGGGCAAACTAATTAAATTTTACATCTTCCCAAGCATTTGTGAATTTTAGAAGTGGTTGATCTATGTATTAATTAAACCTCAGAGCGAAAGGAAGAGGATGTAACTATTTATACCATGAATGTGTCTCACAATAGGAAGTGCTTTACTTGTATTTAGAATCACACACAAAAGTAACATCATGGAATCCTGGGGGTCAAGCCCGCCTCTGCAGCGGAAGCACCCAGCTGGGGATGCATCCAGGACAACTCATCGCAGGCCAGGATCTTTCTCCTGCAGCTGGTGACCTGTGCTGAATGTGGTGGTTAGGGCTCTTCACAGCAGGGGCAGTGTGCATATGTGCTTACGGAGTGCAGCTCGTGGCATGGTAGGTGTAATTATATGCTCAGTATCATGTGACTAATATGGAAATGATTATGTTAAGCCTGTGAGTTCGTTCAGTATGAATCAAACATTTCCAGAAGCCTGCGTGGGCTCAGCCTGAACCTGGGGTGCTCCTGCTGTTAAAACAAAACAAAACAACTCAACACTGTTTCTTCTCACCAACCCCCCAGAGTCCTGAATGCACGACACCCACTCACTAGGGCAGCCCCTTTTCAGGTAACCATGTAATCTTTTGCTGCATGGTGCATGTCTTGCTGTATTAGGTGGTTGTAGCACACAGCACACTTGTGTGTGTCACTGCAGTATTCTGTCCATTTCCCCTGCATTATGTGCAAAAGTTGCTTGCATGTCAAAGCCTATTTTCCTGCACCCTTATGCGTTAGTGCCTACCAGGGCAGGTTATGTTAAACTCATTTTTAAAATAGAGTGATTCCTGGGGTGAGAACCAGGAACATCAGAGTTCTTATCCAAGCTCTGCCACGGACTAGCTGTGCCCTCGAGCAAGTCACTTACCTGCTTTGTCCCACTTTCATCACCTGTAAAATGGGGCTACGAGGGCTTACTTAAGTAGCTCACAGGAGCGTTGTGAGGCTCAGCTGGTTAATGTTGCTCCCGTGCTTTGAACACGAAAGGTGCTACATGAGAGCTGAACATTATTATTGCATTGATTAGTGCACTGTACATAGCTAATGCAGCTTCTAATAGGCAATTTAAATATTTATCCAACCCCTTAGTGAGGGATTAGAAGCAGTTTCTGGTTGTCCAGGGGTGACCTGGCTGTGAGAAATTGGGAAGCCTTCTACAACTGTCCTATTAGTGTGATTTCATCACTATAGGGACCTTCTATTGTGTCTGTTTAACAGCTGAATGGAAGAGCATGCGGAATGTTGGTGATTAGAAAAATTATTTTCTGCCTGACTGCTGTTCTGACAGAGAATTTCCTCAGATTATGGCAGTGGTGCCCAAACTTTTTACCTCGCACCCCCCTCACCCCTGTCTGTGCCTCCCATGTGCCCCCCAGAGCCAGGGCCAGGAGTGGGGCCATGGCTTCGGGGGACGGACGGACAGACACATGGACAGGTAAGGGGGTTTGAGGCTGGGACCGTAGCCAGGGGCCTTAGCTGGCAGCTGCGGCTAGAAGTGGATCCCAGGGCTCAGGGCTGGAAGCCATGGCCAGAAGCAGATGACAGGGGGCGGGGCCAGAAGCAGAGCTAGGTGGGGCTCCCTCCCTGCCCCCTGCAGGGGCTGGCCCAGGCCCCAGCCATGCCCGCTGCATGATCTTCCATGCCTCACAGATTGGGGACCTCTGGATTATGGACTCTGTTCTACTCATTGGGAGTTGTGCACGGGGATCTCTGACTTGGCGCTCTAGCTGTCCCAATGCAAGTGTGGCCATTGGGGTATGCAAAGCCTAGGAGGCCCACAGCAGACTGGCCTGGTCAGCCTGAAGAGCTAAGGAGGGGTGAGAATGCCTTGCAGCGCCTCAGCTAGAGTCGCAGGCCTGCTGAGATCTGGTCCTCCCTTGCAGTCAGTGGGACGACTGGAGCTAGTATGGCCCTAGGCCGGCAGTAATAGCACTGCCCACCTCCTGGAGGAGGTAAGTAGACAGGACTCAGGCTTCTAATAAATATGCCTTTAAAAAAATAGTCAAGCACAAACTAACCTGTGACCGGGGCAGTGGGATGGGGGCTCTTCCACCAAGGCTGGTGGCGAGGGACAATTGTTGGGAGTAGGGCCTCGTGCTCCCAGTTGCTGGAGACGGTTGTAGTGGAAGTCCCCACCTCTGTGGGTCTCAGGGAGGCTAGTTACATGCACAGGTCTTAGAAAACATGTCTCCTCTCCTATGTAGATGAACATTCACCTTGATTAAGTGCTGGCTCCAGGGTTCTCTGCAAGAAGCTGGAGGTTGCTGCTGGGTGCAGGGGCATGACCGTTCTGAGGGTTGTGGGTGCCAGATGCAGATGAGCAGTGCTGGTGGGGGAGAGCAGGGCCTGGGGGATCAGACTGTTCTCTTTCTAATCACTGCTGCAGGACCAGCACTCACTGCTACGGAAAGTATTTGTACTGGTTGGCCAGCAGTGTCCCTTGTGTGGGCAAGTCACAAAACACCAAATGTTGCTGCATGGATGCCTCCTGATGTGTGGCACTGCTCATCCCCAATAGTTTATTTCCAGCATTAATTACGGTTAGGGCCCTACCAAATTCACAGCCATGAAAAACATGTCATGGACCGTGAAATCTATTTTTCCCCCATGAAATCTGGTCTTGTGTGTTTTTATACTATACAGATTTCACAGAGGAAACTGGCATTTCAAAAATTGGGGGTCCTGACCCAGAAGGGAGTTGCGGGGGGGGGGGGGTCACAAAGTTATTTTAAGGGGGGGGGATCGTGGTATTGCCACCCTGACTTCTGCACCGCCTTCAGAGCTGGGCGGCCAGAGAGCGGTGGCTGCTGGCCAGGTGCCCAGCTCTAAAGGCAGCGCCGCTGCCAGCAGCAGCGCAGAAATAAGGGTGGCCTGGTATGTTGTTGCTACTCTTACTTCTGTGCTGCTGCTTTCAGAGCTGGTTGGCCGGAGAGCGGCGGCTGCTGACCGAGGACCCAGCTCTGCAGACAGCAGTGCAGAAGGAAGGGTGGCGATACCATATCGTGTCATCCTTCCTTCCGTGGTGCTGCCTTCCGAGCTGGGCTGCTGGCCAGCAGCCACTGCTCTCCAGCTGCCAAGCGCTGAAGGCTGCGCTGCCAGCAGCAGCGCAGAAGTAAGGGTAGCAGTACCGCAACTCCCCCTACAATAACCTTGCCTCCCCCACCCCCGACTCCTTTTTGGGGGAAGACCCCTACAATTACAACACTGACATTTCAGCTTTAAATAGCTGAAATCATGAAATTTATGATTTTAAAAATCCTCTGACCACGAAATGGACCAAAATGGACCATGAATTTGGCAGGGCCCTGATTATGGTTATGCAACTTCCATAGTTTCACAAAATATGAAGAAATATTAGTATTTGCTATTCTGCTGTGATTCCTTCTCCCAGCAGAGTCTGAGGGGGTCAGTTAGGTCCCACATCACTCACATATTCTGTGTCCATGGTCAAGCTCCAGCAGCCTGATGAAGTTAAAACATGAAATTATTGATTTTCTAAATCCAATCTTCTCCTCTTAACATCACTGGGCCTTTTGTAGCATCTCTTGGATGAGGAAACAGCAACCGCTTATGATGTCAGATTAAGCAAGCTTATTAGACTCTGCTAGGAGGTGGGATTGCAGCTGATGTACAAATATTAATATTTCCTTAAATTTAGTGAAACTATTCATAATCTATACATAGTTAATATTCAAACCAACAAAACTACTACAAATTAATGTAACAAAACACTTGAAAAGTCAGGTCATTCTGAGTACCATCTTGGTTTGTCTCCTCCTCCCGCCCAGCACCTCCTTCTCTCCCACAAAGCTGAGCAAGATTTTAGTGGCCAATGTCTTGACAAACTCCTAGAATTCCCTTTGAGAGATGGGGTGACAAGCTTTATGGTGATATACAAAGTTAGTTATCAGTTTTGGAGATAGTAGGTGCTAAAATCAGGTTGGAATTGAAGTGGGAGGGAAAAAACAAGATGGTATTCAGAATGATGTGATTTTAAGGTCCATAACTTGCAAATGAAGAGGGCTAGAAAAGTGACTATAACATGGGGAAGCTGGAATTTCTGGCTTTTCCATATTGTCTGGCAATAGTTTCTAAACCTAGTAATTCTTAATATTTCATACGTTGAATTGGTCACTGAACCTTCACTCAGACCAGGAAGAAATGCAGACCACTTACCAGAAAGACCAGGATGCTTCCAGCATCCCAAATATCCCAAGGCAATTCCACCTGTGCATTGCCTGCACCCAAACAGCTCTTTACCCAGAAGAAACTCTCATCCACGTAGAAACAGTGGTTCTCAAACTTTTGTATTGGTGACCCCTTTCACAATGCAAGCCCCTGAGTGTGACCCTCCCCCTAAATTAAAAACACTTTTTAAATATTTAGCACTATTTATAAATGCTGGAGATGAAGCAGGGTATGGGGTGGAGTCTGACAGCTCACCACCCCCAACCTAATAACCTCGTGACCCCTGGAGGGGTCGTGATCTCCAGTTTGAGAGCCCATGTCATAGACCAATGTCTGTAGAAGCTTGTTCAGTTCTATAGTCCCAGTGGCGTGTTCATATGAATGTTTCTTAAATTCATTCATTGTGAGAAAGATACTTTCACTTTGAAAGTAATTTAACATAATCAATAGGACTTCTCAAACACTTAAAATTACACCCAGGCTTAAGTACCTGGAGAGAGTGCGTGTGTGGGTGGGGGTGTGTGGCTGAGTTGACCCATCAGAAACTAGGGGTTCATATTAGAAAGGCTAACAAAACTCATTGCTGTGTGCTGGGGGGTGGTGCAGCACTCAGGGAATTAACGATCCCATCACTATCTTGAAAACCTTGGAATAAATGCCAACTCACTAAAGATAAGGTTACAATCAAGTAAAACAAAACCACATCAATACCACATACAGTGGAACCTCAGAGTTACGAACACCAGATTTATGAAGTGACTGATCAGCCACACACCTAATTTGGAACCGGAAGTGTGCAATCAGGCAGCAGCAGAGGGGAGAGAGAGAGGAAAAAACCCACAAAACCCAAAAGGCAAATATAGTACCGTGTTAAACATAAACTACTAAAAAAAAAGGAAAAGCTTAAAAAAAGATTTGACAAGGTAAGGAAATGTTCTGTGCTTGTTTAATTTAATTAAGATGGTTAAAAGCAGCATTTTTCTTCTGCATGGTAAAGTTTCAAAAGCTGTTTTAAGTCAATGTTCAGTTGTAAGCTTCTGAAACAACCACCATAACTTTTTGTTCAGAGTTACAAACAACCTCCATTCCTGAAGGGTTTGTAACTCAGGTTCTACTGTACATGGTCCCAAGAAAAATTAGAAAACAGCTCTATTTTCCCCCAATTCAACCTGGAATCTAACTATGACTACAATAGAGGACAAACTGCAATTCTTTACATTGTATTGCATTTTAGTTACAATGTATCATCAGTTTGTGCATTTTCCATGTACAAATCAATGTAGCTAATACAATGCCCAGCATCTTATGCTAGATGGCTCTTGCTGTTTGGCTGACAGTGCAAATACATTTCTAAATGTAAATGTATCCAATACAATGAATTTTAATATAATGTAATAATGGGACCTGCAGGTCTCCTTGGTGCATGTTATTAGAATGCAGCATTAGAATACAGTGCCTTAAAAATAGCAATACAGCGTGCTCTGCAGAAGCATATGGAACGGATCACCTTGAAATGGATCTAATTTAATGCTATTGGCATATCAGAAATTGTCCTAACAGCTCTGAAGTCGAGGGGCAGTTCTGCTTAAAACCAATGGCATGATAGGGACCCACAGAATTAAATATATAAAGCAGTGCAAATTCTATAGCGCCTTGAACAAAACTGACCACTTCAACCTGAGCTGCATCAATGGTTTGGATGGGTATATGCAAGGCTACTCCTTGATCGTAGCCTGCTTACTTATCACTGGCTGTACCCAAGATGGCCATGTGACCGGATGAGCTGGGTGTTCTGCAGGAAAGTGAAGTGGGTTAGTACTAACAGACCAGACCAAGGGGATGCTTCTGTCTTTTATTTCCCCTATCTCTGGATGTCATTGCTCCAATCTCCCAGCATTCCTTCAGCAATGCTTCGCTGATTTAAGAGAAATTACAAAACAGGCATTGGGAACTGGAAAACTTACACCATTCTGCTACAGTTAAACTGAAATGAAAAGTACTAAACTTACTAAAGAGTAAATTTCCCTGCAGCAAACTGAATGTAAGTGATAAAAGACCAGAGTGAAGAATATGTTTCCTGGATACTTATCAGATTTGGGGGGGGGGGTGTATCATGACCTCATTTGACCTCTTAGATTTGTTTTCTGTCCAGATTTTGATGGAGTTGTCAGACACCATTTATCCAGATGTCTACTGTGCAATTTTAAAGATGGCACTGGCTTCCCCTACACCCCCGCTGTGTCTTCAAATTTTCCATATATTTTTGTGCTTTATAAATGTGTCTTTCAGCCTAGATCATATATAGAGTTCATCTTGCTATTGATATGTTGGATAGCCCTGGCAGTCTTCAGGAAATTTATGATCTTGTCCTGGTGTATTTGACAGATAACACTCGAAATACAAATGTCAAAACATATTTAGATTTTTTCCCTTTTCCTAACTAGCCCTGAAGAAAATACAAACCCTTCTTGACAGAATCAGTTCAGTAGTCTCCTCTAGGTCATGCCGTAAGTGTTTGGAAGAATCTGCCTCTTAGAGCCATATAGATCCATCATGGCTATATTAAAAAAGGGCTCTCTAGCCTGAGGCAGAATTATTTAAGAAAATCCTGACAAGGTTAGACACCACTGTATATGGGGAAAAGGAAATACACTCTTAAAGCATAAAAGAAATTGGCAATATTTTAATTAATTTATATTACATTCTTGGATTGCAACACAGGATGGGGGGAAGCCAGTTACTTTGATTTTTCTGAGTTAGTCTAGTCTGTTCATTTACACTTATGTTTATTCACTGCAGTGTGAAAATGCTGTCAGTCAGAGCTAATATTTATAGCTGCTCTCTAAACGGGAATGTCAGTGTGGGGTATATTTAGGCCCTTGATCAATGAAGTACACAAGCGTAAGCTTACTCTAACCCTAGGGCTTGATGCTGAAAAGACTTACACACATGCTTAAATTTAAGCATGTGAATAATCCCATTGCCTTGAACGATCATTATTATTGTTTTGGGTTAGGCTCAACTTCCTTTGAACTGGTGAGTGTATCAACTACCCTTTATTACAGATAAATATAATACACAATTAAGCTCCTATAAGGGACCAGATAGCTGAAACAGCAGCAACCTCCATTCAAATATAGCCACGTGTCACTCTGCAAACCAAAGGCCCAAACAAAACTTTTGTCTGCAGAGAGGTTTGGCTGGCTATTGTTGAGCAGAAGTGTATGTGTGAGAGAAACATCACAGAAAAGGGGCAGAAAGCCAAGGACACAGCCAGAACATGGCTGGGAGAGAGAGAGAGAGCACGCGCGCTAGCTTGCTTTTTGGGCAAAGTACTGGCTAAAGGAGTCTTGGAATCGTGAGTAAAGAATCATAGAATATCAGAGTTGGAAGGGACCTCAGGAGGTCATCTAGTCCAACCCCCTGCTCAAAGCAGGACCAACACCAACTAAATCATCCCAGCCAGGGCTTTGTCAAGCCTGACCTTAAAAACTTCTAAGGAAGGAGATTCCACCATCTCCCTAGGTAATGCATTCCAGTATTTCACCACCCTCCTAGTGAAAAAATCTCCTGTTTGATTTCTGCTGTATTCAGGGAAATGTGGTCTTATAAATAAACAGGATTGCATCAAAGAAATGCCTAACTCCAACATCAGTTTCTCCTCCTAACTGAAACAACCTGTTGGTCACAAAGGGGTAACATTTATTACACATAGTGCAATATCATCTCTGGACTCAGTCATAGAGCGGGACCCCACTGTGACTGATCCTGTAAACACGCAGAGCAAAAACACAGTCCCTGCCCCAAGTATCTTACACTTTGAGTATAAATGAAGGAGACTAAAATTAAGCATGTGCCTAAATGTCTATGTGGTTATCGGGTTATTCTGCAATGCACTTAAGCGTGACCTTAGCTTTATTAAATCAATAGGATTTCACCATGTGCTTAAATGTTTTGCTTACTCAGGGCCCTAGTCAGGGATGTAGCAGAGATAATAGGATCTATATGCAATTGCAAATCATTTTAATAAATGGAAATGTTAAGTGTTAATATCATAGAGTGGATGTTTAAATATTTTTGAAAGAGAAATAGTGTGTTTGTCTCTATTAAATGCCAATATTATATTTATCAAAAGTCTACATCATTTAGCCTTTAACAAATATCAAGTATAAAGGGCCAAAGCTGCCTTCCTTGAATACTTTAACTTCCCATTGACTTCAGTGGGTGTTCTGGGAACACTGGGATTGGATTCAAAGAGTGTGATTAAGGTAGAAGAGGCATCAGATTTCACATCAAAGCAGATCCAATAGCTCTAGGGAAAAACATACCTGTGATTAACCAGTACAGCCACAATATGTCACCAGTACTCCACACAAGCTATATCGCAAATGCAGAGTGAATAAAATCTTTGTGCTGGTGAAGGAAGAAAACATCATGCAGACAGGAGAGAAGAAAGGCTTGATGAGTGGAGGATAGAAACGGAGGAAGAAATTCCTGCTAAACCAAGGGTGTAGACATTATACCCAGATAGTGACACGAAGGAATCAAGTTTAATGAGGTCCCTGCTAAGGGAATTAGTAGCTGAAGACACTGGTCTCTATCAAGCAGTTTCAGCAAGAGTAACGAGGGAATGGTGCAAAGGCAGGGCCAGTCACTTGGAAATGCAGGTGGACATTGTTGGACCTGGCTAAAAATATTAGCCTGGTTTGAAGAGGTGGATCCAGTCTCCAGGCAAGTGCAGATAGATAATTGTATCAGTTGGGACTGAAAATCATGCATTAATGCGCCCCCACATTAGGGATCCTTCTGCAGCACACTGCTTCTTGTGATTTCTTCTTAACAGCATGGTGGGTGATTCCATTCTTTCCAGCAGTAGCAGCTGGAGGGAGTAAGGGAGAAAGCCACATGCAATAGGTGAACTTTCTAGCAAATCACCTTAGTCAAAAATGAAATGAATGGAAATAACTGCACCTTAGCAACGGTTTACTACCGAAAATAAAACAAAGAGAAAGAGAAAGGGTGGGGAGACCTGATAGACAATGGCCTACATCAGGGCTGGTTGTCACTCCTGGCAGAGTTTGCCCATGTGGATTGAGAATTCTGTACAGTCTATTAATCTGCACTGCTCTGGTTCCTTATGACTGAGTGCTGTAAGACTGGCATAGCCATAGAATCCTATGTAGTTATTTGGTTCATGTGGGAGCCTCTAGGTGCTGCTGGGGATCATGCTATCTGACCACAGTATTCAGTCAAGGTTCTTACAGAGTCCATTAGTGACCACAGCTCTTGGCTTATTCTACCAACATCCTACTTCATCCCCTGCATATTGTGCAGCATCTGTTCTTGAAGAGGCTTCTTTAGCTGCTCACAGAATCATAGGTCTGGAAAAACCTCAAGAGGTCAGCTACCTGAGCTGAGGCAGGACCAAGTAAACCTAGACCCATTCCTGACAGGTGTTCGTCTAACCTGTTCTTCAAAACTTCCAGTGATGGGGATTCCACAATCTCCCTTGGTAACCTATTCCAGTACTTAACTGTTATAGATAGAAAGTTTTCCTAATTTCCAACCTAAATTTCCCTTGCTGCATATTAAGTCAATTACTTCTTGTCCTACCTCCAGTGGACTTGGAGTAGAATTGATCACTGTCCTCTTTATAAGAGCCCGTAACATATTTGAAGAGGACTATCAGGTCCCATCAGTCTTCTTTTCCCCAAGACTATACATGCCCAGGTTTTTAACTTTTCCTCATAGATCAGGTTTTCTAAAACTTTTATCATTTTTGTTGCTCTCCTCTGGACTCTCTCCAATTTGTCCACATCTTTCTTAAAGTGTGGCACCCAAAACTGGACTCAGTGCTCCAGCTGAAGTTTCACCAGTGCTGAGTAGAGTGAAACAATCATCTCCTGTGTCTTACATATGAGATTCCTAATAATACAAAAGGCTAATATCATTCTGGAATGTAACTGCATCACACTGTTGGCTCATATTCAATTTGTGATCCACCAGATTTTTTTCTGTAGTACTACTACCTAGCCAGTTAGTCCTCATTTTGTAGTTGTGGATTTGATTTTTTTCCTTCCAAAGTGTAGTACTTTGCACGCATCTTCATTGAATTTCATCTTGTTGATTTCAGACCAATTCTCCAATTTATCAAGGCCCTTTTGAATTCTAATCCTGTTCTCCAAAGTGTTTGTGACCCCTCCCAGCTTGGTGTCAGCTGCAAGTTTTATAAGCACTCTCCCGACTTCATTATCTAAGTCATTAATGAAAATATTGACTAGTACCAGCCAGTCCCCTTTGGCACCTAATTGGATATGTCCTCCTAGTTTGACAGTGAATCATTGATAACTACTTTGAGTATGATTTTTCAACCAGTTGTGCATCCACTTTATAACAATTTAATCTAGACTGCATTTCTCTAATTTGCTCATGAGAATGTCATCTGGGATTGTATCAAAAGCCTTACTAAAAATCAAGAGATATCATGTCTGCTGCTACTCCCCACTCCCATATTAGACCAGTAACCCTGTCAAAGAAGAAAAGGAGGACTTGTGGCACCCTTAGAGACTAACAAATGTATTTGAGCATAAGCTTTCGTGAGCTACAGTTCACTTCATCGAAATTAGGTTGGTTTGGCATGATTTGCTTTTGACAAATCCGTGGTATGTTCCTTCCCCCAGCAGCTAGTGAAGTGTGGGGTCTTTTTGTGGTGGGATAGATACACTTCCAGGAGCAGGTTCCAGGCCAGATACAGGAGCATGAGCAGAAGAATAGGTGTGTGTGTATGGTGGGGGTGAGCCACTGACTGAGAGTGTCCCACTCCAAACACACACTCTCCCAGTCAATCTCTACAAGGTGCACATGCAGGTTGACAACTTTTCCCAGAGCCCTCTCCAGCATGTATTCCCTGTTGCCAATGAGGATGGGGATTCTTAGAGGAGGCGGACGGCAGGCCCCATCAATAAAGAGTAGTGGTGTCAGGAAAGGGTCTCTATGGGTCATAGAGTCTGGCTGACATGTCTGAGACCTGGTGAGAGAACATCCTGGGGGGGGGTATTGGCTGGAGCAATGGAAGGATCACTGTCCCCAGGGTGCTACTTTCAAAGTTGCAGAGTGAGGTATGTAGGCAGACTGAGGAGATGGACTCCAGTTCCCAAGGATCAGGAGGGATGGCATGTGTCACGGTTCCTCCCCCACTCTGAACTCTAGGGTACAGATGTGGGGACCTGCATGAAAAACCTCCTAAGCTTATCTTTACCAGCTTAGGTCAAAACTTCCCCAAGGTACAAAATATTACACCTTGGACTGGCCGCTACCACCACCAAACTAATACTGGTTACTGGGGAAGAGCTGTTTGGACGCGTCCTTCCCCCCAAAATACTTCCCAAAACCTTGCACCCCACTTCCTGGACAAGGTTTGGTAAAAAGCCTCACCAATCTGCCTAGGTGACTACAGACCCAGACCCTTGGATCTTAAGAACAATGAACAATCCTCCCAACACTTGCACTCCCCCTTTCCTGGGAAATGTTGGATAAAAAGCCTCACCAATTTGCATAGGTGACCACAGACCCAAACCCTTGGATCTGAGAACAATGAAAAAGCATTCAGTGTTTTACAAGAAGACTTTTAATAAAAAAATAGAAGTAAATAGAAATAAAGAAATCCCCTCTGTAAAATCAGGATGGTAGATATCTTACAGGGTAATTAGATTCAAAAACAGAGAACCCCTCTAGGCAAAACCTTAAGTTACAAAAAAGATACACAGACAGAAATAGTTATTCTATTCAGCACAATTCTTTTCTCAGCCATTTAAAGAAATCATAATCTAACACATACCTAGCTAGATTACTTACTACAAGTTCTAAGACTCCATTCCTGTTCTGTCCCTGGCCAAGACGACTACAGACAGACACAGACCCTTTGTTTCTCTCCCTCCTCCCAGCTTTTGAAAGTATCTTGTCTCCTCATTGGTCATTTTGGTCAGGTGCCAGCGAGGTTACCTTTAGCTTCTTAACCCTTTACAGGTGAGAGGAGCTTTCCCCTGGCCAGGAGGGATTTCAAAGGGGTTTACCCTTCCCTTTATATTTATGACACGCCCCCCAAATCTCAGCTAGGGTGAAACACTGGCTGGGATTTCTTCCTGGAGCTCTAGGAAAACAGAGTTAATAAGACACATGCATCTCTAAATATACTACCAAGTACATAAAGACTAACAATATTTTCCACATCTCAAGGACGATTTTAACCAGTTGATTCTGGGAAACTTTCACGGGAGAGTGCATCAGCCACTTTGTTAGAAGCTCCTGAGATGTGTTGGATGTCGAAATCAAAATCTTGGAGAGCTAAACGCCACCGAAGAAGTTTTTTGTTAGTTTCTTTGACGGTGTGAAGCCACTTTAGTGCAGCATGGTCGGTTTGCAGGTGGAAACGCCGTCCCCAAACATATGGGCGTAGCTTTTCCAGAGCGTAGACAATGGCGTAACATTCTTTTTCAGTGACTGACCAGTTGCTTTCCCTCTCAGACAGTTTTTTGCTGAGAAACACTACAGGGTGGAATTCTTGATCAGGTCCTTTCTGCATTAAAACTGCTCCCACACCATGCTCGGACGCATCTGTGGTTACTAGGAACGGTTTGTCAAAGTCTGGGGCCCTTAGTATAGGGTCAGACATGAGTGTCGCTTTAAGCTTGTTAAAGGCCTTCTGACACTTTCCGGTCCACTGAACAGCATTTGGCTGTTTCTTTTTGGTTAGGTCTGTCAGTGGGGCAGCGATTTGGCTGTAGTGCGGTACAAATCGTCTGTAATAACCGGCCAAGCCTAAGAAGGATTGAACCTGTTTCTTTGACTTTGGGACAGGCCACTTTTGGATAGCATCCACTTTGGCCTGTAGGGGGCTGATAGTTCCTTGACCCACCTGGTGTCCAAGGTAAGTCACTCTGTTTAGGCCTATTTGACACTTCTTAGCCTTAACAGTTAGTCCTGCCTCCCTTATGCGCTCAAGGACTTTTTGTAGATGTTCCAGGTGGTCTGCCCAGGAATCCGAAAATATGGCCACATCGTCAAGGTAGGCGACTGCATATTCTCCTAATCCCGCTAGGAGACCATCTACAAGTCTTTGGAAAGTGGCGGGTGCATTTCGCAGCCCGAAAGGGAGTACATTAAATTCATACAGCCCGAGATGTGTGATGAAGGCTGACCTTTCCTTGGCAGATTCATCTAGCGGTACCTGCCAGTACCCCTTGGTTAAGTCCAAGGTAGAGATGAACTGGGCCTGTCCCAGTTTCTCTAATAGTTCATCAGTGCGTGGCATTGGATAGTTGTCTGGGCGAGTTACAGCATTTAGCTTACGGTAGTCCACGCAAAAACGTATTTCCCCATCTGGTTTGGGGACTAGAACCACTGGAGATGCCCATGCACTTTCAGAGGGGCGGATTACACCCATCTGTAACATATCCTGGATCTCCCGTTCTATAGCAGTTTTAGCTTGAGGAGACACCCGGTAAGGGTGGACCCTAATTGGGTGAGCATTACCTGTGTCAATGGAGTGGTATGCCCGTTCAGTCAGTCCTGGGGTGGCTGAGAACGTTGGCGCGTAGCTAGTGCACAGCTCCTGGATCTGCTGTCGCTGCATACGCCCAAGGGTCATGGAGAGGTTCACCTCTTCCACACCACCAGCACATTTCCCTTCGTAATAGACACCTTCAGGCCACTCAGCGTCGTCTCCTCCCTGGGCTGTAAACTGACAAACCTTTAATTCTCTGGAATAAAAGGGCTTTAGAGAATTAATATGATACACCTTAGGCTTTCGGTTGGAGGTGGGGAATGCTATGAGATAATTAACAGCTCCCAGGCGCTCCTGGACCACGAATGGCCCTTCCCACGATGCTTCCATTTTATGGGCCTGGAGCGCCTTTAAGACCATGACCTGGTCTCCTACTTTGAAGGAACGCTCTCTGGCATGTTTATCATACCAGGCTTTTTGCTCTTTTTGAGCATCCTGTAAGTTTTCTCTAGCAAGGGCTAAAGAGGTTCGGAGGGTGTTTTGTAGGTTGGTTACAAAGTCCAGAATGTTAGTTCCTGGAGAAGGTGTAAATCCCTCCCATTGCTGCTTCACCAACTGCAATGGCCCCTTAACCTCACGGCCATATACAAGTTCAAATGGGGAAAACCCTAAACTGGGATGTGGTACAGCTCTGTAGGCAAAGAGCAACTGCTGCAATACTAGGTCCCAATCATTGGAGTGCTCATTTACGAATTTACGTATCATGGCCCCCAAAGTTCCATTAAACTTCTCCACCATGCCATTTGTTTGATGGTGATAAGGAGTGGCAACCAAGTGATTTACCCCATGAGCTTCCCAAAGGTTTTTCATAGTTCCTGCCAGGAAATTAGTCCCTGCATCTGTGAGGATGTCGGAGGGCCAACCTACCCTGGCAAAAATGTCTGCTAGTGCCTGGCACACACTTTTAGCCCTGGTGTTGCTTAGAGCTACTGCTTCCGGCCATCGGGTGGCAAAATCCATGAAAGTCAGTATGTACTGCTTTCCTCTGGGTGTCTTTTTCGGAAAAGGACCCAGAATATCCACAGCTACTCGCTGAAATGGAACTTCAATGATGGGGAGTGGCTGGAGAGGGGCTTTGACCTGGTCTTGGGGTTTTCCCACTCTTTGGCACACCTCACAAGACTGGACATAGGTAGAAACATCCTTGCCCATTCCCTCCCAGTGGAATGATCCCCCCAAACGGTCTTTGGTCCTGTTCACCCCAGCATGGCCACTAGGGTGATCATGGGCTAAGCTCAAGAGCTTGGCCCGGTATTTAGTTGGAACTACCAACTGTCTCTGAGGATGCCAGTCTTCCTGGTGTCCACCAGAAAGAGTTTCCTTGTATAAAAGTCCTCTTTCTACAACAAACCTGGATCGATTAGAAGAGCTGAGAGGCGGTGGGTTGCTCCGTGCCGCCGTCCAAGCTCTCTGGAGGCTTTCATCTGCTTCCTGTTCGGTCTGGAACTGTTCCCTTGATGCTGGAGACATCAGTTCCTCATGGGATTGTGGACCTAGGCTTGGTCCCTCTGGAAGCGATATAGGGGATGGAGCTGTTTCTGTTGACTGTGAACCGCTCTCCGCTGGTGCACTATGTTGGGATTCAGGCTCCGGCTGAGCCTCTTGTGTAGGGTTATTGGCTGCTGCCAGTTCAGGTTCGGTGGGGCCCTCTGGTGTTGAGGTTGCAAGTACTGGATTCAGTGCTGGCACGGGGTCTGGTGTTGGTTGTTTGGCTGGTTCCGGTTCTGGGACTGGTTCCGTCTGGGTCTCTGGGACTGGATCCACTACTGCTGTTGCAGACATTGGCCTGGGGTCCGGGTCCATCACCTCTGACCGGGCCCTGATAGAAGTTTCCGGAACAGAGCTAGGTCCCACAGCTTGTTTAGCCTGGCTGCGGGTGACCGTTCCCACCCTCTTGGCCTGCTTCACGTGATTGGCCAAGTCTTCCCCCAACAGCATGGGGATGGGATAATCATCATAGACTGCAAAAGTCCACATTCCTGACCAGCCCTTGTACTGGACAGGCAACTTGGCTGTAGGCAAATTGAAAGAGTTGGACTTGAAGGGTTGAATCGTCACTTGGATCTCTGGGTTGATTAAATTGGGGTCCACTAAGGAAGCATGGATAGCTGACACTTGTGCTCCGGTGTCCCTCCACGCGGTGACCTTCTTCCCGCCCACACTCACAGTTTCCCTCCGCTCCAAGGGTATCTGGGAGGTATCTGGGCCTGTGGACCTCTGGTGTGATTCCGGTGCAATGAACTGTAATCTGCTGGGGTTCTTGGGGCAGTTGGCCTTTACATGCCCCAGCTCGTTACATTTAAAACATCGTCCAGCTGACGGGTCACCGGGGCGAGGTGGGTTGCTGGAGAACGGGGTGGTGGGACGATAAGGGGTCTGGAGGGTTCTTTGGGAGGTAGGTGGGGCTTTGGGCGGCCCCCGGTAATAGGGTGTGGTCTGGGGTGGTCCCTTCTGGTCTCCGCTCCAACTGCGACCAGTTTTCTTCTTCTCTGCCACCTCCACCCATCTGTCTCCAATCTCTCCTGCCTCGATTACAGTTTTGGGTTTCCCATCTAGGATGTATCTTTCTATTTCCTCAGGAACACCCTCTAAGAATTGTTCCATTTGCATTAGGAAGGGCAAATTTACTGGAGATTCAACACTTGCTCCTGATATCCAGGCATCCCAATGTTTCACAATGTGGTAGGCATGTCGGGTAAATGACATGTCTGGTTTCCACCTTAGGGCTCGGAACCTCCGACGAGACTGCTCGGGTGTTATCCCCATTCTGACTCTCGCCTTGGATTTAAACAGTTCATACTTGTTCATATGTTCTTTAGGCATTTCAGCTGCCACCTCAGCTAAGGGTCCACTGAGCTGCGGCCTCAGCTCTACCATGTATTGGTCAGTAGAGATGTTGTACCCAAGGCAGGCCCTTTCGAAGTTTTCTAAGAAGGCCTCAGTATCATCACCTGCCTTGTAGGTGGGGAACTTTCTGGGATGGGAAGTGGTACCTGGAGAAGGATTGCTAGGGTTTGTTGGTATATTCTGCTGGGCCTTTATCCTCTCCATCTCCTCCACATGCTTCCTTGCCTCCATTTCCCTCTTGTGGGCAGCCTCCTGTACCTCCTTCTCCAGCCGCATGAGTTCTATCTGTCTTTCATGTTCCCTTTGTTTTTCCTCAGCCTGAAATTTGGCTAATTCCAGCTGTAGTCGAGCCGAGGATTTGGCCATTCTAACCTCTCTGTTTTTAACTAACTTTACACCCGAGGTTTAGAAATAAACAAACAAAACTTGGCTGTAAAATTTTGCTGTGCTGGAATAGAATACCTATTCTCTGATAGTGATTGTCAGCCTACAGAAAAAGACAATTCCCTTGTCTCTGCTCTGGGCCCAAATTAAAGCAAAAAACCTCCAACTACTTGGAAACCTGCTTACCCAGCCCAAAGAAAAAAAAAATTCTTTTCAAACCTGTGCTCCTTGTAAAACAAAAAAAAAATCAAAATCCTAAAAAAAACCCTGCCACTTTTGTCTCCAGGCAAATGGGTAGAGCACACACCCCCTATTTACTTTTAGGAAGAAAAGAAAAAAAAACCTCTGGGTTGGAAGACTGTGAATTTCCCTGCAGGAGTTAAGTACCCTGCCTCCAGGCAAAGAAAACCTGCAATTCACAAGATAATCCCCTTTTGTCTCTGCTTGGCCACAAAGCAGAGAGAAACCAAGCTGCTTTCAGTTTCAAAGCTGCTTCTGGACTTCCTAAAAATTCCTTTTTAAAATCTGTATTTCTAGTTCAAAAAATCTCAACTGGATCTCGAAATGATTTCAGGTTAATCCCACCACTGTGCCACTATGTCACGGTTCCTCCCCCACGCTGAACTCTAGGGTACAGATGTGGGGACCTGCATGAAAAACCTCCTAAGCTTATCTTTACCAGCTTAGGTCAAAACTTCCCCAAGGTACAAAATATTACACCTTGGACTGGCCGCTACCACCACCAAACTAATACTGGTTACTGGGGAAGAGCTGTTTGGACGCGTCCTTCCCCCCAAAATACTTCCCAAAACCTTGCACCCCACTTCCTGGACAAGGTTTGGTAAAAAGCCTCACCAATCTGCCTAGGTGACTACAGACCCAGACCCTTGGATCTTAAGAACAATGAACAATCCTCCCAACACTTGCACTCCCCCTTTCCTGGGAAATGTTGGATAAAAAGCCTCACCAATTTGCATAGGTGACCACAGACCCAAACCCTTGGATCTGAGAACAATGAAAAAGCATTCAGTGTTTTACAAGAAGACTTTTAATAAAAAAATAGAAGTAAATAGAAATAAAGAAATCCCCCCTGTAAAATCAGGATGGTAGATATCTTACAGGGTAATTAGATTCAAAAACAGAGAACCCCTCTAGGCAAAACCTTAAGTTACAAAAAAGATACACAGACAGAAATAGTTATTCTATTCAGCACAATTCTTTTCTCAGCCATTTAAAGAAATCATAATCTAACACATACCTAGCTAGATTACTTACTACAAGTTCTAAGACTCCATTCCTGTTCTGTCCCTGGCCAAGACGACTACAGACAGACACAGACCCTTTGTTTCTCTCCCTCCTCCCAGCTTTTGAAAGTATCTTGTCTCCTCATTGGTCATTTTGGTCAGGTGCCAGCGAGGTTACCTTTAGCTTCTTAACCCTTTACAGGTGAGAGGAGCTTTCCCCTGGCCAGGAGGGATTTCAAAGGGGTTTACCCTTCCCTTTATATTTATGACAGCATGGGAGGGCATGGCATGGTCAGTGAGTGAGGAGAGTTGCTGTGAAGTCTAATGAGGAATCCATGGGCATGGTTGGAAGTGGCAGAGATGGGACAGATCCAGGTTTATGGGATCTCTGTGGGGTCTTGTTGGAGGAACCATAGCGACAACTTCAGCTGCTGACTCATGCAAGGTGGGGGTGAATGGTGTGGACACAGATGCTGGGTGTTACTTAGAGGGGAGGTTGGACTGATGTGGGGGCTGTAGTCAATCAGGAACCCTCCAGCTTTGTGTTTAGAAAAACTGTGCCTTGTTAATACTGTCTGTGTGGCTATCTCACACAGGGGTCATCTCCAGCCACGTTTCACATTTCCACAGCATCTGTGGTGAAGGGGTACGTGCTCAGTGCGAATAGAGACATTTTCAGAGAGGAAAGTGTTTGGCTGAAATATGTTCCAAAAGTCACCTAGTGAATGGGAAGTGCAATGCATTGGAGAGGCAATGCACGGTAAACTGTGCTCAGGCCTAACACCAGGGCAGACACAAGGCTTGATCTGAAAAAAAGCCATCCACATTTGCAATGGATAAGATGCTCTGAGACAATGTGTTCCAGTGAACAATCCAGGGCATAGCTCTGTGCAGAAATGTCTACCAGGGTTTAGCAAGATGGATGCTGAACTCCTCAGCTGCCTAGTCTTGCCAAAGGTCCTGCCCCAAGACAGCAGGAAGGACACGTCTGCCAAGGTCCAATGTTAAATGGAAAAGATGCTGAACTCTGATCCACCAGGTTGTTTGTGTGTGCAAGGACCCTTTATCTCTGAGAAGCCAACTTTGTAAGTAAGCAGTGTTCGCCTCACCTGACTGTCCGGCACCCATTTCATTTGACATAACAGAGCATTAGGCTAAGAGCAAAGCCAGCTTGTGGTTCTGAATGACTGCAAAGTAAAACCAGTGCTTTATCTGACTGTATGTACAGTACTCTGAGGCCAATTAACTTGGAAAAGGATTACATGGAGCAACTTTTGATACATTCAGGAACAAACTGCTTAAAAATCTGTTTTTGGGATTACAAAGGTTAAAAGATGCCAAAATCTGGGAGTCTATAAATTCTCACTGGCTCAGTAAAACTGTGGGTGCGACTCAGTGCTAGTGATTTAGATGTTTTAGAGCAAGGTAGAGTTAAGGAAACCATCCCCTCTTATAACCAATTGAGGAAGGGGAAGCAAATTTTACAGCTGCTGTTCTGGATACAACTCCTGCAGGGATTCCACTGAAAATGGACTCCTGGATGTAGGAAGGCACATTACCATGTAGGCACAGAGGCACACTTCTTTATTTCCCTGGGGAAACTTTTCTTATGGCAACTGGAACGTTGATTGTTCTACTTTTGGGTCTAGATTGTGCCTAGAACTGAGTGGGCACAAAATGATGCAAGACTATGTTCCTGCAAGGCCTCCCTGGATCTTGAGTCTGGGTGTCAGGAGCAAGCGGGTGCGGTGATCCTGCTACTCCTCACCAGGAGCTGGCACATGAGGAACAGGGGCAGAGTGTTGGCCAGTGTGGTATGTTGAAAACTGTGTTCAGATTAGGAGCTATCATTTTAAACTCTCAGGGGTTTTCCTGGTCCGGCTTGCAGGCTAGCAGCTCTGTAGGGAAGGGTGAGATCTGGGTCCTCAGCAGTCAGTCTGCAAAGAGCCAGCCTAGAGCAAGATGGGGTGAGTGGTACTGGTCTGCCTGAGGGAGCCGCCTGCTTTCTCTCTGTTTTTGGTTCTTGTTTGTTAAGATTCTGACTACTAAGAAATAAAGTAGTGTTATGCTGCAACTTCCCAGAAAGAGTACTTCTGTATCTACTCTTTGTATGCCATGAATGTAACAGCCAGGCCACTGGGCTGGGGCAGGGAGAGGGTGTTATAGCAAATAGCTACCGGTGGCAAATAGCTATGCCCCTGGAGCAGGGAGGGAATTGCACCTTGCTAGTTGGATCCTGGGACAGTGTAGCTAAGCTCTTCTCAATTGACAGGGCTTGTGGCAAAGTCACAATCATAGTTCTGTTATTAATTTATTTGCATTGCCATAGTGCCTAGGAGCCCTAGTCATGGACTAGGACCCCATTGTGCTAGGCGCGGTACAGAAGAACAAAAACAGAGTTCGAGCCCCACGTAGAAGACAGGAGGGGGAAACACAATGAGACAATATTGGTCAGAACGATAGGCAGCGGTCTCAGTACACCAGCAGCCTAGCCCTTGTCAAGGTTTTTTTTGTAGGCAGCAGCAAAGTAGAGTTCTGAGGGGGAATTTGGGGGTGGATAATGAGACAAACATATGGATGTTCACAGGAAGCATGGAACAGACTGTGACACTCTTAGTCACATTCAATAATAGCTTACTCCATAAATAGTCCCATTGACTTCAGAGTAAGGTACTATTGTGTAAAGCATCGGGTAAGGTACCCAGGGTGTAAGAACTATCCAGAGTAAGGGTACCACCATCTAGCCCTGTGTAAGGGCCAGATGCTACCATCTTTCCTCGCATTGAGTAATACTCAGAGAAAAGTGAAGTATAGTCTCATTTTCTTCAATGGGACTATTGCTGGGGGAAGGTACCACTCAGGGTGAGTAGGTGAGGGGAGTCTGGCCCTTGGAGATCAGACTATGTAATGGCACATCTACCTAGAAAGGTTTCATAAATGCTCTCTGGGCTGCAGGCAATGGCTATACCACTGTGAGTACAATTGCAAAGGACACACTGTATCACATGTTCAAACAACATAAGGTGGTGCACTGACCACCCGCAGCATCCTTCGGCGTCAGGGTCCTTATCTCCAGTGCCTCCTGCTGTGATCCATCTGTTGTCTCTTGTCTTATACACTTAGATTGCAAGCTCTTTGGGGGCAGGAATCATATTTGTTCTGTGTTTGTACAGTGCCTACCACAATTGGGGCCTGGTCCATGACTGATGCTCCTAGACACTACAACAAAAAAAGAACAATAATTCACACATTATAAGTGACCTGTGACGGGGCACGACTCACCACTGGGGCACCTGCTGCTGGCAGTCCAGGGAATTAGAGCTGCGGTCTCTTCTGGTGGTGTCTCACATGCCGTCACCTCTGTTCCTGGACTCACATCGCTCCCAGGACCACAGCATCCTCTTCAGTGACACAGCCCTCCCTCTGTGCCACACTCTGTTCCCCTCATTCTGGGAGGACTGCAGCCCACTGTCCAGCCATTGTTGTCAGTGGCTCCAGCACCCTCTTTGCCCTTGCCTCAGGGCCTCAATCTGCAGATCCCTGCAGCCCACCAGGAGCTGCCTTTAGCTCTCTAGGTCTCTGCCTGCAGCACTGCTCTGTCTAGGCTGCTTGCTGCTCTCCACCTGCAAGACAGCCCATACTCCTCCCTTCTCAAGCTCCAGGGAATGACTACCCCAGCTCTGTTCCGCAGCCCTTCTTATATGTGCCAGTCCGGCCCTGACTGGCTGCTCCTATAAGCCCTTCTGTGATTGGCTGCCTCCTGCACAGCCTCCCCCGTGCTGCTTTTAACCCCTTTTCTGCCAGTGTGTGGCAGATGCCCTATCACAGGACAATTGGGATAATCTAGTCTGACATTCTTTATAGCTCAGATTACAGGAGCTCTCTAAATTAATTCCTGTTTGGACTGGAGTGTATGTTTTAGAAAAACAGCCAATCTTGATTTAAAAACTGCCAGTGATGGAGAATCCACCAAAACCTTTGGTAAATTGTTCCAAAAGTTAACTAACTTCACTGTCAAAAATATGTGACTTATTTGTAGTCTGAAATTGTCTAGGTCAACTTCTAGCCATTGGATCTTGTATACCTTTGTCTGCTAGAAGGAAGAGCCCTCTATTATCAAATTTCTGTTCCCTACGTAGATAAGTATAGACTGTGATCAACTCACTCCATAACCTTCTTTTGTTAAACTAAGCAGATTGAATGCCTTGAGTCTTTCACTGTAAGGCATGTTTTAGAATCCTTTCATCATTCTTGTGGCTCTTCTCTGAACCTTCGCCATGAAACTGTCTTTTGTCTCTTCATTAAAGTCCTTATATTGCTTGAATTGCCAATACTATTTCTTGTCCGGCTATCTAAATATGGTGCTGCTCTAAAGTTAATGGGGAAAAAATGCTGAAGGTTCTTGGCAGTGTGGTTGTATTTATTTATTTTCTTCCTCCCCATTTTTATTTTCTTGCCATAAAGAGATTTACATAATAAAATGGATATTTAAAGAGGCCAGGAGATTTTTTTTTTAAATAGGCAAATCACTGTTTAAAAATACCATTTTGGAAATAATCATTATTGAGCTTCAGTTTTCTCTGCTTTTTCTTCTCTCACAAACGTGAATAAATAAAGCTGTTCCTCACTTTTTGAGCTGTCAGGTGAAATTCATGCTGTGCAGTGAGCTAAAGAAAGCTCTGTGCACTGCAGAAGTCCCATGTAAGCCCTATTTTGAGATGTTTAATAATGCATAGGCTATTTGCTTGCCCTGTGCACAGGGGTGAATTTCATCCTTAGTATCCTATTCAGCTTTAAATCCGCAAGCAGTATGTATTGCAGAACATATTACTGAGATTTAGTTCAGCATTTCTCTTTCATTGTGTGTTCCTGGGCAGTTTGTTTCCTTCTAGTCTTTTCTCTTGCTAGAGAAGCAGCAGTATTTAAGAAGCCCGTGAGTCCAAAGAAAGGGGTCACTGTCACTTCGGAAATAAACATGTGTTTGCAACAACTGGCAAACATGGAGTGCCTGCAGGACATGATCAGCTGGTGCATGAGAAATCACAGGCAGGAGTTTGACAGCAAACCCAAACAGTGTGATCATAATGAAATCCAGTAGACAGGGGCTTGGCGAAAGGGAAGCCGAACAACAGAGCATTTGAATATTACAATAAGATGCAGGGCAAAACATGTAGATTAGTAGAAGCCTGTCTGAATAATCTGGTGATGGCCAAAGGCATCATTTAAAAACGCTTTGTAAAATGTTGTTCTTTTCATTGTAGCGATGTATTACACTTTATCATTCATACTGTTCCACTCAGTTGTTATTGGTTTGTGCCCTCCAATGGGATTATAACTACTGGGAGAAATCCTGGGTCCTCACTTGTTTTTTGTAATCCTTACTCAGCCAAGTTGGCAGACTCAGGCTTGAGTAAGAACTGAGGCGATGTCTACACTACTGGCTAAATTGGTACTGCTGTGATCGATGCAGATTGATTTAGCAGGTCTGGTGAAGACATGCTAAGTTGATGGGAGAGTGCTCTTTCGTCAATGTCTGTACTCCACCTCCCCGAGAAGCGGAAGCTATCTTGACGGGAGAGCATCTCCAGTTGACATAATGCAGTGTAGACACCACTGTAAATTGACCTACGTTATGCTGACTTCCGTTATGTAATTTACATAACGGAAGTAGCATAACTTAGATCGATTTACAGCATTAGTGTAGAGCAGCCCTGAGTGATGTCTTCAGGATTTGACCCATTATTATTCTAAAATATTTACATTTACCCAGTGCATAACAGAACATGGGCAAGATATGTTCCCTGCTCTGCAGAGAGTAACAGTCTAAATAAAAGCAGACAAGCAACCATAAAACAGGTCCAAGAATACAGCACAGGGAGAATCTTAGGGTTGTAAATGAGAGGTCAGATCCTGACACAAAGCTCAGTTGTGCAGCTGTCGAGCACCTTCTCCCCACATGTAGCCTCACTGTAGTCACTGGGACAAGTGGCATCAACAATGTGAGCAAGGGGTTGTATAATCAGGCCATCAGTTTTAACTAACGCTATGTCTACACTACTGCAGTAAGTTGACCTACGCTACGCAACTCCAGCTACGTGAATAATGTAGCTGGAGTTGACGTACCTTAGGTCGAGTTACCACGGGGTCTACGCCGCGGGAGGTCAACCGGAGACTCCCATAGAGTTACCTTACTCTTCTCATCGGGGGTAGAGTACAGAGGTCAACTGGAGAGCGATCTGCTGTCGATTTGGTGGGTCTTCACTAGACCCACTAAATCGATCGCTGGTGGCTCGATCTCAGAATGTCGATCCCGGCTGTAGTGTAGACATAGCCTTTGGAAGGCAAACTCCTAGAGAAGTAAGTCAATGGAAGTTCCCCTGAATGAAAATGGAGTAAGGACCTCAGCATTTGGCCCAGTGAGAAGGAAGGATGAGGAATTTCCGGAAGAGGTGGGATGACAGGAGGAGAGGGAAGGAGCTTGGCATATGAGGACCACGAGAATGGCAGAAAGAGGCAAAGGGGCTGGGGGAATAATGTGTGGGGATGGGAAGTAGGAACCAAGAAGGATGTGGGGCGAATGAGAGAAGAGAGGTATGTAGGGCCTTGTAGCCAAGGGAAAATAGCTTGACTGTTTTGCTGGAAGGAAGAATCAGTGGAGAGATTTAAAGGGAAGAAAAGCATCTTGCTTGGAGCATCATTTTTAGCAGCATATCCTTATCAAATCCCAGCATTGCTTATTATGGTGCAGCCAGTACCGGATCTCAAGTATAGGACACGGTAATGGCTAAAGTGCTGTCTACATTTAAAGAGCTTTACAAGTAGTTCATAATAATAATAATTATGATACTGGAAACTGGCCAAGATGTCTCTTGTGGGCCTGATCCTGCAGTCACAGTGCAGACAAAACAGCCATTGGAGTCAGCGGCAGTACCAGCTGGGTTAGGACTACAGGATCAGGGCCTATGTAAGGGTCCAATCCTGCTCCCATTGAAATCAAAGGGAAAATTCAGTAGACACAGAACTGGACCCTTAGTTTTTACAGCATTTAGTAAGTAAACCCTCCGATTGTTTCTCAGGAAAAGCTTGGTCTATCCTTTCTGTATTCTGTTACACAGGTTTCTCTTTTAATGGGGACAGGGATTCAAAATGGATTTCACAAAGGCTCTGTGGAGCTCACTGACTTGGCTTCTGCAGTAACAAAAACTTACCGTCTCTGTGCTGTGCTGCACGGCAGCCACCAGATGTGATGTGCAAACAATTAAACCTCCCCAGTAATACCGCTGGATTGCTGATTGTGTTTCCCACCACCTTCTCCGCTTCCATTTTTATGATTGGGAAGTAGGCGAAAACATAGTTTCAGAAGTCCTTTTGCGGGAGGTTTTAAAAAGCCCTCCTGCCTGCACATCTGTCTAGCTTGGTTTGTAGCGAATCTGCCTCTAGTACCTCATGTTTGGATGGGAATCCTCTAGACAACTTCCACTAAGGGACACTTTCAAAGACGGATAAACATACGCATCACATCAAACATTGTTTAGAAAACACACATAAAATACTTGTTCAAAGAATGAAGTTTATCGGTTATTGTTTTTTTCTTTTACTCCAGCTAGCAGTGCATCCTAGCACAGACAGAGAGGAATATGTTGCATAGCTTGATACTACAGCAACAAAAGAAATGAATGTCTGTATTTAAAAAGATAGAGGTTGCTGAAATGTTATCATAGGTGCAAAGGAAAATTGGCAGGGCATCATTAAAAATAACTAGCAATAACACCATTATGACAAAACATAACCTAGATATGACAAATTTTAAAGTCCTTCTTCAGGCAAAACTCATTGATTTCAGCTAGTACTGATTTCTTGATTGTAATGGGAGTTTTCCTGGAGTGAAGATTGAATATAAATTGAGAATCATTTCCATATTTCTGAATGATAGATCAATGGCCCCATCTATTATTATAGGCGGTGGAGATAGTGGTGCCTACAATTAAGGTTTCCCAACTCTTTCCATTATAAGACCCTGTTTTCAGTTGATTATAACTTTGACAGACATTTGCTTTGCCAACATTTCTCCATACTGGGAGTCTGCCTAAGGCTGATTTTGTTGGAGGGAGAAGTTTCACTAAAATGGCCCAGCCATTTCCAAGAATCAGCTTAGGGAAAAATAAGTTGTTTTGCCCATATTAAAAAAAACAACCCAACAACTTACTGCTGTTTTGTAGACAAACTGTAGCACCTCCAGGCTTTGGAGCAAGTATGTGAAATTTGGTGGATGGCAGATTTGCCCTGTTCTCAGGATGTGTATTTTGCTGTTCCTGTAAAAAATTGCCCAAGTTATAAGCCTCTGAAAAATCTCAGTTCGCAGTTGCCCTGTAGAGTCTTGTTAGAGCTTTGCAGCTAAATTCTCCAAAGATTCCACCTGCATTGACCATCATCCAGCCTCTCCCAGGTCCTACATGTGCCATTCTCACAGAGCACTGAGCATGCTCCAACCCAGAGATACAGGGGCTGCATGCGAATTTCCCTGCAGTCGCTCTTGCTGGATGCCACCAGGGCTGCTGTGTTGCCAGGCACTGGAACTGAGAGGTCAGTGACTGTCTCCTCTCTGCTCTCAGTGCCCGCACTTCAGGTGCCCAGTTAGCATGAAGGAGAAGGAGGAACAGCCTGACTTGAATGCAGAGGATGAGGAATGGGGGACTGGGAAGACAGGGGAAGGGGAAGAGATGTGGGAAGAGGGTGATAGGAGCAGGAATTGGGAAGGGAAAGGGTCAGGAGCAGAGGAGGGAAGAAGAGAGGGGGAGAGGAAAAAGATGGGGAGAAGGTACAGGATCTGAGCATGGGGGTGGGGGCAGGAGCCAGGAACTTTCTCGCCTACAGATCTGGAATTGAACCCATTAATCTTGAGCCTCAACATTTCTCTGCTGTCTAGCAAATAGCTGTGAGTCACACTGAGAGGTTCTTCTGTTGCTACCAGTAATTCCGGAAGTTCAAGAGCTATAGGTCCAAACCCTGCTGATGAACCATTTGGAGTCAGTACAGTTCCACATCATTTAATTTCTCTTCTTCTACTTTTTGTTTTAAGCTTACGAAATTACACACACAAAAACTACATTAGAAGAGTGTTAACTTTGCAAAGCAAAAGAGCATAATTTAGGAAATGCAGAATTAAGGTTGCCCGCACAACCTTAATTTGGCCCCCTTGTGCATATGCGTTAAGATAACATCTTTAATTACATGACACTGCCTGTTTTTTTCCCACTGGACCCCTGCCTCATTCAGTGCACAGGGCCAACTGTGCTGTTCTCCGTAGGAAGTTGGAAGGTGTGTAGTGGATGAAGCAGGGAACTGCAGGAAGAGAAAGGAGCGTCTTGTGCTTAAGCAGTTGAATGCCATCCTACATAACTGGATTCGATCCCTGGATCTGCCACAGAGTTCCTGTGTGCTGCCAGACAACTCACATCAACCAAAATTTTCACAGGTGTGTTCCTTGTTTTCTGGGTACCCAACTTAAAAAACCTAGTGTCAGATTTGCAGAAGTGCTGAGCACTCACCAATGTAACTGAGGTCAAAAGAAGCTCTGCTCTGAGCCTATAACATGGTATAATATGGAAGGGGCTTTGAAAAATTAGGCCTGGCTTCCCCACAGGTAAAATGGAGGTAATACCACCACCTCCTAGGGATATGGTGAAGATAAAGTCACTGACGTTTATAAAGCACTAAGATGCTGTGATGAGAGCAACATCGAACGCACCATCAGAACGGCCACACTGGGTCAGACCAATGGTCCATCTAGCCCAGTATACTGTCTTCCAAAAATATCCAGCGCCAGATACGTCAATGGGAATGAATAGAACAGGGCAGTTATCAAGTGGTCCATCCCCTGTCATCCAGTTCCGCATCTGGCAGTCACAAGCTTAGGGACACTCAGAGAATGGGGTTGCATCCCTGACCATCTTGGCTAATAGTTGCTAATGCACCTGTCCTCCATGAACTTATCTAATTCTTTTCTGAAGAATTACAGTTACAGTTACAGTTTCCACCTTCACAACATCCCCTGGCAATGAGTTCCACAGGTTGACTATGCCCATGAGAAAATGAATAATTCTGTAATCAGTGAAGGGTTCGGATGGTGTACAGTAAATATAGCATGGAGCCACACACTGAATGGTGAGGATAAAATAAATATTGCATAAGTGAGTGTCATCCATTCTGTAGGCACTGAGTGAGGAAGAGCTCCTGTGCAAAACTAGTATGTGACCACGTAATTAAAAACGGTGTCATAAAGCATACACATGGGGCCGGGGGAGGCATCCTTAATGTTCTTTTAATGTAGCTGGGGTTTTATTGGCTGTGATATGTATTAAGAATAGTCTTGTTGCATAGAGAGGTCTTGTTTGCCTATCTACACTATTGCATAAAAACACGTGGTCTTTTTTTCTAAGTTGTTATCACCATTTTGCGGTAAACTGTAGGAAGTACAGTATGAGACTCCAGACGTCTGATCCAAACCCCATTGAAGTCAGTGGAAAGACTCACATTGACTTCAATAGACTTTGGATCAGATCCTTGGTTCTCCCCTAACTAACGCTGGTGTTAGTTGACTTTGACTTCAATGAAATTACTCCTGATTAACACCAATGTAAGTGAGAGGAGACTCAGGCCATGTGAGTCTGTAAATAACATGAAAATTGGATCAGACAGCATCTCTAGTATTTTTCTGGCATTTTCCCTGCATGAGTTGAGACATTTCCATAAATAAAAAGAAAGCTTAGTAAACCTCAGAAAGGTTAGACTGCTTCCACTGGATTTTGTACGTCTGTTGAGTAAATCCTCCAAAGTAATTACATACCTTGTATGAAGACAATATTTTTTACACCAGAAATTTCATTGCCACTCTCATGCCATATGTGCAGTATACTTAAAATGAGTAACCTCTTCTATTCTGGTAAATCATAGACACACATTTCCACTTCCTGACTCCAGTCAGTATTGAACCAATAACTCAACGTGGTGCTAGGACTGATCCATCTGTCAGATACGATGGAAAGCTCAGATCTACCCTGGGTATGGTCATTGCATCCTGGGTAACACAGCGGTTCTCAGAGTGTGGTCTGCCAAGCACTTGCTCTTGCTCCATGGAGAATGGTCGAGTCATGTGGTGCTGGCAGCTGCTCCTCATTTCTAGCTACTAAGGAGACAGATACAATTACATTCAATACTTTCCTAATGTTGCTTTTCCATAGAAGTAATGGCTGCAGTTGCCACAGGGATGTTATGTGACGATGAGAAGAGTGATCTTCATGGTCTTGAATGTGATTCCCTTTAGGATTAAGACAATATAGGGCCCTAAACACAACTCAGACAGGGTATGGGCTATGGGCCTGCCCCCATGCTGTGGCCTCAACCCTCCCTGGGGTGGCAGTGGATGTAGCCAACCTATATGTGCCATCTGCTGAGCTACCACCCATGCCCTAGATCACTGATCCCAGTCTTCAGGCAGCTTGGGATCCATCCCAGAGGAGGGAGGTCTCAGCCCCCATCCAAACAAGCAGAGGATTCTGTGTGTAGAGACCCCAGCAGAGCTGTGATGGGGTGGCTGGAGTGAGCCCACCCTTGCTCCCCCCCACACAAAGTCCTGTGCAGGAGTGCTACCAATGGAGGGACCCCAGAGCAGCAGCTATCAGAGCCAACAATCCAGTTTCACTCCAGTTGTGGGTTTATTTCAGTGGTGGATGATCTTTATCCATACCCAGAGGAATGAGCTCTTATCATGACTGTGTACAGCAACTAACACAATGGAGCCTGTAGGTGCTATTGTCATGTGAAACACACACACACAGAGACATATTCAGAAAGTTGCTTGTGTGAGAAAAGGCAAAATGCGTTTTAAAAAAATAAGATCAGGAACCCAGTTTTCAAATTTCTATATGTACGCCCTTGGCCCCCAGTTCCACAGTTTGGCATCCAGATTTGCACTTAAGCACCTAAAATGGGCACCTAAGTGTGTACCTGAATGCGCAAACATGGAACTGGCTGCCCTAACCTCAGTGCTTAAGTTTGAAAATTGGGCCTAATGTGCCAACTCAGAGGTTCTATTGGCTAGAACCATCCAACTTTACTTGGAAATTTTCTGATCCACCAAACAAGCAGCATGTTCCATATGAGAGGCAAGTGCTCTGTGTAAGTCCAAAAGTACAGCCACGGCCTGTCTGATTTAGGCATTCCTCTAAAAGGAGGCAGTGAAAATAAAAATATCAAAAGCACCCAAGCCATTTCAGAGCCTAAGATCAGTGGCTCCTAAATCACTTAGATCAGTGGTTCTCAAACTTTTTTTGGTGTGGACTACTTGAAAATTGCTGAGGGTCTCGGCGGACCATTTAATGATCTTTCCAAATGTTGTTTGTACCATTAGCTAACTACTGTAAAGCGCTTTGGATAAAAGCGCTATATATAAAAACCTTAATAATAATTAACGGTTTTTGTTCTACAAATAAAAGTGCACAACTCATATTTTAATATCAGTAGTCTTACCTTTCTAATGTGACAGATGTGTCCTTTCTCCCCCGCTGCGACAGCCCCCGAGCTGGGGCTGGGAAGGACCAGGGGGTTCTCTCCCTCTCTCCCCTGCCACGGCAGCCCCCGAGGTGGGGCTGGGAGGAGGGGGGTCTCTCCCCTGCCACAGCAGCCACAGAGCTGAGGCTAGGAAGGAGGGCTGTCTCTCCACCGCAGCCACAGCCCTGGAGCTGGGGAAAGTCACCTCTTTTTCTCTAGCCACCGCAGCCCTGCACGTCCCAAATTCCCCCCACCCCCTCTTCTCACCCCACTGCCCCCTCCCACCTACCCCCTATTCCCCCCAAGGCCACCACCTCACCTTACATGTGCATCTTCTCCAGGGTCCAGGCACATAAGTAGGTGGATGGCCCTTCATTCTCTTGTGTGCGGACGCCCAGGTGTGCACCTTAGAGGGAACTCTCCGTGGACCACCTGAATGGAGTTCTTGGTCCACGGACCACAGTTTGAGAACCTCTGACTTAGATACTTTGGAAAATTGTATCTGGCATCCCAGGCGTGCTTGGCACAGCCTCTCCCTGACCCGCACAGCTGACGACATAGATTAGGTTAGACAGATTAGATTAACCCAGGTTCCAAGAAGGGGACGAAAGCAGATGCTACTGGAGCCTATTGCTAATTCTGTCCTCAGCTATAACACACTCATTCCCGTGACATCTAACCTGTGTGTTCCAGCTCCCTTTCCACCCAAATCAGGCACCTTGTGTAGATGCTGTCAAACACTCCCACTATCTCCCTGTTTTTCCAGTCCTGGCTCTAGGAGGCATCTCAGTCTCTATCACTGGATTAGGATAATTCTCAGGTTAGTGTTTTGGAAGCTGGCATCTTCAACGGGTCATTTAGGGGTTGTCTACACTGCAGTTAAACGTCTGTGGCTGGCCTGTGTCAGCTGACTTGGGCTCACTGGGCTCGGGCTACAGGGCTCTCTAACTGCGGTGTAGACATTTGGGCTTGGGCTGAAGCCTGGCCTCCGAGACCCTGCCCAAGCCTGCACATCTACACTGCACTTGAACAACCCTGTAGCCCGAGTCTCACAAGCCCAAGTCAGCTGACCCAGGTCGGCCGTGGGTGTTACACTGCAGTGTAGACATACCCTTAGCTATTTGGATTATTGTTGGTTTTTATTAATTATTTGCATTGTAGTAGCACCCAGAGGGCCCCAACCAAGACCAGGCACCTTGTTCTAGGTGCTCTGCAAACGTATAGGGCTTGTTTACACAGTATGGCTAAGCATTGGCAGAAGGGTGTGATTTGTAATGTGCACTATGTGCTGCTTTCTAGATGCCCAGTGTAGACCCTGCAGGCAGGTTCTAAAAGGTACCTAGTTTGCATTAACTCCAGGCTCCTCAGCCATCACCTCTCTTTGGTTGAGAGCAGCATCTCTCTCCTTCTTGACCACACTATTTCCAGGCAGCACAGTTCTCTGACTATACTATGAATTCCCCAGCAAAAGACAGACTGCCTATGCAGGCCGGCTTTGCTTCTCTCCTCAGAGATGGAACCCAGTGAAATTGCCTGTAGTTAAGCTACCACGCGGCTCTTTCTAAGCAAGCACATTTATTCTTAAGGTAAAAGCACTACAGAGAAAATCTATTAAAACAATAAAAGAACCTATGCCCATGCTAACAAGCTTACCAGAGATCATCCCAACTTCATCAAGGGCTCTGGCTGGCGAACAGTCCTTTAGACCCCACTCAATGAGTTTTTCTGTGGTCGCAAGTTCATAGCAGCTTTTGCTCAGAACAAGCCCCCTCATTAGTAAGTCAGTTACTTGGATGGTGTGGATTGCACTCTCAGCAAATTTGCGGATGATACTAAACTGGGAGGAGTGGTAGATACGCTGGAGGGCAGGGATAGGATACAGAGGGACCTAGACAAATTGGAGGATTGGGCCAAAAGAAATCTGATGAGGTTCAATAAGGATAAGTGCAGGGTCCTGCACTTAGGACGGAAGAACCCAATGCACAGCTACAGACTAGGGACCGAATGGCTAGGCAGCAGTTCTGCGGAAAAGGACCTAGGGGTGACAGTGGACGAGAAGCTGGATATAAGCCAGCAGTGTGCCCTTGTTGCCAAGAAGGCCAATGGCATTTTGGGATGTATAAGTAGGGGCATAGCAAGCAGATCGAGGGACGTGATCGTCCCCCTCTAGTCGACATTGGTGAGGCCTCATCTGGAGTACTGTGTCCAGTTTTGGGCCCCACACTACAAGAAGGATGTGGATAAATTGGAGAGAGTCCAGCGAAGGGCAACAAAAATGATTAGGGGTCTGGAACACATGAGTTATGAGGAGAGGCTGAGGGAACTGGGATTGTTTAGTCTGCAGAAGAGAAGAATGAGGGGGGATTTGATAGCTGCTTTCAACTACCTGAGAGGTAGTTCCAGAGAGGATGGTTCTAGACTATTCTCAGTGGTGGAAGAGGACAGGACAAGGAGTAATGGTCTCAAGTTGCAGTGGGGGAGGTTCAGGTTGGATATTAGGAAAAACTTTTTCACTAGGAGGGTGGTGAAACACTGGAATGCGTTGCCTAGGGAGGTGGTGGAATCTCCTTCCTTAGACGTTTTTAAGGTCAGGCTTGACAAAGCCCTGGCTGGGATGATTTAATTGGGTATGGGTCCTGCTTTTGAGCAGGGGGTTGGACTAGATGACCTCCTGAGGTCCCTTCCAACCCTGATATTCTATGATTCTATGATACTCCATTAGGTAGTTTGTCTTTGAACTGTCCTCATGTAACAGCAGACAAAAGGTCCCCCTCTTAGGGTGAAGCTTCCGAGGCTGAGTCCATAGGTGGGAGTTTGCAACCCCTCCTCCCAAGTACAGTACTTCCTGGCAATTCCACTTCCTTTAATGTGCACTAGGTACCTTTTAGAGCATGCCAGCAGGGTCTACATGGGGCTGTTAGAGCAAAACACCATACAGTACTTTACACCCTTCTAGGGTGCTTTTGCCAGCACTGTGTAGACAAGCCCACAGTAAGAGACAGCTTCTGGCCAGAAGTGTTTACAATCTAAAGACATTCTCTCTTGTGTCTGTGAAGATCGAACCTAAGTAAACGATGATCAAGTTTCATAACTCATCACTACTGCTGCCATGATTTAGCGCCTTTTGAAATTGGTTTACAAAAGAGACAGTGCAAGCTTCCAAGTTCTCAATTGCTGTGCCTTGCAGTCTCATATTTGATGATACTCCTTTCTCATTCACTTCACATAACTATATTTTTGCCATTTTTCCCTCTTTTGGACAGAGTTCTCAGCATTCAGGCTGTTCCCAGCAGCCCCTGCAGTGTTTATGTCACCACGAGATGTGTCACTCATAAGGAAACAGTCAGGCTTGGAAATTTGGGAGCTAGATGACTTGCATCTTAGGAGGAACAGACAGTGAGCAGACAATAAAGCTTATAGAGAGAAATGAAATCTCCTTGTCTTCAGCAAGGCTTAATGTGGAGAAAATCAGGAATTACAGATAACTTTAAAAGGTGCCTGTGACATGACGCATGGTTTTGTCTCCTACCTGTTTGAGAAGAGGTGTCATCCAAGTTTTGTAATGCCAAAGCTTTTTCAGTGAATACTTTGCCCTTTCTGGATGGCTGGTATTGAATCTAGTCCAGTGGGAGTTGGTATTTCATTAGAGGAAAAATTTGGACTATTTAGATTATTAGGTCTTCAAGGCAGGGACTGTCTCTTTACTATGTACAGTGATTAGCACAATGAGGCTGCAATCTCAGTGTGGGATGCTAGGTGCTACATTAATTCAAGTAAATATAAAGATCATCATAATAATGAAAGAATGTGGTCAAGGTCCTGTAACAATGTCTTTTCTGTCCAATATGAATGGGATGTGGGGGATTTAATATTATACTCAGAAAGTTTTGATAGATGACAACCTGGAAAAAGGGGCTATACTTGTTTATGTGATAAGACAGTCAACAATCTAGTGAGATTTTTGGTCATCTCCCCTTGGATGAAATGTCTTTTGGTGGAGGGGAGAGAAGCCCCTTTTTAAATACACATCATTATTGTAAATACTGTGACACAGACAGGAACCAAAAATGAGGAAGTTAGCTTTTGCCTAAGTATGGAGGAAAGAAATGTTTGAGCTTATCTGTTCAATATTGGAGGCTTTAGTCCCGAGTCCTGGCTACAGATGATGCCCCTAGTTTATATCTGTGTATTTACCAGGGACGTGAATATAGGGCACATAGGAGAACTACTAATTTTGGGTAAAATTCGCCTCTCTGTAAAGACAGTGCAAGTCATGTTCACTGCTTACATCCTATTTTGAAGACTTACATACATATGTTTAAGTACTACTTACTAATGAGTAACAAGGGAGGCAGATTGGGTATTTTTAAGGATATAAATAATGTTGCAATTTTTAACCATTGTTTTAAATAGGAGGGTCTAGTTCACCACGTCTGCTGCAGTTTTACACCAGTGCCACTCCATTGATTTCAATGGAATCACACTGGTGTAAAGCTGAAATAAAGCAGTGAGGAATCAAGCTCAAATTCTCAATTAATTTTGGCTTCCAGATTATTTCAGAATTATCTGTTTGCAAATTTCAAGGCCAACCTCTATTCTTACCAGCCACCTTTTCAGAATCCTCCTGTTTAATGTGGTCTGCGGATCCCTGGGAGCCTGCAGGCTATGTCTAAGATTTCCAAAGGGGTCCGCACCTCCATTTGAAATTTTTTAGGAGTCCACAAATGAAACAAGACTGAAAACCGCTGGTTTAACGTGTACGTCTCCGGGTTTGAAATGTTACATTTCCTGTACTCATCTTCCGGATCACTACAAATCTGATGGGGCCGGATCCAAAGTCCATTGAAGTCAGTGGAAAGACTTCTGTTGTTTTCAGTGAGCTTTGGATCAGGCCCACACTTGGATAACAGGATCAAACCCCATTGTTTGGCTGTTTTCCCCTAGTTTGCAAACCCCACTTGTGTTACCAGTTATTTCTTCAACCTCAGCTCCTCACACTGAATACATTGAATGATATGAGCAGCACTCAGTGCTACCTCCAGCGATGGCCATTCTCTGCTCTGACAGGCAGCCTTTGAAGGTTAGCTCACCTGGGCCATGTCTTACATCAGTAATTACTTCCAAACTTCCAAAATGCTGGTCTCAACAGAATAGTATTTAAAGCATGGGTGAAGCGTTGCTACTCTGCTGCACACAGAGTGAAGTGACCAGCCATTCCTTATGTTTGTTGTCTTTACCAGCCCCTTATTCCTGTGCTCTGCAACTGGCTCTATGCATCTGGAAAGGGATTGCTGGAGGGGAACACTGACCTGCCTCTCATCTTCCTTTCACTTTTTCATCCCCTGACTCTGCTGCTCACTACCTTTACACTGTAAGCGGTGAGGTGAAGGCTGAGTCACAGACACGCCACCTGGCTGCTGTCAGTATCAATCTTGCTTATAAGACTCCTAGAAGAAAGAAATAGAAAAGACTTGTTAGGTCTATCTTCATGCCAGGGTGGGACTGATCCCTGCAGTAAACTCTCTAGCGCTTTGCTCAGCATAGTTTAAATCTCCAAAGCAATGGGGCTTCCACTGTTTCCCTTGAGATTCCATCCCCCAGCCTGAAAAATCTCACTGCCAGGAAGTTTTCCCTGATATTATTTAGCCTAAACTTTCCTTTCCTTCACTTCCTTCCTTAGTTCTACCCCCTTGTACCACCCCATAGACATGCTCCTACAACGGAAGTCCATAGGGCTAAAAGCAGGTGCAGAGGGCTGCCCATCAAATGCTCATTATAGTTTTGGGGTCTAAATTGCAATTTTTATGTTTATACCACTTCCAAAAGTGGGTTAGGTGCTGTACAGAAGAGATTTAAAAAAAACGTTTACATTCCCTGAAGAGCTTATATTCTGCATTTTGAACAAGATGCAGTGACAAGGAATGGGAAGGGAGGGGGCGGGTTATGAGAGAAAGTTTACAGAGTTACTAAGTGAAGGTCTTTGTCATGCTTTTAATATAGTTTTATATTGTTTAGCTTCTCATCTGTGGCAATCTATTTTTGGAAGATTAACAATGTGTTAATTATTTATTAAATAAACAATAATTTAATAAATAAGTAACAAATTATGGATTAATCAATCACAGGTCCATCATGCGATGAGGTGCAAGCTAAGGGGATTAAAATCAGGGGTCATCTATTGAACAAGGCCCTTAGGGCAGATTGAAGAAGGAGCTCTCTCTCCTGTGATCTGTGAACACAGAGGTATGTTTGTCTCTTGACTAGCATTACATGCATGCAACAAGAGGTGGCTACTACACGCGTGTCTTTTTCCGCTTTTCACTGGAACCTGCATTTTTTCTATCAGTTTAAAGCTTCCATCCATTTCTCTCCCTGGCAAGCCATGATTTTTCAAAAATAATTGGCAGTGATCCAATAAGTTTGTTAGATAATTCCCTGGATAGCCGGGTGAGGACAGGGGAGTGCATGTTATCTGGACCATCTGATTATATTCAATGTGCCTGTGCTAGGATTGGCTTAATGTGACTCTGTGCCTCAGTTTCCCCTGTGTCAGTACTATAAAGTACACCTATTCCATATGTTGTAATTAAGATTCCCCTTTGATGGGGCTGTTTACTGGAACATAAAAAAATGAACAGTTCAGCTCAACTCCATACAAGTCTTCCAGCCCTCTTCTCCCAGGTGATCTGTTCTTTCCAAATGGGCTTTCGCGATCCTTTACAGCCCACTCAAAACCAGGCTTCCTGCCTGACCTTTCCTGAACACCTTTCCAAGCTGAGGCTTCTGCTCCTGCTCCCTACCTGGCTGGTGCAGAGAGGCCCCTCCTGGCTCGTTCCCCTGACTCAGAGTCTCCTTTCTCTGTCTTTACTGGCTTCCTCTGCCACGTCTCTGGGGCGCTGTTAGGTGATGCATGGTCACCTGACCCAACCTTTGGCTAAAGCCTTGAAACGGGGCCCAGGGACATGAACATGTGGCCCAGGAGAATATTACCATGCACTTACCCATCCTTTATTAATAGGGATTGGAAGTTATTTTTACTGATACGGGCATCTGTTCTGGCAGTCTTTTGGTGAAGCTTGCCTACAGAGCAGAGGCCTGCTCGTCCCTAATTTTAAAGCCCAGCCTGAACCCAACTAGACCACAGCTGCCCTGAACCTGATCTGAGCCCAACTTTTGGGCCGTTTTCATACCCGACTGACCCTGACACTTGTAGTTGGGTCTTGTTGGATTACAAGGAGTGTCAGGAGCTGGGGCCTGTGGAGCACTAGGGGGCATTGCAAACAGACCTATGTGCTTCTGCCAGTCACAAACCTGCCCGCACCCTCTCCTGACCCCGCAGCCACCCCAGCAGGGCCACAGCCCCCTGGAATTCCAGTGCATAGCTGGGGCAATCAGGTGTCAGGACAGCTCCATTGTTGTGCAGGGACGGGGCAGCCATCCTCCTCCTCCCGTTCGCTGCCACCTTCCACCAGATCCTGGGTGTGGGCAGAGGGTGGGTGGGAGCCCCGGCCCAGGGTCAGTACCCAAATGCAGAGCCCCCCAATCATCTTCTTCTTTGATTTCCTGAAGTGCTGCAGTGAGGGCACCTTTTGCACAGCACCATGAAGTACTCCCTACTCGGAGCACAAGATAGGGCATGGGCAGGGAATGTCTGGAGTAGGATCCCATCTGGCCGCATCTTGTGTGTGTCTCAAGGTGGGAAACAGCTGGTGTAAGCTCAGCGCTCCCTCACTGGGTGGCACTTCTGCCACCAGCCCATGGAAATAATCCCAGCCCTGCCATCGCGTCCAGGGCCCCATGACTGCCGCCTGTCTGAGTTGAGTCGAGTGAGTTGAGGCCTTTTCATATCTGACCCTAACTGGACACTTGTAGTCAGGTCCCGTTGGGTTCCATCGGGTTGCAAGGCTCTGATATAAAGGTACTGCTGCTTCTGTTCCACCCAATAAACATCTGTCTTGGGTTATGTATAGACAGGTTTCTCAGCACCCCACACTCTGGTGAACTGTTTTTTTCCAGAACGCTATCTCTCTGGGACAGGGCCAAGTCTTTTATTTGTCAAGTACCATGCACAACTGTGGAGCTGTATGGTTAATGATAATAAGGAGAACATTTATTCACATAAAAGTTAGGTAAAGTTCAGCAATGTAACAGAAAATAGTACATCAGAGGTCCAGATACAGCCATCTGTCACCCCTGCAGATTTGATTTTTTTTTTAAAAGTAACTTTGCGAGATTCAAGAGGACAAATTCTGGTTGGCACATGAACACAGGTGTAGAGGACTCCCAGATGGAAGCGGATACACACTACAGAAAGAGTTATTATGTATGCTTGAATTCTGGCTAAAACCAGCCATTCATGCACTGCATCCCCCTGCGGCAACGTATCCCTATGCATAGCAGAAAGAATCTGCCGAGGAATTGTGAGTAGGAGTTTGATTAAACCCGGGGGGAGGGGAGGGGGAATGTGAATAAATACACTGGTTATGTGTCTTGACCCCAAAACCACATCCCAGGACTGCTTTCTGATGATCCTGAGAAATGGGTTCTCAAGGACATTTCAGAGGGGTTGGAAGAAAGGTCGCCAATTTCCAGTTTCTGTCATGGGTTTTCTAGCACACACATATACACAATGCCAACCACACTATGGCCAAATATATATCTAGTTTATTCTGATGGTTATAGGTGAGGCCTACTTTATCTCCATGCCTGAAAATTCCTTTAGCTCAAAACCAACTATTGTGCTATGTAATTTAGTAGCTAGGGTTTTTGTCTTATACTGAAAGTGAGCTCAGACTTTTAGATGGTTACTCATTCATTTGAAATCACTGTTATCTTTTCCATAAATGCAGTTGCATTAACTTGGACCATTTTTGTAGCAAACTCTCCCTTCCCCAGTTAGAAAAACAGTTATTCAATCATATAAGCATTGCAGAGCAGACACATTAGAAAAGGGGTGGTTGTTTAAATAAGCAAATTGAACAAGAAAAATATAGCGCTAACCTGGTTCCCCTCCAATGGTTTATAAATGCAGACGTTGGAGCATTGAATTGGGAAAGAGGACCCTAACTGTGGCCCAAATTCTTCAGTCTTGCCTTTTAACAACTGCAGAATTTTGTCCTGTGTCTTGCTTTAATTTACCATTTAAGCACCAAACCTGCTCTCAGAGGTTGCCACAGCGATCCTGGCCCAGATCCTGCCCTCTATTAAGGCAACTTTGTACCACTCTAGTGGCACTAAAGCACTGAAACTGGGCACTGAAGATTCCTTTTGCATATGAGAATTCCCCAGGAAGCATAGAGCCGCTATAGCAGCTCCTTCATTTCCCCCCAGTTACCAGTTTAGGAGGCATGGCCAGGGATCCCTTCCAATCCTGTGGCTCTGTGGGCATCCAGAGTAAATTTATGCCAGGGATCCAGCCAATGCCAGGACACCCCTAGGCTCAGAGGACCAAAGAAGTGACTTAAAGCCACGTTTGCACACTCTCCGCTTACCCCGAGCTGTGCCTGTGAGAGCTGAGTCGTTCAGAGCGTGTTTCACCCGCAGCAGCTGAGGATCTGGGGCAGCGTCGGTAGCTGAACTGTTCTTTTTCCCAGGTGAAATATTTTGGATCAATTATTAACAACTAGTGTCTATGTAAAGAAATTCTATCTACATTCCTTTAGGGCCTGACTGCTCTTAAGCTGTATTTCATGCCCTGTGGTTATTTCATTTGGCACAAGCTTTAACAATTTTTGTAGTATCTGTTCTCTTTAGAGTTTTGTGTACATTGATATACATTATAGACACTGATGAAGTAACATGAAAGGGTCCGAGCCTGCTCTGATTAAAGGCAATGGCAAAACTCTCATTGGTTTAATAGACTGTAGGCTGAGTTTGTTTCGCTTTTCTGAATAGCTGCTGTCTCTGTGATGATAAATCATTTCACCTGTCTTCTAATACACCTTTTCACTGTAAGTCCAGCCTTCTCCAACTGAAGTCAATGGAGCTCCTAAAGGTTATGACTATGTTATGCCCACTGCCCTCATCAAGACATGCAGCACCAGGCATGGCTCCCTTCTGTACCTTTAACTCTCCAAACACACCCTACAGGGGGAGGGATCGCTTTAAGGCGCTCTGGCCTTTTGTCTTTTAAATACGGCAAATGAATGTGGTAGAGAATAGTTGTGGTAGCTAACATGTGTTTGTAAATACAATAATATGTGCAATTGTAACTATAATAACTCAGATGTTTGGAATATATGTGAAAATATTTTCATTTCAAATTAGATCTGTAATAGAAATTATGTTTAAAAACAGTGGGCCTGATTCTGACCTCACACACTGGCTTTAAGCCAGTACCACCCCAATTATTCCAGGTCTCCCCTGCAGACAGTAAGATGTGAATCATGAGGCTGTTTGTACTGTTTAATGAAAACCTGTGCCTTTCCTACTGTGCAAAGCCACATGTCCCTGTTGGGTTTACATAGTGGTGTAAATTGGAAATGACTCTATTAAGCCAGCGGTGTCAGTAAACCTGTGTGAATGAGATCAGAACTAGATGCATAGGATTTGTCAGTAATGAGTTAATTAAATGTAATAGCCCAACTGTTTCTGGTACCTTAATTAAGCAAAAATAATCAGAGCCGTTGTCTTTTATACTTGGTGAATGGCACATTAACAGATTTGAATCAGCATTCACCAAGAAATTTGAACACTTTAAGATAGGGACTAAATGTATCATTTTACTAGCTGCTGAATATATTGAGTTCCAGATAGTTAATTCTAGTAGTGAGAAGGATCTAGGGCTGGAATGGGGGTGAGGGGCAAATGAAGCGCTAGGAAGATTAGTGGGTAAATATTGTCCAAAACGTTTCTCTATTGCAGTAAAGGAAAGAAAAGCAAACAAATCACTGGCATATGTAAATGTATCAGGCCAGAGTCTGCCACCTTTATTGACAATAAGTAGTATCTTACTCCATGATTGGTCTCATTGGCTGCAATGGGGCTACTCCCAGAATAAGCTACTACTTAATTTACCCATGGCAGAATCTGACAGGATCACAGTGGTAGTTACATGCAAAAGATGTATTAAATCATCCAGGCCACATCCCATAAAGTGCAGGATTTAACCCCCCTGGGTTAAATATATCAGACCTTAAACTGATACTATGCTGATCTTAGAACAATTTGGTTTGGAAGGAACTTCTGGTGGGTAATTTAGCCCATCTCCATGCATCATAGAAGAAGAATGAAACTATTAATTAAAAATCCCTGGCAGAAGCGTGTCTAATCTAACTATTGGCATGTCTGCCACCCGTCTTGTCTGCTTCTTTGATTGCTTAACTGTCCTTTATAAACATTTTGCTAAGAGTTCACCTAGCTTTTTCCCTGCTACAGCTGTAAGCCTGTTCCTACTTGTTCTGTCCTTGTTGACTTGTGGAAATAATTGATCCCTTGTCATAGAAAATTATCCTAGCATTGTATAAGGGACTAAGTGAGGCCACATTTGGAATATTGTTCACAGTCCCAGTCACCTTATTATAAAAATGATAGGATGCAAATAGAGAGGACAGCCCAAATGATACAGGAACTTAATTATTCAAGAAGGATTCGAAAAGTTACTGTGTAGCGGCAGTGTTTGGAAAACAGGAGATTAAAGGGCCATTTTAGTGAGGTATACACAACGCTGAAGGGAATACAGGGGATTCATATATACAAGGGGATCTGAGCTAGTGACAAATACCAAAACAAAAGAGAAATTAACTGAAGCTTAGGAAGGGCTGATCAGCAAAGCAATTTAAGCAGAATGTATTTAGTTACTTAATATTTGGATAAAACTACTGGGACAGCAATGGGAACAATTATTGGAAATAGATTTTACCAGGCTTCAGATGAGTATGTGGAACTAAAATAATATTGTGGGATACAACTATTAACTCAAAGGAGGGGAAAGGAACCTAGATGAACTTGGTGATCTCCTTTCCTAAAATGTTTTTCTGGACATTCCTAGATAATGGACCTGGTTCCTGTAATTTTGTGTCCCTCTTTAATTATCTGTACAATTTTTTTTACAGGTTTTCTGTTAAACCTATATCCCTGGCAGCTTTACATACTGAGATGTGGAGAGATAAGGGGATACTCTGAGGGCAAGGGCCCCGATACTGATCTCAGATATAGCACTATAAATCCAGAGTAACTCCAGTGAAGACACTAGGTTTATTCACGATTCCTACTGGTGTAATGGGGATAAGAATCTGGGCCATAAGCATATGCATTCCAGTTTGAAAGGTCTTAATTCCCCCTCTCTTTAAATTGCAATAAAAGCTCCTAGAAGGACTCTGAGTTCTTTTGGGGGCAACTGTAATAAGTGTACATGCCATCATTTGCACATGATGCCTAAGGACTATTGACTTTAAGCCCTAAATGACTCGCTTCCTTTGACCTACAAGTTTTACTATTCTTTCAGAACAAAAGAGTCTGCCCTTAACAGTGCTGAAACCAAAGTAAATTGATTTTTTTCAGCACCAAGAAATTGGGACAGGCTGAAATCTAGCCCTTAGGAAATCTATGTAACAATAAAACAACCCCCTTACTTTCTCTTCCAGCTGCGGGATGGGTGCCCAACAGACTCACATTAGATACGTGGATAGCATCATAACTTATTGCCCAGAGGCAAGAGCCCCATAGACTTTTAATGATGCAAGAGCTCTCTGGACAACACTGTCATTCAGTCAGAAAAGCAAAAGGAAATAATGGCAATTTGTAGAAAGGGGGATGACCCAGGTGATAGGCATTGAGTCAATTTAGGCATCTTCCCTAATGCCTTTCTGCATTGAAATCGTAATTTGGGAAATTACTACCATATTTACCATAAAATCGTCTCTGTGTCATTTGTTTCTTCACTGGGCACTTCTGTCACCTTTTAGACCCTTAAGGAAATTGATATGGGGGTAGCTACATCAGTATAATTACACTGGGGCAAACCCTTAATGTAAATGCATTGTTGCTGAATTAAGCTCAGTGAACTCCACTTTGCATTGATCCAGTGGTTCTCAACCAGATGCATGCATAGCCCTGGGGATACACAGAGGTCTTCCAGGGGGCACATCATCACATCTAGGTATTTGCTTAGTTTTAACACAGGCCACATAAAAAGCACTAGCAAAGTCAGTACAAACTAAAACTTCCTACAATGACTTGTTTATACTGTGCAATATACTATACTCGGAAATGTAAGTACAATAGTTATATTCCAACTGATTTATTTTATAATTATATGGTAAAAATGAGAAAGTAAGCAATTTTTCAGCAATAGTGTGCTGTGACAGTTTTGTATTTTTATATCTGATTTTGTAAGCAAGTAGTTTTTAAAAGAGGTGAGACTTGGTACGCAAGAGAAATCAGACTCCTGAAAGGGATACAGAAGTCTGGAAAGGTCGAGAGCCACTGCACTGACCTGTACAGTGCATCCAACAGCTGTTCACTCCAGTGTAATTACTATAGTGAATTTCCTTTAATGTGAACAGGTCTTTAGTCTCATCTTCTGGACAGGAGCATTGTCTTGGTGGATCCATTAATATTGTCTTTTTTATAGCAACTCTTTATAAAACCAAGTGGTTTGTTTTTCAAGTTTGACAAATGAATGGGGTAGAATGCAGTTACAGCCATGACTTAATATCTTTTGTTCTGTGGTTATAATTATGTGTTTAGTTGAAATTTAAAAAATATTGGAATATATTTGAAAATTTCATCAATTCAAATTATGGGCAAGATCCTCAGAGGATGTAAATTGACATACCTCCCTTGAAGTCAGTGCTGATTGAGCCTAGCTGGAGTTCTGGTCCTTCATCTCTCAAAGGAAATATATAAATAATGTTACACCTGATTCTGATCCCCCATCATTGTAAATCCATTGACTGGAGTTACACCTGTTTTACACCAGTGTAAATAAGGTCAGAATCAAGGCCAGTGTTTGAGTTTTATATTTTTTTGTTTTCCTGCTGGGCAAAATCAAATATACATATTAGGGCTGTTTCTGATCTCACATGGTGTAAAAAAAGAAGTAACTCTGGAAGACAAAATCTGTGTGAGAACAGAACCAGGTGCCTAGAAGTTGTGGGGAATGAGAATAGTTAATGTAATAGCCCATCAGTTTCTAGTAGCTCTATTAAGTAGAAAATAATCAGTACCATTGTCTTTGATATTTTGTGAATGGAAATAGTGTTTTATCTCCCATGAATGTCAACAGTTTTGAATCAGCATTCAGCAGGCAGTTTGAACACTTTGTCATACCAAACTTATCATATTTTATTAGCTGCTGAATATATTGAGTTCCAGATACTTAATTCTGGTAGTGAGGAGCATCTAGGGCTGTGATGTGGGGGAGAATGGCTAACAAAACATTAGAAAGATCTGGGGAAAACATTTATAGAAAACTCTAAAATCCTGGTGAATAGCCGCAAAGGAAAGAACCAAGGAAAGAGATCACTGGGATGCATAAAGGTATTGAATATAAGATTGTAATTTAAGTTAATGACGGAAAAAGCCCTATTCAGTGATCCAGTTCATATCCAAGCAAACACAGGATTTAGTCTAAGGGGAGCCCGACTTCACCACTAGAGAGTCTAATTGATTTCAGTCTTCATTCTGAACTCAGCAGCTCAACTCTGTCTCGGCGGGGAGAGAAATCACAGCGTAGCAAACACTGAGCGCAAGTCACCTTGGCCGGGACATTATGGGCTCAGCAAGCAGGTGTGAGCATCACCACGCAGCGGGCAGGCTTCTTGTGTAAGGTGGCTTCCCATCCCCGCTGTGGATCGTCGCCCGCTGCTCATTCTGCAGGGAGGATGGAGTCGCCGGCTTGAAAAGCCTCTCCCCGTCCCTTCCTGGGGACCGCGACGGAGCGGATAAAACCTCCTGGTGCAGACCAGCGTGGGGTGGGCTCGTGGCGATGGTGGCTGCCCGCTGAGCGGGCCCGGGGGCCCTTGTTCCCGGCCGGGCTGAGCTGAGCACTTGGGGGAAAGTTACCCGACCTGTTCGCCTGTGCCCTGGGAGCTGCTCCGCCGCTCCGCTCGCTCGTGAGTTACAGCTGGCGCCTGGCACTGCCCGCTGGGAGGGGGGATCCCCGGGGAGGGAGGCTGCTGTCGGGGGCATAGGAGGGAGGGGGATGGGAGCTAGTGACCCCCCCCCGCGCCTGCCCGGTGCAAGGCTGGGTGGCCCCGTCCAGCGGGAGAGCCCGGGGCGGGCTGGCAGGTGCCCCGCAGCAGGCTCCGGCCGGGCGATGCCAAGAGTCGCGGTGGCAGCCTGGGGAAGCGGAGCCCGAGTGAGGCTGAGTGGGGCCCCGCTAGAGGGGAGCCGGGGGCGGGCGGCGGGGTAGGAGGGGCGGGGGGCGCAGCCGCTTTGCCCCAGGCCGGGGGCTGATCCGCTTCTCTGCCCTCCCCGCAGGGAGGCTTCGCCACTGAGTCACCATTACCTCGCCCAGCAAGGAGGAGCTGGTCGCGCTCGCTGCCCGGCTCTGGCACCGGAGGAAGCGGCTGCTGGCCGCGGCCGGGCTGGCCCTCGCCATGGGACTCGCGCTGCTCATCGCCGTCCCGCTGCTGCTGCAGGCGGCCCCCGAGAGCGCGGCGCACTACGAGATGATGGGCACCTGCCGCATGATCTGCGACCCCTATAGCAGCGCCAGCGCCCGGGCCGGCGGCCCCAGCAGCGCGGCCGCCGTGGAGGCGCTGCAGGACCTGAGCGCCAACCCCCCGCCGCCCTTCCTCCCGGGACCCAAGGGGGAGCCCGGCCGGCCGGGCAAGCCGGGGCCCCGGGGCCCGCCAGGGGAGCCGGGGCCCCCCGGTCCCAGAGGGCCGCCCGGAGAGCGGGGAGACTCGGGCAAGCCGGGGCTGCCGGGGCTGGCGGTGGCCGGGGCCGGCGCCCCCGGGGCTGCAGCGGGCGGCGGCCCCGGGGCGGGCGCCGCCGGGGAGGTGAGCGGGGCGCTGAGCGCGGCCTTCAGCGGCCCCCGGATCGCCTTCTACGTGGGGCTGAAGAGCCCCCACGAGGGCTACGAGGTGCTCAAGTTCGACGACGTGGTGACCAACCTGGGCAACCACTACGAGCCGGCCACGGGCAAGTTCAGCTGCCAGGTGCGGGGCATCTACTTCTTCACCTACCACATCCTCATGCGCGGCGGGGACGGCACCAGCATGTGGGCGGATCTCTGCAAGAACGGCCAGGTGGGTCCTGGGGGCTGGCCCGGATCCCCCCCAGCACGGGCCGGGACCCCCCCTTCCATCACCCGGGCCCCTGGGGACCCCTCTTCCACTGCCCCGGGGCCCTCGGGATCCCTCCTTCCAGCACCCAGAGCCGGGACCCCCCTTCCAGCACCCCGAGCCGGGACCCCCTTCCACTGCCTCGGGCCCCTCGGGATCCCTCCTTCCAGCGCCCAGAGCCGGGACTCCCCTTTCACCGCCCCGGGCCCCTGGGGACCCCCCTTCCAGCACCCCGAGCCGGGACCCCCTTCCACTGCCTCGGGCCCCTCAGGATCCCTCCTTCCAGCGCCCAGAGCCAGGACCCCCCTTCCACCGCCCCGGGCCCCTGGGGACCCCCTTCCACTGCTCCGGGCCCCTCGGGATCCCTCCTTCTACCTCCCCGGGCCGGGACCCCCCCTTCCACCGCCCCGGGCCTCTCGGGATCCCCCCTTCCACCACCCCGAGCCGGGACCCCCCTTCCACTGCCCCGGGCCCCTCGAGATCCCTCCTTCCACCGCCCCGGGCCGGGATCCCCCCTTCTACCGCTCCCCAACCGGGACCCCCCTTCCACTGCCCTGGGGCCCTCGCGACCCGGCGGGGCCCCCCTTGCACTGTCCCGGGCCAGGACGCCCCTTCCACGGCCTGGGACCCTCGGGATCCCTCCTTCCACTGCCCTGGATCGGGACCCACCCTTCCATCACCCCGAGCTGGGACCTTCAGCCCTGTCCCCTGCCTGGGACCTTCTGTCTTTACAGGGACCCTCCTGATTCAAACTGGAAAAACCCTGTATCTGAGGGAAACTACCTTAAGCCAGGGAGTGCGGCAGCACCCTAGTGCCAGCACCTATGTCCTCACTCCAGTGCCCCTTGTCCTCTAGGCCCAGGACACCCGTACCCCATGTGCCCGTGACCCTTCCCCCCACGCCACTCTGGGACCCTCATCCCTCCCCCCTCCGCCTTTACTGGAACCACCTCCCCCCGCCACCGCCATGGGCTGGGACCCCCAGCATTTACCAGGACCCTCAGCCCTGAGCTGGGACCCTTATTCCCCCCACCTCATGCTCTGGACCCTCACTCCCTTGTGCCCCTCACCCTCTGAGCCCAGGACACCGCAACCCCATGCTCCTGGTACCCTCACCTTTCCCCACGCCGTCCCCTACCCATCCATACCCAGGACTCTCAGCCCTGTGCCTGGGATCCTCTGCCTTGGGTTGGGCTGGGACCCTCCCCGCATGCTCCTCACCTCCTCCATGCTCCTCACCCCATGTGCCTGGGATACCAGCACCCTTGTATGCCCAGGATCCTCCCCTTCCCCCTGTGCTGGGACCCTCCTCCCCCGTGCCCAGGCCCTTCACTCCCTGTGCTGGGACTCTAACCTCACCCCTGTTCCCGTGGCCCTCACCCCATGCCTGTGACAATGGCATCTCCACACCCCCTATTCCCAGGACTCTGACCCGTCTGTGCCTGGGACTCTCAGCACTTGAGCCCTGGACTCTCACCTCATGCCTGGGACACTGGCCCAGTCATATGCTGTGTCTGGGAACCTCAGTCTGTGCCAGGGTCCCTCACCCTCCTGTGGCTGGAACACCAGCACCCTCATCCCCCCGTTCCTGGGACCCTCCTCACCCTGAGCCCTGGACACCAGCACCCTGACCCACTGGGCCTGGGATCCTCACCCCCCACCTGGGTACCTATAGCACTTAGGAACATTCTTGTGCCCTGGCACCTTACTCCCGGGCTACTTGTCTCCCCATTGTGCCCGCGATGCCCTCCTGAGTGTGATCTTTATAAGTGCTGAGAGTTGGATACCCCTTTCCTGTGCCACTTTGTCAAGGGCAGCCAGCCTCCCTGTGCCCAGGACCCTACTCCCACCCTCCCAGTGCAGGATACCCTGCCCCGATCCTGTGCCCTGTGCTCACGACATCCTCCTAAGGGGATGGCATCACCATATGGGCAGAAACCTGTGAGACTGCCATCCTGTCCCTGGCTCCCTGTGCCCCGGCATTTCTGTCCCCGCCTGTGTGCTTGGGAACCTCTGCTCAGTGCATGTTGACAGATTGCCCCATCACTATCTCGTGGCCTCTCCTGGCTCTCGGACTCCCTCTCTCCTGGATCCTTCCCTCTTGTGTGTGTGACTCTTTTCCCTGCCCTGGGTCCCTCCCTCTTTTCCTGGAACCCCACTGGCTCCAGGACAGTTTCAGAGAGCCTTCCACATTGGCTCCTGGGATCTGGGGTACAGGGGACCGGACCTTTTCATTACCCCCTCCCTTCCTTAAATGTAGTGATTTTTCCACTTCTGAGAACAGACTTTTCTTTCCTGCCCTGACTTTCCTCTGTGTCAGCCTGGGCAAGGCCGCCCCTCCCCACTCTCCAGGATCCTCCAGGTGACAAGTTACCTTACGGGGGACAGTTACCGTACACTTTAGAAACTCCGCTACCTGGAACAAGGGGGAATGAGACTGAGACGTGCAGGAAACTTTTCCCAGCTGCACTCTGTCTAGTGAATGGCCTGTCTGGCAGGCAGGCTGTGCCAAGGCGAGCTCTCGGTGTGCCTGCCGTGGGGAGGGGGCTGAATGTGCAGAAGTGAGTGAAAGTGTATGTGTGTGTGGGGGGGGGGGGGGGAGGAGGAAGTGGTCTGGGAAGTGGAAGAGGAGGAGGAAATAAATATGTGTCAAGGAGAAGGGCCCCGGAGGAAAGGGAAGATGAAGAGGGACAGAGTAGTTGGGGGCTAAAGGGGGTGAAGGAGGGAAAGGAGAAGATGGGGTTTTAAATGAGGAGAGGCTGGTGGGAGGCTTAAAGAGGGGGAGGAGGAAAAAAGGTGACGAAGGCTGACGGTGGGTTAAAGAGGCGAAGTGGGGGAAGGAGGTAGGTTAGAGGGGAAATAGGTACAAAGAGGTAAGAAGGCTGTTGGTGGCTAGAGAGGGAAAGGGGCAAAGAGGGGAAGGGGTTAGCTGGGCTTGAAAGAGTGCGAGCGAGAGGGGGAAGGAGAGAGGCAGGTGTGGAGGATTTGGGGGCAGGGGGGCGATGTGGGGGGCGAGCGGGGGCAGCGCCTGAGCCTCCCCCCCCCCGTTGGCTGGTTCGCAGGTGCGGGCCAGTGCCATTGCGCAGGACGCCGATCAGAACTACGACTATGCCAGCAACAGCGCGGTGCTGCACCTGGAGTCGGGGGACGAGGTGTACGTCAAGCTGGACGGCGGCAAAGCACACGGCGGCAACAACAATAAGTACAGCACTTTCTCTGGCTTTCTTTTATACCCCGATTAAAAGGGGGGGCCGGTTGCATTGTACCCACCTCCCCCGCCACTGTCTCTACGGGTCAGTTTCGCGTCCTTCTCCATTTGTACATCTGATCGGTGGACACAAAACAAGCGAGCCCCCACCCCAGCCCTTGGTGTATCTCTGTCCTTGTGTTTGTTACACAATGAGATCAGCTGCTTGAAACTGACCAGCACCTGGGTTCCATGAGTGTATAAAAGATTCCAGGGTAAACCTGTCACTCACACTACGTTAGAACTGCTCAGTCTTGGCACATTTTGCTTTATTATCATCATCTTGATTGATTGATTGATCTGAAGAGTGGGACTGAATTATAACATGCATTGGTTCTTCCTACGCCGTTTGTTTGTTTGTATGGGGTCAAGTGTAACTTTCTTCTTTCCTTTTCCATGCAATGCAATACTCGCGTGAATGATGATATAGTGAACGTCAAGTCTCTGTTCCTGTCTGGCAAACAATCTAACCACCACCACCAAAAAAATCATATTAAATTATGTTTTTAGACAATGGTTTCTCGCTGTGTGTCTGTTCCAAAGCTGCAAAGGGCGATAGGTGGTGGGGGCAGTTGTGAGCATTTTAACCTTTCACGTCTGCAGCAGAATTGAAAATTAGTAAGAGAGCCCCTACTCCAGTCTGAGTTAGTGTTAATAGAGGGGGTGTGAGGGGGGGGGGGAGCTGATCTTTTGCGTAGTTTTAAAAGGAGAAAGTACACATCGTCATCCAAATTTTATATCTTCGGATAGCTCAGTGGTTTGAGCATTGGCCTGCTAAACCCAGGGTTGTAAGTTCAATCCTTGAGGGGGCTATTTAGGGATCTGGGGCAAAAATTGGGGATTGGTCCTGCTTTGAGTAGGGGGTTGGACTAGATGACCTCCTGAGGTCCCTTCCCACCCTGATCTTCTATGATTCTACATTTCACAATAGGAGCTCTACGACAACATTCACTGCTGACATATACAGTGTGCCTCCTTTTCCAATCCTTGAGGGGGCCATTTAGGGATCTGAGGCAAAAATTGGGGATTGGTCCTGCTTTGAGCAGGGGGTTGGACTAGATGACCTCCTGAGGTCCCTTCCAACCCTGATATTCTATGATTCTTAAGGGAATGGAATCCATTCATAATAGATTTTACATGGTTTATGGGCCTAATCCAAAGCCCGTTAAAGTAAGTGGAAAAGCTCCCATTGACTTCAGTATGCTTTGGATCAGACTCTATATCAATGATTGCATGAAATTGTCTATTTATAGTATGATTGACCCAAGTAATAAAGCATTAAAGGAAGAATTGTGTTTATATTATAAAGAGATACATGATGGGTAAGGTAATATCTTTTATTGGACCAACTTCTGTTGGCGAGAGAGACGAGCTCAGGTCTGGGAAAAGGAACTCCCAGCGTCACGACAAAATGCAAGTGGAACAGATTGTTTAGCATAATTAGTTAGCACATCTTGAAAAGCAGTGGCTCTCAACCTTTCCAGACTACTGTAGCCCTTTGAACAGTTTGATTTGTCTTGTGTGCCCCAAGTTTCACCGCACTTAAAAACTCAGCTTCAGCTTTCTGCCCTGGGCCCTAGCAAACCTAACACTGGCCCTGGCTACCCCATTAAAATGAACTTACCCACAGTTTGAGAACAGCTGATATAGTGTGCAGAACAGTATAAATAAGTAATTGTCTGTATGAAATCTTAGTTTGTACTGACTTCACTAGTGCTTTGTATGTAGCCTGTAGTAGAACTAGGCAAATATCTCGATGCGTTGATGTACCCCCAGGGATACATGTACCTCTGCTTGAGAGAACCACCATTGTACGTACACACAACATTTCAGGCATACATTGAAATAAGGAGGATCCAAGCCCTGCTGAAGTCAATGGCAATCTTTCCACTGACTTCCGTGGGCTTTAGATCAGGCCCATAATCCATGTAAAAATCTATTGTGTGCTCTTTTTTGCTTCTCCTTCTCTCCCTGTTACATCTGAGTGACTGTACATTCTCCATTGAAAACTAAACACATGGATAGAATCTCACATACAATCCTGGCCTTTCTTGTGGGTGTGACTCATGACAGATGCTCAACTGGTGTAAATTGGGGTTGTTCTCTTGAAGCCAAGGGAAGTAGGTTGTTTTGCAGCAGCTGAGTTTCTGGCCCTCTCTCTTTCTTTTATTGACTCACATTCCATTGTGTCAGGGCCTGATTCTCCCCTTACTTTATGATGATTTTATACAGCAGAGTTCCCTGGACTTCCATTGACTTACTCCCAGTTTATACTAAAGCGAGAAAAGAATCAGTCTCTGAGGCTCCCATTGTGATCAAGTTCATCCCAGCTCTAACTCCACTGAAGCTAATGGAATCACCGCTAGTGTGAATTTGCTCCAGCAACAGTTTGAGGTTGCACAAAGATTATCAGGCTCTTAAAGGCTATTCTGTCCCCTGTTTGGTCCGCAGTGTATATTGCCTCTTTACTGACTGGTGGAGAAGGGGGAAATGCAGCCCTGGTGTAAGACAGAGTGTTCCTCCCCTCATTGCACCTCAAAATACCCCTCCTGCTGAGGAGGGAGGAAGAGTACATAACCAGGTACATGTGTTATATACTCTTACCAATCTCTAATGCCTTGTCGATTGTATCATCTAGAATATGATTTAAACCAATGTCTGAGACCCAAATGAAGTATAGTTGCTATGGATCCTCAATCCCCACTGGATCCTTAATCCTTTTTGACTATTCCTCCCTTCCCTCTGATGTGATGGAGCTTAGACACAAAGCCCTCTGTTTAAATTTCAAAAATTAAAATTGACATTCAGCAGCATTACCAGGTGCCAAGAGGAATTCTAAGGAGGTGCCGGGGCTCTGCTTTATCCTTTGCATTAAGAAGCAATTTGTACTTCTAACAAAGACCCAACTGTTCCCCCTTGGCTAAAGGGCAATGAAGATGCCTTGCAAGGGAATTGCTGTTCACAATACTTAAACAAATTTGAATCTTAGATTCTAAAATCTGTATTCCCTGGTGGAGCTTGCTCCTTGCAATTCAAATGCAGAGCTGGCGGTGAGTGCCTGCCAAGGTGTCAGCAACTAAGAGGATGATGGATTGATGAGGCAATAGAAAGACACCGGCTCGCAGTGGCATGCTGCCCCGACAGTGATCTATGTATCTGCACATTATCAATGTCAGGAGAAGGCTTGAACCACCCTCACCAGACATCTGATTTTCCACTTATCTCCCATGTACTAATCATCAGGCTGGATTACTCCCTGGGATGGCATCGAAAATGCTTATTGCCATTCCAGTGACAGTTTACACAATCGATACAATGAATGTCTCCCTCTGTTCCTCTCGGCCGTTTTATTTTCCTCTCTTCGTTGGAAAGCCCTCTGCGATTGCTTTCGGAAGGACTTGCATGGCAATTGCTTGACATCTGCTGTCGTGGCAATTGTGCACAGCATTCTAGTCTATTCAGGTTCTGAGACCATCCCTGTGGTATCCAAGCCCTGGGCTTTGTGCCTCCTTAGTAACTGCACTGAGACCGGGAAAGTAATCTAGAGTTGAAAAAGTTAGCTTGGTGCTTGCTTACAGATAGTACCACTGCCTAAATGACAACAGGAATGGCAGAGCCGGCAAACTTCTGGCTGCTTGGTGGATCTTCTGATTTGTGTGGGCTTGCAGCACGAGCAGAACTGCCAGTTCCAGGGGGGAGGGGAAAGGCAAAGCAGTCAGTTCACAACCTCTGTGGTCCTGTAACTGGTCTGGCCGGCCCATGAGTTTCCTACTCAGCTCAGAACCTGGGAAACTCCAAGCTGTCACATATGGTCAATACACTTGGTACGGTAGGCACCCAAATCCATGAGTTTGAGGAGGAAGAGAGGAAGGATGGGCCAGTGGTTAGGATACTCAATGGGGTTCAGTTCCCCACTCTGCCACAGATTTCCTATGTGGCCTTGGGCAACTCACGTCTTGTCTGTGTGTCTCAGTTCCCCATCTGTAAAAAGGGGATAACAGCCCTTCCCTACTTCACAGGGGTGTTTGTGAGGATAAATACATTTCAGATTGTGAGGTTCTATGGGAATGGTGGCCCTGTAAGTACCTAAGAGAGGTGGGAGCTGTGGGAGCTCAGCACTTCAGAAACATCACACCTCTTTTAGTCAAATGCCTAACTTCAAATCCTCAAGTTCAAAACATTTGGCCTGTGTCCTGACTGTGGAGTGCTCAGCCCCTCTCAGGATCAGGCCCATGATTAGTGCCTGGGCTGGCTCTGGTCATATTGGCTTTGCAGGGAAGGGAGTGTGTAAGATGGTCCTACTTCTCCTTTTGCCTTTAGCTATTACGCTGACTAACTTTACACATGTTTTATTGATCCGACCGCTGCTGAGAACCCTTGCATTTTTGAATCTCACTTTTAACATTTTACGTGGTGATTTTAATGCTTGTTTGTCCCCTTGTACACAGGAGCGGACCCTAATGCCCAAGATGGGTTTATCTGTGAATTGCAATAAAAACAAATCAGGGAGGTTGGTTTTGGTGAATATTCATTCTGTGGCTTCTGTTTATTCCATAGAATAAAAATGTCCCCAAACATTTAGGCACCCTTTGAAGACAGGGAGAATAGCACGTAGGTCTGTTTTTAAGTTTACGCCATATATTTTTAATAACTTTTATAACAGAGGGTGATGGTTACCTTCTTCTAATCGGACTGAACTCTGGGAAAGTTCTGATCCAGATCTAGACCTTGTGTCTCAGGACTGTCTCTGTCTCTTCTCATTAGCTGGAATGCTTGAGCCAGTTAGGATAAAATAAAGATTGACTTGAATCTTCATCCCAAACTTGAATCAAACCAGACCCAAACCTCTGAGATTCAAAACAGTTTGGTTACTTTATTTTGTTTTGGTTTTGGTGAGCTTTTGCATTACCTAGCTGGAGCTGGTACTGGAAATGTAAATAACAGAATAGGGCAAGATAAATTAGGAATTTCCCATCCAGCTGATGCACAGGAATTCACATGAGAGAGCCTGTTCTTAGGAGATTTCACACCTGATGACAAAAAGAGGTTCATCTAATAATACAGTTGAATAAACCTGCCAACTTTAGCATGTTTCTCCAAACCTAGCCTCCGAAGGTCACTCCCAGGACTCAGTTAATAACATGAAATATGTAGATATCCAGCAGAGCATTTGTGGGGTGGGTACGTCAGAATGTTGTTGCACAATTTTGGAGGAATTTCTAACATGGGGGTCTCTTTTCTCAGTGAGGCATGGGGATCTACGCCAATACCCCACACTTACATTTCAAACTCGCTGGGGCTTTGAAATGGCAGTTTGTGTTGGAGCATGATCTGCAACTAAGCCCGGGAACAACTTTGAATGAAACGTGATCAAAATTAGCTCAGGAACCCAGTCAATATTAGGCCAGCCCAGGGATGCTACCTGGATGGTTCCAGTCTCTTTGTTAGTATGGAGGGGTTCAGGTTCTAAGGAATGGGGAAGGACAATGTGTTTAACACACAAAGCAGAATCATTTGCCTTCGCCTTTGGACTCCAACATATCCCTCTGTTCTTACAGATATGCCAATCTAGGGCCAGATTCTCAGTAGCACTAAGATCTTGATGCTACTCTGGCCATGTGGTGAGGCCATAAAGAGGGCAGTAGTGGTCCCTAGGGAGTATCCCCAGTGTAAGGGGGTTCCCCAGCTGGTGCAGAAGCTCTTTCCCATCTTCTCTTGCAGCCCTTGGCACAGAGGGTCTCCTGAGGGCAGGGACATCACCTGTTGGGTGAGTGAAGGGGAGTGGGGTGGGGCTGCAGCACACACTGGTTTGGCTATTCTTGACTTACAAAGGCCCCTAGGTGAGGTGCAAACATACATTAGAATTACCTTTGCTCCCCTCAGGTCCTGTGTCAAGTGCAGGAATGGAGACACTGAGAATGGGCGTGGGTGGAGATTTTTATTTCAGTGGAAGTTAAGCACCTAAATTCCTTTAAAAATTTGGCCCTGAGTTTTTGAGGGCCAAATCCTGAGAGTTACTGAGCAGCTGCAAATCGCATTGTAGTCCATGGCTCAGTGCCTCTCAAGAGCTGGCTCTTACTGATTACAACCAAACTGAAATGCACAAAGCTGGTGCAGTCTAAACCTGCAGGAGTAGGGGGTTTGGTACTGTGAATTATGGCAAGATTTGTTTGCCAAGAAGAGGACTATAAATATCTGGTTTCCAGTCCTTTGGGCTTCTCCAACTGAAGTGCACTGCACATTTTACCTTCTAATACAACAGGTGCCGTTTCCCTTTATGAACCTGTGATGATGTCTCTCTCACTTCTTTTTATGGAATGATTCAGGTTAGAAACAGAAAGGAGCAATGCGCTGACCCAATCCGCATCCCTGCTAGTGCATGATTATTTCTGACAGTACATTTTTAGTACAGTGATCTGTGGACATCTGCTTGTGGTCCACAGGGACTGATCATTCACATGGTCCCAGCTCTCCTTTTCATTTGCAGCTGCTAAATCTCATTAAAAGAAGCTAAAAACAGATTAAATGTTTTCTTAATGTTGCTCCACGTAACCAATTGCTAGTTACTTGATTATGAGAGAGAAATGAGGTTATACCCATTGAGCTTAAATGGAGGGGACTGGTGTGTGAGAATGGGAGGGGAGGAGTCCCTGAGATAATCTTTCTATGAAGATGTGGCCCATGCTATGAAAAAGTTTGAGAATCAGCTTCATCCTGTTTTGTTTTAAGACTCTATTTAAATGTTATGATAATGTAGAGGTTGTTTAGTTCCTTGGGGAGGATCCTGAGATTTGGAGATGCACTTCGCTTTTTATTTTGTGTCTTGCGTTTCCATTATAAAGTTTGAGTCTGTTTCTTAAGCTTCCTGTTCACAGTGAATTGTTACAGGCTGTGAATGCATAAGGTAGAGGAGATCAGATCCACCTGGGGTTTACTTTTTAAAAATTGTACATTGAGTTCTTAGGTTTGGAAATAAACTACTTTGGCATTTAGCTGCCTATAATGGGAATTTATGTGGCCAAATTCTACTCCCAGCTATGCAGGTGTACATTCAGCAAAACTCCTGTTGAATCGTGTTACTCCGAATTTACACCAATGTCATTGAAATCAGAATCTGGCCGTAGGTGAACTAAATTCAGCTGATGTCCGGCACCCACATTTGGCAATTGGGAGCCACATTGTGCTGTGTAGGCATAAGAAGCAATAGATCTTTAGGGCCATATTGTACCCAGTCCCTTCCCAGGTGCAGAAGAAAGGAAGACGGTTCAAGGAAGTTCTGATCCCCCTATGCCCCACCCTGATAATGAGAGTCTTTGCACTCAAAGGATGCGATAACACCACATTTGCAAAGAGTGTAGCATAGGCTCCTCTCACCAGCCAGCTAGCAACCTCCCTAGGAGCCCCGTATGTCCTTGAGGCACAACAGGCCTCGATTTCTTCCAGGGAGTTGGCGTACCATTGCGTTGCCCCTGTGAGGGGTTTGGGCTGTAGACTGCAGTGTGTCCCTTTGAAAAGCGAGCATCATGTAAGAGAGTGATAGCAATGTAATTTAACTATTTGTGTGAGAAATAATAGAGCTAATTAAGCCAATCGCTTCCTATGTCTTTCTTGTGGGTGCAATTAATATACAAAAATCCCCTTGATTCCCAAAACTCCATAATGCACCATGCATAGCATTCTTATTACATATTGACAGCATACACTGTAATGTCGCCAGAAGGCAGCGTTATGCATAGTAAGATTACTACACTAATCCCAGTTAAACCTTTCCAGGTTGAGTGAATCACAGTGCTGCATCCAGCTCGAACAAAGCATCCGCTGTCAATGTGCAATCAGTGTACTGTGCAAAAGCCGGCGGATCTGCTGCACGCTAGTACCTACAGAAGTCCGTCCTGTGTCAACTTTTTATTGGGTTGCTTTTAAAAAATATTATCAGGCAGAATTCCAGATGAAATGAAAAAACAAACATCTACGTCAAAAAAGGGCTAAACGCAATCAGCCTAACGCAAGGGACCTCCCTGGGATTTACAGTTATCACTCTGTCTTTAATTCACTCCCAATGCAGGACAACAGGGCTACTGACCTCCTGGGAGCTCTTTTGGGGGAGGCTGGAAGAGGGGGACTGCTGCCTCGGCGTCGTGGATCTCCCCCTTCTGCACACCTTGGGGACGCCTTTTTGTGGGGAGACCTGGATCTGCAGCTTAGGCTGCGATGAGGGATGAGAGCCCTCCAGCACCACTAACACCTCTGATTCCCAGCCTCCTGTTGCCGGATGCAGCATCCACTTAGGCGCCGTCCACCTCCAGTTGTGAAACCCTCCACTTAGGGAGGAGAGGCTGGAAGGGGAATCGCTGGTCGAGTGGCTCCACTTTTGATACCCCTTGTCAAGGTTCCTCCCCCACTCTGAACTCTAGGGTACAGATGTGGGAACCTGCATGAAAAACCTCCTAAGCTTATCTTTACCAGCTTAGGTCAAAACTTCCCCAAGGTACAAAATATTCCACCCTTTGTCCTTGGATTGGCCGCTACCACCACCAAACTAATACTGGTTACTGGGGAAGAGCTGTTTGGACATGTCTTTCCCCCCAAAATACTTCCCAAAACCTTGCACCCCACTTCCTGGACAAGGTTTGGTAAAAAGCCTCACCAATTTGCCTAGGTGACTACAGACCCAGACCCTTGGATTTTAAGAACAATGAACAATCCTCCCAACACTTGCACCCCCCCCCCCTTTCCAGGGAAATGTTGAATAAAAAGCCTCACCAATTTGCATAGGTGACCACAGACCCAAACCCTTGGATCTGAGAACAATAAAAAAAAAAAGCATTCAGTTTTCTTACAAGAAGACTTTTAATAGAAATAGAAGTAAATAGAAATAAAGAAATCCCCCCTGTAAAATCAGGATGGTAGATACCTTACAAGGTAATTAGATTCAAAACATAGAGAACCCCTCTAGGCAAAACCTTAAGTTATAAAAAAGATACACAGACAGAAATAGTTATTCTATTCAGCACAGTTCTTTTCTCAGCCATTTAAAGAAATCATAATCTAACACATACCTAGCTAGATTACTTACTAAAAGTTCTAAGACTCCATTCCTGGTCTATCCCCGGCAAAGACAGAATATAGACAGACACACAGACCCTTTGTTTCTCTCCCTCCTCCCAGCTTTTGAAAGTATCTTGTCTCCTCATTGGTCATTTTGGTCAGGTGCCAGCGAGGTTACCTTTAGCTTCTTAACCCTTTACAGGTGAGAGGAGCTTTCCCCCGGCCAGGAGAGATTTCAAAGGGGTTTACCCTTCCCTTTATATTCATGACACCCCTCCCTCCCCTGGGCAGATTGATTTCCATGAGATTCTTTCCTTCCGGTGTTTTGCCTGTTCAGCCTCGTTTGCTCTGTCACAGCCCAAGTATTTTAGCCTTCAGGGCCTGCTGTGAGGGTCATTTTTCTCTCTCTAAGATATAAGGAGAGCGTTGCTGGCTGACGTGCCGTGGGCTTACCCTCACTGGAGTCAACGGCAAAGCTCTCATTGACGCGAATGGTGCAGGTTCAGGGCCTGTAAGCGTGTGACCAGTGGAGGTTTTGACGGGTGGTTAATTAATTTTTGTTATATTGTCCCTGAACCTTTGATTCGTTCTTGGGTAGCTGGTAAGCCTGTGAATTTACATGAGTGCTTTTTGAAAGCAAGCGTGGGGCTGCCTGAGCACTCGGGGGGCTATTCTTTTTTCACAGAATAGCCCAAATCCAAATAAAGACCTCTGAATTCATTGGTGAGTGTCATTTTCTGAGAATCACAATACCACCAAAAAAAAAGTGAATGGTGTGAAAACAAACTGATGAACTACTGTGAGCCCTACATAAACCCAGGGTGCAGAAGATCACCTTGATTTTATATATATTTATTGGGGAATGGGGGGCAGAAGTCCAAAATACTACCTTCTCTTTCAAGTCTAATGACAAAACAGAACTCTTGATAGGTGTCTAGACTAATTTCCTTTTGAGTTAGTGCAATAGCTACCTAAAAGCTGTCTGTCTTTCCCTATTACTAGATTACTAGGACTGCCAAGTTTTCCTTTCTTATGTGGGCCTTAAATGGCAAGTAATTGCTGCAAGGAAGTAGAAGGATGAATTCATCTTGGTTTATAGCCCTCTTAAGCAGAAGTCATCCAGCAAATATTTCCAACAGCCACTGATGGGACACTAGGTGGGGCAGGCTCTGAGTTACTACAGAGAATACAGACACATCACCTTCATATTGGTGCACATAACAAAATTCATGGGGTGGGGGTGGGGCCAAGGGGTTCAGAGTGTGGGAGGGGGATCAGGGGTAGGGCAGAGGGTTGGGGTGTGGGGGGATGAGGGCTCTGGCTAGGTGTGTGGGCTTTGGGGTGGAGCTGGGGATGAGGTGTTTGGGATGCTGGAGGGGGCTCAGGGCTGGGGCAGAGGGTTGGGGAGCAGGGGGTGTGGGCTCTGGGGTAGGGCCAGGGATGAGGGGTTTGGGGGTGCAGGTTGTCCCGGGGCTGGGGCGGGGAGAGAGGACTCCCCACCTCAGCCCTCTCTCACCACAGCAGCTCGGGACTGGGGGAGAGGTGCCTCTCCCCAGCGGCAGCTCTGGTGGGGCTGAGCTGGGCTGAGGGCGGGGCGTCTCTCCCCACCACAGCCCTGAGTCCCTGTGCAGGGCTTAACAGCCAGCTGTGCGGTCGTGCAGTTTAGAGGGAACTTAGGCAAAGACCCTGGGTTTTTTTGGGTTTTTTTGCCTTCCTCTGCAACTTGGGGTACATGTTACTTGCAGGTTTAAACTAATGTAAATGGTGGATTCTCTGTAACTTGAAGTCTTTAAATCATGCATTGAGGACTTCAGTAACTCAGCCAGAGTTAGGGGTCTATTACAGGAGTGGGGGGTGGGTGAGGTTCTGTGGCCTCCAATGTGCCGGAGGACAGACTAGATGATTATGGTGGTCCCTTTCTGACCTTAAAGTCCATGAGCATCAGCCTTTAAACGGATTGTTTAAATTGCTCTTCAGATTTGATTTCTCTGCCTAGCTGCCTAGGCAATGGAAAAGTAAAGTTGCCTGGTAACATGGATGCCATTTTATGTTTTGCAATAGCAGGTTTTCTTAGCTATCTGGCTATGTATTTGTCACCTCACTCACTCTTGGGTGAACTACGATGGCCTGTGTTATACGGGAAGCCAGACTGGATTATTGCAACGATCCCTTCTGGTGTTAAAATCTATGAACGGTGCTGCTGAACTCTGGTTGATTTGTTTGCACAGTCAACTTAAACTGTAGTACGGCTGGCTCTGTTATTTATGATATATCACGGGACAGCTGCTGGTTTGCACGAACAATACAGAGGGTGGCATGCATGGTCAGCAGTACAAGCACAGGGCTGGGAGCCAGGCCTCCTGAGTGCTAATCTCTGACACTCACTGTAATTTGGGGCCAGTTATTTAACCAGTCCATCTTAGCTTCCCATCTTCACTACTTTATAACGGATTGAGTGGGCCAGATGAAAAGGACTGTGTTTGTGGGGGGTGACTTACTTTTGAAATGGTCCTTTAGCACAAGTAGTACACCTCCAAAATTAGATGCTAAGCTTCATCAGTGGCAGAAGTATAATTTGGACCCTCACAGTTATGCCACAGGAAACTGGCTGATATTTTCAAGTGCCTGAATCCTTGACATGCCTCCATCATATGCACACGTTAGTTTTAAAGTGGGCGGTATGCTGATTTCACCATAGTGTGTTTGCTTCCCCTTTAGAAACCGTTGCTCAAGAAAACACCAGGGTCACTGTCATCATTACTGACTTTATAGTCATGATTTCCAGCATATAACCAAATGCAGCATTAAGGGTGTTCTTCTCACTTCACTTAGCACTTTAATGTAATTTTAAGGAAAAACACATGCTTAACATTGCCAGCTTCTCTCTTTTACTGTTTGAAAAAATAATAAAAAGAATATTTAAAAAGTACTCTGCCTATATTGGCCTGGCTTTGTGGGGAGCTATGCGCAAAACAGTTTGGTAATTATAAGGACTGTTGACCACCTAGCCAAGGGATATATTGAAATAGCTTCCCTGCAAAAATGTAAATAAACAAAATAATGAACATAAGGTAAAGCAGTCCCTGTGCACATTAGAGATTGCAAAGGAACATAGGGAAATGCCTATGAGGGGCCATAGTCTTCTCTTAGATTGACACAGTGGGTGTCTGAAATTTGGAACAGGTTAAGCGTTTCAGCAGCTGATGGCAACCTCTCTACCAAGTTGTTGAAGCTGCTTGTATCTTGCTGGCCTTCCAAATCTTTATGCTCTGTGTTTGTGATGGTCATTATTTGAAAGGGGGGGGAGCTTTGGCCCAAAATGGGAGGCTTTTGCCAAATGTGTAAGTTTTACCACCTGGAAAAGTTGGATCTAGAAACAATTGCAAGTTTTCCTCTGCACATAACTCCCGTTGACCTTACTGAAAGTTACACACATCTACAGAGGAAAATAGACCCCTAAGACAATGCAAATTGAATGGTACTTGGCTTTAGGAGGACTTTTGAGCTTCTGTGTGGATGGCCAGTAGGGCATTCTCTGGGCTGCACAAGCTTTTTTCATCTCAGTCAGAGATCTAAATGTAATCTCTAGCATTTGTGGATTTGTGCAACATTCTTTGAAGGACTTTTGGCTCAGAAATCAGTGGGTGGATTGCAACGAGTGCTTCCTTTCATCTGACAGATGCAGAGCTGATACTGTGACCCAATACTGCATGCAAGAACACAATGATGTGGGCAGCGACTGAATCCCCCCTTCAGGGAGGCTAGTTGCCAGCCTGGCCCCTTCTGCCCGAGGCCCTGCCCACTGGAGCCCCAAGCCCCCCTCTCCCCAAGGCCAGAGGAGCCTCGAGCCCCCTGCCCATGGCTGGAGGAGCCCCAGTTGGCCTGCCCTAGCTGTGCCATCCTGAGCTGACCCAGCTGTGCTGGCTGGCTGGCGCGAGTTGTCTCGGGCTGCCAGCTGGCCCAAGCCACCCCTGGCCACTGGCCCAGGCCCTGAGCTCCAGGCCACTGGCTGGACTAAGCTCCGGCCAGCCTTGTGGGGGAGGGGGAGCGAGGGCTGGGCCTCGGGGGAGTGTGGGTGGGGCCGTGGCCTGGGTTAGGGGAGGTTTAGCCTCCCCTGGCCTTCGATACCCGCCACCTATGCACAATGACATGGAAATAGCTCACACTACAAAGTAAGGGGAGAGGGATGTGGCAGGTCCTGTGCCTTTCAGGGAAGTGAACATTGAGACGTGGGCTTCAAGCTGTGCCATTCCTCCTGTGCTGCCCCTGGTGGTAAAGACGAGAAAGGATTCCAAAATCTTAGAATCATAGAATCATAGAATATCAGGGTTGGAAGGGACCCCAGAAGGTCATCTAGTCCAACCCCCTGCTCAAAGCAGGACCAATTCCCAGTTAAATCATCCCAGCCAGGGCTTTGTCAAGCCTGACCTTAAAAACCTCCAAGGAAGGAGATTCTACCACCTCCCTAGGTAACGCATTCCAGTGATTCACCACCCTCTTAGTGAAAAAGTTTTTCCTAATATCCAATCTAAACCTCCCCCACTGCAACTTGAGACCATTACTCCTCGTTCTGTCATCTGCTACCATTGAGAACAGTCTAGAGCCATCCTCTTTGGAACCCTCTTTCAGGTAGTTGAAAGCAGCTATCAAATCCCCCCTCATTCTTCTCTTCTGCAGGCTAAACAATCCCAGCTCCCTCAGCCTCTCCTCATAACTCATGTGTTCCAGTCCCCTAATCATTTTTGTTGCCCTTCGCTGGACTCTCTCCAATTTATCCACATCCTTCTTGAAGTGTGGGGCCCAAAACTGGACACAGTACTCCAGATGAGGCCTCACCAATGTCGAATAGAGGGGAACGATCACGTCCCTCGATCTGCTCGCTATGCCCCTACTTATACATCCCAAAATGCCATTGGCCTTCTTGGCAACAAGGGCACACTGCTGACTCATATCCAGCTTCTCGTCCACTGTCACCCCTAGGTCCTTTTCCGCAGAACTGCTGCCTAGCCATTCGGTCCCCAGTCTGTAGCTGTGCATTGGGTTCTTCCGTCCTAAGTGCAGGACCCTGCACTTATCCTTATTGAACCTCATCAGATTTCTTTTGGCCCAATCCTCCAATTTGTCTAGGTCCTTCTGTATCCTATCCCTCCCCTCCAGCGTATCTACCACTCCTCCCAGTTTAGTATCATCCGCAAATTTGCAAATTAGTATCATCCGCAAATCTTCATGAAGGCTGCTGGATACAGACAGGCCCTGTAACTTTCTTGGGTTCTCCAGCTCCCAAGCTGACTCACACAAGCCATACTGCCCAGCTACGCACAGGGTTTCCCTAAATCCTGACCAGCCCAAGCAGTCATCAGCTGGGCTCTTCCACTTGCTGAGCACCCACAGATCCCACTAGAGTCCCTGGGAGCTGCAGTTGTACATCACAACACAGGATCAGGCCCCATAAGAAGAGGACATAACGTCCAGCTGAAACGGCAGCGTCGAAATATCAATAGAATGGGGTTTATATTCAGCCACCCTCGTTGTGGTAGTTTGACTCCGCCCCTCCAGGCTCAGGTGGGATCACAGACATGATTGTTTAATCTCCATATGAAAGTTTTGGCTCATTTTAAATGTTGGGTAAATGTGGGGGAGGGAACTTCTGGTCTATTACATCCAGAATTGTTTGAGCAGCTCTTATTTAATCTCCGACCAAGTGTCCCGTATTAAAGACTTTACATCTGCAAAATGGGGGTTATTATGGAACTGCTGGCTCACCCTTCAGTCAGCCTGGTGTCGGGCCTAAATGTTTTCGGGACACAAACGAATCACAGAACAATACTTTAGAGGGGTGAACCCCACAGAGGAGCGTCTACCTTCATCTACTACCTCCAGCTTGACATTCACCTGCGCAGCATTCGCAGACTCTGCAGACGAGGGCTGCAGTGGCTTGTCGGAGGGTGACTGTGTTGAGATCAGTGGGAAATGAAATCCGAGTCAGTTGCGTAAGAAATGGAGGTCCTACAAAATGAGCAGAGTTATTCCAGAAGCAGCAGACCATTGCTATGTGCATGATACATCTGGTTAATCTATTTCTGGTATAGCCGGCTCATTTTAAAGAGGAGCTTAAATAAAAAACACACTTTCCTCCCCCCTGCTCCTGGTCTGTTTTGTAATACTTGGTGCTTCCTTTCTGTGGCTGATTGAATTTGTGAACTTTTTTGTTGGTGGCATTCACGTAAGCAACAGCTAGCTAGAGCCAGGCTGAGCACAAAGTCAGTGCTTAGCACTGCGGCCACAAAAGGACTAACTGCTACTTCGTCTGCCTAAATCCCAGAATCAGACCCCACTCGGCATCGCAAGCACCTCGCTCTGTTGCTGCCCCCGTGCTCAGGAGCTGCTAAACATGCTCCACGCCGAAACGTTGGCAGTAAACGTTCTCTTGGTACCTATGGTTTTGCCTCAGTGCGCCCAGGGGTCCGGACACTTAAGCCCAGGGGTCCGGACACCTAAGCCCCAGAGCGATGCACAGACTGAGTGACGACAGACATTCCCCTGCCTGACTGGTTTGTGGGGGCCGATCTGGTGGGTGGAATCAAAGCCTGCCTACCAGCTCGGGCTCCTATAGGTGAACTTACGCACACTTACTCCAGGGAGGGGAGGACCCTCATAGCTTTGAGCCCAGTGGCTAACCCTGCCTCAAATCCTTCCGCTGCCTGACGGGGCGAAGGGATTTCAATAGGGAGCTGGTGCGGGCAGCTCAGGGGCGTGTGCTAATCACTGAGCTATTGGATAGTCTGGTGTGGGCCTCCCTCAGGCTCTCCTGCTGAAGGTGTTCTACTGGAGCCAAGTCATTTTAAAAGTCATCGCAGCAGGGGCCTGGTTTCTGGGGCTCCCACACAGATGTTCTAACCACCAAGCTACAGCATCATTCTCATGCTTCCTCGCTCGGGCCCAGTGATTCGGTCACTATTTAAGCCACAGTGCAACAGCTTCAGCCGGAGAGCGTGAAGGAGCCCCACATCAGAATACCCTGTATCTAGTGGTTAGAGCACTCACCTGAGCCATGGCAGAGCCCTGTGCAAATCCCTTCTCTCCTTCAGGCAGAGGGAGGCCTTGAGCCCGGGGATCTCCTGCATCTTAGGAGAGTGCCCTAATCACTGGGCTAAAAGTTATTAACTCTGCATGTTTGCAGCTGCGAATTCCAAACCGAGGGAGGCATTTTCCTGCAGCCTGGCTGTGGGTGCATCGCTCTGAGAGCGGGGCAGGGCTTAGCACACAACCCTTATCGTGTCAAATTTGGCTAGTTTAGGTGAGGAGCCACCTGGCATGCTGGCTTTTGTGAAGTCCATCCCGAGGTGCCCATATCTCCCCATTTTTTACATTGGGCGCTTAGGTGCCTAACTCAGACTTTGAGAATCCTAGCAATTTTCAAGGTGCCTAAAAATTAGGTGTGGTGATACTCAGCATCAGCTGTGTTCCCAGGAGGAGGAAAGGACAGAAGGTGAAACCCACACCAATGCATCTATTTAACGATCTTCGTTAACACCTCCTCTGCGTGCGCCATTAAGGTTTGGATTAGCTGTGTCTGGCCTTTGGACGGTAAACTCTTTGAGGCAGGGATTGACCTTGCTTGTACAGCTCCAAGCACTTCAGTGATAGCATTGTTCACATAGGCACGCTGAATGTTTAAAAAAGAAAGAAACACCTCTCAGCCTAAAATAAGTGTGACAGGATTTTGCAGTCACTTGTAAAATTTCACATATTGGAAAGGAGCAAAATAGGTACAATTTCCTTTAACTTTTTACATCAGACTTTGTGGGAATTGCAAATCACTGTATTGAAATGTGCGAAGAGATTGCAGTAGTTTGAACACAATGGGTAAAATTCTGGCTCCACTGAAGTCAATGGCAGAACTGAATGAGCGGGAAAGAATGAGACAAGCATTGTTCGGTTAATCCAGTGAGTCTCAAATTTTGGTCCATGGAGCAAAGTGATGAACCACATCAGTCTTCAAAGTGTGATCGTTCCTACCTGTTGCAAAACTCAGGACAGGGCACTTTTAATGTTTCCAGATAATTTTGGGCCAACTAAACTAAAAGGAAAAAAGCCCAGGTACATCTCCCTACACCGGTGCTGGCTTTTGTTTTTGCTGGTGGGTGTTTCTCTCTGCCTTTCCCCGCCATGTGAGCGGTGGGCAGGGCCTTGGGGGGAAGAGGTTAAGTGGGGGCAGGGCTGCGGGTCAGAATGGTGGGCGGAGCCTCGGGGGGGGCTAAGCGGGAGTGGGGCCTCTGGGAAGAGGCTGAGAGTGGGCGGGGCCTCAGGATGGAGCATGGGCAGGGCCTGTGGTGGGGGGTAAAGAGGCTGAGAGGGGGCAGGGTCACGCTCCTGGTGCAGGGGCCCAGAAAAGATTCATCCAGTCCTGTGGGTGCTGAGCACCCCCTATATTTTCTGGTGGGTGCTTGAGCCTCAGAGCACCCACAGAGTCAGCAGCTGTGTCTCCATATGCTACATGGCTATTTCATACTGGGTATTTGGTGCATATTTAACCTTGCTCTAATTTATGGACAGCACCAAAACCAGGCAGATAACAAACATATCAGGGCAGAGCCAAACAACAAAATGAACTGGAGCAATTAGAGCAGCGGGGGTTGCAAGCAGCAAAATGAAGATCTATACCCAAGGAGAGGTGAAGAGCACAGATCCGAAGGGAGGCTGGAGAGCGGGAATTCAGGAATTAATTTAGTCTTGGCTCTGTCATACCAAACTAATGTTCAGTTCTCTTTTTCCTTCTGTTAAAGTATTATACACTTAAAGTCTGCAAAATAAGTTCTCTTTCAACCAGCACTGACGTTCAAGTGACGATAAGGTCTGAACTTCCTCCTGGAACCAACCAAGCCACTTTGCTGCAGTGGATGAGTGGGACTGGCCGGCTGGGAGTGTTGTATTAATTTAGATGGAATAGATGAGCCCCCAGTGTCAAAGGTGTTAACTTGACCCTGTAACTAGCTAGCAGTAAACCGTTTGAAACAAGGATTGTGTTTGGTTTACAGAGACCTCGGCTGGCTTCAGACCATGGCAAACAGACCATTAATTGATTGTATCCTGTATTAAAGCTACAGAAAAACAGTTAAAACATTTGCAGTGTAAAGTATTAAATAAGGTTTTATTGTAACAACGTCCCTTGTTCCCTTTCCCTGTTGCTGAAAAGAATTCTTAGAAAGAAATCCCCTCTTGTTTGACAGGCTCTTTGCTGCTATGAAAGACGCTACTAACTATATTTTTAGGGAAAAGAGAATAAATTAGTTTGATGGATTGAAGCTGTTGTGAAAGTCCAGTCCTGTTTCCCACAAGACAAAACAAGGCAAACACAAACAAAAGGGGAAAGACTAGAACAGTAAAGTTAGAAAATACAGCTTCTGCCCCTGGTGTTGACTCACTGCTATAGAAACACAGGCCCAGCCCGTGGTCTTATCGGCCACTCTGAGACCTGGCAAACTTGTACCGGGACTGGGCTGTTTAAGGCATTGCTTTTAGCTGTTGCTCTGGTCACAGGCTTACAACAGCATTGCAAGGCTAAGCCAGACTCTTAGTAGACAGAAGGAAAAAGGCGAGAGATAGGAAAGAAAAGAAGGTGGGGAAGGAAAAGGACACACCAGCGGGTGTGTGACGAAAGTCTCACATCCCAGAAGATGGTTGGGATTTAGAGGAGCGGTGGAGGTGGTGATGTTATCTGGGTCCCTCACTCTGGTCAAGAGATCTCTTGGGATCAGGATGACAAAGGCCCAATGGCATCATGCTGGATCTTGGGGTCCCAGGAGCAGTGTGTGTGTCTGTGGGGATGGGGTGGCAGCTGTGATGGTGAAGCTTGGGCATTCCCCGTTTCTCGTTTTTTTTTAAAGTTAGTCTTGGTTTGCGTTTGTCCCTCCCTGATTTCCCTTGAAAGTCTGACTGTTTTTTTTAAGTACCCCAAAAGGGAGGGAGGGATGCATACCAATTAGGCCTAATTTTTGACACACCAATTCTGGTTTACTGATTTTTGGTTTTACACTTTGTTTGTTTACAAGACATGATTTTAGCACCGCTGTTGAATTATAGAAGAAGACCTTTTTGTTTGGACTAATCTCGTTTTCCTGTCTTCCTTTTGTACCGTTTTTCATGACCATCATTATATGCGATTACAAAATGTTCCAGTTGCTTTCCCACCGCTGAACTTGCGATTGGGGCAAATGTGTAAACCCAATAATTACAACAGGAAGGTAGGTGTCGGCCAGAACATCTCTCTCAAAGCACAGCAGCTGGAGCTGAAGAGTCACTGCGTTAATCCAGCTGCCATCCGGGAAATGAGCACTGATGTCACACTAAATGTTTACAGAGCGGGGATATATATTTTTTTTAAAATAAGATGTGGAAGCCGTGGCAGTGTGTGCTAGAACTGAGCCCTAATTAAACACCTCCAGGCAGTTTCAAACGAGACGTGAACATTTAGCAGAGGGGTTTAGTGGTATGTGTCATCAGCTGACTAACGGAGAAAACAAACGTGTGTGCCAGGAGCCAAAAAAAGCTGAAGGGGAGAATGTGGTTAAGTAACCTTTTATAAGTTAGTTGAGGATTTTGCCTGGAAAGGCCTGGATTTTGCTGTCATTGGCAGTTTTGTCCTTGACTTCAGCTGGAGTAGGCTTATGGCCTTCAACCTGCAAAGAATTCAAGTACACAATTAGAGCCATTGATTTCAAAGGGACTATTCACACACTTAAAATTGAGCTTATACTTAAGCGTATTGCTGGATCAAAGCCTTGTTTGAGTAGAAAACTGTGGACCTTCCAAACAGTGATGTTACTAGAACTTCGTATTTTTAAACAGGAGATTCCTGACTCTCAAAGTTCTTGATCAGACTGAACTTTGTCACATTGAATCTTCTCCAGCAACTGAACCACAGAACCTCCCCCACCCCAAATAGGGAAGTTTCATTCAGATAATGCCTCTGTTGCAGGAGCAGCATGGAGGTTGCTTTGTCAGTAAGAGCAACATACAGTTCTTTACTAGGATTGCTGGGCCAGTGCATGGCATAACACCTTACACGCTTCAGCTATTAACTCTTCCTTGAGCTGTTACACTGTCAGCTAGCCATGATAGGGAGAGACAATTATTATTGGTATTGCGGTAGCACATAGAAGGCCCAGTCATAGTCCAAGGCCTCCTTGCGCTAGGGGTTGCCCAAACATATTGCAAAGAGACAGTCTCTGCCCCCAAAGAGCTTACGTTTTCTATTGGAAGTAAACAGCTGGAGAACCCCATCACAGTCAGGGACATTAGACTTCTGAGTGTGCTGGAAGATAAAGAATCTACAGAGGGGACTGACTAGATGATCCAAAACTAATAAAGGGGACGATCCACTGGTCCCATATAGAAAGGGCAACCCACTCTGCATCTGCCCTTTGCACCAAGTTCCTGTTGAGTCACTTTAGTTTAAACCTGAAAAACACACCCTGTAAAGGACACGCAGCCTCAGCATTTCATTTCTCAATCAAACAGGTTTTACGATCAAAGCGCTGGCCATAACTGGAGTCCGGCCTGACAGTTCATTCTGTTGTACTGACAGTTGTACCCTTGGTACTTGTAGTGTGTTGTCCTTGCCCACGGAGACAAGGGAAAACATACTGTTCCCTAGGTCTCGGTTTTAAATGCTGACTAGATTTATAACTGTCTGGATGGTTCCTGATGTCAGTAGCAGTGGGGAAGCCCGCAGGTGATTAACTGTGCCTTTGCTGTCACTATTGTGGATTTAATGCGATTATAATGTGATTTGACTGGTGTTGTTACTTAAGAAGTAATTTTATTAAGAGAGCTCTCCGCTGCCAGGCAGTGTGGTCTAGTGATTAGAGGAGGGGCTGGGAGCCAGCAGACCTGATTTTGCCACTTTTCAGCTCTGTGCCTTGGGGCAATTCACTTAACCTCGCTGGGCTGTAGCTTCTTTTTGTTTTGTTGGGGACAATACAAACATGCACTATGCAAGCGAGATGTGTTTTTAAATCATTAACAACAATTACTGCTCCAGAAATATCACAGTATCAGCATTCAGGGGGCTGGTATTTGGATACGGAGCCCTTCGTTTTGAGGACAACAGTCTGGGTTTAACCTGGGTCCACAGTGACTGAAAAACCATTAGAAGAGGCCGATGTAATTGTTGGTGGCCTCAGGTTTTATAGACAGATATCCACACCACAAGAGACACAGCTATAAACGGCACCTTTGTTGGAAGGCTCAGCAGGGACACCAGGGACCAAACTGGCCAGGAAACTGAACTAACCTTAATCCCTATAATTTGTCCCTCCATGTTAGAGCAGGGGAACATTGACAAGGAAATTGCCCTGTGCTCTCGGGGGCTGTCTACATGGGGAAATTGGCTGGCATTGCTATTCCAGAGCATTGCTATTCCACAATAGCTACCCCTGTGTGGACGTTCTATTCCAGACTAAAAGTGACTTCATTCCCGAATAGAGAGCCCACACAGAGGAGTTATTCCCAAATATCAGAATAACTATTCTGGAATAGCTACACTTAAATAGCTATGCTGGTCAATTTGCCTTGTATAGACATGACCTCAGTTTACTTGAGCTATGGGCAAACAGAACTTCCGCTTCTCTCAACCTTTCACAGGCTGAGTGCCCTACATACATCGGTGCGGTAAATACTACAAATGCTGTGTTAAAATTAACTACTTGCAACAGCCTTTGTGAATATTTTAATGGTGACACATATGTACTATCTAACTTCTTCTTCAAAACAGTTTGGGGGTGTGTATGTCTATATAGATTCACTCCCCTAATAATTTCTGAAAGATTAGAAAATACAAACAGTATTAATATTTAAGAAATACTGTTGTTTATTTCAGCTTTGTGACAAAGGATGAGCATCAGATAGCAGTTTGTTCTCTTTGCAATGTCCTGCTCTCCAGTTGTGGTTGAACTTGATTTCTTGATGCATGTTTTTTACTTTGTGTAAAAAACAACAATAGCAAACAACAAAGGTGTAGAAAAAGAAAATGCAAGCCTCTTTCTGCTTCATGGATTACTCTTCAGTGGTTATTTAATTTCCACTTTTAAGAAACTCCCATTGTGATAAAGATGCTGTTGTCCGATCTCTCAAGCTCACTGTCATCTTAAACTTCTGGCTCTTTCTTCCTGCTTTCCTCCTTCCCATGCTGTGTACAAAAAAGCTTGTCTACACAGGAAAGCTTTGCCAGTTAAAATGGTACCGTTATAGTTAAAACAATGTGAAATCCCATGAGGATGCTCTTATTTTCATATAAAAGCGGCTTTTTGTGGTTTAACTTAAATGCTTCCCAAGCAACATAAGCTAAACTGAAAAAGGCACTCTTACACCAGAATAAGAGTGTCCACACAGGGGGTTATACACCAGTATAGCTAAATTAGTTTAAGTTCACACCTTAGTTTATACTGTCCCATGTGGACAAACCCTTAGTATAGAAGAAAGGTTAGGGTTGTGTTGTCTGTGTACTGCACCATTAAATGCCAAGAGTTTCCCAGTCTGTCCACTGTGGGGCAGTGCTGTGAGTAAATTCAAGTTGACTGCTACAAAGTGAATTGCACATTTCGTTCATTATCTCGCCAATGGAGATTTATGGGCAGATTCTTTCTTACTCTCCTTAATCGCAAATCAAAATAATTCAAGTGATTTCTTTATTTTATTTTTCTTTTGGAATGGTTCAGAATGCACCAAATGGAAAGTTAATAAATTCATAGATTAAGACCAGATTATGATAATCTAGTCTGACCTCCTTTTATTGAGTTGTACGATTAACTGGATTTGTCAGTTCACTGCTGTCTTGACAAAATAAATTTTGGAAAATTCATGCTGGGCCAACCCAAATGGCAAAGTTTTCAGACTGAAACGTGGAATAAACATTTTGTTTTGGGTTGAATGAACCATTTTATTCAACCCAAACCCAAACTTTTCATTCAGTTTTGGAATTGGTTTTAATGGTGAAAAATAAAAGTGATGTCAATTTTGGAAGAAGAAGAAGTTATTTCGAATTGAAAAGTCAAAATGTTGTTTCCAAAACATCAAAACGAAACATTTTGATTTTTTCTGAAATTCCACCCCCCCCCCAACAAAAACAATTTGGTGAATTCCACATGAATTCACCAAAATGTTGCGGTCACCCAAGAGCTGCCTTTTTCAGCCAAAACAGCTGGGTGAGGGAGGGTCTCTTGTCATCCTGCTCTACGCCGGCTACCCCTGGAGCCTACTGCAGCCTCCTGCCCCTTTCCCACTATGCAAGCTAAACACTGTGCGAGGCTGTCAATGTACCATTACATTTTTCAGGAGCAGAGCAGAGATAATCCCCTCAAATTCACTTAGCAGAAATATGTTTGCTCCATGGTGCTGCTTTTCTCCTTGGTTATGGCTGTGTGCTACAAAGGACCAGATTCCCCAGGCCCTCCCACTTCTTCTCTGCGGGTACAAGCACCCAGGGTACATGGAGTTTGTCACAGGTTAAAAGGAGAGAGTTTTTGAGGAGATGTCTTGTAAAAATATAAGCAGCTCAGCCTTGACTGCGAGCTTGTTGGAGAAAAGAATCGTGGCTCAAATTCTGCCCTTAGTTACACCTGGGTAAGCCCACTGAAGTGAACGGGGCAGCTTGGGAACAAGGGAGGCAGGGTTTGACTCCTTTTTACGTGCTTGCAAATCACTGTCTGCATTTACAGCACTGAGTACTAACCCCATTGTCCGGGGAGCCTGCACAGGACTTACTTAAGCTCCGGGGGCCTGATTCTCAGTTACTTCATTCCTGTGCTTGGGGAACGATCCAGGGGGTGTGTGGGCAGGGGGGGAACAGATGCATTAACTCGCTGCCCTGCCTTTTAAAGGCTATTCAAGTGCAATTTAGAGTGGCCTCTAGCTTTCCATCAGCTGTGGGAAGCAGAGAATAGCTATATTGCAGTGCACTCCAGCCAGGCCTGCTATACCAGGGGCGGACAGAACCTTTACACCAGCTCCATGTCCGTCGGTGAGGCTCACTGAACAGGGTGTATTCCGAGGGGGCTAATTCTAGCCCTTTTGTGCTGCCAGCTTGGTGTGAATGGGCCTCCGCCCCAGAATTGGAGTCAATAAGCCTTGAGGAGGGCTATGAGGGAGTCTCATCTATTTTCACAGCTAGCACTGAGCTAAGAACTCTTCCTCTGGAGAGATCTTTGCCAGTTATGTTGGGCTACACGAAACAGAGCAACCTAACAATCAATGTTCCCCCTAATTTTTGACAGGCCGTGTGCGCAAAAAATTTCTTCTGTGCGAATTGTTGTGCTTCTGTGCAACTTTTTATGCGCGCGGAGTTTCATCGTGAGTGCGGGGGTTAGGATCTGTGGGCGCACACACGTACACAGCTTAGAGGGAACGGTGCTAACAATAGATACCGTTGCATCCTGGCCTCGGAGTTGCCAAGGCAATATATTGGGTGTCCATTTACCGGCGAGTATTTATAATGAAATAAGAAGTTTTAAAAACAAAGCCACAGGGCGTAAGACTCAGTGACACAGTTTGTCACATAACTGTGTGATAAAGAAGTACAACTGTGAGGTGCGGCAGCACAAGAAGTGGCAATTTGAAAACACAGCCACTGAATTGTTATCAGCTGCTCTGTTTCAATTAATCTACCCCAGTTTCAATATCCACAAAAGCAGAGTGACAATCCTGCTGACACTTTCAAAACAATTAGCACCACAGCATGAGGGAGAAACCAAAAGCCAGAAAGAACTCAACATGTTATGTGATGCATGCCCATGGTATAACTAGTCTGGCTGCAGGATCTTTTCCCAGACTGATGATTGGAGGAAGAGTTTACATTAATTCAACATGTCAGCTTTTCTACAAGCCATCTTTCAGATCAGAAACCCCAGCTGTCCGTGCTCCTTCTGGATCAAGAGTGCTAGGCTGATTAAGCTGCTTATCAAGATGTGAGGGGACTGTTATTAGTAGAGTAAGGCAAAGGAACAATGGCTAATGCCTGTAATTCTCACAAGAATGTCGTGGCCCATCCTGTGGCAGATGATTCAGTCAGAGCGCAGGCTAATTTGTATGTTTGTCACACACACAATGTGCATACACATTTTGAATACAGTATCTCTACAAATGCGATGATGCAGCACGGTTATTTCTTCTCCACAAAACTAGAATTCGGTCAAATGTTTCTAGTACCTTAAGCTATGAAGCTGAGATGTCAAACTTTTGATGAAACGGAGGCACTGGGCCCTGTTGGTTGTACGCTGCATGAGAACCAGGGGGTTGCCAACTCGGGTGATTCTACCAAGCGTCTCGTGCTAGTCGATGTTTTTCTGAAAGCTTCAGGTCCTGAGCTTGGGCAATTTTCAGCTTTCATTTTTTATAAAAGAAAAGTATGATTTGATAGCTGCTTTCAACTACCTGAAAGGGGGTTCCAAAGAGGATGGCTCTAGACTGTTCTCAGTGGTAGCAGATGACAGAACGAGGAGTAATGGTCTCAAGTTGCAGTGGGGGAGGTTTAGATTGGATATTAGGAAAAACTTTTTCACTAAGAGGGTGGTGAAACACTGGAACGCGTTACCTAGGGAGGTGGTAGAATCTCCTTCCTTAGAGGTTTTTAAGGTCAGGCTTGACAAAGCCCTGGCTGGGATGATTTAACTGGGAATTGGTCCTGCTTTGAGCAGGGGGTTGGACTAGATGACCTTCTGGGGTCCCTTCCAACCCTGATATTCTATGATTCTATGATTCTATGTTTTTAGCTCTCACGGCGCTGGAGAAAAGGCTGGAAAGCTCAGGCTTTTTAAGTCGAGCTGATGAATTCTGGAGAGCTGACTCATGATATCTGAACTCTTGGCGTTGGCAGTACTGCACACATAGCCCTTCCTTTCCTCTCAGAATTTCTTCCTGTGTCAAGGATCATTTCTACTGGAGGGAAGCCAGACTCTTGGGAGGGATATACGGTTGTGTGACAAGAGACCCTCCCTCACCCAGCCAGCGCAATAACTCGGATAAGGTGGAGGAACGAGACTGACATTGTTTCATTGCAACACGCACTCAGCAGAACATTCAGGGAAGCGTTTTCATAGGTGCTCAGTAGTGTCTTGACTCTGCCCCCGCAGAAATCAATGGTAACCCGCCTACTGGATTCAATGGGAGCAGAGGTAAGCTAACACTGAGTGTCTTTGAAAATCCCAGCCTCCTTCTTTGTACGATATAAAAATCTTAATGCAACACAGGAGTCCAGAGGAAAGAGACCTGACAGGTCTGAGTTTCTGGGGCCAATGTCTACTCTCGGGTATGCCAGTGTAAATCTAGAGTAACGCCACTGATTTCAGAGGAGGTTCTCCGCCAGTTTAACTCAGAACCGAATTTGTCACCTGGTTTTCCATCTGAAAATTTATACCTGCTCGCAGGCTGTTCTAATACAAAGACAGATGGTGAGATTCTCTAGCCTGACCACAGAGGGGCTGGATTCAGGGTGTAAATGGCTAGTGAGAAATCCCCTTGGAAAGGGGAACACTGCTGGTGCAAACCAAGCAGAGGCAGCCCCTATGCCAGCCAGCCCCACCATAATAGCACATGGGGTGCTTTGGAGGAGCGTGGCTCTGTTACACTGATCCTCCAGAGGCATAAGGTCCTTTAGGGACCTTCGGCAAGTGACATAAGAGAGAGCAGCCCCTAGTACTCCTTTTCTACCTGACATTGAGGCCAGGCTGGCATATAATTAGGAAGCTGTAATTGGCTCACTGATACCCCCTCTCCACTGGACCCAGTTTGGCACTCCACTGCAGGAGAGAATAGGGCATACAGTCCATAAAATGGCTTACAGGCTTGCTATACCAATTGATTCTACGCTCATTGAGAGCAGTGGGTATTCGGTCACTGAGTCCAGAGGATGCAGGATCAGGCCCAAATATGCTAATTATTAAATAGTTTGGAGTACCAGAACTTTGCTAGGCCCTTCACTGACATATCTTTCCTATTTAGAGGGCTAGCACTTGACCAGCAAGTAACCCGGAAAGTCTCTTTAGTGGAGAGTTGTCATTTTTGTTTGAAATAGACAACTGGAGGAAGGACGCGGGAGATAAGAGAGAGAATGTAAAAATATGAGGTCAAGATCATGACCATGATACTGTGTGCAAGGACACCGGGCCAGAAGCTGAGTGATAAATACTGTGGACCAGAGCATTGGCTGATGATTCGTGAGGTGACTTCTTCTATGTATAAGCTTGCCGTTTGTTTTTATTTGAGTCCTTTCAGTTGGAAGAGTAAATGCATTAATATGGAAATCAAAAGCAGTGTGGCTGAGGTCAACCCTTCCAGTACAAAATGATTCCTAGTACAGTACTGTTTAGGCATCCGGTCCTTATATAGCTCCCTGTAACTTTCTCAGTTTAATAGGGGACACACACACTAACACATTACATTTCCAGATCAATTTTAAAAGTACCCTCTTAAATATTGAATTATTCCTGATCTCTATTGTCACTTTGAGTTGATTAGTTTAAGGATTGTGCTCTGTTTGTTTAGTAACCTCTTGACACTAAACAAACAACCTTGGAAAGGGAGTAATTTGCACAACAGAAAGAAAACAAATAACCGACAAGGACAACTTCTGCAAAATAGAAAGACTGATTACATTAAAATGGCAAAATAATTCCAGACATTAAAAGAAAGCATATAGATATTGGCTTATCTACATTCAAGTGAGATTTAAAAACACAGCAAAGTTGAAGTTTTCATTAGCAATACAGCAATATCTCTTAATTAGAATTCCTGAAGCATATTAAATGATATTTAGTTTCTAATTCAATGCATCATTTTCTCTTAAATAATTGATCAAGGTGCAGAGATTGTGTTTGTGTAGTTCAAGAAAGTGATTAGACTGGAGAACATTCCTTAGGAAAGTTGCATCAATAACTCAGACGTTATGTCAGCGTGGCTCAGTCGGCAGCACTTACATACGTGGGTAACAGGGTAGCGGGTTCTAGCCATCAACATGAACCGGGATTGACACGGAAGTGTAACACAAGGCAAAAAGAACACTGCCTTAAGCAACAAGCAGCTCAAACAAAGTGAATTATTATGGCACTGTACAAACACATAGTAAGAGACAGCCCCTTGCCAGAAGAGCTTATGGTTTCAATCAATAAATACAGGCAAAGGGTAAGAGGAAGGAATTATTATTATCCCCATTGTAGAGATGAGGAACAGAAAGATGAAGAGCCCAGCAGAAAGACTCCAATGGACATTGGATCAGGCCTTGACTTGTCCAAGGTCACACAAGAACCAGGAATCGAAGGAAAGTTTTACAGGTGGCAGGGCAGTAGCCTTAGCCCCAAGACTATCTTTCCTCCCTAAAGTGAAGCACTAATTTATTCGGTTTGTCATCTGCAAGAGCTGAGTAAATTGTTGTTGCCTTTCTCTGTTGCTTTAATGCACAAAAATTTCAAATACTACAAATCCATATTATGTTAACACATGCATTCAGACATAGATACTTACATATAATAAAACCCAGGCATAAACACTTGCTGTAAAGTATTGCTCAGTTCTGCTTGAGTGATGGAGGTTTTAATTTAACTTTCCCTTCTGGAATTTTAGTCAAACGTCAAACACAGAGTAGGTGAAATCCTGGCTGGCCCGACGACAATGGCAAAACCACAACTGACTTCAATGGGACCAGGATTTCACTCACGCGCCTCAGATATTTAGACTGTGATTTTCCCTTGGGCCACTTGAAAAGCTCAGCCTTAGCCTGGCAAAAATTTACTCTGAGTTGCTTGAGCGTCACATAAATCTTCACCATTTCAATTAGTGTTAGGAGATAATGGGTTTAACTGAATGGTACAATACAAAGCATAAGCCTAGCCATTTAACTACCAAGAGTTTTGGTAGACGTTCTTGACTTGGTGCCTTGTCATAACAGTCAATATATCTTTATCTAGGCAGTTATAACACAGCCATCATCATAATACCTAAACTCCTATATGTATATACACTATATTTTATTTCTATCTGTATACACATACATAGACATATACATACATACACACACCAGTTGCTGGGGAACTCCGCACCAAGAGTCGGCTCTTGTACTGCTGAGGGCAATGATAGTTCTGTTATTGACTTCACTGAAAGCAGAACCAAGTCCTAGAAGCACAGTACTCTACCACCTCAGCCAAAGGAGAAACTCCTTCAGCTGGCAGTAGTAGTGGACTCTTTTTCTCTTTGTCCACCTGACGGAAACACAACATACTTAACCAGCAGATTTCCATAGGTACCTCAAAGCCAGGATTTATCACTGGCTTGAGTCCTCTCCCCGTCTTGTGCCCCTACTTAAAATCTAGGACGAATCTAACCCTCAGTGAGCCACACAATGCTCCCGCAAGGCAAGCATTATTTTGCTGATTTAAAAGATGCCCAGAGAGGTTAATTTGCCCAGTCACCCAGCAAGTCTGTGTCAGAAACATTACTAGGAGTCCTGATTCTACTGCAGTAGAACCTCAGAGTTATGCACAGATCAGTCAACCACAATCCTCATTTGGAACCAGAAGTATGTAATCAGGCAGCAGCAGCAGAGACAAAAAACAAACAAAAACAAACACACGCACACACAAACAAAATCCAACACAATACTGTGCTGTATTTGTTTAAACATAAACTACTAAAAAAATAAAGGGAAAGTTAAAAATGATATTTGACAAAGTAAGGAAATGGTTTCTGTGCTTGTTTCTTTTCAATTAAGGTGGTTAAAAGCAGCAGTTTTCTTCTGCATGGTAAAGTTTCAAAGCTGTTTTAAGTCAATGTTCAGTTGTAAACTTTTGAAACAACAACCATAACTTTTTGTTCAGAGTTACAAACATTTCAGGGTTATGAACAACCTCCATTCCTGAGATGTTCGTAGCTCTGAGGCTCTCCTGTATTTGGTTCTAACAAGAGTCTGCCTGTTTTAATGTATATGAGTAATTATTTGTTATTCTTTATTGATGAAAGCAAGGAATAATGCTGCTACTGGAGCCTGATAGCCAGAAATTTAATTAGGAGACTTTTTTGCCTTTCTTTAAAAAAGAAAACAAATGGCTGAGCCATGGTCTAAATGCAATCCCAGGAGACCCGGTAGTAATCATCACTATGGGTATAGGAACCTGGGGGCATCACTGAGCAGTGTTAAGACTCCAGCTCCACAGCTGATTGATTGGTCTAGGAAGCTCCTTTAATCTGTTATCACTTATCTTCAGGACTAATCAAGTGGGATGAAAAAAAAATAAAGTACGTTGTTAGGGGTAGGTTGGTGGCAGACAAACAGCTACTTACCCAAAGAAAGACCATCATGGCAAGAACGGGTTGTAATGAAGAAAGTTAATTCTACTGGAAGCGAGGCGGGAGTCCGACACCACACCACAACACCATGCAGTAACAGGGACCGGGGTGATGGTGGAAAGTGGGTCCAGCAAGCAATCTCCATTTCCAAAGATGCTCAGCACACACCGCTGAGGCCAGAAGAACGCAGCCTGTTGGGTGCTCTGACTGTCACAGTAAGAGCTGCTGGATCCTGCAGGCTTTTGAAAATCAGTCTCCAGGGTTCTTATTTAGGGAGCCTAAATGTGAGCTGAGCACATCTGAAAGTCTGGCCCCAGTTCTGGGTATTGATCCCTTGAAAAACTGGCCCTGAGCTCTTCTGAATATCTGACTCCATGGGTGAGCATGACACCGAGCACAATATGGCCTGATTCCCGGCTGGAGCCCTTACGTTCTACTAATAAACGAAGGCAGTCAGCAGTGTGAGTCATGATTCCCTCCCACGTTCCTAGCATGGCCATTGATGACTGTTTCTGCACTAGATGTCCTATCAGAGGTCTTGCCATCTGTATTTTCCATTATCCCATTTCAAGCTGCATGGAGCAGAGACAGCCAGGGAAAGAAAGAGATTGCTGACTCAGCGCTTAATTAGCACTCTGGTTCTTGCAAACACTTTCTTTCTGGCTAGGAAAAAGTTGCTCTGCACACACTTGCAGAAAGTCTCCTTGTCAGAGGCAGCCCTGGACTTCAGTCCCTGCCTGCTTAAGAGTACTCACTAGAAGGCTGATTCTGGTTGGTTTCTTGATTCTGTGGTTGTTTTCTTTAAGAGGCTCTTTCAGATCTGGGTCTCAGTTGCAGTGTTGTAAATCCAGAGTAATTCCCCTGACTCAGTGCAGTTACTGTGGACTTACATCAGTGTCAGTGACATCAGGATTTGGGATCTCATGGCTGCTGTTTGGAGACGCCGCCTCTCATTTGGAGAGTTCTGATGCCACCAGCAGGGGGCAGACCTGATTTTTCACATAGCCCAGTTTGTGTGTCATCTAGTGTTCACAAACCATAACTATGTGATCCAAAGTTCAGGAATATATCGAGAGGATCCTTCCTACCCCTAGGGTGACCATACAGCAAATGTGTAAAATCGGGATGGGGGGGGGGGGTAATAGGAGCCTATATAAGAAAAAGTCCCAAAAATTGGGACTGTCCGTATAAAATTGGGACATCTGGTCACCTACCCCTGAACTGTTTGAATGAGTCTGTCGGGGGGGGGGAAATCACCATGGGAAATATTCAATCCTTTCCATAAGAGCCAGGCTGCCCCCTTCTGCAGCACCTAATCTCAAACCCCATTGATCCTAGGGGATCTGCTGGAGGCCAGAGACCAGCTGGGTCTTTGCACTATCTCTCTGCCCCTGCTTACTAGCAGCTTGATGGGGCTTCATAACCAGGGACTCCCTTTGAACACCATTCCCTCCTTGCAGTATGAGGACATTGGAAAGATAATAGCGCTCTAGGCTGTATTGCTTGCTCGGGGAATCTTTGCTGGGGCAGCGAAGGGCCAATGTGTGTTCGCTCAGCCTGCTCCTGTGGGACCCCTCCCCTCCAGCTTCCAGCCTCACAAAGCATCCTCTGTGGGACCTTACAAAGCAGAGGACACCACAACAGAGGCAGCTGACTCCTTGATCTGGAGTGGAGGAGAGATCCTGGGCGGTGGGGACTTATCTGCATGCAGATTCTAAGGGCAGGACCTGGCTTTGTGCTACTTTCTAGGAAAAATGTGTGCTGTTTCTTTGGTGCACTTCGCGTTACAGTAGAGAGGGGGCTTTCCAATGCATCGCTTGATTTACAAGGGACTTGATGCCAGATAACAGATCCAAGGCCATTTCCAAGCTATTGAGAAGACAAAATTAAATTCTCTGTCTAAGACACACCAGAATTCCCTTCTCTCCTTCATGCTGCTGGCAAAACTTGCTCACTAATTAGTGGAAATCCCACTGGTCTGCTGCTTGGAGTGGACAGTAGAACATTTTGCATATTGTGGACAATGTCTCTAAACAACAAACTACACGAAGAAGGAAGGTTGGCAGAAAGCAACTGAAGTGGAGAATCCAACCCTACCCAAACCCCTTTGGTTCTGCAGTCTCTGTCACTAGCAGCGTTTTAGCTCTTTTCATTTTAGGTGGCTCTTGCTGGGAGCGCCGTTGGATATGATTATTGATTCATTATGCGCAGGAAAATCAAGCCTGTTGCCAACGTCACACATTCAGAAGTCATCAGTCAGGTTGCTGAAAAAAGTTGTGAGAGTGGCTTAAAAAAAATCATGAAATTTTAAAAAAGGAGAAGTGTTGGGTTCTTTTTGTTTGCCTTCTTGGTTAGGAGAGCCTTGTGGAGTCACATTTTCAAGCTATCTTTGCACTGTGGAGGGCTAAATGAAAAAAAAAAAAAAAAAGAGAAAGCTGAGATTCTCACACATTCACTTGACACCAGGAGCTGAGGCTTTATTAAAACACCAAGTAGTGTGAGACTGGCAGAAAAAATAATCACGAGTACTAATGACCAGCTCCTCAAAGATATTTAGGTTTCAATGGGAGTTGGGTGCCTAAATACCTTTGAGGATCTGGGCCTGAGACACTCACCTTGCCTTCACTTTCCCACTTTGGTCCCCATAATTGGACTGACTAGCTCAGCCATCATGCATGCAACATTTCTGCATGCCTATCTTACAGACCTGATCTAAAGGCTATTGAAACTAACAGAAGTCTTTCAACTGACTTCAGTGGTCAGATCAGGGTCACAGTGACATCCCAATCTCCTTCCACACGCTCGGCACTGTTCACCCCAATGGGTCTTGAGCACCCCAATTCCATGTGAACGTGTGTTACCTCCCATTCCCCTCTTTGATAATCCTGCACCAGCCTTATTGCGGCATCTAAACTTGCTGACTTGACTCCCATTTGAAATACTCCATGTAAACAGTTGTGTTTAGTGGGGAAATCTATATAGATAGGACATCTCCATAATGAACAGCAAAGGCTGCTGCTTAATCATGATAACATTGGCAAAAAGTCTGCTGCCTTGTGACAGATGTGGCCTGTGGCAAGCCATTGAGTGGTGTTTAATCAGATGCTTAATCTGGTGTCTAATCATATTACTGTAGCACCTAGGAGCTCTTAGTCAAGGCCAGGGCTCCATTGTGCTAGGTGCTGTATACTCACAGAACAAAAAAGATTTTTCCTGCCTCAGAGAGTTTATAATCTAAGTAAATAGATGTGAAGCTCTCATTTTTGATCCCCTAATATAGAAGCTGCCAATATATTTTATCATGTGCAGTAGACGAAGCCTCAAAATAAAGGTTAGACAAGAAATAAAGATGAAATGCAGTGGATCTCACCTTTATTCTTGTACTTTTACTCAGTAAGATAATTTATATTAAATCTTTTCAGACTTTTTTTTTAAATAGCCTCTTAATTGGGACAGTCAATTAACTGGGCTGATGGGCCATCTGCCAGGGTGCCCCAATTAAAAGGAAATGACTGTCCTGGCTAGACAAATGGTAAATGTGTGAGCAAAGCAATGAAAATCTAGGAGCTAAAGAGATGAGCCACACATAGGGAGAAGCCAAATGAATTGCATGGGGGCCATCAAGGTACTTGATGGTGATCAGAAAAAGAGGGTAGTCTCAAAGCATGAGCTAGCGTAAGTTCCACAGCTAAAGATTAAAATATAATCCAAAGCAAAGCCTCTGTAAAATGAACACCGGCTTGTAATATTTCTACACACAAGCAGAAGAGATTTTGGAAGGATTTTCCACAGCTGACTGCAGAGATCAACTGCGTATTTGTATTTCAGTAATGTTGAAAGGTTCTTGCTGTGAGTGGAGCCCCATTGTGTTAGGCACTATACACACACATAATATGAGAAAGTCTCTGCCCTGATGACCATACAGTCTTAATAGACAAGCCAGACAGAGTACATGTATGTCCCTCTTCCTACAAATGGGGAACAGAAGCACAGCGAGATAAGTGACTTGCCCATGATCACACAGGAAGGCTGAAGCAGGGCCAGGCACTGAATCCAGATCACCTGAGTCCAAGTGCATGAACCACTAGGCTGTACTTCCTTTCTCGTGCTGCTCTACAACAGGTTTCATGTCCTTTCTTTCACCTGCACCAGCAAGAGGGGATTATGGGCCTGCACCTGTATTATGCTGCATGCCCGGATTAGCCATAGAGTTCAATGGGAGTTGAAGGTTCTCAGCACTTGGCAGTGTGAGGTCGTTAGTCACGCTAAACTCTCTGTTATGGAGGAGTGAACCAATTCATGCATAACCACCACACCTGGAACTAATTATTGCTGTGTAAAGCATGAAAAAATTGAATTGACATTTTTCTTGGACACTTTTCTGTGCTGTGAGGTTTTATCCAGAACTGGAAAGATGTGAAAGCCCTTTCTAGTAAGCCTTCCAGCTCCGTGTGTTGAGGAAGTTTGAGTTGGTTCAAAACCACTCAGATTTTGGGGTGTTTAACTGAACATTGACTCTGGGACCTCTGGGAACAATGTAGGAGGTGGTTTCGTACAGAGACAAGCTGTATGAACGTGATACCTGAATGCTCAATATCTCCTTGTAAAACACCTGCTATAGTCAGTTCATTTCCTAGATGGAATCTTGAACAGTAATGTGAAAACTAATCAGGTAAACATTTCTGCACATGCTTAACTTTACACACCTGAATAGCTCTGTGATGTTGGATGGCCAGGTGCCAGCACATGCCAAGGTCCCCATGTCCCAGATGGACACAGACAGATACATAGTTGGACTCCGTCTGGCTCATCTGTGGGTTAATATTGATAGAACAGGTATTAGCATTATAAGCAAGGGTCTAGTGTTTGGACTCTATCAAATGCTTGTCAGTTGCTGCCTGCATTAATCGTACTTAATCTACTATAAGGTGGGTAGAAAGTTGGCTAGATTGTCGGGCTCAACGGGTAGTGATCAATGGCTCCATGTCTAGTTGGCAGCCGGTGTCAAGTGGAGTGCCCCAGGGGTCGGTCCTGGGGCCGCTTTTGTTCAATATCTTCATAAATGATCTGGAGGATGGTGTGGATTGCACTCTCAGCAAATTTGCGGATGATACTAAACTGGGAGGAGTGGTAGATACACTGGAGGGCAGGGATAGGATACAGAGGGATCTAGACAAATTGGAGGATTGGGCCAAAAGAAATCTGATGAGGTTCAATAAGGATAAGTGCAGGGTTCTGCACTTAGGACGGAAGAACCCAATGCACAGCTACAGACTAGGGACCGAATGGCTAGGCAGCAGTTCTGCGGAAAAGGACCTAGGGGTGACAGTGGATGAGAAGCTGGATATGAGTCAGCAGTGTGCCCTTGTTGCCAAGAAGGCCAACGGCATTTTGGGATGTATAAGTAGGGGCATTGCGAGCAGATCGAGGGATGTAATCGTCCCCCTCTATTCGACATTGGTGAGGCCTCATCTGGAGTACTGTGTCCAATTTTGGGCCCCACACTACAAGAAGGATGTGGATAAATTGGAGAGAGTCCAGCGAAAGGCAACAAAACTGATTAGGGGTCTGGAACACATGACTTATGAGGAGAGGCTGAGGGAACTGGGATTGTTTAGTCTGCAGAAGAGAAGAATGAGGGGGGATTTGATAGCTGTTTTCAACTTCCTGAGAGGTGGTTCCAGAGAGGATGGTTCTAGACTATTCTCAGTGGTAGAAGAGGACAGGACAAGGAGTAATGGTCTCAAGTTGCAGTGGGGGAGGTTTAGGTTGGATATTAGGAAAAAGTTTTTCACTAGGAGGGTGGTGAAACATTGGAATGCGTTACCTAGGGAGGTGGTGGAATCTCTTTCCTTAGAAGTTTTTAAGGTCAGGCTTGACAAAGCCCTGGCTGGGATGATTTAATTGGAGATTGGTCCTGCTTTGAGCAGGGGGTTGGACTAGATGACCTCCTGAGGTCCCTTCCAACCCTGATATTCTATGATTCTATTCTATGATTCTATGATTCTACTTGTAATATTTGTGTTCCATATTGTAAAGCAATATTTGAGCCGTTGTATTGTGTGCCACTCTGACTGTAGAAATCACCATACAAGAGAGGGACATTAATTAGTGTGAAGAGCTGCTGTTCTACAGAAATTGTGATGCCCTTCCCAAAAGAGGAGCCCCATCAATACCAGACAGGCTAGGAGTAGATCTCACAACTGGAGAGTCCCTACATCTGGACTGAGGAATTGTCAACTACAGGACTAAAGACTCTTCTTGTTGTTTTGCTCTCCATCCAGTGAAGCTGAGACATGCAAGTGTTTCCCTCCCATCAGCTGAGTTTGCAGCTCAGAGCCCATGGCAGGAGGGGGATAAAAACCCCAGACCAAAAGAACTAACGATCTCTATGCAGCTTGGACTCTGGAAGATAGGGTATTTCTAGGTATAAGCAAGAGACCCCGGCTGCTTAGCCTGGGTTAGCCCTAGGGACAAATAGGGCTCACTAATTATAGATGCCTATGTTACCTGTTGAAACCCAAGACGAACTCATTCACCTGTCTATGTTTGCTTGATTTAACCTTGTAAATAACTCTAATTTCCTTTTTCTATTTAATAAATCTTTGGACAGTTTACCATTGGATTGGCTACAAGCACAGTCTTTGGTGTGAGACCTAAAATACAATCAAGCTGGGGTAAATCTGGTCCTTGGGGATTATGAGTAACCTGAATATAGCTGTGATTCTTGGTGTAAGGGGCCATCTATTGTAGAGATATGCTCACTCGTGTGGCAAGACAGACTGGAGTACCCAAGGGGACTGTCTGTGACTCCGTTTTAAGGCTGTTAAAGTGCCTGACGAGTTTGCACTTGGTGCAGTTGGTTGGTGAAACCTAAGTTTAGAATTTATAACAAGTTTGGGGTTTGTGCCCTGATTTTTAAGAGCCTGCCTTGACACGTTTGCATCACCATTGGGAAAACCACAAGCCCCACTCATATAAAGGAGAGAGAGCAGATGGCAGGGCATTACCTTAGCTTTGGACCTCATTTCTCCCCCTGCTTGTGAATAATTCTCATTTAGCGCTGTACTTATATGTCCCTGGTCTTTGAGCATCTCACCGTCATTAATGGATTTCATCCTCCCCACACTCCTGTAATGTTGGCAATTATTATCCATGTTGCATAGATGGAGAAATGAGGCACAGAGAAGATTAAGTGACTTGCCCGATGTCACACAGGAATTTTGGGGCTGAGCTGGGAATTGAACCTGGGTCTCCTGCATCCTCATCTAGTGCTCGATCTACTAGACAATTCTTTCTTGCAGTGAAGACTGCAAGGCCCATTTTCTCACCAGCATTCTGAGGAACTGGGGAAACTCCGGTGAGCGACTGTTAAGCTCTTCCATCAGAACCCAGCCTCTGAAAACAGATGGATGTTAATGACCAGGCAAAGGGGCCTTCCCAGAGGAGTCTGTCTGGATAATTGTATTTTATAAATATATTAAGTAGCACCCTGAGCAATGCATAGAAGCTCCATTTGATGGAGTGAGTGTATAAACCTAAGTATTTGTGCAATTGTTTGCAGGATTGACTCCAAATTTGTATCCCCTGTATATATTTCTACAATGAATGAGGTACTCAATATGCTTGTCCTTTAACTCATGTTTCCTAATTTCTTAATTGCATTTTCCTCCCAATTGCTGTTAATTTGCCCCTTTCCTTATGAAGATGACTGAAATTTTACATGTGCCAGAACAAAAGAGCATTTAGCTGGGAGGGGCAGGGGAGGAGAGGAAGAGAGGAAAAGACTGCAGTTTAAGAACTAAGAAAAGCACTGGATTAATTCTCTGCCGGCAGCTAAACTGAGAGTTCATCCCTAATAGACCATTTCAAAGCAGTTAGATTTACTCCTTTAGACTAACCATACTGTCTGAACAATATTTTATGCCTGTACTAATATATAATAGGTTATAGAGACAACTCAGATGTCAAGAGTAGATAGTACTGTCAAAGTAATTTGTCTTGAATAATAGACAGACTGGCATGACTTTGAAGAAGAACTCATTCCACATTTGAATGGGCTTTTTCTTTCATTTTAAAAGCACAGGCTCTGATATTTAAATCCTGTGGCACTGTACATCTCAGCACAGTGGGTACTTTATGCATGCTATCGAAAAATTAGTTAACATCATCAAGGTGTTTGGGAAATGTTTTGACTGCTCTCCAGTCCAGGAACGCTCAGAACAACCACCTTGACATTTCTGCAACAGCTGGTACTTCAAACCCAGGTGCTGCCAGGATTGAGATGAACAAAGTGGGTTGGCTTAAGTAACCCAGTGCCCGCAGCTCACCTTCTCCGAAGCTGGATAAAGTTCAGTGAACTTCAAAATAAATACGGTTCAGCTGTGATTTTTCAAAGTCGGCTCAGGGATTTAATGCTCAGTTCCCACTGGGCATCCACATAGCACAGGCAGATTTTAAACCTTCAGATTTCATTTCCACAGGACTCTGCCCTTTGGGCTGCCAACTAAAACTGGAAGCAGAAGTGACCAAACATCCTGAGGAGGGCTATTCTCAAGGCCTCGGCCCCATTACATATTTTTAGAGGAAGTAGGAGAACTGCCCAAGGGGGCACCAATTTCTTTAATCTTTTCTTCGACTGGAGGGTCCCACAATTCTCATCATCTCCATTTATCTCCCTCCAGTTTCCCTCTCCTTTAACCGCAGCGCCTGCTAAAGTTATGTGGCTTATTCACCGCTACTCCCAGCTATGACTGGGAAGGGCACAGCCAGGCCCTTTGTGGTATAGTTGTAGCCAACCATGAATTAAATGGGTAAAATTTTTGATCAAACTATTGAATTCACAAAGAAGCAATTGACAGAGGTACATTACCTGCAGGATCTGAGTCCACTGAACACAAAGAAACACAATATTATTAAAATACATTGGAAAGCCACAGGAAAATGATAAGTAACCTCCTAAATACGCTGTTTGTTACATGACATTCTAAAAATGTTATTGTTAGCGGTGTTTTAAAGCTTTTATCATCCTCCTCTTACATGTAGTTAACAAATACAAGAATACTTAAGGGATATGGGAATTCATTCTATGAACAGTTTGTTATCCAGACCTATCATTTGGCCAAATATTCTTCTGGAGTAGAAAGGCTTAACTGAGGTACTTGTTAAGAAAGTAAATATGGGAACTTGGGAAAGGCCAGAACAGTCGTAAGAGAATTCACTGTCTTGTATTAAAAAGGACTTTTTAAAAAATCTGGTCAAATTTTACTTTGCAGACTACAGATTGGGCCAAATTCCCATTTACACTAAGGTGTCTTTACCCCACTTTGGCAGAATAAATGGACAGTTGAGTGAGGGCATAGTACATTTACACCCGCATCAGGTCCCACTGCCAGTTTGGTGGAAAGGGGCCGTAGTGTGAATGAGAATCTGTCCCATTTTGTTGTACCAGTTCTTGAATAGGGCCCGATCCTGCAGTTGACTCTGCACAGGCAGACTCCTGTGCCCGTGCTGACCCCCCCCTTGAAGGCAGTGCTGTGGTATATTGGAAACTGGTTAAAAATGACCAGCTATCTATTTAGGTGTGAGGGTTTCCTGGTCCTACGTGTAGGCTAGTGGCTCTGGGGGAGGGCAAGTGATCTGGGTCATCTGAGTGAGTCAGCAGACAGTGAGCCTGGAAAGAGCCAATTTAAAAGCATGGTGGGGTGAGTTGTGTGCCTTAGGGGGCAGCCAGCTTTTGGGTTCTTATTTGTTATCATCCTTAATATTAAGAAATAAGGTAGATTTATGTAGCAGTCATCCAGCAAAAATATTTATGTTTTTATATAAGGTATGTTCACAGCATATACACATAACAAATGGGCTATGTGTGTGGGCTATGCATGGAGTCCATTGTAGGGTCAGGGCTGTAGTAATTATCAATCCTTCATTATAAATGGACTTGGAGCTAGGGATTGTTACATGATAAATTCTGTGGAGAATAAACAGATTATTGTCCACTCCTCTGCACCATGGACTCACTTAAAGGCCAGACAGAAGCTGGCTGTGTGTGTTGTGAATTGTGTTATGTTCACAGCATGCACATACACATGCACACAAAACTTAGATAAAAATATCAAATACTCTTGCTGGAAGGTTGCAGTGTAGTACTACTTTCATTCTTAGAATTCAGAATGATAACACACCAGACCCCCAAATCAGAGAGAGACAAAGCAGGCTGCTCCCTTAAACAGGGAAGCACAACTCACCCCACCTTAATTTAGAGACTGATGCTCTGCTGACTGACTGCTGCTAGGCTCAGCTCTCATGCTTCCCTACAGAGCCCTCTAGCCTGCAAGCAGGACCAGGAAAACCCTCTGAAATTTAGAGTGATCATTTACAATTTTGAACACAGTTTCAATAGACCACGAATTGTAGGTGTGTCTAGAATGTAGAAAAAGGGAAATTTTATACTTCAGAATAAAGTAAACAAATTAGATAATATGTCTAACCACCTGGTGTGTGGGTGCAAATGCTGTCTTCAAGGTGGGTGTTTACACGTGGAGATAAGTGTGTACAAAATCATACCAGTTTAGAGGCTACTACCGAAATGTGGCCAAATGTTTTAAAATTCATATGACAGTGGTACAGTATTTAATTAAGGGTCAGACCCTGCAGTCCTGACCTCAGTACGTATTGAGCATGCTCGCTGCCTTGGAGGTTTAGGGATTATGGGGCTGATTTACTGTTGCCCTGTACTAGATTAGCCACGTGCCGCTGTGCAAAGTGAGTGCAAAACTCTTCTGAATCAAACTGGTAGCGCCTCTGAGGCTTAAATTGCAATGGGCTTAAATTGCAGCAAGGATGGTTTAGGCTGGACATTTGGAAACACTTCCTGTCAGGGTGGTTATGCACTGAAACAAATTGCCTAGGGAGGTTGTGGAATCTCCATCACGGGAGGCTTTTAAGAACAGGTTAGACAAACACCTGTCAGAATTGGTCGAGTTACTATGTAGTCTTGCCTCAGTGCAGGGGACTGGACTAGCTGACCTACTGAGTTCTCTTCCAGTCCTACATTTCTTTGATTTTACACCTGCTGAGTGAGTGACTACACAAGGTGAGGGCAATAGTGAATCAAGCTCCATGCCTGGAGATCTCCCGGCACTTTATGGAAGAATGCAAGTAATACGCATTAATATCCCTATTTCATGGATGAGTCAATTGAAGAGCAGAATGACTTGTCCTACTGGGAGTTAGTGACAAAGCTGGGTGAAGAACTTAGGCATCCTGATGCCAAGTCTCATGCATAAGCCACTGAGCCATTGCTTGCTGGTAAAGCACCCCTTGTCCATTGCTATTACTACCACTGACATCTGCAGCCATTTCTATGCAAGGCATGTTATTCTTATCAAATCTTGTAAGAAACCTCTCGAGACTTTGCAGTTGATAACTAAAAGAAACTCCTTTATGTTCGTAATGATAAAACAAAGCATCAAGTCATTTAAGTTGATTTTACCCAAGACACTTACTGAGTTATTGCCCTCTCACAGCTGTCATGGGCTTGAAGCTTTCAAAAGCCCATTTTGTTTCTGCTCAGAGCTCGTTCATTGTCAAAGGCTCGTGCTTTACTCCTGGGTTTGCCTGTGGAGCTCAAAGAGGATAAGTTACACAGCTCCGCAAAGTTAAACAGAAAATGCTGATGGTTAATGAACGTGTCTGATTTTATGCAGCAAATGTTGCAATTTCCTTTTCCAAACTCATTCCAAATTACACTTCACTGCCACTAACGGGGGAGTTTTAAAGGGCCTAAGGGCTTTAGGAGTGCAAATCCCATTGACTTTCATCAGGACTAGTGTTCCTAAATACCTGGGGGAGAGATTGTCAGTGATGCCATGTCATTTAAACTGCATTGCAAAACCCACTAGATTCAGGTCCTCGGCTAGTGTAAATTACCGTAGTGCCATTCAACTGAGCTACACCTATTTACAGCTCTGGAGGATCTGGCCCGATTACTACTGGGGAAGAATATATGGGCCATGCTGTGTATTTCTGGAAGGGTCTCCAAAGTTGCTTTTGATCTTTTTTCACAAAATACCTTTTGCATATTCTTTCTTGCTCTTTTTGGAGTCTTGTGTACTGAGCATGAAAGGAAAAAACGCGCCCACAAAGAGATTGTAAATGCTGATCGACTTCTTGTCAACGTCAGTGTTCAGCGACAGTGTTGCCCGCTTCCAAATGGAGACAAAACTCCTCTCTGATTACTCAGTGCAGATTACTGAGGTCAGAGCAATAGTGCTTGCACTGGACTCAGGGAGGATCCTAAATCTGTTTTCTGATGCAAAATTTAGGTCAGGTGGATTCATTCCTAACAGAGATACAATGAGTAAAGATCTCTCCAGTGGTTTTATTCTGCACAGAGATGTCAAAATGCTGTACTTCTCTATTCAAGCACCTGGCATGTAATGATTCTCTCACAAAAAATCATAATCCATCAAGTTCTTCTTTCAAGAATATCAATCAATGCTAAGAACATAACTATTTTATCCTAGGAGTTCTCAATCATTTTACTTTCCACTTCATGTACATATACGGCATGGTGACATTTTAAAATTTCAGTCTGACGGGTAAAATGTCTCATTCAGTTTTTGTTGTTTTCTGTGATGACATTTGCTTACAGTACTTCATATTTCACAATTATGCCAGATTCTTTTAGCATGTAATATACATAATGTTGTGTTATAGCTGGGAGCAGAATTATCTCAATTACCTGACAATAAACTTGTCTATGGTATTGGGAAATTGAAACTAAAACTAACGATGTCTGCTCTGGCCTTAATGACAGGGCTAAAGGTTTAAAAACAAAACCTCTCTCAGTAGATTTTTCCTGAAATAACAAGCCGACTTCATGATGATCCTCATAAAACTTGTAAGATGTCACCCTTTTAGATTCTTCTGAACTACAGGAACCCCTGTCTGCTAATAATTGATGTCTCTGGTGTTTCTCCATTTTTAACCACCTTCCTCGTCAGGACAGAGGTAAGATTAAATGATGCATCTACACTGCAAACTGTCTTTGGCTTTCCCAGCCTTATTGCTACATGTCTCCTGCTGGGCAACTACCCCAGCTAATTCTGATGAAAGCAAAATGGAGAACTTTGCTTGTAACCTAAGAACTTGCTTGGCTTTCAGCAGTTCCTGGAAGGATGGAGGAAAAAAGTAGGTTTTAAAATACACTGTATCAGGACATAGGACAGGAAGGGACCTCCTTGGTCATTGAGTCCAGTCCCCTGCTTTCTCAGGCAACCCCATTGTATAATCCAGTTCATAAACTTATCAAGCTCCATCTTAAAACTAGTTTGGCTGTTAGCCCCCACTGCTTCTATTGGAAGGCTATTCCAGAACCTTCTATTTCTGATTATTATCATTGCAGCAATGTCCAAAGGGTTGAATCAGGACAGGGGCCCCACTGTGTGAGGCACTGTGCAAATAAACAACAAAAGACAGCCTCTTCTCCAAGGAGCTTACGAGCTAAGGCCCCGATGCTGCAAACACTTATACACATGCTTAACTTTACTATTGAAAGCAGGTCCATTGAAATCAATGGGACTATTCCTGGTACAGTTAAGGACATGCATAAGTATTTGGAGGATCAGGGCCTAATTTAGGACAAGATGCAGCCACTGAGTGTGGAAACAGTAGGATGGAAGAGGAGCATAATAGTAAAACATGCAGCTACACAGGCTAGCTACATGCGTGCTGTTGATTATATTTGTGCACCTGTTTCATAGTGCAATCAAGAACACATACGGCCCTCTGAATTGTTACACCAGGGCGGTACAAACATTTCCCCTGATCCTTATTTAAGTCATGAAAATGTCTGCAGCCAAAGCACCTTGCACTGTGAGCTCTTCTTACCAGCTCAGCAGGGTTGTTCTGGGCCAGTACTTGGGTTGGAGATCTCCACAGAGCACAAGGACGCATTGCCTTAGCACAGTGTTTTGGATCACCGTGTTGCTAAGATCTGGACCATTTGCCGTCATAAAAATGGCACCTCTGGTACAAAGAGGCGTGTTAACCCCTGAGTCTCAGCCAAATTCTAGCTCAGGTTAATTACACCTTGTTTACCAAAGTCCTCCTCTAGTTTCAATTGGCTGCTGTATTCTTCACTTCCTTTCCTCAACGGTTTGCTATTATAAACAGTGGCTATGACCCTACACAGAGGAGGGCAAAGATGACCTTTACGTATCCCTTACCTACCACAGGCATATTGTGAGCTTTAATTGAGTGCTTGGAGACCCTGGGATAAGGGATAGTGCAGAAGTGAAAACCGTCAATATTCTTATTTTGAAGCTGGTTCTACAACACAGGACGTTGACCGGCTACATTGCTAGTACCCATGGGCATGCAGCTTTTTCCCTACCCACAGTAAATATCTTTTTAGCCTTCATATATAGCAAATACCTACTGCCTCTTTCAGAGGGGTGGAAAATAACTGGGCTGCTGCACAAAATGATACCAGGCTAGAGGCAGGCAGCACTGAAGGGGTTAAAAAAGGAGCCCAGATCTATTACTAAAATTAGCTCTGCAATGTAGGCAAATTAAACCGTCCAGTCTTGGGAATGTATTTTGCTCAATCAATAGCCAGTACAGCTTTACAGCACAGACAAGGTACTGCACGTCTGACACCTGCCTGCACAACAATACACTATAATGTTGGTGCACTGAGCTCGTCCATCTTGAAAAAATACAAGGCCAAATTATCTGCTGATGTAAACTGGTGTAACTCCATTGAAATCAGAGGAGCTGTGTCAGTTTGCATCTGCACAGAATTTGGTCCACAGGCATTATTTGGTACACACATTGCATAGGACACCACCCTTCCCTGCATATGCTTCTGCTCTTTTGTCTGTGAAAGTCCAACAGTGCTGAGGATATAACTCTGGTCCATACATGCTATTTCGATAGCGAATCCAGTTAAGCAGCTGTCATCCCATCTGCACACCTGAAGTGTGCTACCCACTGTCAAAACAGTTAGAAACATGTGTGCCCCTCACCCCAATGAGCAGGTGAGAAATTGTCTTTTTGCAAAGTGTCAGCATTTGTTACTGGCAAAGGCAATGAGGAAAGCTTAGGGAAGCTCAGCCTGAAAGGCAGCTCTCTGAATGGTCTCAATGAAAGTTGCTTGCTGCATTTAATGGATTTGCTCAGACACCTGAGAGGCAGAACGTGTCCATCCACTAAACTAGCAATGATAAGTGTAAAAGGGGCAGAGGGGAGAAATTCATGACTTGTCCACAAGGTCGCCTTGCTACATTAATTGAAAGCTAAAGGTGGCAGAGCAGCACTCGTTCATGCAAAGGTCAGAGCCAGGTGCCAAAAGGTATTTTTTATTCCTCCTGCCAGCTAGCATAATAAACATTTAGAGAGATTCAGAGCTCTATTTTGCTGATGAGCAGGGGAGCTGGATGCTTGGTGAAAGGCATCTGGGAGAGCAACACAAATTAGCAGCAATCATGACATGAAATGGACAGAGACCCTGGGAAAGAAAAACAAAACACACTTTGACCTGGATGTTGTATAAAAGGGAATCAGCCACACCAAGAGGAATCTGCCAATGCTGGCAGTGGTAAATTATTTTCCTGGAGATGATGCTAATCGGTTTGGTTTAGTGTAGCATAGTCTGATTTGAGGACAAGGCACATGTCAAAATGGAGCTTTGCTAGCTGGTAAGTGAAGTGGGTTTCAGTCCATGATGGATTCCACCAGCCTCAGGGAACAATAAATGGTAGCATCATTGCATTCCCTGTAAAATGTATTTATTACAAAAACTCATCTTTTGGCACCACTGTCTTCATCTGATTTTACTTCTGCAGTCCAGCTAGACACTTGGAGTTTATGCAATGTCTATGTGAGGGAACTTGAGGGAGACAGGTGGGATTAGACTCCTAAGTCTTAATGACAACTCTGACACCAGTTTCTGGGCAGGTCATGTGCAGCCACACTCCCAGACGCGGCCTCTAATTTTAGCTTCCTCCATTGTTGGGTGCCCAGGTTTGGTCACTGAGAGCGAAGGGAGCTTCCCAGTGATTACAGCCGGTGTTTTAGGTGCTTAGAGTAACCCACACCCCTCCTGAGTGTGGTGGTCTGTCCCCTCTAGTGGCATGCAGGCCACTTAGAGATTAATGAGTCTGCTGCAGCCTTAGCTAAGGGCCAGGTGGCTTTTAGCTTATGCAGTAGAGGCTCATGCATTTAGCTCCACAGGTCCCAGTTCAATCCCACCCACCGACGACCAGAGTTTGTCAGTGTTTCACTTAGCACTTCTCAAAGTCAGACCCAAGGTGTCTCAAATTGGGGTCCCAAAATTAAAGGCCATTTTTGAAAATCTGACCCTAACCTCTTCCTCAGTTCCTGCAAACTAGAGATAATAATAGTTACCTACTCCACAGGGCCAGCTGTGGGGATTAATGAGTCAGAAATAGGGTTCTCTGCTGACATAACTCCATTGACTTCAGTAGATATGCACCAGGAGAGAATTTGACCCTTTGTGTTTATAAAGGCTTTGAAGGCGAGCACTGCTCTGTAAGCACTAAGGAGTCCCACCATGAATTCAGGAACACAGTTGCACAGGCTGAGGACTAGCCAAGAGTTGCCTTTGTAGGGACTCACCCTCTTTGTAGCAGTGAGCAATGCTGAGATGGTCTATGGTTATAATATTGCCATTTGTTTTAGAGATATCTCCAAGGAGAAGATTAAATCATATAAACAGGAGAACAGTAAAAAAAGCAAGCAGTTCTAATCAGAAGTGTAAATGCAGGTGTAGTCCTTTTCCCAGGTCTAACCTTTTAAGAAAATCAAGAGCGAGTGTCACGGAAAACACCCATGATGTAAGCTATTCAAGCACAGTGCCCTGCCAGCAAAGTTTCTCTCAGAGCAGTAGCTACCAGGATTAGACTGAGGACAGAGTTGACCTTCAGGACAGGTTAGAAATGACTCTTCATTCATGTTGTTCCTCTGTTCTTCTGACTACATGTTCAGTGTTTAAGCTCCACTCCCCTTTGACGTGAGGGCAGTTTCTGGGCTGGATCCTGCTCTCAGTGAAATATGTGGCATTTTTGCCAGTGATTTTAATGGGGGCAGTTTCAGGGCCTACATGAGTGAAGCAGAGGCCTCAACTGATGTATCGCCAGTAAAGTCAATTGAGCAGATTTACAGCAGCTGAGGATCCATCCCATTACATTTTATTCTCAGTTCTTCTTGGGCCCAATTCTGGGAGTCCGTAAATCCTGTTCACACTATCAACCAATGAGATGCCTAGTTAATATCTTTTGCCATACAACACACACTCAAAACTCTTTATTTCTTATAGTAATATTTACTATAGATTGGATGGAAGAGACATAGGCCCTATTAATTATAATTATTAACAACCACCACCAACAATGAATGGTTCAACATTAATTTTATCATTGACTTCAATGGGAGCAGAAGCCACCTCATACACAGTCTTTTCATCCTTTAATGTTGACTGGCCTAAATTTATCTATCAACTTTCCCCAATTTCTCACACCAAGTGTGAAAAGGACTAATTTCCTAAAATACTGATGAATTCGCTAATCCTGCTGTTCATACAGGGGTCATAAAACTCAGTGTCCACTTTCATTTTGATAATTCACATTAAAACTGTGAAGCATGTTATAACAGTGCTGATAGTTCAAAGATGCCAGCTTTCTCTGCATTTCTAAAATTATCACCTAGCCAGATCAAGAGAGCACTGTATTTTCCCCCAAACATGAAGGCCAGACATATGCTCTCGGTCAAGATGACCATTAGTTTAGATTAAGAGAAGAAACAAACAAGAAAGAACCAAAATTAAGTCTGCAGTGGAGAGTACATGGTGTATGTCGCCTCTGAGTTGAGCACAAAATGGCCGCCTGCCTCTGCGGATAGCTGAGACCTACGTGATTTATCAGCAACATTTTAAAAAGCAAATATAGGAGATCAGGACCTACGTCCCATAGGCTCCTTTGAAAATCCCAACCTGAAAGTTTAAAAGTGCAGATTTAAAAAGGAGAAGAAAGCAAACTCTTGCCGTGCTGAAATGGTGAAGGATCCTCACAAAATAAGAGCAGAAATGCACAATTTTCCCTTCAATGACAAAGAGAAATTCTTGAGTTCTCATTATTACCTCTACTGGATACAAGTGATTGCCCACTTACTAGTGGGCCCACATTTTGCCCTTAGGTATGTTCTTGAAATGTCGTTGAAGCCAACAGGAGCTGGATTCACATACCTGAGAGCACAATCTAGCCAGTTGGTTGTCCAGTTTTTTCATGGCAAGGGTGTCATTCCACATGAAGCCAGCTGCAGTGCTTCTCAACTAAGAGCACAACTGGCCTAAGTGTCACCTAGGGCTGTCAAGCAATTAAAAAAAATTAATCACGATTAATCGCACTGTTAAACTGTTAATAATAGAATACCATTTATTTAAATATTTTTGGATGTTCTTCTACATTTTCAAATATATTGATTTCAATTACAACACAGAAGACAAAGTCTGCAGTGCTCACTTTCTAATTATTTTTGATTACAAGAATTTGCACTGTAGAAAAACAAAAAAAATAGTATTTTTCAATTCACCTAATACACGTACTGTAGTGCAATCCTTTATCATGAAAGTTGAACTTACAAATGTAGAATTATGTCCAAAAAAACTGCATTCCTAAAACAAAACTATATAAAACTTTAGCACCTACAAGTCCAGTCGGTCCTACTTCTTGTTCAGCCAATCGCTCAGACAAACAAGTTTGTTTACATTTGCAGGAGATAATGCTGATGAAATGCATGAGAAAATCTTGAGAGTTGGCACCACTAGGATGGTAGCTGAGTCAGTTCAGGAGCACCGAGGAGGAATCAGGACCCTTTTACGCCCAACCAGCAGCTTTTAATTTTTGGATGCATGGATGAAGGCTGGGGAGAACTCTCTCAGACCTGATGACCACAGCCATGAGTATTAAGTGGGAGGATGAAGCCTCACAGGAGGAAAGAAGTGCCTCCAAGCACCCACGCAATGATCTGATGAATTATGCATGGCATGTCAGAAATCAAAAGGAGTTTAGGCTCCTTTCGACCAGTACCCAAGAAGGAAGTGTTCCTAGTTCAGCCCAGAGGTGCCCTGGCACACACATGTAATGGAGTAAGTCCTGCAGTTCTTACTCAGGCACAATTCCCATTCACAGCTGAAGGCAGAACAAGGGAAAGAGCTGCAAGTCTGATTTTCCACAGCCCCTCTAGCACGCCGAACCCTCAAGTTTCCACTCAGAAAAAGGGAAATGGAAGGCGCAAGGTTTTAGCCATCGAGGCAGTCTTAAAGCACAGTTAAATATTTCAAAATGAACAGAATTCTTTCGCTGTAGCAAAACACACACAACCTTCTTAGCACGCTAGCTATATGGGGAATTCCCCACGGAGAGCAAGTGTGCAAAATATTAATTACCTTGGCAGGTTAAAAAAAAAATAGACAAATCACTGCAGACACCAGTTGAGTGTCTGTGAAGGTAGCAGTTTGACATACATACAAATGCGGCTGGAGATGCCTGTTTATTGCCAGTCTTTAGGAAGAGCGGACCAGACTTTAAGAACCGTGATGTTGTGCTCTATCATGCAGGATGTTTAATTTGCTTGAAAGTAGCCACCATGTCCAGCCTTTTCGGTTTCTGATCACTCAGCGAAATCATTTCTTTCCTCAATCCATATGATTAATTTGTCAAAAATCAACTTTTGATTTAAAGGGGCCTGAGCCAAAGTCTATTGAAGCCAATAGGACATTTTCCACCAGACTTCAGTGAGCTTTGGATCAGGTCCTAAGGGCCCCAATTAAAAAAGAAATGCTGGGCACTTGACCTCCAAACTCCAACTGAAGTCAGTGGGAGCTACAGGGTCTCAGCAGCTCTGAAAATCAGGCCCCAGGCACCTAAAACTTCCTTATGGTTTTTTACGGAAGGGATTTTAATTCGTGCCTTTGATGTGTTAAGAACGGGTGAAGAGAGCTGCACAACAGAAGCCATTTGCTGTGCACAAATTTTCATCGGTCCTACAAAACCAAGGGACTCTGCTATGCATTCCTTAGCGCCGTCCACTGGCACCTTATTCACGCTTTACATGTATACAGACAAAGCACTCTCATCACATCAGCTAGCTACCTTCCCTTGGAAGTCAGCCAGTGAGCGTTGCGTGCCTAATCCCTGTTGTGCCTTTGGCAATTTCCCCCGGATAACTGATTTGCTGGGAAGTTTGGCCATAGAGTATTTTTAATACATGTAAGTTGGCTAAATAATCTTTCAGCCATGGAAACAGCAATTCTTAAAACTGGCTCCAAAGCAAGTCATGTGGGAAGAGGGAAGAGTTTTTCCTGAAGCTATTCAACAATTTCTTCTGGTACAGCAACAGCGGCTGGGGGCATCCCTGGTGGCATTTTCACTGTTGTTGGTTAATGAGATACTGTCCCTCCATCAAGATCAGCTCTAAAATATGGAGGACCACCACCAACAGGACTAATAAGCATCAGCTGATATTTGTCCCTTACGTGTCTCATTTGAGAGCTTTTAAAATAGAGCCAGTATAGTCCAGTGGATAGTGCAACGGACTGGACTTTGGGAGACCTGGGTTCTATTCCCAGACTAGCCACTGACTCTGTGTGACTTTAGTAGAGTCACTTCTCTTCTCTGAGCCTGTATCCCATCCCACCTTTGTATGCCTTGTCTATTCAGGATGAAAGCTCCTCAGCACAGGGACTGTGTCTTACCCAAATGAAAATACAGTGCCTACCACAGTGGGGCCTTATGTCAGTGGGCGCAACTATAATACAAATAGTGTGCAAATCCTGCATCAAGTTCTCTTTATTATGGACATAGGACAAAAGCACAACAGCTTGTTTGTTCTTGATTACAAGTTTGTCTGAATTTGACAAACATTTGACAATTCCAAATAATCACCTGTTGGGGTTCTTGTCCAAGACAGGCTCATGTTACTACCTGTACCTACTATAAGATCAGACTCTATACCGTCTGGCTCTGTGGGTCGACTGGAGATAAAACATTAAAGATAAACCTCAAGAATTTGAATATTCCAAGGTTTAAGATTATTTATAATAGACCAAAGCAAACCCCCCAACTCTAATGAGGAGACATTTGCTAGATTCAGGTCCAGATCTGGGATTGGATTTCAAAATTCACCCTCAAAATTCAGTGGTTTTTGAGATGCAGAGTTATAATTTGGGGCCAATCTGTTATATACATCCAAACTGCAAAGAGATTTAAGGTTTACCTCCATTAAGAAAGTTTACACAGGGGTTATTTCATTGATGCAGATGCACAAGTGAAAACCCTTAATGTAGATGTGCTACCCTACCACAAAATGGAGTTTACACCAGCATAGCTTAATTCAGTGATTTACTAGACTATAGATACATTGGTGCAACCATTCCTAATGTAAACAAGTCCATAGTAAATCTTGGGCTTTTTGCATAAATGAAGGAATTTTATTAAGTGGTAGCTGTTTCTTTTAAGAATGTAGAGAGGATCTCCGTCCATTTCTCCAAGCCAGGATTAGAGGACTGCCGACACACAGGGTCACTTTAAGATGGACAGTAAAACATCACATCCAATGAATGATTTTAGAAGCCTGGCCTACTGGCTAAATGCATAACTCATGCAACAAGCTGTCTGAGAGTCTTTCATTAGACCCTAAATAACTGCTCCTTATAGACCTTTCTTCACACATGTGATCCTCACTGGTAGAGGAGGGGCAGGGAGGGGAGGAGACCCCTTTGAAAATTTGGACTCATAACTCAGCGTTTATTTTATTATTCAGGCAGCAGATGTGGGGGGGGGGGCGCGGTGAGGTGCAGGAGCTGGAAAGAAACAAGTCTGCTTCAAACATTTCAAAGTGAAAACAAACTTGGAAGTTTTTCACAAAGTTGGGATTTCATTGTGTTTGCTATAATTGCCTTTTTGGTCATTTATTACCCTTTGCACATAACAGCACTGTCTGACTTGCATTTAACAACTCTTTTTCTTGGACAGCCTTGTGAATGTCTAGCTACATGTTCTCACAGAGATGATAAATGCTGAGCAGACAAAACCTCCTGTGGTTCAGGAATGTTTACTATCAAGCTCTCACGTAGTACATTTCAGCAGTAGATCTCAAATCACTTTGCAAAAGGAGATCAGTATCCTCACCCCACTTCAGACAGGAAAACTAAGGCTCAGAGAGGGGAAAGTGATTTGCCCAAGGTCACCCAACAGATGAGCCAGGATCGGCACCCAGGTCTCTTGAGTCTCAGTGCATTGGACCAACGAGACTCTCCTCTTCCCTGCATCCGAATCTTCTTATCTCTCAGTCTCTAGTGAAGAGAAGGTCTATCACAAGTTATCCTCAAGCTGGAACACGATCTCTGGGAGCCACACATGACTTTGACCAGGGTTTTGAAGTCAGCGCAGGCAGGGACAAATCAGGGACCAAGGCCCACCCACAACCAGAGGACACTACCTTCAACACAAATTTGGTCCTAACTACTCTGTTTGCAGAGCCATGGTTAGCTCTGTATTAGCTAACACGAGTCCTCAGTCCTGCTCTTGCTGGATGTAGTTTCAAGTAAAGACAACCCCTCCAGTCAAGGCTAGAGTGTTCTCTACCCCCTTCCCCACTACAAGCTGCCTAGGGAGAAGGGAAATGGGCACTGAAAGGTGAAGTAATGTGCCCAAGTCACACAGCTGTCCATCTGACAGAGCAGGGACTAGAGCTCAGGGCATGGGGCTAGGTGGCAGCAGAGCAGGGTTGTTGTTTTTTTTAAACATTTGCCCGTTGTTTAAGAGATTGTATTTGAGTTTGGAAGTGGGCCCAGGTGTGGGAATGGAGGTGCGGAGGGTTAAGCATTTGTTTCCGGAACTAATTTATCCATCCCTACTCGTCAACGTGGTATTAAGGGTCACGGAGGGCATGCACCTTTTCTGTGATTCATGCTTCTCATTCCCACTAGCACAAGAGAGTCGCGTGATTGTACCGGCGGCTGGACAGAATCTGTCACTTAGATCCTGTGGAATCAAAGATTTTAACCGACCCGTGGTCACCCAGTGCTTCATGGCTGTCCCTATGTTGTACAGCAGGGTCATTTGGAAGCTCACAGGCCCCATTTCCACATGGAAGGGGAAGGAGGGGAAAGGGTGTTTAGCTAACTTGGGTTACCTCAGCACAGTAAACTCTTCCAGAAAGTCAGGCTGTTTGTATTTCTGCAGCTTGAGCAAGAGACTGGAGCCACAGCCGCAGGGTCAGAACTCCAGTCTTCCTGTTGAGGCCCCGGTTACAAGGCACTGAGGCACAGGCTTAACTTAAATGTGTTTATAATGGGATTTTGTGAAGCATTTTAATTTCGATGGAACTGCATCACTGGTGGAAACTGGTTTCAGCAAAGCTTTTCTGACCAGCTCTACTCAATCTCCCTTCTCTGAGCTTCCTCCCGCTTGATAACATCCTGCTTGCAACATGGTGGCCAGATGTGATAGTATCCGATAATTACTCGCCTAGGCTGAGATAGGATACAGCTCAAGACTGCATTGGCCTTTTTTGCTTCCCTATCACATTGCTCTATTGTGCCCACCTTCTTTACAGGATCAAGATGCGGCACTCCAAAGACAATACTCAGGATGAGATTGTATCTGCTATTAAGTGGATACTGCACTTAAGCTTATTATAGTGTGTGTGTGGGGGTGGTGTGTGCTGGCCATGCTTACTAGCTACATATAAAAATTCAACAGCCTGGTTGTATACCTAGAGTGCTGCTCTGCTAGGTTGTGGTGGCATCTGCAGCAGAAGACAGGGAGTTGCAATAGAGTGCTCCAAAACTATTTAAAGGGATCTACTCAATTCCTATACATTACACACAGCTTGGGACAGGAGAGAAACTGTCACCGTTTCAGGTTTCTCATCACTGGCCCTTTGGGTTGACTATGGAGTGGTGTAGATAGGCAGAGGATTTTCTCCAGTCCTCCTCAGTCTGGAGGACAGTTGCTGCAATGGGCGGGACTTGAGGGTGGCATGTATTGATAGGGAACAATGCTTAGCACTTGGCCATGAGCATGGAAGAAATACAAGTGCAAGATTTGGTCATACGAATACATTTTTAAGATCTGGAATTCTCTTCTGCAACCTTTACTCACAGGGTAGCGGCACTCAAGTCAGACCGTGCACACGCTGCTGGTAAGGTGTTTTGGGGATGGAAAGTGCTACATAAAATTACCTCCTGCAGCATTAGAGAAGAATTCAGCTTTGTTAGTACTTGAGATCCTCCAATCAGCTCAAATCGCGACATTCATGACATCTTATGAGCAGACACTGACAGCTCAAGAATTATATCTGGTTGGTCTGATGTTGTCAGCTATTCGCACCAGAACTCCTGTTGATTTTATTGGGAATTCTCCTCTTGGAGAGGATATAAGATCCAGAAGCCAGCTGCTATGAAGGAGGACTGGCGTGGGAGGAAGAAGTATAGTGGAAACTTGTTATGCTTTGAAACCCAATAATTTTTTAATAAAAATGGTTTCAAAGAGCTGTTAAACTAATTTGTACTCTATTACTTCACTATAGGTGTGAATGGGTTTGTATGTCATACTTTTAAAGGGCCAATCTTGTTGCCACTGAAGTTAACGACAAAACTCTCAATGCCTTCAGTTGGGCAAGATCAGACCCACAGTGTTCACTTTAAAAAAAATGAATAGATGTGTTGTCCTCCTCTGTGGCTCACGTGATGCTTTTGTATCTTGACCGGCTGATCAAGTCTTTCATTGTTTTCCAGCTAGTGGAATTTTCCACCATAGCAATAACCTCAGGGGTATTTTCAGTCTACAAAATATCTTGACACAACATAAAATGCATATTCTCTTCCAGAAGGAAATGTTGAACAGTTTGACAATATTCTTAATCTCTCAAGATATAGCCTTCCCCGCATGCCCTGGGCCAGTTTGTAAGAAGAACAAAGAGCTGAGTGGAAGTATTCTACTGTTGCTTCTTCATGCTGTACGGCTACACCTGGTCTCTTTTGTTCTATCACTTGTCTTTCTGGAGCAATCAGTCAATGACTTAACACTTAACAGGCAAAACATTTTAAATCCTTTATCCTATTTTTCTTTGTTAGTACTGAGAGGAGATATCAACTCACCCCTAACTGGGACTATGTTGGACTGTATTGTTTTATGAATGCATAGAAACACCTGCTACCTGCCATTCAAGCAATGGGGAGTAATCAGTCAGCCACTCAACAATTACCAGGCAAAATGAAGCTTTTGAACTAGCTATTAGAGTACATCATTTTGGCGAATGACTGCAATTGTCTGACAAAGCATCTAGATGACCTAAAAATAGCTTGTGTGTTTCATATACATAATCTATAAATAATCTACAGTTGATTTCTTTCATAGATTTCTAAGAAGCTCTGGCAAGTTTTATAATTAATGATCATTAAGATTTAGAAGACAAATTAGTCATTCATTAGCTCAGTGTTCAAGCTAATGAGCAATAAATGTTTATGAAAGACATGATTTATTTGGTCTTTAATGTCTGTGTTACAATGGCAAGACACAAATGACCTATTTACTTGCAGCAGGCAAGGGATGGCAAGACATTCTATAAAACCTCATGGGGCCAGATCCTGAAAACATTACCAGATACAATGTTTGTTATTGTTGAGTCACTGGCTTTGTTTTGGCTAGGAAGAGTAACCGAAGCCAACATTTGACAGCTAAGCTTGACGTTTTTCCTGCTGGTTAGGTCCAAGATTGTTGTTAACATTCCATGATGTATAAGGCTATCTATGTGGGGCATTTAGATATACAGGACATTGCCCCTGGTTTTATTTCCTTGTCACAGTGCTGAGGACAAAGATGTTTGTCTCTCTGAGGGAAATACAGAACGGTACCTTGAGGTATAGAGTTCCTTTAGATACAGTCCAAACAAGTGAACCCAACTGCTACAGCATGAGCTAAAAGAAATGTAAAGCTACCTCAGTGCTTCTATTACAATTCAATTTTGTATGTGCTGTCTTTCAGAGACGCTCCCCACCCTGCTACTCTACTGCCTTATATTTAATATTTAATTCAGAACAAAGCTCAGAAGTAATGACAAACAGAATGGCGGGGGGGGGGGGAAGTAGCATAGGATGTCACAGCTGATCCTGAAAGGAAAAATCAAAAACCAGACCAGCTATACTGTTTTAAAAAGCCAAGAATAGGCATGGATGCTTGCTACACCCTCCTCTATGGTAGTGTCATAGCGTAGATGCTTCCTACATTGACGGAAGGGATTTTTCCATTGATGTAGTTAATCCACTTCTCCAGGAAGTGGTAGCTAGGTTGACAGAAGAATTCTTCCGTCAACCTAGTTGTGTCTACAGTAGGGGTTAGGTCTATCTATGTTGCACAGGGCACAAAATTTTTTCACAGCCTTGAGCAATGTAGCTAGGTTGATCTAACTTTTTTAGCAAAAAGAAAAGGAGGACTTGTGGCACGAGTACTTGTGGCACCTTAGAGACTAACAAATTTATTTGAGCATAAACTTTTGTGAGCTACAGCTCACTTCATTGGATGAAATGAGCTGTAGCTCACGAAAGCTTATGCTCAGATAAATTTGTTAGTCTCTAAGGTGCCACAAGTAATCCTTTTCTTTTTGCGAATACAGACTAACACGGCTGTTACTCTGAAACCTAACTTTTCTAGCGTACACCAGGTCCGAGTGTCACCAACACTTAAAGTAGCTGATGCTGTACAAACTATCTTTTCAACTTAAACTACCCACCAGACAACTGAGCCAGTATTTGAAAACTCTAATGGGACTAGGAGAGATTAGTGATTCTGACTCCAGCACTGGGAGAAATTGTGGGGGGAGGATTATTAATAATTTGTGTTTATTTTGAAAAAAGTGCACCTCTCCAGTGCTTTTTGGCACATGCACACTTGTTAAACACAATTACTTAGAACCCCTGTCTTCCAGACTGAGCCCTATTTGATCCTCTCCGAACCCAAAATGATTCTCACCTGCTTTCTCTTCATTTTCCAACCCCTACCCCTTCTACCAAAAAGAGGCCTGGGAGGACAAATGAGCTTTAGTGCATCACCAGAAATGTAACAGATCTTGGACTTGTTGAAATGGAACACCAAGGATAGGGACCCCAGTCAAGGGTCACTTATTGAGAATGCCTTGGTTCTAGCCCCATCGCTGTTATCTTGAGCATCTCGGATGATGTCAACTGCTAGCCTCAGAGGAGCAGAGAGGTGGCTTTTAGCTAACGAGGGCCCAACCAATTCAGTTGGTCCCCAAAGGCTGTAGAGCAAAGCTATTTTTTTGTGTGGAATTGTGTGTGACTGATGCTTAATGATGGGCTTGCTAGAAAGACAGACAACTCCTCCAGAATTCTAGCTGCCAGCTGATTAGATAGTAAAAATAAAGTTCAAGAAGGGCAGCACCTTATCTTTCTAAATATCTGATAGACTGAGTGCATAGACTAGAGCAGACCGGGAACCCACACATGTTAGTACCTATTACTCGGTGCCGGGAGGGAAATCTATTAAAGAAAGGGGGCAGGTGCATACCCTCATTGGAAGGAAGACATTTCCTCCTCTCTCTTTATACAGTATTCACCTTAAAAAAGTGTGTGTCTAATCACCTTACCTTTGTACTTGCAGTAGGCCAGCTCTTTCGTATAGTAAGTATACATGATGAACAAAATCAGTATTTGCATTAAAGACGAAGTAGGAGATTTTTTAAATCCTGTTGTTTCTACATCAAGCTACAGCTGTGTTGCTGAATTTGCGAGAGCAACAATTTTTGAGAAATTGGTACAGACACACATTTGGGCCCTACCACTGACTTCCTCTATTTGAGAGTACCACCTACAGTTAGTGTCAGGAATGTTAAGAATCCATATGTCTGTCCCCAGAATATTTCCACATCTTTCTTTCAGGGCTCTCAACTTTGATAACTTCAATGAGCAAAAAAGCAAGTGAAACTAAATAGCTCATTGAAATACACTGAAGGAGACAGCCTAAAACCGCTTTAAAATTAACCTAAAACAAGAGAGCCTCTCTGCAGATGAGTGGTACTTGGCATTCCTGCCTTTGGACTAGATGGCCACTATTTTTTTGTGGAGACTAGAGACAAGACTGAGGTGAGTTAGTCTCCAAACAAATCTTACAACTCTTCTACAGAGTTTAAAAAACTCATCAACATGCACTCAGCATAGCAGCCAGTGCCTAAGGTTCAAGAGGATGAAGAAAGGAGTCATGAAAGCATGTCGCCTTGGTTTTTCAATACTCAAAAGCCCACAGTGTACCGTTTAGGATGTTGAAGCCACTTCTGGGAGAAAGATTCCAGCGGGTTCACATACACTGTATAATCTCCTTAGGGCTGCCTTCAGTTCTGGAGTAGACCAATAACTCTATTGGGCTTAGAGAGGGCAAGATGGGTTTTCACTCACGCAGTTTCCTGCTTTGTCATCGTACAAGTAAAAAAAGCCTGTACAGATTTGGGATGTTATGTGAAAACTTCTCACCCTCTGAACTTGGAGGCGTGGGGGAAAATTGAGCCAAATCAGCCCTAGTTTTTGTTTTGGCAATCAATCAAAACTAACCTTCAGACTCATCCTGCAATCCATGTGGCAGTACTTTCAGTAAGATACATATTGGCCCCCCATCAAAGTATTCAGCCTTGTGCCTAACTTTACGCATACAAGTAATCTCGCTGAAATCCAAAAGTCTCTCAGACCTCATTCAACAACGTTGGTCCAGCAAAGCACTTAAATATGCACAACTGAGCGTGAGTAATCCCATACCTCCAAGAAGACTGCTGACATGGTTCAAAGTATGCACAAGCTTAAGTGTGCTTTGCTGATTTGGGGCTGTAGATCGTAAAACCTGAATATTTATTGTTAATATAACCTGCACCATCCTCAGGCCTGGTCAATTTGGCTGTGCAAACAGACCCTCAAAAACAGTTGCTGATGTTTTAGTTTATCTTTCACCTTCCGGGAATCATATGACTCTCATCCAGAGGCAGACAATCTGGTACATGAATAAGATAAGCAATTTGTGGCTTTGTAAGAGGTCAGTGCATTTAGTTTATACCATGTAAGCAGCACACTCCTTCTTATATTTAACTTTTCCTGGCCTAACCAGTAGCAGCAAAGGCATTGCATTTTCCCTTGCTGTTTTAGAAGGAGGATGTAGCCCCTTTAATTCTAGCCTACAAGCTCTGCAGAAAACTTACAAATGAAAAACTCTTGCCAATAATCAGATTTGTAGTCAATATGGTAACATGCTGCAGACATGTTCTAAATCTCCTACCCAAAATAGCGGATGATGAAACAAGCTTCTATTTTTTAATAAATGGATTGTTTGGCATTCAGAAATCTTGATTCCCTTGCCCAGAATTACACTATTGTGCAAAAGCGCTCTATGTGAGCTTGAAAGCTTGTCTGATAAAAGATATTACCTCACTCACCTTGTGTCACTATTGTGAGAAAGAGTTAGTTTTGATTAGAGAATGATTCTGAAAAAACTAGTGTTCTGATCACACTGAGTCCTCTGTTCACCACTGGACTTTCATATTTATGCCTGTGTAACTATTGATTTCCAGTAGCATCACACAGGTACAGAAGTTCAGTGGTGAAACAGGTCCATAGTCACTTTCATGTTACAAACACTGGTTTTTTTTCAGTCTTGGATGCCAAAAATAGGGGTAATATTTTTGCTTTGTTAGCAGATGGTCCAGGCCCATGTAAACAGTGATGCTTTCTCAATTCAGCTAGCAGCTCCTAGAAGATTACTGTGAATTCCCAAGTGTCAGCAGGAGTTTGTGCATGATTTAAGTATTTAGATGCTAAGTAGAATCCACTATAGTTCTAAAAGGTACATTTTGAAGATTATTACCATGTGACCAGAATCTACCCAGTCTAGTGCATCTGTGCAGTGTCACTGACTTCCTCTTGCCCTTTTGTAAGAAGAAGTCAGGGGCGGGCCAGAATCCCATAAAGGGATTATTTGGTGTAGACCCTGCTAATGTGCTTTAATGTAGAGCTGGCACTGCCTTAAAGTGCACTAGAGAACTTTTATTGTGCAGCAGAAGGGTCTGCAACAGACCAATTAATATGCCCCATCTTAGTGTGCTTTAGAAATCACACCCCGGAGAGCACATCACCCTCAGACCTCAGTTTATGAATATGGGCCTTTCAGGCTAATGTTTTGGTTTGGCTAATGGTTTGGCCTCTATCCCAATAGAAGGGGGTTTATTTCTTTTGTTTATTTGGAGATTGAGAGATTGAGCCAGAAACGAATGGGCCATTTTGAATGAGGATACTGGAGGGGGGGGGGCAAGGGGGAGGGGAGGGGGGTGGGAACCACATACTTTCCCTATTATAAAAAGTGGTTTGCAATAGCTGCACAGACAAGACAGCTAAGGGTAGACAAATGGCAGCTGGCAGTGAAATAGATCCCATTGATAAGTATAGCTGAGTGTTCCAGTGAAAATTGGTTTTGATTTGACTGAGTTATGAGCCTTTGAGAGTTGCACTTTGTTCATGCAATTAGTATGATTTGTATCATTTTACAGCAGCCATCAGAAGAAAGCTAGTCTGCCCTGCATGGGGAGCGACGAAAGACTCCTACAGGGACGTGGCTAATTCTTTGTAAGTGTACATATCAGTTCAGTGCGTGAAAGGGCACTTTATAAAATGTACCCTAAGGGCCTGATCCAGAGTCCATTCAAGTCAATGGGAGTCTAGCAACAGGCCTTTAATGCAGAGCCCTGCCTCTTTCATTGAATGTACTTAAGGTGCACATGTTAAGCTTTGCATATTTAAGATGCACACCTATAAAAATTCTCTAGAGGAGCCCTGCATCACATAAGGGGAGGGCAGCCCTGCACAGGGAGCAAACACAAAGCCTGTGCACCTTGTACTGGCCCAATGCCCACGGGCCAGTTTCAATTTCATTGAGTTTTTTTGCCTCATTTGCTGGACATGAAGTAGGTGCATGAGATGGGGGCAAGGGCTCCATTATAAGACCCCTACTCAGTCTGGTGGTGTCCTGGAATACGGAGCAGAAACTGCACCACCCCTCAGTGTGCAGAAGAGGGGCTTGTTTGTATTGGCCCTCAAAGTGCATTAGACAGGACATGCCAGAGGTGTCTATTGTTTGTTTGATCTTTTTCTTTAAAAAGGCTACACAATTAACTACATTCGAAGAACTTGAAGGCTGCATGATCAATCACTCAGCAGTCAGGAAATGCCAGAGATGGTTTCATGTACAAACAACTCTGCTGCCTGTGCATATGCTATATGATCACATACAGTTAGGGCTTGTCTACACTTACTGGGGGAATTGATGTGCGGCGATCGATGCATCGAAGGTTTATTTAGTGGGTCTAGTGAAGACCCGCTAAATCGACCGCAGATCGCTCTCCTGTTGACTCCTATACTCCACTGGATCGAGAAGAGTAAGGGGAATTGACGGGAGAGCGTCTCCCATCGACATCGCGTAGTGTGGACCCCATGGTAAGTAGATCTAAGCTACATTGACTTGAGTTACAGTTTTCATGTAACTCAAATTGCATAGCTTAGATCAACTTTTCCCTGTTGTGTAGACAAGGCCTAAGGCTCCGTTTTTAGAGATTTCCCATCTCTTGTAAGATCTCAAAATGGGGCTTGGGTGAGCAGGACCTGTGCAGAGTGGTGAATTTCACCCCTAATGTGCATTTTCTGATGGGATTTAAAGTCACTGATTCTGTTTACTACATTCCACCATTTGTTTAGGAGACCTAGAATGGGCTCCTGTTTTAAACGTGCTCGTATCTGGCTTGAATTAAAGACACAACAAGTGGATAAGTAGTGGTAAGAGGGGAATGTTTAATTAATTATCTAATCTCGAGTTTTTATTTAGCTGGGTGACTCATCCAATACAAACATTTTGCTGAAAAGTATGAGTGATTCACAAAGTGCAAACTATGAATAAAAGACAACAATGAATTGGGGCTAGAACCTCAAGTGGTGTAAATCAGCATAGCTCCATTGACTTCAATGGGAGCTCTACATATCAAATAAACATCATGGCCAGATTCTCCCCTAGTGTAACGTTTACTCTGCACAGCAGTGGGAACAGGATGGGACTTGGTGTGCAGAGTTAACATTAATGCCACGTGAGAATCTAGCCCTTGGTGTTTATTTTGTTCATCAAACTCTCTCCTTTTCCCATTGAAGTCAAAGGGGTTATGCTGAATTATGCAGTTGAGGATTTGATCATTTAGACTGGGATTTGGCAGTAAGGTTTACAGAGAGTTAGGCACCCAGCTCACAGGATTTGGACACCTTCTTGGGGCAAAAAAAATGCCTGTCTGAAGTACAGTAGAATTTGGCTATAAGAGCTCACTCAAGTCAATGACAAAACTCATTGATTTTAAGATATAGGATTAGGGCCTAGCAGAGCCAAACTCCCATTAAAGCCAAAAGGAGTTTCTATCAACCAAACAACAGAATTTGGCTCTTAATATTTATTCTGTACACAGAATAAATCCTACTCCCATCGCAGTCAAAAGGAGAAGGGTCAGGCTCAGACTGCGTTTGCCCAATTAACAAAAAACTTTTCTTTTAAAGAGATAATTTACAAAAATTACACCTACTTAAAACTTTCAGAAAGCTGATCAATATTAATCCCTGGGTGGGTGTTAGTGTCTCATTTCTGAAGCCAAATACCATCAAACTGGTAAACCACTTTTAACCTCACTTCCTGGTAAATTATGTTTGGTTGCCCTTTTATTCAACATGCTTTGTATACAAATGAGCAGAAACTCCCGGTAGACTCCACTGAAAGGTTAGCAGTTGCACACAGCATTTTAGATGAATGTTAGAGATCTACTCAATACAAATGAGCATTTCAGAAAAGAGCACTTATATTTGATTAATAGGGACAAATTTCACTTTGATGGGAGTACAGAAGGTACAATGGCGAAAGTGGTTGTTAATCATGGTGCCAAGGTGTCAGCAGTTAAGTATTGTGTACTCCAACATCGTAACTATTGTTATGACATCAAAATGGGACTCTGGGATGGATGGTTTGCAATCCACATTTAATCCACATTTAAAGACAAGCACATTAATGCAGGAACGTAATGAGGGGCTAGTTCCTCGTTTACAATCTTTCCAGTCTACAGACTGTCAAAACATCTTCTGACAAGTTGGGCAGATTTGTCACATTTCCCTCCCCTGATGCTCAGTCGTTATTTAACTATTAATGTGAGTGGCTTAGGGTTGTCTCAGTGGGACAAATGAAAAAAGAGAGTCTCCAATGAAACCAATAGGCATATGTTTGAAGAGACCAATAGCATGAATATTCTTGTGGATTTTTTGGTGGAACAACAACCACCATGAAAACAGCTGAAAAATGCCTACTTCAAAGCCCACTGAAGTCAGTAAATATTTCCATTCACTTCAGGGGGCTTTGAATAGGTCCCAAAGAAAACAGATGGAACAAAGGAAGGGGGGGGGAGGGGAAAGAGTGGCTTAGGTCCTAACTTCCAGTGAGTCTCTGGAGTGAGATCTAGACTCAAACTCTCCTTGTATTTGTGTGTTCTTACTAATTGGGGTCGGACTCATTTCACAAGGACTCTCTTACCTCTCCCTGCTTAGTTTGGGTCAAAGTCACCCCCCTGAAAGGGCTAACAACACCTCTCCATCACTTAAGTCCCTCCAGTCTTAGATTCAGAGAGGGATTGGACACTGTGCAGCTACAAGAATATTTAGAGTTGTAACAGTTAATGCAAACAGTTTTGGAACTGGTAGAAACTTCATGCTTCCAGTTTTAAAACTAGTGTCTAACTGCTCTGGGTTAAAATGAGAGAGTGGATTATCCACATCCGCCTTCTCTGGTGTTCTTACACTGGTCTCTGAAGCAGCTGGTGCTGGCTGCTGTCAGAGACAGGAAACTGGACTCGATGGACCATGGCTCTTATCCAAGTCTGTGGCAATTCATGTTCTTGTGATTTAAGTGGTGGAAGTGTCTCACGATGGCTTTCTGCACTTGTGTGAATTCCCTCTTTATGCAGATATACCAGCAGAAGGATTGCTGCCAGAAGAAGCTTCATCTAACAGTAGGAGTTTTGCCAGTGTAGTTACTGGCATAGCTATAGCAACAAACCCTTCCTAGTGTAGCCAAGGGCTTAGAACCAGAGAGGGGCTCCCTTATTCAGGACGACATTTTTGGCAGTTTTTGAAGTATCTTCCGCCTGTGATTAAATCTGGCTCATTGGGATGTTTCATAGCACAGATTATTTTGAAGTCTCTCTCATTCAGATTGTCATAGCCTGACAGCCCTAAATCTTCTCATCTGCAAAACATCTTTTGCTTTAACTCAGTAAGCCAAATTATTACAACTTCCATGAATAGCATTTTGAAGCTGTTTTGGCATGCTTTCTTATTTTAGTTTTGGCAGAAGAAACGACGGAGTCTAAGGAATAAAGTGGAATAGGTTCTTTATCAGTTGCCCAATTCAGAAATACATTTAGTTAAACAATAAACAGTTTATGCTTCCAAGGATAATGGTTAGGGAGGCATCCATGAAGTGCAGCAGAGACATGCGTCTCCCTTTTAGTGATGATGGCAGTAGAACACCACCGGAGGAAGAGCAGTCCCTAGGGAGATTCCGAAAGATGGTATATTTACGTTCTACAATTTAGCTTTTTCTTTCTAGCTTTTTTCCCCACTAACATGGAAAGGGGAAAAAAAAAGTCTCAAGGGAATGATGTGAGATGTCCTGATCTGGCCTAAATTTCTAAACATCCTGGTTTTGTTCACATCTGTCATCAGTAAAGAGTACTTGTAAGTCTTCCACTATAGCCAGCGTGCCTATTACTTATTCTCCTTACGCTCTTCTAGCCCCCTTCACAGGTTGCCTCAATGAGGGTTTCTAGGGGGCAGCCCTGCTCAGATGCTAAGAAGCCATCATCAGAATCAAGGATTGTGGACATTAGTTTCTTTGAAACTCTCAGGCTTGTATTTGGCCATATAGTGTTAGGGCATGTTTATGCTACAGACGCAGTGCTGTAGCTATGCTACTGTACACCGGTAGTGTAGATATTTCCTTCATTGACGGGCGGGGGTGGGAAAACCCATACAAAAACCCAAACCTTTCTGTCAAAGTAGGTAATTCACTTCCCCAAGCAGGGTAGCTAGGTCAATGGAAGAATTCTTCCATCAACTTAGCTGGGTCCACACCAGGGCTGAGGGCATCTTAACTACATGCTCAGGGGCATGAATTTTTCACATCTCAGGCCTTGTCTACACTACGGGGGTAAACCAATCTAAGCTATGCAATTTGAGTTATGGGGTTAGTAGCATAACTCAAGTCGATGTAGCTTAGATCTACTTACCATGGGGTCCACACTACGCTATGTCGACGGGAGACGCTTTCCTGTTGATTCCACTTACTCTTCTTGTTCTGGTGGAGTACCAGAGTTGATGGGAGACCAATCTGTGGTCAATTTAGTGGGTCTTCACTAGACCCACTAAATCGACCCCCAGTACATTGATTGCTGCAGCATTGATTCTCCAGTAAGTTTAGACGAGCCCTCAGAGTGATGTAGTTAGGTCAATCTAAATTTTAAGTGCAGACCTGGCTCAGAGAAATGAGCTCAGGTTTGGGACTTGTGAAGTCCTTCATTTGCACCCCAGCTTTGATACTGGGCTCTCATTGAAGCCTTTTGTTTATTATTTTGCACTTTATTCATATTGGACAGTGATACTAAACCAGGTAGTTTTACTCCGGGGTCTAGTCAGTTTTATTTCTTCATTCTGGTGCACTAGTGTGAGGTTGTAATATCTGGGTTGCAAAGGCTGCAGGGAAACAAACATAAAGTCACTGATATTTTTAAAATCAGTCATTAAAATTTTCCATTAGTATTTGATTTTGTAAAAACCGTTTTTTAAAAAGTACTTACATTTTGAACTGAGTATACTTGGAAGTATCCCTTTAATCTTACTATGGAAATTTTTGATTGGATAGTGGGAGATTCCATTAATCTCTTCCCTTTCTTAATGGATTTAATTCTATTTTCTCTTTCTGCATTCGTTTCAATAGCAACCAGTTCTTTTCATCTGGGTGTATTTATCCCCACCATTGTGTTTTTTAATGTATTATCACTATCCCTGCTCATTTCAATATGCAGGTTATGTCTGTCTATATAGACACGTTTACTTGATTTCCTCCAGTGTACTTAAAATGCTTCTGCTAAAAGTTATCTTTTTCCTGCCACTTCAACTATGCTGCGCCTGCTCCCCGACCCCTCTAGAGTCACTTAGCTGACTACTCATTGCCAATCCATCCACTTAGAGCTTCTTGTCCTGCTTTCAAGGCTCTGCATCAGCCAGTACATCTCTAACTTGGCCTACTTCCATACTCCATCCACCCTCAGTGAGGCCAGCTTGAATGCTTGCCTACTTCTTTTTCTAACCAAGATCTGTACCTTCTACCATGCTGCTCCTTATTCTTAGGCTGCCCTTCCAAATCCTATTTGCCAAGCTTCCACTCTTGACTCATTCAAATCATTCCTAATGATTCACTTCTGCAGCATTGCCTACAAGAATGACTGCATTTACCCTTACAAAATTATACCACCAAGATGTACAAAGGTCTAAATGGAGTAATTATATAATCACATATCCGTAACCCAGGGCTTCCCTTCCTCTTCCTGGTGCATATTTTATCCTCACTTGTCTATCAAGTCCATTATTCCGGCTCCAATCCAGCCAAGCACGTACATAGCTTTAAAAGCACTTGTGTCATATGTTGAAGTCATGCTTAAAGTTTCACATGAATGGTGCTGAATTTGTAATGAAACATTGTACAATAATTCTTACAATAACAATGATCTTGAGGTGTTTGCTCATTATGAGTAAAAGCAAATGAGCCACAGAGTTTGCTGTAATAGTAGAGATCAGCAGTTCCGATCTCAAAAAGAGACAGAAAATGAGGAGAAACAGGAGATGGAGAAATATAGCTCTCCAGTATGTTAACAAAACTCCTAGCCCTTGAGGTCCTTTGCTGTAAGCCGCTCTAGCAACTTTGCATTTGGCACGTGGACACTGACCAAAGTGTTTGAAAAAGCACTTCATTTTTAGAAGAATGGGTTAAAAGACAATGACAAAACTGAATGAGTTCTGAACTATTTTTATGTAAGCTAGGATTTTGCAAGTAGAAAACAAACCACTATCCATAGGCTTCCACAAGACGCAGATTCACAGACTTTGGTCAGAAAGGGACCATCATGATCATCTCATCTGACCTCCTGTACATTGCAGGCCACCGAACCTCACACCCCCCCGCCCACTCCTGTAACAGACCCCTAACCTCTGGCTAAGTTACTGAAGTCCGCAAATCATGGTTTAAAGACGTCAAGTTACAGAGAATCCATGATTTACACAAGTTTAAACCTGCAAGTGACACATGCCCCACACTGCAGGGAAAATGAAACCCCCCCAGGGTCTCTGCCAGTCTGACCCAGGGGAAGGTTCCTTTCTGACCCCAACTACAGCAATCAGTTAGATCCGGAGCATGTGGGCAAGACTCACCAGCCAGACACCTGGGAAAGAATTCTCTGTAGTAACTAGGAGCCCTCCCCTTCTAGTGTCCCATCTCCAGCTGTTGGAGATATTTGCTGCTAGCAGTTGCAGATCAGCCACATGCCATTGTAGGCAGTCCCATCATACCATCCCCTCCATAAACCTATCAAGCTCAGTCTTAAAGTCAGTTAGGTTTTTTGTCCCCACTGCTCCCTTTGGAAGGATGTTCCAGAACTTCACTCCTCTGATGGTTAGAAACCTTCACCTTATTTCAAGTCAAACTTGTTGATGGCCAGTTTATACATAAAACTCATGAGGCTCATAGATCCAGATTTTAAAATGGTGTTTATGTTTAGACAAGTATAAATAATTGTGCTAGACAACATAGCCCCATAAACCCGAAGTCCTTGCTTGAAGAAGTTACACCCTAAGGCCCTGATTTAGCAAAGCAGTTAAGCACTTGCTTAAGACCCATTGAAATCAGTGGGCCTTAAGTGCTTTGCTTAATAGGGATGAGTTTACTTGCATGTTTAGAATTAAACATGTGCTAAGCCCTAAAAGGATTAGAACCAAGATATGTAGAAAATAAATCTTAGTGGATTCTGATTTCCTACTATTTTTCCATATTCAGATTACATTTGCAGGACAGCTCTACAGAAATTGGGGGATGCTAATTTCTTACAGCTTCCAATGTATAGATATAACAGAGCTGAGCTGAGCCACACTCTCCCTCTTTATAGGAAGATTACCAAGTACTCCTCAGTGGGCTAGGTTGACCAGACCATCACAGAAACTGGGGATGAGGGAAGGAGGCCAGAGACATAGCAGTGCTTAAGGGAAGGTGTGTCTATATGTATTTTACCAACATCGACACACATTTAGTTTTAGTCTCATTTCTCCATGTTTGTGCCCAAAGTGTGTGTAAAATCCCCCCTGTCAGGGAAATTCCAAGTACAGGGCGGCAGGCTAAAACCTATACCCAAACTCAGTACCTTCTTTTCCAACGTGCTATTTCTTCTCAGACCCTGATTTGGTGCTGGCTTTATAGCTGCCTCTCCATAGAACTGTTTTGCACTCCTTCACAACCCCACTTTTCTTTACTGTTACCTCTCTTCCTGCTACATATAAAATGAGCCGGGACTCCCCACCTCCACTCACTCCCAGCAGACTTTGCAAAGGATTAGTTCACTGGAGTCAGCTGGCCCATACTCTAGTTCTAATCCCTGGGGGAGTCAAACTTGCTAACAAGAAGCAGCAGTATAATCATAACCGGATTGATCTGGGGAGTTTTGTTCTTTTTCCCCCAGCCCGTGACAGTTTACTCTGTCACAATGAGGTTAATAAAGTATCTGTGCTTCAACAAGCTTTGTGGTTGGAAAAACCATGGACCCATCTGGCTAGTAGACTCCAGCTGATTGAAGGCAAAGCAGCCAGAGTGTAACAGTGACTGGCAAAGTTAGTGTGTGTATGGTGGGGAAAAAACAAACAATAAAAAGTAAAAAATGCTATGAAGTTCTCCATTTTTTAAAACACTTTTTTCCTAATATTTTGAAATTGTTGAATTTTTTTCTATCAAGTATTATTGTCAATGGAAGGTTTCATTTAAAAAAAAAAAAAAGAAACTCGGAAAATTTTGACCAGCTCTGGAATCTGGCTTCATGTCTTTAAGTTTTAGAGTAACAGCCGTGTTAGTCTGTATTCGCAAAAAGAAAAGGAGTACTTGTGGCACCTTAGAGACTAACCAATTTATTTGAGCATGAGCTTTCGTGAGCTACAGCTCACTTCATCAGATGCATACCGTGGAAACTGCAGCAGACTTTATATACACACAGAGAACATGAAACAATACCTCCTCCCACCCCACTGTCCTGCTGGTAATAGCTTATCTAAAGTGATCATCAAAGTGTGTATATAAAGTCTGCTGCAGTTTCCATGGTATGCATCCGATGAAGTGAGCTGTAGCTCACGAAAGCTCATGCTCAAATAAATTGGTTAGTCTCTAAGGTGCCACAAGTACTCCATATCTTTAAGGTTACCTACACATTTGACTTGGAATTATATTTGTTTTCTTATCTAATATCAAGAAGCAAAAACTCACCTTGAAACCTAACAGAATTGCCATAACTCCAATGGTCATTTGTCAGATTTACAATTTCTACTGCCTCTAGTGAGAATTACACAGCTAGAATCCTCTGGAGATTACTCCACAAATGGTTTGGAATTTGCATCTCATTCAGAAAAGAAAAAACAAAGGCCCAGAATCCCATCCAGTGTAAACCAGCTTGACTTCAATGGAGCTGTGCTTATCTACACCAGCTAAGGATCTGACCCAGGATATACAAACCTGAAAATGATCTTTTCTGTTTTCATTTGCAGTTAAAACATTTTCTCTTGTGGCTTATCCTGAATGTTCATGACCTGTTCTTTACATGATTCTGTTGGTTGGGATTAGCTTAACTTTGGTGTTTCGCCACATTAGATAAGATTTTTTTCCCCCTCTGCTAGATTTTTGCTGCTAGCTATTTTAATACCCTCAGCTGTGAAGATCTCATTTTAAAGTGAGTGAGTGTTTAGAAATCAGGGTCAGAAATATCAATAGATCAGTACATAAAGCTATGAAAACAAAGATTAAAGAGTGAAGTGCTTAGAGGTAGTACATGATTCCCCATGCTTGAAGAGAATACTATACTTGTCATCTGGTTTATAAGATCCTGTCAGGTAAGCATCTTGGAACAGTTCACAGTTAAAGACCAGAAGACGTACAAAAGAACAGAAGAAAAGGAAAGGATCAGCAGGTGCCAAGTGAAAGAAAAGCTTTAGCTTGGAAGTTTGGAAATGGGTCTTTCTAACAAAGAAATGGTGGCACCCATCCAAATGTGCCTGTTCTGTAGAGCTGGTGACTTTTCTCCCCCCCCCCTTTTTTTTTAAATCATAATTACTTTGACACCTTGCTTTTTGTCAAAAGTGAGACTTTTTGCCAAGAAAAAAATCTTTTGATGAAACTTTGTTTTTTCATTGAAAAAAAACCAGAAAGTAAAGATGGTTGGGTTTTCACAAACGAATTAAAAAAAATCTTTGAAAATTAGGCATTTTTCAACTGACTCTACTCTTTTGTGTTCACATAGGGGCTTTATGTATCCAGAAGGTCACTGCATAGGAACGAACAAGTAACCTATGGAGAAAGCAGGAGGCCTTCCTATCTCAGGGCTGACTGCTCAAAAGGAGTTCGGAGTCTAACTTCTATTTAAATTCCTAACTTCCACTGAGGTCAATGAAGAAAGATCTGCAGCACTCAATTTAGACAGTAAAGAATATTTGAGGAATGATCCTACAATCTACCTGCATTTATAAAAGCACCCATCACCATGGTATCTAGGCACCATACATCGTATTATAAAACCTCTGCACTGTCATAGCAGGAACTCACAGTCTCTCAAAAGTGAGGGTAACATGCCAGGAGGTTTAGGTCTGGGTGAATAACCTCTTCTTGGTACTTTGATTCCACTATACAGTGGAATTAGAGAGCATCATTTGACGGACATAAGAGTTGAGGCGTGGAGTGCACAGCTAACATTCAATTAATCTTTCTTTCTATGTTGCTGGCAAATACTAGAGATGGGTTCTCATTGCTAAATCACAGGGCTTGTTGCCCCTTCTTGAAAGACTCCCTGCACCATGCCCAGAAAAGATTCCACCATCTCTCTTCGGTCAGTCCATTTTCCCCCATCTTCCCATCCCCCTTAATATTTTTTTTAAATAAACCTCTTCTTGTTTTTAAACTTCCCACCCCTCACTGACTCCCCCCACTGACCAGAAGGCTGCCTGCTACACAGGGAATGTCAGAGGATGGAAAGCCAGCCTGCTGATGGCTTTGTGGAGCTGCTTTGCATGTGCCTCCAAGGTTGTGCCATGGCTGAGTGCTGCATGACCAAAGAGAAGAAACACATGGGCAGCTCCAGCTGGAGACTGAGTTAGTACTGGGGCTTACAGCAGTCTGCTGCGGAAACAGAGAGGCAAGGACTGCGGGAGTCCTGCAGCTGCAGGTTATTTGGTACGTGAGTACATGTGAGGCAGGGTGGATCCAGCATCATATAGTTTCCTGCACTCACTACTTATTCTGTCTGCCCCATGCTTTCCCATCCCTAGCGGAGTCACATGTCCTGGGGATGAGGAAGCACTTTCATATACCTTTCCTCCTGGTATCCACTCTGTGCCTTTTCCTTTAGGATCAAAACAACCACCACTTTATTCCAGCCCGGGATGCTAAAGGTTGTGGGTACGGGCAGCTATGTAGGATGCTCAGGGGACTCTAAATCAGAAATAATAAAAAAAAACAACACACCACCCCTCAAAGTCTGTAAGAGGATTATAACTAGATGGAGTAAGGAGGTGGCCAAGGACTTGCAAATGTCACACAGGCTCTAGAAATTCTCTTGGCAACTCCAGGCAGCTTCTGGCTACTGTTTCTGTGTAACAAGCAGATGCCGCTAATAGGAATTATTCAGAGTGATAGACAAGGGACACCTGGCTCTGAACAGCCACTGTATTTTCAAGGAGAGGAACTGAAATTGGATTTCTTTTGAGAGTGAATTAACTGCAGAGAGCTACTCAAAGGATCAGAAAAGCCTGGCTCATAGAAGTGCTTAGACTCTGTCATTATTGGGCCAAACCCCAGAAATACACTCAAGGGGGAGCCCAGAATTTTGCAAAGTAAAGGGTGGTGAATATTACAGAAAGGTGGACAAATGAGTTTATAAGGGAAACTAAACCACCCTGCAATTGATTCCCTCCTGTAAGGACAGCTGTGCCTGAAAGGAGATAATCTCCACAGGATCTGATCGCTCATGAGTGGGGAGGCTGAGAGTGGTCCCACCACTAGGCTCCCTCAGCAGAAGGCAGCTTTAAATTCTCCCCAGAGCTTCCCATGTGCGGTGCTGGTAGAGGCTCTCCAGGAGACAGGCAGGTTGCATGCCTCTCCCCACTGCCCTACTCCTGCCATCTGCCTGAGTGGCCTTACCTACTTGGTGGGTGCTGCTGGATGCCTCCAGGCCAGAGAGAGCTGCAGGTGACTTTCTCTCAGGAGGGACCCCAGCCTGGCTTCAGCCAGCAGGGTTGGGCTAGAGCTGGGGCCAAGTTTTCTACCTGGCCCCTCTACTTGCAACCACTGTTAGATAACTTGGGTGCCTAAGCATCTAGCTTATGGGTTCAGTCAAATACTTAGGCAGAACATCAAACAAACTTCAGAAACAGACTCCCACTAGAGACTGCTGAATTGGAATTAATTTGCAAACTGGATACAATTAACTTAGGCTTGAATAGAGACTGGGAGTGGATGTGTCATTACACAAAGTAAAACTATTTCCCCTTGTTTATTTCCCCTCCTACTGTTCCTCACACGTTCTTGTCAACTGCTGGAAATGGCCCACCTTGATTATCACTACAAAAGGTTCCCCCCCCCCCCACTCTCCTGCTGCTAATAGCTCACCTTACCTGATCACTCCCATTACAGTCTGTATGGTAACACCCATTGTTTCATGTTCTCTGTGTATATAAAAAGAAAAGGAGTACTTGTGGCACCTTAGAGACTAACCAATTTATTTGAGCATAAGCTTTCGTGAGCTACAGCTCACTTCATCGGATGCATACTGTGGAAAGTGTAGAAGATCTTTTTATGTACACACAAAGCATGAAAAAATACCTCCTCCCACCCCACTCTCTTGCTGGTAATAACTTATCTAAAGTGATCACTCTCCTTACAATGTGTATGATAATCAAGGTGGGCCATTTCCAGCACAAATCCAGGGTTTAACAAGAACGTCTGAGGAGGGCGGGGGGGGGGGGGTAGGAAAAAAACAAGGGGAAATAGATTACCTTGCATAATGACTTAGCCACTCCCAGTCTCTATTCAAGCCTAAGTTAATTGTATCCAGTTTGCAAATGAATTCCAATTCAAGTTTCTTGCTGGAGTCTGGATTTGAAGTTTTTTGTTGTAATATAGCAACTTTCATGTCTGTAATTGCGTGACCAGAGAGACTGAAGTGTTCTCCGACTGGTTTATGAATGTTATAATTCTTGACGTCTGATTGGTGTCCTTTTATTCTTTTATGTAGAGACTGTCCAGTTTGACCAATGTACATGGCAGAGGGGCATTGCTGGCACATGATGGCATATATCACATTGGTGGATGTGCAGGTGAACGAGCCTCTGATAGTGTGGCTGATGTTATTAGGCCCTGTGATGGTGTCCCCTGAATAGATATGTGGGCACAGTTGGCAATGGGCTTTGTTGCAAGGATAGGTTCCTGGGTTAGTGGTTCTGTTGTGGGGTGTGTGGTTGCTGGTGAGTATTTGCTTCAGGTTGGGGGGCTGTCTGTAGGCAAGGACTGGCCTGTCTCCCAAGATTTGAGAGCGAGTGTTGGGTCATCCTTCAGGATAGATTGTAGATCCTTAATAATGCGTTGGAGGGGTTTTAGTTGGGGACTGAAGGTGACGGCTAGTGGCGTTTTGTTATTTTCTTTGTTAGGCCTGTCCTGTAGTAGGTGACTTCTGGGAACTCTTCTGGCTCTATCAATCTGTTTCTTCACTTCCACAGGTGGGTATTGTAGCTGTAAGAATGCTTGATAGAGCTCTTGTAGGTGTTTGTCTCTGTCTGAAGGGTTGGAGCAAATGCGGTTGTATCGCAGAGCTTGGCTGTAGACCATGGATCGTGTGGTGTGGTCAGGGTGAAAGCTGGAGGCATGTAGGTAGGAATAGCGGTCAGTAGGTTTCCGGTATAGGGTGGTGTTTATGTGACCATCGTTTATTAGCACTGTAGTGTCCAGGAAGTGGATCTCTTGTGTGGACTGGACCAGGCTGAGGTTGATGGTGGGATGGAAATTGTTGAAATCATGGTGGAATTCCTCAAGGGCTTCTTTTCCATGGGTCCAGATTATGAAGATGTCATCAATATAGCGCAAGTAGAGTAGGGGCGTTAGAACAACGCTTCCTCAGCTCTTGTCCCCTAAGTAAGCCATAAAAATGTTGGCATACTGTGGGGCCATGCGGGTACCCATAGCAGTGCCGCTGATCTGAAGATATACATCGTCCCCAAATTGTCTTCAGATCAGCGGCACTGCTATGGGTACCCGTATGGCCCCACAGTATGGAGGTGGAGCCTTCTCCTTGACATAACAGTTCATTGGATTTGTAGTTATCCTCATTTAGAACACACACACACACACACCCACCCCTACCTACCTATGTGGAAGATGCAGATCCAGGAGGTGTTGAAGCAAGTGTGATTGTAAAAAGAGTACTTGTGGCACCTTAAAGACTAACCAATTTATTTGAGCATAAGCTTTTGTGAGCTACAGCTCACTTCATTGGATGTAGTTCATCGGATGTAGCTCACGAAAGCTTATGCTCAAATAAATTGGTTAGTCTGTAAGGTGCCACAAGTCCTCCTTTTCTTTTTGCGAATACAGACCAACACAGCTGCTACTCTGAAACCTGTGATTGTAAAGTTATTTGCTGTGGTACGGCCAGCCCCAAATGTTCAAAAAAAAAAAAAAAAATCAAATCAGGCTCACAAAAATCATGAGATTGGCTTTAAAATTATGAGATTCTGTAAAAATAGTAGATTTGGTGATCTTTTTGTTTGCTTTCTGAGCCTTTAGGGCAGGGGTAGTCAAGCAGCACACTGCAGGCCAAATCCAGACTATCAGATGCTTTTGAATGGACCACAAATATTTTTATTATTTTCTCTGGAGTCTGGACCTTGCCTATACCTGGACCAAAAAATAATTAGCTTCCCCTGCTTTAGGGTGCATGGCGGTGTGTGGGGGGTGGAGGGGGAGTGGCACATTTTGAAGCTTTCTCCACAGCCATGAGAGCTAGAAACTTACTTTTTCTTTAAGAACGACGGCTGAAATCATCACATATCCACATGACTCCAGGAGCTGGGGCTTTAAGGAACATAATCATCATGAGACACAAAATCATGAGAGTTGGCAACACCACTGCTCTGGCAATTTTCTTCGTGAAGGGTTCCAAACCAGTTTACAAACTACAGAGCTGCAAAGGGCTGAGTGCCACCACAAGGCACTGAGCACCCTCCCCTTCCATGGATGTCCAGTGGAGTTGCAGGAGCTCAAAACTTGTAGTATCAAACCCTTGAATGTATAGGGCCAGATCCTCCGCTGGTGTAAATGGGCATTGATTTCAGTGGCTCACTAAACCCAGAGTGGTGTGTCCCCACTCTAATGAAATGTTTAAGCTTATTAGAAAAGATATGTAGGAAGGAAGGAAGGGTGGATTGGCAGCGTATAAAATATGCCTGTCATTGAAGTGCACTTGGCATATAATTATGACGATTTAGTTAATGTGAGCCAAGCAGCTTTACGGAAAGGTGGGTTAGAGCAAAAAGTTAAAAATAGAGAGGGCCAGCTCCTCAGCTGGCCTAAATCAGTGCAGCTCCATTAATATCAATGGAGCAATGTCAATTTACTCCGAGCTGCCTACGCAGCCTGGAATGTGTACTCTGCTACCCACAGTCCTGTATTCTGTGCTCAGTTATGCCTGTGGACCCTCCACTGAAAAGTCAGTAGGTGCTGTATGTGCATATCTGAGGGCAGAACTGAGCCCCACATGTTTACCAACGATTGTACTTTTTATTTTTAAACTCCTCAGCGCACTCTGTCTGGTTACATCGAGTCATGTCATGCAGTAGCAGGTCACAAATGACACAAAGCAATGTAACCGCATGTGGCACTGAGTGTCTGGAAGCAACAAAAAGAAAAAAAAAATGTTGAAAAAGTGTATTTTACATATTCTAATCCAAGAGGTGGAAAGTCACAGTGCCTCAAAGCACTCCCAAAATAGGACATTTTTGTTCTGATGGCTACTATCTTCCCTCCCCAGTCCTCATGCCAGGCTGAGGAGTCAAAGAGTCTAAAGCAAAGAAACCAGCTGTCAATTTTTCTATTATTGGTGGTCTTCCCCCTGAGGAGCCTAAACAAAAGAAAACCAAAGGGAGTTCTTCCCCCATTCATCTAATAACTGCAGCAGGGGCCACTTATAGTGTAGAGTGGAGACTATTTTAAAAGTTGATCAAGAGGGATAGCTCAGTGGTTTGAGCATTGGCCTGCTAAACCCAGGGTTGCGAGTTCAGTCCTCAAGGGGGCCATTTAGGGATCTGGGGCAAACATTGGGGACTGGTCCTGTTTTGAGCAGGGGGTTGGACTAGATGATCTCCTGAGGTCCCTTCCAACCCTGATATTCTGATTCAAAATAAATTGATTCTTGGAGACACCATATTGCCCCGCCCCCCAGGCCTCACTGCAGGAGTCTGTCTCTATTGGATTTTATAGCTCTAAGTTGGATCAACAATATCTTTTAACACTGACCCTGACCCTGCAACCCTTAGGGGAAAGAGTAATCCGCACTCATGCGACTGTAGCCATTGAGACGGACACTGATCTCCTTTCCACTGACGTGAAGACCTGCTCTTACAAGGCACTGAGCAGAGTGCTGAGTGGCCACTGAGCTCAGCCAGAGAACCTGAGCACCTTGTAGGACTACACCCTAAATTCAGAGTGACGGCATCATCAAGTGAATCACAGTCTAAATAGAACTGGTGTGAGACCAGAATCAGGCCAAGTGATCACGATGAGGAATACCCAGGTGAGCAGACGTTGAAGTAACATTGTTGTCAGATAATTCACTTTTAGATCATGGACACGGGTGGAACCCAAGAGTATGTTCTGGGCCTGATTTGAGCTGTGCTGACCATTTCTCACTCCTCTGGGGCAGGCCTCCACTAGAAACAGCAGCGCAGCTGCACTGATGCAGGTGTAGTGCTCCTGATGAAGCTGCTCTAAGCGGATGGGAGAGAGCTCACCCATCTGCTTAATAATGCCATGTCTGCGAGAGGCGGTCGCTATGTCGGGAGGAGAGTGGATTATTCACACCCCTGAGCAACGTAATTATGCCAAAGTAATTCTGTAGTGTAGACAAGGGCTTGGATTCCAGTGGTGGCTTAAGCATCTCTCCACGTCAGGTGTATTGTTACAAGTTCTGTAGCTCTGCTAAAATTTTAAGAGGGGATTGTCATTTCCAAGTAGTGTTAGCACAAGTGAAAGTCGTGATTATTTTTGGACTTTGCTTGCATCACTAGATGCTGAGAGACACCAAGTGAGATGGAGAGGGAGAGAGGAAAAGACTGATTCATTCCAAACCTGTTTGCACTGGCATATTGTACATGCGACAGGCTAGTTCCCTGCTCAGTGTTTGACATATAAAACACTCTGTGCAGGGAATCAATAAAGCAGCATTGACAGTCAAGGTGCTCACCTGGGCAATATTATGCCGACTACAATTTAATGACAGTAGTGGAGTGTTAATGAATGCTACTTTACCAAGGGCTCAAATGGTGAGCCAGCTCTTGTGTCCTTTACTCCAAGACACAGACTACCTACATCTTGGATCACAGGGCAGGAGGTGGGTAGAGCAGTCACTGTAGGACTAGTAATCCCCTTCTGTGCAGGCGGGTTAGGAGTGGGCAAAACCTTAAATCCACTCCCCGGTGGGGCATAGAGATCTGGCACACATTATCCCTTCCCTGCCAGACAGGGCAAGGAGAAGAAGGGACTAAACTGATGCGAGGTCAAAATTCAGTCTGTGATGTGCTCCCTGGAGCAGCACAAATACTCATTCCCCTTCCTCAGGGCAGGTTGCAAGGTGCCGACTTAGCCCCAAGTTCTGGTGTTCATCTTTCACTGAGGATGTCAAGACATCGGCAAGGGTTCAGCAAATAGCAGCAGGAATGATTCAAGGTCTGGAAAACATGCTGCCCTATTGCGAGCAAGTAAAGTTCAATCTATTCCATTTAGCCAAGAGAAGGCTAAGAGGTGGCTGGATCGCAGTCCGCAAGTACCTCTGTAGGGAACAGATTTCCGATAGCAGAAGGCTGTTTATCGGAAAAAGGCAGAACAAGACCAAGGGCTAGAGAAATTCAGACTAGAATAGAATGTTTTTAACAGTGAGGGTAATTTAACAATTGGAACCGCTTACCTAGGAACATGGTGGATTCTCCATTACTTGAAATCTTTAAATCAAGACTGGATGTCTCTCAAAGATATGCCATAGCTCAAACAGAAGATACATACTTGATACAGACCCTACTGAGTGAGGTTCTCATGTTGTACAGGAGGTCAGTCTAGGTGATCATAACATCCATTCCATTAAAGTTTAGTGCAATTTGTTTGACTAACTTTTCAGGAGATTGGGATACAATTTTTTCCTCATGTTAGTAGAAGAGACCAGACTCATTAACTTCAAACAGATGCACAGTTATGAAGCTGCTCTCAGGGGGCAGCATCAGAGGGCTTAGCATCGGAACACAGAACTATTACCAGTGGCAAGGGTCTGTGGGGCCAGCAGTAGGGGAACCTAGGCCCTCCCTGCTCCACCAGGTTCCAACCCTGGGCCCTGTGACTGGCACGTCAGATATGCAGCTTGGGGCAGACCCCACCACACCTGCTCCCTGGCTGTACTGAGGCCTTTCCCCTCCAAAGTCACAGCCAAGTCTGTGTATGGCCTCACCAGCTGGGGAAGAGTGAGTGTGTGTGTGTGTGTGTGTGCGCGCGCGCGCACACACATGGGGTTCTTCCCAACCATGATCCAAAGGCTCCTCTCCATCAGTCACAGCCCACCATTCCCAGCCTCCACAGGGGCCTTCAACAGAAAGGTCTGATCCAAGCAGTGGGGAACTCCCACAGCCTCTCTGCAGGAACGAACACCATGGGGTTGCTCCCCTGCTCTGCCCATCCTGACTGAACTGGGCAGCTCCCTTTTGAGCTCTGCCTCCATGGTGAGCATGCCAAGCAGGTACAACTGGGCAGGGCTTTCTGGACCCAGAGCTGCTCATTAGCCTTGATTCCCCAGTGTGTGGCATATACCCGCCCCCCCCAACCCCATCACAGCCAGTAATTCAGATCTTGAATGATTTATGGCCCAATGCCTCTGAATGGAGCTTCCGTTGACTTCCATGGGATTTCTTAAAATGGAGGGCTTGCAGGGTCACTTTCTTAGTTTCACCTTATTGCATTACTGTTACCTTAACTGTATGCCACAACTATTTACACTGCAGCTAGTCTGTTAGTATTTTATAAATTGGTAGAAATAGTTCCAGAATAGCTTAGATTTTCACCCGGCATTCCTAAAACATTGCTTAGAAGGAACACGTATTCAGCACCTCAGAAAGTTACCCATGTGATAGGCTTTGATTTGTTTTTTTGTTGAACTGTAATTACAAGTTCTAATGTAAATGAAGGTTTACACTACTGTTAAAATTCATTTAACAATCAACAAAGGAGTGGAATAGGCCTTTGTATTTCTAAACTAGTTTTAACCTAGGACTCAAAAGACAAAGGCAGCCATTGAATAGCAATGATTGTTTAGTACGCATACATCTACATAATCTTTGTGCATTTGGATGGATATTTCCTTTTGAACTGTAGGCACAAGTTCTTCTATTTGCCTACAAAACTCTTTCTTCATCCAGCGCTGAATCCCCCAGCAAATCCTCAATATCTTTGCAAATATCAAAGATATTAAGGCATTTAACTTTTTTCCTTCCTATTTAGACCTTTGAAGGCAGATGTGACTGGAATGATTTTAGGGTTATAACTCACAGTCTGAATAAGAAATTAAAGGAAGAACATTGCAATAATACAGCCAGTACAGTAACTAATTACTTATAGATTTTAAGTCACATTTGAAAAAAAGATAAATATTTAAATAAAATGTATAATCTTTTGGAGTCAAGACTTTTTAAAATGCTTCTGGGGCTAAACACAGCTCTGTCATAGCAGAATAGCTGACTTCATTGGGGGCTTACTACAGAGCTACACAGATGCAACTGAAAGCAGAATTTGGCTCATTGTCTAAAATGGAAAAACCTATTCATTATACAGTACTGCGATCAGAACTGCCTCCTTGGTCGTTTTAGTTGGTAGGACCTTTTGTATGACATTTTCAAATATATAAATTGAAGCTGTAGTTTTTGGAAAAGGTTACTAAAACTAGGAGCCATAGGACATCATAAAGGAGAAAGCTGAGGCAATGTCTTGCCAAAAATCTTTCTATTGGTTAGAAACTTGTGTTACATATGTTCTACAGACCACACACCTCCTGGGTGTGATACTCTAATCTCTAAGTGGCCTCTGTGCCACTAGAGGGAACAATCAGTCTGCTACAGCCTTTTAGATGAGGTCCATGTGGCTTGTAGCTCATGCAGTAGACGTGGATGCATTCTAGAAGTCCCAGGTTTGATCCTGCCCAGCAACAACCGAGGTCTATCAGTGTTACATTACGTCTGAGGAATCTGGGCCACTAGATGTGGTACATCTGAAAGCCATTTTATAAGTTATAGATATGAAGCTTGTTTCTCGCACACGCCCCGTCATACCAGAGGCATAGACCCAGTGAGGCTGGCTCTACACCAGCTAGGGATTGGCTGCTTAAGGGAACTAAGGCAGCTTTGCACTATCAGATCTATAAGAGGCAGCTTCATGGGGCCATTCCTTATCTACTCATGGCATTTGGTTGACTCTAGTTAGATCTTGCTTTTTTTAAGCCAAGCAGTAATGGCCTGCGGATTCTTACTTTCTTCACGTGGACATTGACACATCAATAGAGGCCTTAGTGCTTTTAACAAACAGAGTGCCAAGCAATAAGCTGTTCCAGGCAATAAATGCAAGCAAAGAACCAAGGTAGATGGCAGGACACCTAGCAAGGCCTATACTGCATACACGGTCAGCGTTGGCAGTGGCTTCTGAAGATGATTAGTATGAAGGAGAGTGAAAGAAACAAGATTTTGCGGACACATTTGAGACAGATGCCTTCTTCCATTGTTACATTTATCTGAATGAGACTAGGAAAAATCCTTTAGCCAGAACAAGTGCCTGCAGAACATAGCTGATGAGATTTTATTCAGGTTCACAATGGGAGAGTTTGGAGGAGATGGATGGAAATACAATTTTTGTATCGTACATTATCAGATGCTTTTTAACCTTTAGGCAGGTCTAGCATGCATATTAAAATTATTACCACTCTTACTGTCTCTAACATGAGCAGGAGAAATCATAAGTACATTTGACATTTAATATTACAGTTTTAACAGATTTTAAAAAAAATATCAAACAGATCACCTTTTTAGCTGTGAGCCAAATGTAATTGTCCTCCTCTGCCTTTCAGAGCTAAATCATCCTGCCATAACAAAGTTATTGATATCCCCTGGATGCATTCAGCATACACCTGAGGTTGTATGAATCTGAGGGACTTGTTTTAAGGCAGTAAACATTGTTCTTGTCAGAAGTGGATCCTTGTATTTTGCAGGATGAGGTCACAATTCTTAGCAATTTGGATTATATACAGATTTCATTGCTGGGACAAAAACTGCATTATACCTATTGCCTGACCATAATTTAGGAACTACCTTTAATCTGCTACATATAACGTTTTACACTTCAGTGGTAATGCCAGTGCTGTGACATGGCAATGATTAAATAAATATCAGTTATCGGAGGGGCCTTGTGAACTCCAGAGTTCCACAAATATGGAATCCAGCCCTAGCTGCGAAACTGAGCTTCAGAATCCAAGCTTTCATTAGTGAGTGTTTCTAGACCATATTGCAAAAAAAAAAAAAAAAAACCCCTTGAAAATGAAAACTGAGCACCGACGCGCCTTCCTTAGCCTGCAGACAGCCTGAAACAATAGCTCAGGAACATGAGAGGAGTCCTATTCATGTCAATTGTTTGTTAAAACCTAGAGATGACAATTTACACATTACCATGTTTAACATTCACTATTTCACTTGTGATGATTTTAGCAGTAACTCCCAGCCAGTATGCTTAACCCACAATCTCAGACTGCCTCCCCCCACTCCTTCACAACTGCAAAGAGCCCACTTCCCTTCTACTGAAGTACCAACCCCTGCCCTGCTTCACCCCTGACAATACTCCAATGCTCAGTTTATTGAAAACTGAAAAAGTGCAGAGACAACATAAGATTGAGTGAATTTAACCTGAAGCTAACACAGGGGCCACTGGCTTGGGGTGAGCCCACAACACAGCCCAGGCCTTCTGGCCAAAAAGAGGGGGTTTGGCCACAACCCAAGGGGTGGGATCAACAACAAAGGGAGTAAGGGGACCCAGGCCCAGGGCCCTAACAGTGACAAGTCCACCTCTGGGACAGCAGGGAATCCTCCCAAAACATGTTGACTCACTCTCTGGCAGCAGAACTGGATGATAGTCTGGTTCCCCGGTCTACTTCCTACCACAGTCTGGGTGTAGGGCTCCATAGTCCAAAGGTCCTCTGCCTCCTCAGGGTACTTGGCTGCTGGCTATACCCACAGCTCCTCAGGATACTCATTGGGCTCCATTCGGGTGCTAATCCAGGATCCTGCAAAGATCTCCCCTCCCTGGAAGAAACATCTACTCCCTCCTGGGGTCCAGTCCTCACTGAGCTCCAGGGCTCTGCTTTTATACTTCCTGTCCCACCCCAGGACTTCTGGTGCTGGGCGTGGGTCAGATTCAGCTCCGCCCACCTGGAGGAGTATAGTAGTCCCTAGCTTTCCAGTTCGGAGGGAGGCCACTCCATCTCTCTACAGGTGTATAATAAATTTGCTGAAAAATGCATTGTTCAGGGCACTGTTCACACTGTTCACAAATTCACATTGAATTCAGCAAATAGTGGCAGCCAAAAAAACCCCTAAAGACAAAAATTTCAAATTCATCATATTGAGTCATTTTGAATCATTGAGTCGAATCAACAATGAAACCGTTTAGTTCAACCCAAATCTTTTTTATTTTTTCATTTTGGTGAGAAAAACAAAAAAAATCAATTTTAGTTTGAAATTAACCAATTTTTTTCCAGTTCACCCACTGAACCAAACAATCATTTATTCCCCCAGCTGTCCTCTTGTCTACAAGGGAAAAAGGGTGAGGGTGAAAAATGTAAAGAAAAAACTTGTTGATTCACTTGCTCACCAAGCTCTTCAACAGCCTAGACTCCTTCAAGTCCACCCCCACCATCCACTTGTTCCACCCTTGTTTCTGTGCTGCTGAAGGTCTCTGCAGACAGTCCCACAAACATGCAGACTTCCTCCAGCTCCAGCTGATTTTCTCCTCCCTCAGTTCTGCCTTCTTCCTGGTCAAGCAGCACAACTTAGCCATCCTCATCAACTGCCCCTCTGACCTATTTGGCACCATCTAATCCCCCCTGCATATACCCCTTTTCTCATACTCACTTCCCTCTCTGCTCGGGGTATTGCTGACGAGAATCTCAACAAATTTCATCATGAACTACCATCTCCTAATGCTTTCTCCTCATTCACTTGCCACCAAGTGCTGAGGTTTCTCACCTCAATTCCTCCTCTAGCCCTGCCAGCTGCCCCAGTGACCTCTGACTTCCTCCCCACAAAATACTGTGGTATGTGACAGAAAACGAAGCACTGGCTCTAGGTAGCAGCTCTGGGAATGCCAGGCTTTTAACAGTATTCAGGTGTGCTCTTTATTGGTCACGTGAATAGCCTCATTGACTTCAGTAGGAGTACTTACTGGTCCACAGGCTGCAAGATCAGGCCCCACATCCCAGAGAAGTCAATGCAAATTAAAAAGGTTCACTGCCTAGTCATGTGTCACTGACAAACCTTAAGGATATGGAAAAACTAGTCAGTTGGTCTTCCCCATAATGCTGTGTGTGTGTGTGAGAGAGAGAGAGAGAGAGAAACAGGCTAGTACGGCAACTCTAACTCTAGATTTCTTTCTCGCCAACCTCTTCTAAAATTCCAGAATAGCTTCGTTCCAGATCATCACACATGATCAGGGAAGGAGATGGGGAACATCTGGAAAGATCAACACTCCTGAGGGAAAATATTCAGCTTTAATTAATTGTATCCCTTTTATCCATGACAATGTAATTGCATTCTCTTTAACTAAATCTTTTTAATTGGCACTGGGAGGAAATGATAAGCAGAGCTGTAGAATTCCTTATTAGCTATTACACAGCAGTCACACTCTCTGCTGCTTGAAGAGGCTGTGCTGAGCTACATCAGCAGAGCTAGGGACATACAGATACTGAGTGCTGTGGTTATTTTTGGCTATGATCCTTCGGAGTGAGCAGAGGAAGGGAGGGAACTGCCTGCAGGAGACTTGAAGCCTGGAGCAGGTTTGCTAAATAAGCCAACCAGAAACATGGCCCAGGAAGGGAACTTCAAGTGGCTGGTTCCTTATAAGACAGATGAAGCAGTTCTTGAAGGGGGTGCTGACTCTGGGAAGGCTGTAAGGGAGTCAGGGCAGAGCAGGGGCATACAGAGGAACACTGACCATGATGGTGGCCATCTTGTTTAGAATCATGTTAAGTTATGCAAGGTAATGCTGAACTGGGTGTTTGGACAGAGAGGAGGGTGTGGGTGCTAGCTAACATCTGAATGTGCCCATATGCCTTTGTTCTTACATAGAAAGCCTAAGAAGTGCTCTAATGCCATTATGTTCCCTCTGTAGCTACCTCCAGCAGGGCTGCTGTGGAGCCCAGCTAAAGAAGACCGTTGACCTCTCCTAATGGAGCCCTAGAAGAGAACAACAGCCTGAACAGGGTGGGCCAAAACAACTGCCCCTCATTCCCACTGGAGGCAGGGGAGAGGGGTCATCTTCACTTTCATATTGTTACAACTCTCCTGATTGTATCCTGTAGCTTGCAGTGTGTGTTGTTTCTCTGAAAGCTCCAGCTCCTGGAATGGTCCAATGAGCTTCTCGGCCATCTCTTTTAAAACTCTTGAATGCAAGTTATCTGAAGTACTGGAGTACTGTGTCCAGTTTTGGGCCCCACACTATGAGAAGGATGTGGATAAATTGGAGAGAGTCCAGCGAAGGGCAACAAAAATGATTAGGGGTCTGGAACACATGACTTATGAGGAGAGGCTGAGGGAACTGCAGAAGAGAAGAATGAGGGGGGATTTGATAGCTGCTTTCAACTACCTGAGAGGTGGTTCCAGAGAGGATAGTTCTAGACTATTCTCAGTGGTAGAAGAGGACAGGACAAGGAGTAATGGTCTCAAGTTGCAGTGGGGGAGGTTTAGGTTGGATGTTAGGAAAAACTTTTTCACTAGGAGGGTGGTGAAACACTGGAATGCGTTACCTAGGGAGGTGGTAGAATCTCCTTCCTTAGAAGTTTTTAAGGTCAGGCTTGACAAAGCCCTGGCTGGGATGATTTAATTGGGGATTGGTCCTGCTTTGAGCAGGGGGTTGGACTAGATGACCTCCTGAGGTCCCTTCCAACCCTGATATTCTATGATTCTATGTTTCTATGAACATGATGAGGTAAAAATGTTTACATTCAGTAGCTTCTGTTTAATATCCTTCTGGGATACTAATGGAATGGAAAAGTGTTATCAGCATATGGTATAACTAAATCATCTGTTTTTCCCCAATACAGAACAGAAATATTTATTGATCAATACTGTCACTGAATTATTATTGATAATTCTAACATTCCGATCTAGTAATGGACCAATACCATTGTTAGGAGTCTTTTTGTTCTTAATATACATAATGAACCCTCCTTCTTATTGTCCTTAACTCTGCTGGCCATAGATTTCTACTTGTGTCTCTTTGCTTCAATCATCAATTTTCTACAGGTCCTAGTTTCTGATTTATATTTGATACTGTAAACTTCCCCTTTCTTCCATTTGTTATGTACGTATAGCTGCCTTCACTTCCACTCTCAACTAGGTACTATTTTTAATCAATGTGTCCCTTTTCCTTGACTGTGTTTTTTTGGGCATCTAGTAAAGTGTTCTTGAACAATTCCCAATTGTCATTCACCTTTTTCTGATTAAGTTCTTCCTCCCACCTGTTTTAGCTCATAATTGTTTTCAGCTTTGTGAAATTGGCCCCCTTAAATCACCACGTGCTTTACTTTTTGATGGCTCTAAACTGAAATTTTTCTGAACTTTCCATTGGGCAAATTTTTTTTTGCCATTTCAAATTTTCCTCCCAACTTGGACCAATAACTAATATCAAAATATGGGAAGTTCCCAGTGATTGGAAATTCCAATTTTCAACCAGCTCTGCTTAAAACAATTGTGAAAATATTCCCTTTAGTGAGGAAGTGGTGTGTGATGAAAAGTGAGTAGTGTGTTTCTGTTTTGTTTTGTTTTTTTTCTTTCCAGGACCCATGTCTTGTAGATTTTTATCACCACCAATTCATTACCACTGTTCGACCTTATTTGCTTCTGAAGGAGGTTTGGAGAGATGATTCAGATCTGGGGAAATGTATACAAGTGAAAATAGAAGCGGGGGTGTGTGTGTGCGTCTGGGGCTGGGGGAGGCGGGAGGGCAGTTGTGTCAGAATAAAGAAAACGGCTTTGATTTGAAATCTAAACATTCCGAAAACGACTGAAAATTGCTAAGTGACCTCCAGCAGACAGTTATGTGCATAAGCAAACACCCTAAGGAAGGCAGTTTATATATTAGCACAATGACATATACTCTTTGATTACTTTTGTCAGTGATTCATTTGTATGGGTATGCTAGAGCTGACGCAGAGTACATCTTCATTCAGAATGGGTGGTGGCCCTTGAGCTCCCCCTAATGGCGGGAAGGATTGTTTTTTAAATCTAAATCACTGGTCTGATACATTTCAGAGTAGCAGCCGTGTTAGTCTGTATTCACAAAAAGAAAAGGAGGACGTGTGGCACCTTACAGACTAACCAATTTATTTGAGCATAAGCTTTCGTGAGCTACAGCTCACTTCATCGGATGCATACTGTGGAAAAGACAGAAGATGTCACGCAGCCTTTCAATTATGTTCGTGGGGCTGTAAACACCAATTTGTTTCAAATGCCATAATAGGCAACATTCAAAGAATCAAATCTTTCAAACAAGGTGTCCTTAATAGTGCTATAGGAAAAGATGTTTAAAGAAAGTCTTTTAAACCTGCCTGGTTTTCATTTTTTTTTTCTGCTAGCCTTGTAAAACAACAGTGCCATAGACAAGAGTCAAACCCATTGTAAACATCACTGTTGAATGGAGTCTATGATAGTCCGCAGCTGGTTTAGCAAGGTCCAGTAGGTGTCTACTATAAGATTTTTGGAAGCAGATATAGTGGGCTGATCCTGCAACTCCCAGACTGCTCGTGTGATAAATACTATTCAGCAAATTGGCCATCCCAGATAGTAAATGGGAGAGCATTTATTTAATACAAAGCTTTGTTTTCAAATATTTCAGAAACGATTATTGATTTTTATTATTGATTTTCTGAACCTAGTTCTGAATCGGAGAAAACAAATTCTTGCACTTTGGAATTAAATCGATAATCCAGCAATTTAAACCACTTTTTAAAAAGCTAAAACGCAGGAATTGCCTTGTTTATACTTGGAAAGCAGCATAGCTTCTGCTATTTATCAGCCAGGCATCTGCCTCCAGATCTTTGTGCTTTGAATCCAAAGGTTTAGAATTTAGCCAAACCTCCTGCTTTTACAAAACTGGGCTCGAAATCACTGAACTTTCTATTGTGCTATATTTCTGGCACTTCTAGTCCGTGCAGGAAATAGATGAGAATAATTTCTCGTGTGATATTTGTACATGTTAATTTCTGGCCCTGGCAGGAAATTAGAAATGGGAAAACACAGAAGATTTGGTTCTAAGAATAGGCAAAGGCTGCAAGCTGTTTTATCTGCACCGGTTCACCCACTCCTAGTTCAGAGGGAGATTCTCAGTCTGCTTTCATGTTGCTTTATATGATACATGATACTTCTATGGTCCCCATGTCTAAGCGCCTCACACTCTTGAATGTATGTATCCACACAGCATCCCTGTGACAGAGGGAAGTGCTATCATCCCCATTTAAAAGGTGGGGAACTGAGGCAGAGAGAAGTGAAATGACTTGCCTAAGGTCACGCTGGGAATCTCTGTAGTGGAGAAGGCAGGAGTTCAACCCAGGTCTCTGAGCCCTGGTCTACACTGGGAGGAGGAGGGGGAGATCGATCTAAGTTACATAACTTCAGATATGTGAATAACGTAGCTGAAGTCGATGTACTTGGATCAACTGAGATCAACTCACCGCGGTGAGTCAACTGCTGCTGCTCCCCCATCATCTCCGCTTGCACCTCTAGCGGCGGTGGAGCTTAAGGGGTCGACGGGAGAGCGCTTCGGGATCGATTTATCACGTCTAGACTAGATGCGATAAACTGATCCCTGCTGGATCGAGCACTGCCTGCCAATCCGGCGAGTAGTGTAGACGAGAGTATGTGGAAGGCATGATTCCCAGCTTAGGTAGATGGACTCATGCTTGAGCTAGCGTGCTATAAATAGCAGTGTGGACACTGGCAGCAGCTTTGGCTAGCCGCTTGAGCTCAGGCCCAGAGGGCCAGGCAAGCTTGGACTCAGGCAGGTAGCCCAAACTGCCATCAGTGCAACAATGTCTATCCTGCTATTTTTAGCCCGCTAGCTTGAGCTGAGCGAGGGACAATCTGTCTACTCACGCTGGGAATCCCAGCTGCAGTGTAGCCATACCCTTAAGTCTTAGGCTAGTGCCCGAACTACTGGACCATCACCGGTACTGCTCATGTGGATACATCAGGAAGTGATCTTCCATGATCCTAGTACTACACAGCAAGCCAGAAAACCAAATGACTTCTGCGTTAAACTCGTTTGTTTTGGATGGTGGAGTCAGCTATTTCCAGTTCGCAAAAGGGCCACACTCACTTCAACAGTTACACACTGTCTACCAGGATGTAGACAGCAGGTCTGCAAGCTCTTCACATCACTGGTGTGGGACTGAACAATTAGCTGCCGTTAAGATTTTCACCCTCATAACAGGAACACGTGAATGCAGTTCTGCAGTGCAAGAGGCCAAAATCACAGCAGGCTTAACTGGTGTGACAGGGTCGGGCTAGATGGCTATAGGAGAGTAATTTTTTTTTTTGAAGCAAAAAAGGTATTTTGTTATTTGCATAACACACTTACACATTGCATATGCTGTTGTTTTGTTTTGTAACACACCAACCAATCACAATTGTTTTCTCATTAGCTTCAGGGGAGGGAAGTGTTCAAGCTTTCCTGGGCCCAGAGCGCGGGGCTTTCTCGACTCTCGTGGTCTTCCACCCTTCCGAGTTACCTGGTGGTCTAGAGCGAGGGGGCTTCATCGACTCTCAAGGTCTGCCACCCCCTCGAGTTACCTGGCGCCACGCCCGAGTGTCACCAACAATTCCCTCCTCTGAAAGCACCCAACAAGAGGGGCAGGCTGTGGGGTGGACAACCCGGGGGGGCTACTTGCACCCACGTGTGAAAGGACCCCTCTAAGCAGCAGCAATGGCTGGGGCTGGGGTCCCTTACTCTCTCCCCGAGTCAAAGGGTCAAAACAAGGGAGCCAGACGGGGACACCGAGCAGAGAGCCTCGGACAGCGCCCACTGCTCCTCAAAAGCATCAAGGGAGTTGGTGGACGCCGCCCAGAGGAACACTGCCCGGATACATGAACGGACCAAGGATCGGAAAATGGCCCCACAGTCACAGGAAACTCCATCGGCCAACCTCCTCTCTCTGGTTTTATAGATGGCCGTTTTAGCCAGGGCCAGGAGGAGGTTAACTAGGAGATCCCGCGACTTTGTGAGGCCACAGATGGGGAGTGCATAAATAAAAAGGAGAGGAGAAAAATGCAACTAAAAACATAATAAAAGATTTGTGAGGAGCCAGAACAGGGGCTGCAGCCTGGCTCACTCCAAGTATACGTGCGCCAGGGTTTCCCTCACACCGCAAAAGGAACAAGTATCTGGGATGGGGTTGAACTGCGCCAAGTATGTGCCTGTGTTCACAACTCCGTGAAGGAGCCACCAACTAGTGTCCCTGACGGGCCTCGGAACCAAGGTAGAATATAGGCTGGCCCACCGGGGCTGCTCACCCTCCAAAGGTGGCAAAAGGTCTCGCCACTTTGTGTTGGGGTGGGACACTAGGGTGATGGAGTGAAGGGTGTGGAGCACGAGCGTGTATAGATGTTTCCTTGGCGAGGTTTGGGAGCATACTGGCTGCAGTTTATGCAGCCGGCTCGCCGTAAAGGGGTGAGGGAGTTGATTGGGTCTACGGGGCAGTGGTCCAATTAAAAGGTCCAGCAGGCCTAGGCTAGAGGGTGGGCGGGGCGTGCCCTCGAGCAGGACCCGATCGAGGTAAGCTCTAGGAGAGGGCGGCAAAGCGGCCTTCACCTCCTGAAGTACGCACCGGGGGGGTACGAGGTCTGGAGAGCTCCATGCGCCGAGCGAGCGTCAAGGGATCCAGCCAGTCTCCCCGGTCGTAGTCCAGGAGGCCTCCGACTCTCGTGACTTCTGCCAGGATCAAGCTCTGGTGCACCGAGCGGGACTCTGCCACCTGCACACAGAGCTGGGGGTTGTGTAGCAGGGGCTCCACAAGGAGATCTACCCCCTCGGTGGCTGCCACGGACCTGGCCATTGAAAACAGTTTCCAAGTCCGGAGGAGGTCCTGGTAGAAGACCGGCAGCCCGGAGAGGTCTCGCGGAAGACCTCCTGGACGGAGATAAAAGAGCTGCCGGTCATATCGGAGCCCTCGGATGCGGCGCAGGATGGCGTGCGCCAGTATGCTCCGTGCTGAACTGCCTGCACCATAAAGGAGCCTCATAAGGGCCTGGAGGCGGAAGACGTGGACCTGAGTGTGCAGATACTTCAGACCCTGTCCTCCTTCCTTCAGGGGAAGATGAAGAACCCCTACAGGGGCCCAGTGCGTTCCTGACCAAAAGAACCCCAGAACTGATGTCTGGAGGTTGGTCAGGAAACCCGGGGCCGGGACCAGGGTGTTCAGCCAGTACCAGAGCATGGACAGGACTAGTTGATTAAGCACCAGTGCTCTCCCTCGGAGGGAGAGACATCGGAGTAGTCCCGTCCATTTCCAGAGCCGCTCTATCACCCAGCCCTCTAAGTTTTCCCAGTTCTCCATCGGAGAAGGATGCATGGCAGAAAGGTAAACGCAGAGGTAGAGCAGCGGACCCGTGCTCCACCGGATGGTCTGAAGCGTGGGTGGGAGGGAGCTCGCCTACCGCCAGTCTCCTACCGCCAAGCCAGAGCTCTTGACCCAGTTGACCCGGGAGGAGGAGGCTGCAGAATAGATGGCCTGGCAAGCCTCCACCCGCGCCAAGTCGCCCTGGTCCTGGACCACGAGGAGCACGTCATCAGCGTACGCCGACAGGACCAGCCGCAGCTCTGGCTCCTGCAGCACTAACCCTGTCAACCTCCTGCGGAGGAGACAGAGGAAGTGCTCGATCGCCAGAGTGTACAGCTGGCCTGAGAGGAGGCACCCCTGCCATACTCCTCGCCTGAAGTTGACCGGTTCAGTCAGGGTCCAGTTGAGCTTAACCGGACACTCTGCGGAAGCGTACAGCACCCGGAGAAAACCCACAAACTGGGGTCTGAAGCCAAACGCCCGCAGAGTGCTCAGGAGGTACCCATGGTCCACCCTATCGAAAGCCTTCTCCTGATCTAGGGACAGGAGGGTGAACGACAGATTGTCTCTACGCCCGCCCGAACCAGAAATAGGTTATCAAAGATACTGCGGTCCGGGACGGTGTAGGTCTGGTCTGGGTGGATCACGTCCGCCAGCACAGACACTAGCCGCAGCGAGATTGCTTTCGCTACGATTTTGTAGTCCGTGCTGAGGAGCGAGACGGGACGCTAATTTCGTAAATCGCGGAAGTCCCCCTTCTTCGGCAGTAAGGCGAGCACAGCTCGTCTGCACGAAAGAGGGAGGACCCCGCTCTGCAGAGACTCGGCCCAGACGGTGACTAGGTCTGGGCCGAGGATGTCCCAAAACACGTGGTAGAACTCCACGGTCAGCCCGTCCATGCCTGGAGACTTATTAGTGGGCATACAACGGAGGGCTTCCAAGAACTCGGCCAGAGTGAGAGGCAACTCTAGCCGGTCTCGGTTGCTCACGCTGACCATAGGGAGCTCCTCCCAGAGCACTCTGCAAGTGCCAGGGTCGGTCGGATCCGGGGAGAAAAGACTTGGGTAGAAGAGTTGGGCCCTCCCGCACATCTCCACCGGTTCCGTGAGGGGGGTGCCGTCTTCTGCCAGGAGGCAGGTGACGTGTTTCTTGGGCCCCCCTCATTTTCTCCAGGGCATAGAAGAAGCGGGAGCCGCGATCCATCTCCTGAAGGAGGCGGATGTGGGATCGAACAAAGGCGCCATGGGCCCGATGGTCCTCGAGGGCCCGGAGCTCCTCCCGCTTCTCCTGGCACACTCCACAGAGGAGCGGGTCCTCGGGGCTGGCGGCCAGACACCTCTCTAGCTCTAAGACCTCCCATTCCAACTGCTCTATCGCCGCATTTCTCCTTCGGCTGGTGCCCTGGGTGTAGTCGCGGCAGAAAATCCTGGCTCGCACCGTTCCCAGGTCCCACCATCGCCGTGCCGAGGGAAAGGCACGCTGCTGCCCTCGCCAGGCCAGCCAGAATTCCCAGAAGGATGTCACGAAGCCCTCATCCTCCAACAGGATGTAGTTAAATGCCAGTAGGCCGGCCCCGGCCTCTCCGCATAGAGGGAGGCAGTCACAGTGGCTAGATGATGGTCAGAAAATGTGGCCAGCCGAATGCTGGAGGAGTGGGCTTGTGAGAGATGGAAGCGTAATAAATAAATGCGGTCCAACCGGGCGGGGCAAGTGGAAGTGGAAGTGTCATCCGGGTGGTGGTCGCGCCAGATGTCCACTAGGGAGTGATATTCGACTATCTCCCGGAGGTTGTCTGCGGCGGCCGGACTCTGCTCGGTCTCCGAGCGGTCCTGTTTCTCGAGGGTGGTATTAAAGTCCCCTACCAGGACCAGGCACTCATGAGAATCTAAGGTGCCGAGGAAGGCAGATGCCCGCTGGTAGAATTGCAGTCGCTCCAGGCCCGATGTCGGGGCATAGACGTTAACGAGGTTAACCACGAGCCCCTCCATACGGACCCGGAGATGCAGCAGGTGACCTGGCATGGCCTCGGCGACCCCTAGCACCTTGGGCCGTAGGTCAGGGGAGAACAGGGTCGCCACTCCAGCCTGTTGAATCATGGCATGGCTAAAGTAGACCCTGTCCCCCCACTCCAGCCGTCAACTATCTTCGGCGGTCGGGTCCGTATGGGTCTCCTGCAGGAACCACAGAGTACCCTCCCTCCCGAAGGAAGGAGAGCACCTGGGACCTGCGGAGAGCCATCCTACAACCCCAGGTGTTCAACGTTGCGATGGTGAGAGGTGTCATGGAGAGGGTCGGGGGGGTCCTCACTGGCAGGGATGCTCGCATCTCCCAGCGGGCCGTACAGCAGTCCGTGACCCATCCCGTAGGTGAGTAATTGTTCACGGAAGGTGCGGCCCCGCCAGTAGGCCACGGCATCCTGCTTCCCCGTCCCTTTACCTTCCCCCATGAGGGCCCTTGTGGCCTGGAGGATTTGAGAAAAGTCCCCCCATCGCTGGAGAGCAAGTTGTACCTTGTTGCAGGAGCCACAGACATCCTCTAAAAACTTCCGCAGCTCTCCTCGCAGCTCATGGGGGGGGAGGGGGATTCCTGGTTGTTCCCCGGCGGGGCCCTCGGTGCAGCCCTGTGGTCCACTAAAACAGACAAGCAGGGTGCGGACCCCCGACAGGGCGCCTGATGGGCTGGAGCTTCTAGGCTCGCCTCAAGCTCTGGGGCGATAGGGGGCGGTGGAGGGAAAATAGCAGCTCCTAATGGGTCAGGGCAGGAGAACACAAAGGCCGCTCCCTGGGGGTCATCAGTTGTGAAAGGGAAGGAGACAGCCCCGGGGGCGGCAATGACAGTGCCTTCCCGGGAAGGAAGTCGATTGCTCCACACCAATGGGGGGGTGCCCCTGGCGACTTGTGTCCCGGCCGCGTGGCGCCGGCTGTCACCTGAGCATGCTCGGTGGTTGTCAGCGGGGTGCCATCAGCGGCTGGGTCGGTGGAGGAGTCCAGGGGCTTCTCAGAGGTGGGAGCGGAAGCAGCAGTTAAGGGGAGGGAGCATGGGGAAAAGAGGGGTGAAGTGAGGTCGCCCAGATCGAGATTTGCTGGCAAAAGGTCGTCCTCCCCCTGGGCGACCGGGGTCAGATCTAAGGCCTCAATATCCTCGAACATGGAGGAGAGGACACTTTCCTCCGCCCCGGGCTTCTCCCGGTTGGCACCCGCCACGATGGTTGCCATGGGGTTCACGGGGGCTTCGGGTAGTGTCAGGACAGAAGGGGCTTCCTTGAGGGTCTTGGAGGGGAGGGTCTCCCATGGAGGGGAGACACTACCCTCCAGTGCTGCCATGTCTTTCCTGGCTGACACTGGTGGATGGGATGCACTCGTGGGCAAAGCGGAAGGTTTGGCATCGGTGCCCCCCTTCCTGATCTTCCGGGGGGCCTCCGCCTCGGGTAGATGAGGTGGAGCTCGAGCCTTCTGCTTGCCTCGCTTCCCCTGGACTAGAGCCCAGCCCTCCATGGCATCATCTGGGGGCTGGTTAGCAGGGGTCGTGTCAGGGGGTAAAGGCACTGGCTCAGGGACTTGGGGGGGGGAGGGGGATGGTGGTGCGGCATAAGGGAGGGAGGATTCTCCCTGGGGCAGGCTCTCTCCCATGCCTGGTGGTATCTCTGCCACACCCTCCTCCATAGGCCCCGCCAGATTGTCAGCAGCGAGGGCGGGGCTCTCCCGCTCGTCTGGGCATTGTAGGGGAGGTGCCCCTGGGGTGTGAGTGGGAGTAGCGGTGGTCCGAAGGGGGGGGTGGGTTCGGGTACCAGGCAGCCAGGGGCGTTGGCAATGACGGGGCCGATGTCCTGCCAGGTCTCGGGGATCCCAGGTGCCCCTCCTTGCCAGGCTAAGGGGCAGTCCCTCCGGATGTGCCCCGACGCCCGGCAGAGGTAGCACCAGGCTTCTCCTGTGGAAAAGTACACCTGGTAACGGGTCCCCTGTGGGAGACTAGGAAGGACCCTTCGAGCGCCACTCTGTCACACGCCGCCAACAGCAGTAAAAGTTGCACTTGCCGGCGGAAGGAAAAAATGTGACGGAGGGTGGGGTCCTTGCAGCCCAATGGGAGAGGGCTGATGACAGAAACAGGTTTCCCCAGGTGGAAAGGGTGGGTAACAGGGCAGCATTGGGGAGAAAAGGAGGGCCAGAGGTCAGGACCAGGTGGACGCCCAGGTCCTCTGCAGCTCTAGGGGGACAAACACCCCCCACACCGCCAGGCTCCTCTCCACCGCTTCCTGGGCAGCAGCCTCTGATGCTAAGAAGAAAACGACCTTCCCATACATTTTGGAGGCCACCACAATGGCCGAGGGCCCCACCACCCTCGCCAACACCCACACATAGGTCTCCACGTGGGGCGAGGTGGGCACCAGGAGGCATCGGACACCGTGTTTCCTTGTCCTGGTGGGAAAGGGGCCCCGGCCACTATTGATGGTGGCGGAGGCGGTGGGTGGGAGAGATGACGAGGCGGCAGGCGGGGGGGCTGCCGCAGCCCGGGCATACGTCCTGGACGCTGAGGGAGGGGCATCTGCAGAGCTGGTGGAGGGGCAGCGGGGGAGGATGCCGTGGTCGATGGCGGGGCTGCAGTAGTGGGGGTGGCCCCTGCCATGGAGGGCCCGGTGGTTTTAGCGGGGCCCTTCCCCTTCTTCTTGCCCTGGCCTTTCCCGCCGGCTGGGGGGGCTTCCCTAGAGTCTGGGGAGGCGGTGGGCATGGCAGCGGCGGAGGTCACCCCAGTGTCCTCCATTGCCAATGCCCCAGCGGGGGCGGTGGCAGGTGATTGACAGGAGTTGGGGTCAGATAGAAAGGGACAAGCTGTGGGGTGGATAATTCGGGGGGAGTGGGAGGCACATGAACCACCATACGCTTGTCCAGAGAGTCCTGTTTGGTTGGCTGGTGCTTCTGGCCCACGTGGTGGAATCACGGTGAGCAACTGAGTCCAGAGGCAGATGTTAGACAGCCAGCAAAGATGGTGGAGTGGGGGGGTGAAGATCGTAGTGTGGGGGGTTGGAAGGACACAGATGGATTGGGGGGCAGCTCCGTGCCACACCCCCTGTGTCCCTACAAACACAGTTAAGACACAGTCAAGGCCTCCCCCCCCACATGAGAGCGCAGGTCGAAAGTTACTCAGTCTTAGGCCCCCTCCACGGCGATTTGTAGATTCTCCAGGTGGTGTTCCTCCGGTGGACGGCTTTTTCTCCGTCTGTTCCGGGCTTTCTTTTTTGCATTCCAGAAATGCCGAAGCAAGTGATAAGAGTCCTCTCGACCGGAGACGGGTCCGCAGACAAACAGCAAGCGGCTGGGTCTGGGGCTGGGTACTTCCACTCCCCCTCTGGGGAAGTGGGCCGGCAGGCCCCCCCCTCTCAGGGGGGTTTCAGCTGGAGCGGCAGCAGTGTCCGAGGGCAGGCCGGGGGCGGGGAGAGGGGGCTAACAGCCGGCCGGCAGCCAGCCAGCACTCTAGCAACAGCGGAGAAAGAAAAAAAAACAACAAAAAGAAAAGAAAGGGGGGAGAGCGTCTGGCCCGGTCGGGGGCGGGGGGGAGCCGAAAGCAGGGGCAAAAAGCAAGGAAAGCCCAGGCCAGGGGGCAGCAGCAGGAGAGCAGGCTAAGTAGGTCCCTTTTCCGTGGGTAAGGTTACAGGGAAGGTTTTTTTTTTTTTTGAAACAAAAAAAAAATTTATTGTGTAACACTTGCAAAGAGTTACCAAGGAAAACAAAACAAACTATGCAACAAAACAATGCAAACAGAAGGTATAACACAGCAGCTTTCAGGAGGGAGAAGTGTTCAGGCTAGCCTGGGCCCAGAGCGGGGGGGCTTCCTCGACACTCGTGGTCTTCCACCCCCTCGAGTTACCTAGTGCCGCGCCCAGTGTCACCGATTAGCCCTCTCCTGAGAGTGCCCGGCAAGATGGGCACGGCTGCGGGGTGGGCGGTTTGGGGGTGGGGGGGTAGACACCCATGTATTATAGGACCCCTCCTAGATGACAGTAATGATGGTATCCGCAGCGGCAACGGCTGGGGTGGCATCTCTCGCTCTTCCCCTCAATCAAAGGGTCAGACTGAGGGAACCGGATGGGGTCACCAAGCAGAGAACCCCGGACAGCGCCCACCGCTCCTCGAAGGCATCAAGGGAGTCGGTGGACGCCGCCCAGAGGAACTCCGCCCGGATACGTGAATGTACTGAGGATTGGAAAAAGGCCCTACAATCGCAGGACGTTTCATGGGCCAACCTCCCCTCTCTGGTTTTATAAATGGCTGTTTTAGCCAAGGCTAGGAGGAGGTTAACCAGGAGATCTTGTGATTTTGTGGGGCTACGGATGGGGAGTGTATAGATAAAAAGGTGAGGGGAGAAATGAAGCCAAAAGTGCAATAGAATATTTGTGAGGAGCCGGAAAAGGGGCAGCAATCTGGCACACTCTAGATATACGTGCGCCAGGGTTTTCCTCACATTACAAAAAGGGCAAGTATCCGGGATGGGGGTAAACCATGTCAGAAACACGCCCGTGCTCACAGCTCCGTGAAGGAGCCGCCAACTGATGTCCCCGACGGGCCTCGGGACCAAAGTGGAATACAGGCTGCCCCACCGAGGTTGTTCACCCTCCAAAGGTGGCAGGAGGTCCCGCCACTTTGTATCGGAGCGGGACACCAGGGTGTGGGCGTGAAGGGTGTGAAGCGTAAGTGTGTATAAATATTTCCGTGGTGCGATTTGAAAACTGACCGGCTGCAGTTCATGCAGCCGACTTGCGGTGAAAGGGTGAGGGGTTTGTTGGGATCGACAGGGTAGGGGCCCAATGAAAAGGTCCGGCAGGCCTGGAGTAGAGGATGGGCGGGGTGTGCCCTCGCGCAAGGCTCGGTTGACATAAGCCCGAGCAGCGGGGGTCAAGGCGGCCTTCACCTCCTGAAGTACGCGCCGGGGGGTACGAGGGCTGGAGAGACCCATGCGCCGAGCGAGCGTCAGAGGATCCAGCCAGTCTCTCCGGTCGTAGTCCAGGAGGTCTCTGACCCTCGTGACTTCCGCCAGGACCAACCTCTGGCACACCGAGCGGGACTCCGCCACCTGCACACGGAGTTGGGGATTGTGTAGCAGGGGCTCTGTGAGGAGATCTGCTCCCACGGTGGCCACCATGGACCTGGTCATTAGAAACAGTTTCCAGGTCCGGAGGAGGTCCTGGTAGAAGACCGGCAGCCCGGAGAGGTCTCACGGAAAACCTCTCGGACAAAGATAAAAGAGCTGCCGGTCGTATCGGAGCCCTTGGAAGTGGCGCAGGAAGGCGTGCACCAATATGCTCCACGTCGAACTACCTGCACTATAAAGGAGCCTCTGCAGGGCCTGGAGGCAGAAAACGCGGACCTGAGTGTACAGACACTTCAGGCCCTGCCCTCCTTCCTTCAGGGGTAGATGAAGAACTCCAACAGGGGCCCAGTGCATTCCTGACCAGAAGAACTCTAGAATCAATCTCCGGAGGTGGGTCAGGAAACCCGGGGCCGGGGCCAGGGTGTTGAGCCGGTACCAGAGCGTGGACAGGACTAGTTGGTTAAGCACCAGTGCTCTCCCTCGGAGGGAGAGACATCAGAGTAGCCTCGTACATCTCCGGATCCGCTCTATCACCCCGCCCTCTAAATTTTGCCAGTTCTCCGGCGGGGAAGAGTGCGTGGCGGAAAGGTAAATGCCGAGATAGAGCAGTGGACCCACACTCCACCGGATGGTCTGAAGCGCGGGTGGGAGGGAGCTTACCTGCCGCCAGTCCCCCACCGCCAAGCCAGAGCTCTTGACCCAGTTGACTTGGGTGGAGGAGGCTGCTGAATAGATGGCCTGGCATGCCTCCACTCGCGCCAAGTCGCCCTGGTCCTGGACCACGAGGAGTACGTCATCAGCGTACGCCGACAGGACCAGCCGCAGCTCTGGCTCCCGCAGCACCAACCCTGCCAACCTCCTGCGGAGAAGACAGAGGAAAGGCTCAATCGCCAGAGTGTACAGCTAGCCCGAGAGGGGGCACCCCTGCCGCACTCCTTGCCCGAAGCTGACCAGTTCGGTCAGGGTCCAGTTGAGCCTAACCAAACACTCCGTGGAGGCGTACAGCACCCGGAGAAAACTCACAAACTGAGGTCTGAATCCAAACGCCTGCAGAGTGCTCAGGAGGTACCCATGGTCTACTCTATCGAACGCCTTCTCCTGATCAAGAGACAGGAGGGCGAACGACAGACCATCTCTCCACCCGAGTTCCAAAAGGTCTCGGACTAGAAAGAGGTTGTCAAAAATGCTGCGACCCGGGACAGTATAGGTCTGGTCTGGGTGGATCACGTCCGCTATCATGGACCCTAGCCGCAGCGAGATTGCTTTCGCTACGATTTTGTAGTCCGTGCTGAGGAGTGAGACAGGACGCCAGTTTTGTAAATCGCGGAGGTCCCCCTTCTTCGGCAACAAGCCGAGCACTGCTCGCCTGCACGACAGAGGGAGGACCCCGCTCTGCAAGGACTCAGCCCAGACAGTGACTAGGTCTGGGCCGAGGATGTCCCAGAACGCGCGGTAAAACTCCACGGTCAGCCCGTCCATCCCCGGAGATTTATTGGTGGGCATGCGACGGAGGGCTTCCGAGAACTCAGCCAGGGTGAGAGGCAGCTCTAGCCAGTCTCGGTCGCCCACTCTGACCGTGGGGAGTTCCTCCCAGAGTACCCCGCAAGCGCCAGGATCGGTCGGATCCGGGGAGAAAAGGCTTGTGTAGAAGTCACGGGCCCTCCCACACATCTCCTCCGGATCCGTGAGGGGGGTGCCGTCTTCTGCTAGAAGGCAGGTGATGTGTTTCTTGGCCCCCCTCATTTTCTCCAGGGCATAGAAGAAGCGGGAGCCGCGGTCCATCTCCCGAAGGAGGCGGATGCGGGACCGAACGAAGGCACCTCGGGCCCGGTGGTCCTCGAGGGCCCAGAGCTCCTCCCGCTTCTCCCGGCACGCTCCGCAGAGGGATGGGTCCTTGGGGTTGGCGGCCAGGCGCCTCTCCATCTCTAATGACAGGTTTCAGAGTAACAGCCGTGTTAGTCTGTATTCGCAAAAAGAAAAGGAGTACTTGTGGCACCTTAGAGACTAACCAATTTATTTGAGCATGAGCTTTCGTGAGCTACAGCTCACTTCATCGGATGCATACCGTGGAAACTGCAGCAGACTTTATATACACACAGAGATCATAAAACAATACCTCCTCCCACCCCACTGTCCTGCTGGTAATAGCTTATCTAAAGTGATCATCAAGTTGGGCCATTTCCTGCACAAATCCAGGTTTTCTCACCCTCCACCCCCCCCCCCCACACACACAAACTCACTCTCCTGCTGGTAATAGCCCATCCAAAGTGACAACTCTCTACACAATGTGCATGATAATCAAGGTGGGCCATTTCCTGCACAAATCCAGGTTCTCTCACCCCCTCACCCCCCTCCAAAAAACACACACACAAACTCACTCTCCTTCTGGTAATAGCTCATCTAAAGTGACCACTCTCCCTACAATGTGCATGATAATCAAGGTGGGCCATTTCCAGCACAAATCCACGTTTTCTCACCCCCCCACCCCCATACACACACAAACTCACTCTCCTGCTGGTAATAGCTCATCCAAAGTGACCACCTTGATTACCATGCACATTGTAGGGAGAGTGGTCACTTTGGATGAGCTATTACCAGCAGGAGAGTGAGTTTGTGTGTGTATGGGGGTGGGGGGGGGGTGAGAAAACCTGGATTTGTGCTGGAAATGGCCCAACTTTTTGATCACTTTAGATAAGCTATTACCAGCAGGACAGTGGGGTGGGAGGAGGTATTGTTTTATGATCTCTGTGTGTATATAAAGTCTGCTGCAGTTTCCACAGCATGGATCCGATGAAGTGAGCTATAGCTCACGAAAGCTCATGCTCAAATAAATTGGTTAGTCTCTAAGGTGCCACAAGTACTCCTTTTCTTTCTCCATCTCTAAGACCTCCCGTTCCAACTGCTCTATCACCGTATTTCGCCGTCGGCTGGTGCCCCGAGTGTAGTCACGGCAGAAGAGCTTGGCGCGCACCTTCCCGAGATCCCACCATCGCCGCACCGAGGGAAAGGCACGCCACTGCTCTCGCCAGGCCAGCCAAAGCTCCCAGAAGGACGTCACAAAGCTCTCGTCCTCCAACAGGCTGTTGTTAAAGTGCCAATAGGCCGGCCCCGGTCTCTCTGCACGGAGGGAGACTGTTACGGTGACTAAGTGATGGTCGGAGAATGGGGCCGGCTGAATGGCGGAGGAGTGGGCCTGTGAAAGATGGAAACGGGATAAGTAAATACGGTCCAACCGAGAGTGGTGTGACTGATGGGCCTCCACCTGGACAAAAGTGAACATGGAAGTGTCATCTGGGTGATGGTCACGCCAGACGTCCACTAGGGAGTGATGTTCAACTATCCCTCGTAGAATATTCACGGCGGCCGGGCTCGGCTCGGCCCCTGAGCGGTCCCGTTCCTCGAGGGTGGTGTTAAAGTCCCCTCCCAGGACCAGGCACTCGTGCGAATCTAGGGTGCCGAGAAAGTCGGACACCCGCTGATAGAATTGTGGTCGCCTTGAGCTGATTTGCGGGGCATAGATGTTAACAAGATTGACCACGAGCCACTCCATACGGACTCGAAGGTGCAGCAGGTGGCCCGGCACGGCCTCAGTGACCCCTAGCACCTCAGGCTGTAGGTTGGGGGAGAACAGGGTCACCACTCCAGCTTGCCAAGTCGTGAAGTGGCTAAAGTATGCCCTGTCCCCACACTCCAGCCGCCACCTGTCCTCGGCGGTTGGGTCCGTATGGGTCTCCTGCAGGAAAACTACAGAGTACCCCCCTTCCTGAAGGTAAGAGAGCATCTGGGACCTGCGGAGAGCCATCCTACAGCCCCTGGTATTCAGGGTTGCAATAATAAGAGGCGTCATGAGGAGGGCTGGGGGGGTGGGGGTTTCTTGTTGGAGGGGGTGTTCAGGGCCCCCGTCGGGTTGGGCAGCAACCCGTGACCCATCCCGTGGATGAGTAGATTGTGTCGGAAGCTGCGGGCTCGCTCGTAGGCCGCAGCACCGCGCCTTCCTTGCCCCCTGCCTTCCTGTATAAGGGCCCTTGTGGCCTGGAGGATTTGGTCAAAGTCCCCCCATAGCTGAAGAGCCAGCTGTACCCTATTGCGGGCGCCACGGGTGTGTTCTAGGAACTTCCGTAGTGCATGCCGCAGCTCATGGGGGGGTGGGGTTACAATTTCTGGGGTGTTCCCTGGTAGGACTCTTAATACAGCCTCGTGGTCCGCTAAGGCGGGTAGACAGGGTGCGGACCACCGACGGGGTGTCTGACAGGCTGGGGTTATTAAATTCATTTCACGCCTTGGGGTGGAGGGGGATGGCAGGGAAAAAATTGCAACTTCTAATGGGTCGCGACTAGAAAGTGCAAAGACTGCTCCCTGGGGGGAATCTGCGAAAGGCGGGAAGGAAATGAAGGAAAGTGCTAGAATAGACCTTGGAGATCATCTAGTCCAACTCCTTGTTACTGCAGGTGTCTTCTCTGTTGTAGGGTTACTCGTCTTTTTCTTTTTCAGTCTAGTTTTAAATATCCCAAGTGATCAGTCTTCTTTGGGAGGCTGTTCCTGGTGAAATAGAATTATAAAGCCCTCTCTTCTGAGGGCTGCATGCTACTTTGAATTCCCCACAATTCAAGCATGCTGGGAACTTGGGACAGATTTACAGGGGTCCAGGATTAGGATTTGTGAATCCAGCCATCAGGGAGATTATTTTAGTAGACCTGAATAACCCTTCAGACCAGAAATGCTGCTCAGCTGAGCACATACTGCCAGTGAGGGTGAAGGTTTTTTTTTTCTTCTTCTCATTGCCCTTTAAGATTTTTCTCCGGTTTCACTTTGAACATAAGCTTCATAGTATTTCGGATGAAGACTCAAATATTGTAAATCTGATCCTGAGCTCTTGAAAGCAGGGTCAGCCCCTCTATGTTAGGAAGGGTTACAAAGGACAGTTCACTTCCCTGGTCGCATGGCTAAGTAGTACTTACAAAATCAGATGACAACTGTTACTCATTCAGCGTGGTCCTTCCAGTTTTCATGTACTTTGCATATTAGAATTGGCCTGTCCTGTCTGGCACTGCAGAATGACTTGGTCATTATTTATTTTTTTGACCCAGTTACTCTAAAGTTGCGCTCACAAATAGAAAGCATTCAGATAATGCATGCCACTTTAGTTTAACAGACAGAAATGCCCCTTCGTTAGTGTTTACAATTTCTATATGTGAACTGAAATGACACACACTTTAGAGGAAATGGAATTAAAAAAACCTGAACAATAAAAGCCCCAGATCAGTCTAATAAAAGAATTAATACATAGTATAAAAATCTCACTTGCCATGCTCATGCTGTCCTCGGCTGCCTCGCTTCTTTGTGTATCATCTATTTGCCTGATTTTGATTATAAGGCCTGTGGGGCAGGGGGCAGGGCCTGTATGTGTCTGTAAAGTACTACACTGCATGTATGCTCATTTTAGCAGGGAACAGGACATATGGTGTTAGCCCATCAGATGAGGCTAATATATCAGGGAATCTCACATTCCCAGGGCTCTACAAGCAGGAGCTATGGGAGTGCCAATGGACAGTTACTGAAATCAGTGCTTGACAAAGTGCAGTACAACACGAGAACAGAGAGTGGGATGAAGTGTAAATGTGCGCTGGCTGGCAGATGAAGCTTGTTGACAGTCTCAGGTGAGGGGGCAAGGACTGAATGGACTGAGAGGTGTCCGGTCCCTCCGAGAGCTTCCTTTAATAGTAAAAAACGGATATGCAAATATTTCCCTCCCCCCACCCTCCAATTTGGTTGGCTCTGATTTGGGAGGGGATATATTGGTTATTCCCCAATATTGACCAACCAGTTATTTGTGAAAGCATTGGGGAATCACAAAACTTTCACAAGTTTTAGCACAATGGTTACTTGCATGACAATATACCAGAAAGTGCATTAGTAACTGCTCATTTTTCTCCTGTTTAAAATATTTCAGTCTATCCAATCAGGGAGCAGAAATAGCGCAATGTGACTTGGGTGACCAACCACACACCAGGAACGATAAATAGTGAACAGCCAAAGCAAAGAGGTTACAAAAACCCCATGGTCTGAAGATAACACAGTAGATAGAGTTATGCTGATTTACACCTTGAAAGGACCTGGCCTCCTAACATTTGTTCAGAATATCCAGTGAATATTTATGAATAATTAATACATTAACCCCCCCCAAGATCAGTGTAAGAAAGTTTTGCTAACCAAGAAAAGGGGCTAAATTCATAATGGCTATTATTCCTAACTAGCAATTCAACCATCTGTAGATTCATCACAATAGTATTTAAGCACACAACTAGGTTGTAATCCTTGAGGGTTAGATTTTCAAGAACACCCAAGTCCTAATGGGTACTTTAGAAAGTTTTACCCTGCACTTCTGCTGCCAATAATACATATGCTTCAAGATATAATTAGAGGACTTCTGCTTTCAGTGCATCTAACTAGAAACCAACACAAATTCACTTTAGGGGAAAAAACAGAACTGTCCCTGGGCGTTCTAAGACGTGTAAACCTGGGAAAGATAAAGGTTCATTTCTGGTAAATGGAAACTGAAAGTCAGGGTAAAAAAGAATGAGGAGTCCTTGTGGCATCTTAGAGACTAACAAATTTATCTGGGCATAAGCTTTCGTGGGCTAGAACCCACTTCATCAGATACATGGAGTGAAAATACAGGAGCAGGTATAAATACATGAAAGGATGGGGGTTGCTTTATCAAGTGTGAGGTCAGTCTAACGAGATAAATCAATTAACAGCAGGATACCAAGGGAGGAAAAATAACTTTTGAAGTGGTAAGAAAGTGGATCATTACAGACAGTTGACAAGAAGGTGTGAGTAACAATAGGGAGAAATTAGTATTGGGGAAGTTAAGTATAGGTTTTGTAATGACCCAACCACACCCAGTCTCTATTCAGGCCTAATCTGATGGTATCCAGTTTGCAGATTAATTCCAGTTCTTCAGCTTCACGTTGGAGTCTGTTTTTGAAGTTTTTTTGTTGAAGAATTGCCACTTTTAGGTCTGTTATTGAGTGACCAGAGAGATTGAAGTGTTCTCCTACTGGTTTTTGAATGTTATGGTTCCTGATGTCAGATTTGTGTCCATTTATTCTTTTGCATAGAGACTGTCTGATTTGGCCAACAGATAGTCTGCAAAGTACGTCTCACTGCTGTGCCACTCAAAAGCACTGAACTCATTTTACTTATGTGGTGAAAGCAGAGCTGCCCACACATCTCCAATCCTATATTCCTGGGATCTTTGGCTAGCAAATTGTAGGGTCCTCCCGTCTCTCCTACATATTATTTCAGCACGATTTTAAAAATAAGTTTGAAGTTCTGGCATAAAGAAATGAAATAGTTCAAACATAAGGCCAGATCCTGCTTGCTATACTGAAATTAACAAAACCATTCAGAGATGGGTAAGGACCCTGTAGGTGACTCAAGGCCTGGATTAAAGAAATTTGCCTGTGATAAACTCCTGTTAGCAAAAGAGGGGCTAAGAGGAGCAGTTAGTTTTTTCCCCTTCCAGGAGACATTCACCAGTTTAGAAGTCAGGTGTGAATGGAAAAGCAGGTCACCAAATTCAGGGATTTAAGACGGGTCTACACTCCAGCTTTACCAGTATGACTATGTTAGTAAGGGGTATGATCCCCTCCACCCCCGCACAAACACACACAACATATTTATATCACTAAAAGCCCTAGTGGGGATGCAGTTGTAATAGCAGAAAGGTGCTGTGATGTTGCACTCCATATGTTCATGGAAATATGCTTATGAATGTGAATATAATGTAACTGGAATATGCTTTATGCAAACAGTCTCTTGTAAAGTATCATTACAAAGCTTTAAGATACTGAGTGTGTTCATCCTATTTGTACATATGTATCATTCTTGTATCTGAAACTAGAAATATGAAGTTAACGCTGAGGTCCTATTGTAATTATGCAAAGTGTGGGCCATTAATGGTGGTTTAGAATCTTGATGGCTCCCATTGACTAGGATAATTGGCTGTAGATAGTTTATTTACTGTGACAAAGTTCCTCCTCTGCTTTGCTGGGTCCTGTGCTTATTGGCCAATTTGCTCACCTCAGAGATTCACAGCAGCCCTCAGTTTGGCCACTTTTGCTAGTGGCTCAAACCTGCTGTTCACTCAGCTAACCTCATCACTGGCCAGCATGGGGAACAGGAGGAGAACAATCCCCGCAATCTCTGCTGACCCACCTAGTGGGTCGGGAGGGGGGGGTCAGGCCAGAGATCTTCCCCTCTGGTGGGACCCACAGTCCGGGTCAACTCCTCTTATATCAAATAGGGACCCATCCTCTACTTCGGGTTCCAGACCAGGGCCCTGTGGATTACAGCTGTTTACAATGTTTCCTGTAACAGCTGTGTGACAGCTACAACGCCCTGAGCTACTTCCCCATGGCCTCCTCCCAACATCTTTATCCTCACCACAGGACCTTTCTCCTGATGCCAGATAGCGTTTGTACTTCTCAGTCCTCCAGCAGCACACCCTCTCACTTCCCACTCCTTGCACGCTGCTCACTGACTGAAGTGAGGTCCTTTTTAAACGAGGTGCCCTGATTAGCCTGCCTGTCTTAATTGAGATTACCATCTTCTTAATTGGCGCCACGTGTCCTAATTAGCCTGCCTCCCTTAATTGGTTCCAGCAAGTTCCTGATTGTTCTGGAACTGCCCCTTTTACTTTACCCAGGCAAAGGGGACCTGCTTAATCTGGGGCTAATGTATCTGCCTCCTCTCACTCTCCTGTAGCAATCTGGCCTGACCCTGTCACATTACCTGCCAGCCTTCTTGTGGACATGGGGGCCAGCCTGTGGGTAATGAAGAATGAGGTCTTACAGTGACAAGTGATCATGTCACCTGCTATTGGAATCCATCTTAAAGCTGGTACTTTTCCATTTAGAAGGAAGGGTGGGAACATAGAGACAGACAAAGGATTCCTGCCTTTTGCCAAAGCCATAAAAGGGGGTGGAACAGAACAAAGGGGGCTTCAGTCATGAGAAATCCCCTTTGTTACCATCTGAGCTGGAACTAACAAGGACTGTACCAGGGGAAAGGATTGGGCCCAGACCAAGAAGGAGTCTAGTCTGTGAAAGAAGCTTATTGGAACATCTCTGAGGGTGAGATTTACTTGTATTCAGTTTCTTAATGTATTAGGCTTAGATTTGCATGTTTTTGCTTTATTTTACTTGGTGACTTACTTTGTTCTATCTGTTATTACTTGAAACCACTTAAATCCTACTTTTTATACTTAATAAAGTCACTTGTTTATTAATTAACGTGGAGTATGTGATAAATAGCTGGGGGCGCAAACAGCTATGCATATCTCTCTATCAGTGTTATAGAGGGCAGACAATTCATGAGTTTACCCTGTATAAGCTTTATACAGAGTAAAATGGATTTATTTGGGGGTTTGGGTCCCTTTGGGAGCTGGGTGTCTTGGTGCTGGAGATGGGAGTATTTGCTAAGCCGTTTTCAATTAAGTCTGCAGCTTTGGGGGCGTGGTTCGGACCCTGGGTCTCTGCAGTAGGCTAGCGTGTATGTCTCAGCAAGACAGGGTTCTGGAGTCCCAAACTGGCAGGGAAGACAGGCTCAGAGGTAATTCCAGCACATCAGGTGACAGTCCCAAGGGGGTCTCTGTGACTGAACCTGTCACAGATGCCTTATATCGGTTGTAATAGTAGAAAGGTGCCTTATGGGATATTTCACTTCTCAAAGCAGAATGAGCAATACTGGTATAAGCACTTTTTTACCAGTATACCTGACTCCACTCTGGGGTAGTAGGGCTGCTGTAACTTTAACAGTCTAGTTAAATCAGCAAAACTTTTCAGTGCAGACAAGGCCTTAAACGAGTTCATGCTTAATCAGATGTGTCATATTAACCCAGTGGCAGCTCTGGTAAGAAAAAGGCAGTGTGGTACACTTTGTGTGCATGGCAGCCATGTGACCACGACGTTAATATGCATGGAGCTCTCCTGCTGTTACACTTTGGCTATGTCTATACTACAGCTTAGGTTGGCATAACTGATGTCACTCAGAGGTGTGGATAAGCCACCCCCCTGAGCAATGTGAATTACACCAATGTAAGCGCTGGTGTGGACAGCCACCACTGTTCATTTGGGGTGGATTAATTAAGTCGATGGGAGAGCTCTCTAGTGTTGCCATAGCATAATTGTAATATTCTCTTGTGAGTGAAATAGAAACAATTGGAAAAAATTAACTTGGATCAAGAAGAACTTTCTTTGGTTGCACTGGTGCCATGCTAGGGTGGACTCCGACTTTAAGAAATGTTAGGTTAATGAAATTCCAAAACAAAGTTACAACAGACGTTATTTCCAAGGTTGATCTGTGTCCTGGCCAGCACTTGCTGTTGCTTCCCCTTTTCAAACAGTTAGCATCTTCTAGACTTTAAGGTCAAAAGTGACCATCAGGATCATCTAGTTCTCTCCTTTAAAGTTCTGTTTTTATCAGTTTCCTTCTCCAGGGTACTACTTATTTGCCACACTTTTGCCTAATTCTTCTTGAAGCAACAGACCACCATGACACAAGAACATTATAAGCAGCTGTGACTGAATTTCAACACAATAAGCCTAGTTTTCAAATGTGGGAGATTTAGTAGGATGTCCATATTCTGCACTGGGAGGCTGGACTTACCACGGAGACAGAGATGGGCACTTAACTCATCCAAATGTGATGGCTGGACATCCTGGGAGGATGCCCACAGTTGAATATGGGGTTCTTACTCAACTAGAGCTGGGTGCCTAATATGATAATGGATTTGCAAATGTTTTGGGAAATGGAAGCCAAGAATTCAGTTTACAGTTAACTTGTGGGGTAATATCAGACAGTGTTTGTGAGTATTTGGATGGCTGTTGTATAGCTGGGAAAAAGTTTGAAAATCCCGAATGTTTTGCACATTTTAGCCTGGGGATGATTAATCTAAAGATTCAGACCAAAGTGAACTATTCACTATCTGCTGTTTTAGTCGCTTGTTATTCTCTTGTTTAAACATTCAATTGGGGAGAAGAAATAATGCATTGTGACGCAGATCAAGAACCACACACCACGAGTAGCCAATAATAGATGATGATACCCATAGGCTGAAATTTGTTCCCATAAACTACTAGGCATTTACTTACAATTAAGACATTCATAGAAATAAGGATTGGTTCATGAACAATTTGAGAGTATTAAAAAGAATAGATCTTCAACAAATGTTATACCCAACCAAGTGGCAGGATTCAGAAAGCAGGGTGAAGTCTTGGAAGTAGAGGTGGTTATTTTCCAGGAAATAGATTTGATAGACAAAGGCAGTAATTATATTTTTCTAAACACGGGTCCCACTAAGTAACATGACCTTTTCCCCTTTAAAAGTTTATCTGCCACCTGGAATTTAGAGGCAAAAGGGCTTCCCAGAAAAACTTTACAGGGGATATGAAACCGACCAATGTCAGCTTTTCAAAAGGCTGAGGAGAGAGGCATCATGCATAAAGACAGGAATTTGGGTTGAATTCTGCATAACACATATTATGAACTGGGAAGTCCAGATCTGAACATTTCCTTAACTTTTAAAGATTGAGTTCTGATGTGGCAAAAACAAGAACTGCACAAGCAGAAACAAAAATTAGATGAGCATGTGGGAAAAGAAAGAACTAAACGTTTGATTAGAAATCACCCTCTCTTCTGGGGCAGGGGAGGTTTTGCCAACTTGTCTTTGTTTGTTAAGCTCATGTTGGATACCATCATTCAATCACATATGCCTGTCAATAAATATTTGCTGCATTTTGACAAAGGCAGGGTTTAATCACTTTGATTTTGTTACGCCTCTCTCCCCATCTCTCCTGAGCTTTCAGGGGCAAAGACCTTGTATCCATAGTTGTCTCTAAAGCATCCACTAGAACAATACTGGTGCTATATAAAAAGTCAAAACTACTAATTGTGTGAACTTCTTTGAAGACCATGAGCTTAGGCCTTGAAGATAAAGTTTTGACCCTATTTTTGGCGTTTGACTGCTACCCCACACACCCAACACAAAGCATATACGACACATGTAAATGTGTACTGGGATCTGGGCATATGTGAAAAGCTGTATGCCCTGTTACGAACAGAAAGTGAAGAGTTTTAAAAACGTGTACACCTCTCGGATACAATGGTGATGAGCGCAGTCCCAAAGCCTAGATACCGACCTTAATACAGGCAATCCCTATGGCCCGTGTTCTACAGAAGGTCAGACGAGACAATCACACTGCTGCCTTCTGGCCTTGGACTCTGAGGAATCTCCTGAATGAGAATTCAGCCTTTGGAGAAGGAACTTTAAACTCCAGCTGGGGCCCTATAAGAGCCATTTCTTCAGGAGGTGCACTGAGCCTGTGCCTCCAGTGGGAATTGGCCTGAGTAAAAATGGAGTGAGGATCTCAGGATCTGGCCTGATCATTCTGAGGAACCTCCTCTCCCATGTCTGATTAACAAAATCAGAAAGCACAAGGACAAAGAGGTATTGGCTGATGCAACAAGCACAGATACTGTTTGTAAGTCCCTTCATTGCAGAGAGTGAGGGAGGCTTGATACATGCGGCTTGCTATTACAAAATGATGGATGAATTAATATCACACAGATTCACTGATTGCAAACGGAAACCCTAGGAGGAGCTACTTTAGTCCAAGGAGCATTATTTACCACACTGGTGAGACAGGCCAACTCCCTTAATTTATATATGTCATAAAAATAAAGGGAAGGGTAACCACCTTTCTGTATACAGTGCTATAAAATCCTTGCTGACCAGAGGCAAAACCCTTTCACCTGTAAAGGGTTAAGAAGCTAAGACAGCCTCGCTGGCACCTGACCAAAATGACCAATGAGGAGACAAGATACTTTCAAAGCTGGAGGGGGGAAACAAAGGGTCTGTGCGATGCTTTTGCTGGGAACAGATCAGGAATGCAGTCTCAGAACTTCTGTTAGTAAGTAATCTAGCTAGAAATCTGTTAGATTTCCTTTTGTTTAATGTCTGGTAAAATAGGCTGTGCTGCATGGAATGTATATTCCTGTTTTTGTGTCTTTTTGTAACCTAAGGTTTAGCCTAGAGGGATTCTCTATGTTTTGAATCTGATTACCCTGTAAGGTATTTACCATCCTGATTTTACAGAGGTGATTCTTTTACCTTTTCTTTAATTAAAATTCTTCTTTTAAGAACCTTATTGATTTTTCATTGTTCTTAAGATCCAAGGGTTTGGGTCTGTGTTCACCTGTACAAGTTGGTGAGGATTTTTTATCAAGCTTCCCCAGGAAAGGGGGTGTAGGGTTTGGGGGGGAGGATATTTTGGGGGAAGATGTCTCCAAGTGGGCTCTTTCCCTGTTCTTTGTTAACACGCTTGGTGGTGGCAGCATAGGGTTCAAGGACAAGGCAAAGTTTGTACCTCGGGGAAGTTTTTAACCTAAGCTGGTAAGAATAAGCTTAGGGGGTCTTTCATGCGGGTCCCCCCATCGGTACCCTGGAGTTCAGAGTGGGGAAGGAGCCTTGGCAATGCGGGATGTGGCACTGCTCTCATTTGGATGTGCCACTGCTTCTAGAGCAAGTTTTAAAAATGCTTGTGGCTGACGAGGTTTCAGCCTCCTGGTTTTGATGATGCATGTGCCTTGCCTCCTCTGAATCTGACCCAAGAAGGGAAACTGGATCTATCAGAAAGGAACCAGAGTGGAGGCTGGAAAACATTAGCAGATTTCCTTCTCTTCATAAGGCTCATCCCTCTCTCCAATTATCTACTCTCTGAGTTTGAAATGAGTTGTGTATTTAGATCGCTTACGGGTGACACTTGCTGCACTTGAGCCTGCTTAAGAATCAGGGTCCAGAGAATTTTATTACATGAGTTCGGGGGGGACAACACCCCCTTGCCTCAGAAACCACTCCTCCTCTGTGATGTGATCTCTCTCAGGGGCTGCCTACATGAGAAACGTAAGTCAACCTATATTAGGTTGACTTACAGCCGCTGCAGTAATTACTGAGGTGGTTCATGTCCACACTACTCTCCTTGGGTCACTGGTGCGCGTCCTCACCAGGAGCACTTCCCCTGACCTAAGAGAGGCAGTGTGGGGAGCTGAGAGCTTGGTCTCTAAGCTCTGCTGTCAACTCCCTGCTGGGAGTCCGGCTACCCTACCAGTTCCCGGCGGGCTCCCCCGCAACTTCCCATTCCCCATCAGGAGCTGGGAGCGGTGGCTGCACAGGGCTTCTTGCCCTTGCTCCCAGCTGGGAGCAGGGTCCAACCACCAAGCTCTCCAAGGGCATGGGGGCCTTTAGCTGTCTGGCTTTCTTGTCAATTTCACAGCTCCTGCCATGAAATTAACAAGACAGCCAACAGCCAATGTAAGGAATGCAGTGTCTACACAGACACTGCATCACCCTAACTACACCGACATAAGACTTACGCCTCTTGTGGAGGGGAATTTATGATGTCGGTGTAGTAGGGCATTTACACTGGTGGGAGGAAGGCTGTAGTGTAGACATTGACATAATTAGGATGACATAAGCTGCCTAACCATGTAGTGTGAACCAGTCCTAAAACTTTGTGGCATGGCTCAGACACATTTCACTTTGTGTGTGACACTGTATTATTACATAGAAGAAAATTCCACAGTCATCTAAGGGAAACAAATGTAGCCAGGGTTGCATAATAATATCAAAGCACAGGAAAAGGGTTTTGGTAAACTTATTTCTTATTTTAAAGTAACATTCCTGTAAGCAAGATATACTGTACACAGCTCTGTATGTGCTACTGTTCATCCACCACTTTACAATATGGAAATGTATGGTGCAGGGGTGTGTTGTGGATCCTTAAAAAGAGAGAAAATGCTCAGTACAAATAAAAATCAATGCATCAGACATGGTTGTGTATAACAGACAGTAAAGGGTGGAAGCCATTATGTATCTACATATAGGACAGTTAACTCTGCAAGCTTTACACTTAATCATCAGTGACTTCCTGACAGAATATTACTGTTGCTAATGCATGCTCCTGCTTTATATTTGTATATATTTCTATATTTCCATAGAGCCTTATGTCTGAGGATCTAAAAGGACTTTTGAATATGAACCAATCTTCATAATACTCCTGAGAGGTAAGTATCATTACCTCTGTTAATAGATTGGGAGGCTGTGAAACTGAGAAACAGAGAGGTTAAGGCCCAGATCCTCAAAGGTATTCATGTGCCTAACTCCTCACCTTTAAGGATCTGGGCCTTAGTGACTTGGCCACGGTCATGAAGGAGGGCCAGGGAAGAGCTAGGAAGAGTGCAGGGCATAGGTCTCCTACTCCTATGCTTTAACTTCCATTATCCTTCCACCCTGTGCAGAATACATGATTGCTGGATACCAGACCGGCCAGGTTACCCAAAGATTTACGAGTATTTGAGTGAGTTGGGTATTTCATTCCTTTTCTGTCTCTAATTGTTTTGTGGCAACTGGATTTCCTGGTTTACTTTTGGCCTTACTGGTTATTAAAGATTTAAGGAACAATTACTTGCCTCATTGATGCATATTTTTAAAATAGCTAAAGAAACCAACAGTTTTACAAACACCGAAACAAAGAAGCAAGTCCCAGCCATGGACAACAGCAGCGCAGTCTGTTGGAACTTGTGGAATTAAGACATCTTATGCCAGACAGCAGTGTATCATGCCCATTTCGACACCATCTTAGGCACATTCCACACCAGCATCTTCATTGTGGCTGCAGTTGTGGTCCCCCCACTTGTTTTTTTCACAGTTCAAAATGGAGGATTCCATTCCATTGCACTCCACGTCATCAAGCCAAATCTGACCAGAACCTTTTTTGGGGGTGAGTGGTTAAAAAAAATAAATAAAAAGCAAAATAAGTCACTGTAGAGCATGGGAAACAGACATATACAGTCACCCAAAGAAATCTGTAATGTGAATCACAAAGACGACATTCTTTAGGTTTCACACTTCCCTTAGGGCTAGACTTAGCCTCGAGGCACAGCTCTGTGTCGGGAGCGGGTACCTGTGTCACCCCAGGAGGAGGCCTGGGAAGGAACTGTGACAGTTACATTTCCCCTCCCTGCTTTGCCACGGCTCCCAAGAGAAAGTAACGGATTGCAGCCTTTTACTGGGGGCAGCTGACTTCCCCTCTAACAGCAGCTTGGCATTGCAGGCTGGCGCACTGGAGGGTGGAGTCAAAGCTCCACCTATTCCCAGCCCTCCCTCCACCCATCTACAGGTGAATGGGAACAGTGGGCCTGCAAAGGCTGCTCTTCCCAGTGCTCAGTGACCTGCAGTGCAGCTAACTCAGATGGAAGGAAAGGGCTCTTTGTACAGGTTATGTCCATTGTGGCTCACAGCGCGGAGTGAGGAAGAAGCCTTCCCTGGTGCACCTTTACCACCATGTGTGTCCTGGTAAGAGCAGGTCACAATTCTGTCTTTTGTTACCAGTGAAAAATAGAACAAGGTCCCCCGGCAAACTCCCCCCAGGGGAATACATAATGAACTCCTGGATCAAAACACAGGAGGGGAAGGAGCTGGCTGGATTGCAATCAAAGTTGTCATCTGACATGTTGGAGGTGGTCTCTCAGCTTGAATCTCATGCACTTTGCTTCACATATTGCCCATGGTCACTTCCAAATGGAAAGGGTAACACTTACTTAAGAGGCCTTTGGGTACCCTGCTGCAGAGAATTACACTTGCCACTAATATAGGGCATAACTAAGACAGTGCACAGATTTAGGTTAGACGGTTTCATCCAAATGATCACTACCCTCTGGGTCTGCAAAACTGGGCTGGAAATTTTGCAAGAGCAGACTTTCTAGTACTATTGTGGCACTTCTGCTTCCAGCTTTGGCTAGAAGAAGGAAGTGCAGGGGCACATGGAATTGAGAGATCAGAGAGGAAACACCATTGAGTGAACTTTTGTGAACTTTGGAAAAGTTGAGTGAGTTCAGGTTGTGGGTAAAACTTGAGGGTGGGTAGAGGATAGAAGGGTTTTCATTTTAATTATAATGATTCACCTCAGTGATAATCTCAATCGCTAATCCCAGCAATCCTATTTAACACAGAAATCTCTAAAAACCTTGCTTCTGTTGATTATCCCTATATCTGAATGGCTTGTGCCCAGTTGTCCCATAACACTTCCACACAACTGTTCTGTAAGTTCTTGATTGCTGGGTGATTATTCTATAGGTTATGATACTGCCCCTCTTTACTTTAGCAGAACACCCATTTGCTTCAGTATGAGTTTTGTCTTGGTAAGAGTGGCAGGGTCCGGACAAGAGGGGATGTGTGGGGGTGGAGGCAGGGTCACCCTGAGATTTGTGCTTGGCTTGTACTGAGCATGCTCACACAGACTGTAACTGCTGAAGCCGGCTGCCCTGACTCGGCCCCCCCTCTTCCCCATCGGCAGGCATGGGTTGCCTCTGGTCTGGACCATCATAATTTCTCTTTCGGAGGCCAGTGGGGTGGGTGGGTATTTTGACAATCGGGAAATAGAAATAGCAGGTGGGAGGGAGATAAAAGGGACGAATGGAAATTCTAGAGTTATCCTCTGAGGAAGCATGTCTGCAAAGTTCATGCAGCTCACATGTGAATGCAAGTATCTCAGTATTCACCATCAAGAAACTATATATTTTGTACAACCTTAGACTGTGATCCTGCACTTGGAAAGAATTTTAGGACTTCCCGTGCAACAAGAGCAGCACCAAAAAAGTGTGGCACCCTGGACTGAAAAAATTCCAGCTCTGTATCTGAATGCCTGGCTGAAAGTGGCTTGGGTGCCAGGAGGCCATGAATACTGCCCCTGTAAAGGCTGAATCTTACACCAAACACCAGCCACACTATATAAAATCACAGATCACAATTTGGGATCCGGAATGTAGTTGGTGATTTGGGTGATTAGTTATTAACTTACCTGGGGGTGCCGTCATGGTGCGAACTGCGCGTCTATATCCCAGCATTTTGCAGACCACGGTTCCATCTCTGTCATCCCATCCATCATCACATATTGTTCCCCACTTCTCTTGGTACCTAATTTCGACACGGCCCTCCCTAGCTGTCCCATTGAGCCTTATATTGGGGTGGGAGTAGCGTTCCCCTGATGGATTAGAAGGTTATGAAATAATTGCACCAATTACACACACAGAAAATAAGACGTTTGCATAAGAAAAATGACACAGAAGAATAAGGCGCTAAACCCAATAACACAAACCAACGGCCACACCTAAATGAACATGGCTACATGGGAAACAAGGTTGCTGTTGTAGCAAAAATCAGATCAGTTCAGGACCCTGTGATAGATATGATGAACACAGGTCTAGCTTGAGACTCTTGAATCAATTTTAGACCTGTTATTCGTACAGGTTATATGTATTATTGTGGGCTCGGGATTGTATTCTACTCCAATGGGGAGGGTTACTGCAGCTCCTCCAGGAACTAAAAACAGTGGGGTGTGATTACTGCCGTCCCTGGGACCAGCAAACAGTTCCAGACAAGTACCAGTCTCTGTGGTGGTTTGCATATACTGGTTCAGAGTGTGTTCAAGAGACCTAGGAGACTGGGGTATAAAGAGACAGGCTTTCATTTTAAGGCAACAAATGGGCATGACCCTTTTGTCCAAAATGGGTGCGGCGTATCAAACCCCATGGAAGGACTGGAACATGCAGGGTCTCCATAGATGTCACGGGGGAACACTGGTAAGCTTAATTATGTGTTTAGACCTTTTATTGTTTTATACATTGTTTCTGTAAGGCTCCGAGAGAGCTGTTGGTTACTCATAACCACTGGCGCATGCCATTCATAGCCCTTGGAGAGAAAACAAAGCACAGAAGCTGGACATTAGTCAGGCTTGCTGGGATAAGCAAGGGCAGTGCAGGGAGGTGGGTTACAACCAAACAACCCTGCTCCGCAGGAAGAGTGATGCAGGTCCCTGCCCAGAGATTGATGATGGTGAAAGGCCTCCTTGAACAGACCCTGGGAGGGCTCAGAGGTGCAATTAATTCAGAAGCATGACGGCCCTGATCCTGCAGGCTCTTAAACACTTGCTTCACTTTATGCACGTGGGAGGTTCTGTTGACATCATTGGGACTATGCAAATAGTCAAAGTTAAGCATGTGTCCTGGATATATACTGGGTCCTATATTGTGCTGGTGTTACAGGGCAAGCTATGGAGACGAGATAAATGTCTAGTACCTGGTTCAGCCCTGTCACCTTTGCTCCCTGGCAGTCCTGTTCCAAATTAAAAAAAACAATCGTTAGACACGCTTTCAAGGTAAAGTATAATGATTACCATTATGTCTTAAGCTGGTGTTGATCGGAGATGAATGCAAATGTTCAAACAAAACTCCAGCCCCCTCACACTTTTAGAATTTGAAATATACTCCTGGAATTAAACTCCTGATATGGTTAAGCCCCTGGGACAGCTTTGGAACTCATGATAGCAGCATGTTAAAAGCAGCAGGAGTATTATGCACTGCAGAGTATTTGCAATGCACAACACTGGTGAAAAGGTCCCGTGATGGTGTATATACGTCAGTGTGCAGAATCCTGCTATATTAAGTGGACAGTATTTTACTGGTGCTGCCATGCATATAATATGTATTTTAAATGTTATAAAAACAGCTACAGAGTATACATTTTAAAAACCTTGTTTTTTAAAAATACATTTAAAAACAACCTCCAGCTGCTTATGTTCTTTGCAAAATATAAAAGTCCCTTTCTCTATTTTATGGTCAAATGGCCTACAGCAATTAATTTGACCAGCTCTTTGCTATCAGGCGCTGTCTCTCACTGTGTGTTTGCACAGAACCTCGCACAATGGGGTCGCAATCTCAGTTCACATCACCAGGCGCTACCATATTACAATTAAAAAAAACCAATAACAATAAACGTTCATAATAATTATTTGCACTTCTACAGTGCCTTCCATCCAAAGATTGCAAAATGCTTTAAGGATCTCAGTGTCTTAATTAAAAAAACCCTACACGAATAAAGGTTTATTACCTTCCTTTTATAGATGGGGAAACTGAGGCAAAGAGCAGGAAAGGTCCAGATCCTCAAAGGTGTTTAGGCACCTAATTCCCATTGAAAGGTGGGACTTAGGCACCTAAATACCTTTGAGGATTTGGGTCTAAGTGATTTTTATCCAAAGTCAAACAAGAAGTCAGTGGCAGCCTCAAGAATAGGAGCGGGGTCTTTTGACACCACAGTGCCACTTGGGCCCTCTTAAAGGATAGTTTAGTTGGAATGCACAAAGGGATCCCAAATGTACTGAAAAAAAAGCTTCCCACATCCTTTTTCTTTTGCTAAAAGCACTAAATATACAACTCTTTCTTTTAAAAAAGTATAACTATATAAATAGACATACACAACCTATTTTGTAATCTGGTAGGTGTGTTTTCTGCATCATTAACCAGAGTTAGATGCAGGAGAAATCTAAAACTACCAGGCTGCATATCGGCATCTGAGTCGGGTGTGGCCTAAAGCAGATTTCAAATACATGTCAGGAGTGAATTCAGAAATCAATTCTTAACGTACGAGCCAGTCTCCCTGTTCTGATTGGGGCCAAATCAAGTTGAGCTCAGTGGGAGTTTTGCATGTGTAAGGCTGGTTGGATGGGGGCCACGTTATATCTAAAAGAAAAGGAGTACTAGTGGCACCTTAGAGACTAACCAATTTATTTGGGCATAAGCTTTCATGAGCTACAGCTCACTTCATCGGATTGTAGCTCACGAAAGCTCATGCTCAAATAAATTGGTTAGTCTCTAAGGTGCCACAAGTACTCCTTTTCTTTTTGCAAATACAGACTAACATGGCTGCTACTGTGAAACCTGACTTTATAGCTAGTTCATCAGCAAAGATGCAGCCTCCGTCTAGGAGTGGTAGTGGGCAGGGACTGGTTAGTGTCACAGTGAAGTGGAGTGATGTCTCACTATAGGGCTATCTGCTCATGTTGATGTTCTGTGTTGTTACTTCTGGGCCAGGTAAGATGCTGTCTCAGCCACTTTGGGGCAACTGGGGACCTCGGAGCTTCACCCAAGGAGGAAAATATATTTCAGTCCTGTGCAAAGCGAGAGTTATTGATAAAAAAAACCACTAATAGCTGCACTGGTGCTGGAGCCACCAGAATAAATAAGGGCTGGACTGTGCCTTTACAGCTTGCCCGGTGTAAGGTAAGAGTGTAGCTGGACTACCCCAGAACCAGCCCAGGGAGGAATTGTGACTCTCCTCCTCAGGCTTCCCCTTTGCTCCTTGGCTTGTGGGTGTAATTTACTTCACAGGGCGCAGGGCAGTCCCCTGTTTGGGCCAGCCGCAATATTACAACAAAAAAACTTCAAAAACAGACTCCAACAAGAGACTGCAGAATTGGAATTAATTTGCAAACTGGACACCATTCAATTAGGCTTGAATAAAGACTGGGAGTGGATGGGTCATTACACAAAGTAAAACTATTTCCCCATGTTTATTTCCCCACCCCACCCCCGCACTGTTCCTCTCACCTTCTTGTCAACTGTTGGAAATGGGCCATCCTGATTATCACTATAAAAGGTTTTTTTCTCCTGCAGCTAATAGCTCACCTTAATTGATCACTTTCGTTATAGTGGGTATGGCAACACCCATGTTTTCATGTTCCCATGTTTTCATGTGTGTATATATCTATCTTCCTACTGTATTTTCCACTGCATGCATCTGATGAAGTGGGTTTTAGCCCACGAAAGCTTATGCTCAAATAAATTTGTTAGTCTTTAAGGTGCCACAAGGCCTCCTCGTTCTTTTTGCTGATACAGACTAACATGGCTGCCGCTCTGAAACCTGCCTTAATGTAGTGTCCGAAAGAAATAGCTCAGCTCAGATGCAAGCAGTGAATGAAATTTTCCTTGTAATGGCTGCACTGAAATGCACTTGTTCAAGAGGCAAATTCATGAAACAAGACGACGTAGATGAGTGACATTAAAAGAAAACGTGTTTGTGTCCAATACAGAGTCACACAGGAATTGCTCAAGAACTGGGCATTTTTGCCAAAATACTACCACTGCAATGCTGGCATAATTGTTGGTCCTCCAAGTTAGGGGTGCCTATGGGCTGGTCTCATAATGACACCTAACTTTACTGATCAGTTTTTAAATGTTTTTTCCAGTCAGTCAATCTTTCCCTTTCCTTATTACAATTGCTTCCCTTTATTTTCACTCCTCATTGCATGCAGATAAATAGATATTGTTGAATTATTAATTTCTAAAAACTTACAGAGGAGACTTGCACGGTGTCTCTGCCGAAATAATACAAGGGAACAAAAATTAAGTGTAATGAACTGCACTGGCAACTGGGGGGACATAAAGGTGGCCGGGACCAGAGTATCTGGCCCCATGACTTTAAAATCCTTTGTATAATTTTTACCAAAGTTTCCAGAAAGATGATACTATAGGATGAGATGTAGCACCCAAAATGTCAGGAAGATTGGTTTCTGTGTGTGGGAACTTGGTAGTGGGGTTGAAAATCAGGTTTATAAATGGAAAGCTAGCAGCAACCTTAACCATGGAACAACTACTGCAATTCCACAATACACACACACAATGCAAAACATACCAACTACTCAACATAAACCTTGATAGATAGTCTTACCTCTAGGTCCCATGTCTCCTTTGGCTCCTTTCATTCCTGGTTCACCTTTTGGACCTGGAGAGCCAAAATTCCACCTACTTCCCTTTTCACCAGGTAGGCCTCTAACCCCTAGGTGGAAAATATCAGAGAGCTGATGCCTTTGGCAATTTCTGAAGAAAAGAGCATGACAAGTATTACATGCAATCACCTTCAGAAGTCAGTGAAACATTCCATGGAAAGTACCCTATTGTGTAATCATCCCTTTGCATAATTTAATACAGCAAGTGCTTTACCCGAATCTCCCTGTTCTCCCTTTGGTCCTGGCATGCCATCAAAGATCATCAAAACCAAAATAAATAAGTAAAATAGATATTATCACACTTTTAAGCTCCCTCAAGCTTACATTTATAGTCTACTTTTCAATTCATGCAGATGGGAAGGCACGTTTGTTCTCCAGCTAATGGTTAATGAAGTGGATAAGGCACATACAATATATAAAAATAAGAACTTACTCACCTAGGAAGATTGGGTTTTCAGATCCAAGAGCTTAGAGGATAAGTGGATCTTTCATGATAACATACCTAAATTGACCCTATGTGCCAGATACACTGCTGGGGTAAGTCACAGTAGCTCTGTTAATGTCAGCGGAAGGAGATTTGGAGTGGGTTATCTTAACCTGCTGCACTTTATGTTCTTAAGTTATATCAACAGGTGCCTATAAGGACCCTGGGCACAGCTACAGAAATAAGTATCCTGCCATGGCAGCTTGGCAGATCTCCATGCCCACTACTGTAGGTCCACACTGCATGAGTCTGTCACGCATGGGATTGAGCATCCTGCCTCCTGGCTTGAGCTGTGTGTTCATTCCAGTGCATCCCCCTATTTGAATAACTTGTGTTGCTGATGCTGGACGTGTCTTGTTTTCCTTTACCTGCTTCTCCTCTCTGTCCCTTTTCACCTTTAGGTCCCCTCTCTCCTGGGATTCCTGATGTTTAAAAAAAGGGGGAAAAAAAGGGTACATGGGTAACAAATACTTAGCAGGGTATTATTTTACTAACTTAAAAATGCTGGTAGCTACGTACCCTTCTCCCCTCTCTGACCAGGCATGCCATTTAAACCAGGAAGTCCCGGGGCACCAACTTCTCCATTCAGGCCTTAAAGATGAACAACAACAACAAAAGTGAAGTACAAAGAACTATAAAGGAACCAAAGTAACATAACATTTCTCCAGGGGCTGATCCTCTACTGTCCCACACCTTGTGTAGTCATCTATTCCTGTGCAGAGTGAGAGCAAAGTGGATGTAAACCGCGTCCATGTTGGAATTCTCCACTCACTTTCACTAGTGGTATAATTTTATAACCAATTTTGCACTGTGTAAATGAGCATACAAAGTGAAAGGCAGTGGAGAATCAGGTCCACATAGCATTTCAATCTGAAGGATCCCAAAGCACTTCCCAAAATTTAGGTCAAATTCTGCCCTGGGATGCATACAAATGGTTTATATTGACTTCAAAGGGAGTGATGTGTATAGAGCCAAAAGGAGAATATGGCCCTGTACATACAGAATATGGCCCTGTAAACAACACACACACACACACAAATTAGGGCTCTATGGAAATTTAATAGGATTCTATATAAATTGCTCTAAAAATCTATAGATGTTAACAGAAAAGAAGAAATTTTCTATAGATTTTCTAAGTCATCCCATAGAATTTTAGAGAAGGGATATAATTCTGTAGGATAGTTCACAAAGCCCAGAGAAAGGATAGCAGCTTCTACTAGGACTTTTCCATAAGGGGTGAAGAACACTCCATCCATATGCACCTGCAGGGGAAATGTTCATAGACAGAAAGCAATTACCCGTGTTGCAATTTTTCCAGGGTACTATGGGACAGATTCACCTTTCATTTACACTGGGCTAAATCAGGAGCAACTCCATGGAATTACTCTAGTGTGAAACTGATGCTCAGAGGATACTCAGTACCAATATCTTCATATCTAAATGACATGATGAGTCAGGCCGTGAAGCAGGGGAGACACCATATGAATTTAGAATTAGACAAAAGGGTCCTGATTCATCACTGCATTATTCCAGTTTGACACTGGTGTTGCCTCAGTAGAGTGAAACTGGTGTGAAAATGGAGTAATACAATGGTGAACCAGGCCTTAGAGGATTAGAAAGGGACTTACTGGGTGAAATTCTGGGACTGGTGTAACAGACTGACAATTTCCTGCAATATCGTAAATGAACTTCATTGAATGAAGTTAAAACTTATTGAATTAGTTTTAAAATCTTTGACATTCCTTGTGTTAAACATGCAATGGTGCATGTGTTACTGTGTAATTGTATGTATTTTCATACAGCTGGGGGTGATTACACAAATTCACTCAGGTTGTAAAGAACCCCACCACCCCCGGAGAGACACGTGTATACTTGTTCAACCTAGATTCTCCAGGGACTGACAGACAAAGGAAGGATTTTTGAATAAATAGCCTGCTTTTAAACTGGTGTAGGGCCTTTTTCCTGATCCACCAAATGGACTGGACCCCTAATCCACAGCAGGCCCCAATCTTTCGGGTAGGGTTGAAAGGACTGGCCCTGCAGAATCCATGTTAGGGTTGGGGTTAATTCTGTTAAACTTATTAGCATGTGCGTAGGTTCTTTTATTGTTTTAACATGTTTTCTCTGCAATGTGTTACCCCTTAAGAATAAAGTGGACGTGCATAGGAAGTGCTGCATAGTAACTTATAACTATCGACCATCATTCTATCATCAGTCTCTCAAGAAAAAGCAAGCACGTGTTCTTGGCCAACCAGTCTGTGATGGGAAATACACCGTGAAGGCAAGCAAGTGTGCAGCCTGGAAATACCCGAGTCAGAAGGGAGAAAGATGCAGGTCTCCGCCCAGAAAGGCAATGACTGCGGAACTGAAGCCAGAGAGCGGATGCCTTTGCTGAACCACCGAGGGGAGACAGAGGTGCAGTTGCCCTGGACTGTGATTGCCTATGATATGCAGGAGGGCAGACAAAATGGTCGTACTGGGCTCTCCTGACTTTAAAAATCTATGAAAAATATAGAACAAAAGATCCTACTTCTCCTTTCACTTACACCCATTTACAGCAGTTTTACACCAGTGTAACTCGACTGAGTTCAGTGGAATTACTCTTTGAGTCCAGTGGTGTACGTGAGACAACAGGCCTTGAATCTGTAGCTTGCTGCGGGATTGGAGGGAGGGCAGATATTGTGTTTATAATATTCTTCCTTGGTAATTGAGACAAATGGACATTTCTCAGTTACAATCACAGTGGGTTTGATTTTCTTTTAAATTAGACTTTCAGGGCCAATCCACTGTGGCTGTTAACTGACTTCAATTAAATCAGAGCCGATTTACACTAGCTGCCCCTTTTTAATGAAATGTACCTTTAAGGGAGATCAGTGTCATACCAATAGGAGAAACTTTTCTTTTTGCCTGGCTTACCTGCCTCTCCTTTCTGTCCTGGAAGCCCTGGTGCACCCGCTGTACATACAATACAATATTGGTGTTAGCGTTAGTGATATTTGTACAAATTATTAAAAATGGCATCTCCCCTCGCCTCCACCAACCCCCAGCCAGATTTGGCTTTTTGCCTTATTAACTTACCCATTTAAATCTGACTGACCTGCATCTCCCTTGTTTCCAGGAGCACCAATTGGTCCTCTGGGGCCCATCTCTCCCTTCTCACCCACTTCACCTTTACTTCCTCGAAGACCTATTTAACAATACAATGAATGTGTATAAATCAAAGGGTTGGAGTCAAATCTGTGTCTCTCTCCCATTGGCTCTAACAGCACCAGCATCTGGCCCTGGGTTTGCATTTCTAGATCTCTGACATTTGCAGTTGGTAATCAAGATACTTATGACAGAACGCAATAAAATATTTCAGAAGGGATTGCAATTCCCTCCTTCCCTTTTCAGTTCCAGGATTTTCCTAAGATTCCTAGAATTTTTTAAGATCCGTTTTGCCATTCATGAGCCAGACCCTCAGCTGGTGCAAATCAGTGGAATTCTGTTAAATAAATGGAACCTCACTGATGTACACCAGCAGAGCAGTAATGTTACATTTCCAAATGTTCTGTGTATAATCATCATTCTCCGCTCATATGGACCACTTCCACAACATGTTTCCACTTTCCATCCTGTTTTCGGCTCATTCTCCCTGTCCACATCTCAGATGTGGCTGATGAATACCAATGTAATGCAAGTTACACAGGCGAGAGACACTGCATAATTCTTCTGTTTAACTTACACAAAACTCTAGTTTATATGGGATATAAACCACTCAGAGGCAGGCTTTACTATCATTCTAACCAACCAAACCTGCACATGATTGTGCATTTAAATGGTATTGTATTCGTTTATACCGTATAAATCCTTCTATAAACATCACTGCTATAATCAGGGATGTGCTGATAATTAAGTACCTGCTTCTTTCATTACACGTACATATCCCAAAAGAGAATATAAAAGCTCATTGCTCTGAGTCAGCATTTCTGGAGAACCACCCTTCTTGATGCACTGGCATAGCAAGAAACAAATAAGGCAAATAACCTCATTCATCCAATCCCTTTATAGACTGGTAACCCTATGGTCAGAGATGTCTGAATCTTTGTGGAAACAACTCATGGAGTAACAATACATTTTACACTGTAAACGGAAAAGACTTAACTAGGAAGGCATGTGAAATTGTTAAAATTGCATAGGTAAAAATAAGCAAATTGCCTTACCTGTAGGTCCCCTATCTCCTTTCATTCCTGGTTCACCTTTTGGACCAGCGAGGCCACTGTCCCCTTTACTACCATCTTCACCCGATGGTCCTCTTAAGCCTGGATGAAAAATACCAAACTTCTGATGCTTTGTTGCTTTGAACATCCCATGAAAGACCCATCACGCACACACTACAAAATGCAATACCAATATAAGAGTCAAATTTTGCTCTCGTTGTAGATCCAGAGTGACTCCGAAGATGGCAGTGCAGCTATTTTGAAATAGGTATCTGTCACTGAGGGCCAAATTTGGGTCTATCTGTATAAATTCAGTACTGTCCGCTGGATTCTATTCTCATCCACTGGTTTTACTTTGGTTTATTTCTGCTAACTTCAATGGAGTTATTCCTGATTTACACAGGTATGAATGAGAGCAAAATCCATAGTAGCAACGCAATGAAGGAAATGCATTACCTTGGACTCCTTGGTCTCCTTTTGTCCCCTTTGGTCCTTCTATTCCTGAAATTCCAATACATATATATTAATAATAACGATTAATGGACATGAAAGGTAGATATTTTTGAGCCTATGCAATCCACAGGTATTGGGCCAGATTCTCAGCGGATGTAAATGGACAGTCACTCCACTGACATAAATGGAGCTTTGCTGATTTACACAAGCTGTGAAACTGGTCCAACTGTCTATGAACCAATTCCTGCTGTCCTTGCTCAAAGACTGATGTCAGTGGGAATTTTTCCCTGAAAAGGCTCTGAAATGTATAGGTAGTGAACTGCAGGATTTGGCTTGAAGTTGTATTTCATTGTTGTAAGTCATGCTGCACAGCAAGGACGACACGGATGCTTGATGTTTAAAATGCTTGCTTAGCATAAACATAGACAAGCACCATGGATGGATGAGATAAGGGGAGCAGCAGAGCTGACTTGCTGCCTGACTGGCTGTGGGGGCCCTTACCTAGTGAGACTGGTGTGATTCCAGGGCAGAAAGCTTGCGGTCCCCAAGCTGGGGGTAGCAGTCTCCCTGCATGTCAGGAAAATCTGATGTGCGTGAACATTCTGCTCCCCAGCTAGGAGCCTTGGGGAGAAGGGAGGGATGAGGGAGAACCTGGTCAATCCATGGTTTGACATGGTCCTAAATGGAGAATGAAGGCATTGGCTAGGGGACTATAACTGTTGTGAATGCATAGCACAGCCTGAGGGATAATTCCTTCCCCAGCATGTACCATAGTCCAGCCATTTGGGCTGTGCAATAGCTCCAGGATTTAGTCCTAATGAAAGGCCACATTCCAATCTCATTTACACAAATGAAAAATTGGGAATAAATGCATACGCGTTAGTAGAGTTACTCCCAATTTATCCTCTTGTAAATGAGACCAGAAACTGGCCAGAAGACTGGGTCTCCAGGAACAAGACACACAGGACAACTGGATTGTATGTTGATTACAACATACACATTTTAGTGTGAATCTTATAGAGCAGTGGCTGATCAAATTATGTTGTATCAGTGTGGCTCTATCAGTAGGAATGTCATCTTTGACACAGAAAGTTAAGTTACCCTCCAGTTACTACTTATGACCCATAAAAAACCCATATAAATCACTCTGATTGTTGCTGCGTGTTCTGGTTTTACTGAACTTTGGGTATTCAGTTCTTTGCTTAGCTCTTCATTTACTTGTTAGGAGGTGCTGCTACTAATACTTCCTTACCTGCTTCTCCCTTGGCACCTGGAGCTCCTACTCTTCCGGGTATCCCTAAAAATATCAAAGGAAATATGTGGATTGAGCATTATGTACGATAACATTTGTGCAGGGCTGTAAAGGTAAGTAACTCAGTACCTGGAGTTCCATCCTTTCCAGATGAACCTTTCTCCCCTTTCTGAGCACCTCCAGCACCCTCTTCTCCAGGATTACCTTGAAATTGAATTGACAAAAAAAATTAACATCAATTCTTTTGTGAAGACTGAAACCACAGCTCCCAAACAAGTAAACTAACTACAAGACACACACAAAACCTGCAGCTACGGAAGCTCATCACACCTATCTACTTGTTTTCTACAAGTGAATGGGGTGAAAGTCAGAGACTATCACAGGGGTTATAAAGGACATTCCTCAACAATGAGTGGGATGTGTTCAGAGGCAGATTACAGTTCTGTGGGGCCCTGGGCCAGAGCAAGTGGCTCATTCTCCCCCTGTACTCCTGCCAGGGAGCAGGGTTGGGTCCTGGGGGCTTCCCCCACTCCCTGGCAGGAGTGCTGAGTGGGTGGTACAGGTTGGGTGCGAGGGGGTGCCCATTTTTCCTGTTGCCCCAATTGGCCAGGGCCCCGGGGCATGGGCCCCATTGGCCCAGTGGCTAATCTGCCACTGGATGCGTTCACATCTCTCCGAGTCTGCAGTTGGAAGCATGTGCTTAAAAAACATTTCAGGTTTAAATACAGTGGCCAAAATGCTCACATCCAAAGTGCTTAACACGGAGTATCTCAATCCATATTTAGGCACCAAAATCAAAGTGCCAATGGGAAGTCTGAGAATCAGGGCGTTTTTATTTCTATTTGTTCTTATGATGCAAGGGAGGGTTCATTTCCATGGCTTACCCTTCTCTCCTTTCTCCCCAGGAAATCCAATACCTAAAATACAAATACATCCACTTTTGTTCTCCTCTGCTTGTCTACATTGTTAAATATGTCCCCACCCCTCTCTGAGTTTTATGTTATTTGCTTACCCTTTGACCCTGGTTCTCCTTTGCTTCCAGCTGGTCCTCGTAGACCCATGTCTCCCTTCTCACCTTTTCCTCCTAGAAGATGGATTTGATGGCATAATGAACAAGTGTAAACTAAGGGCTATGGCTCACGGAATTGAATAATAAAATGTCCATTGGTTGTAATGGGACCAGGATTTGACCATAACTAGGACCAGATCCTCAGATGAGTGTTAGATGACATAGCTCCATTGAGTGCAATTGAATGATGCTAATTTACACCCAATGAGAATCTGGCCTTGTGTATATTTCAGCATGTAACCAACATCCTTTGGGTGATAGAGTAAAAAACAGGAGTAAGCACTTGAAAACTTGAAATCCTTTTCACCTTGACTTCCTTTCTCCCCCTTGGCACCAGAATTGAACAGAATAAAGCCTTCATTTTAGGCAGGCTGAGATAACGTGGCTAAGAAAAAAGACTGAAATTGTATGCACTAGTTCGGGGGTCGGCAACCTTTCAGAAGTGGTGTGCCGAGTCTTCATTTATTCACTTTAATTTACGGTTTTGAGTGCCAGACATATATTTTTATGTTTTTTAGAAGGTCTCTCTCTATAAGTCTATATATTATATAACTAAACTATTGTCGTATGTAAAGTAAACAAGATTTTCAAAATGTTTAAGAAGCTTCATTTAAAATTAAATTAAAATGCTGATCTTACGCCGCCGGCCCGCTCAGCCCACTGCCAGCCTGGGGTTCCATTCACCTAGGCCGGCAGCAGGCTGAGCAGGGCCTGCGGCTGGGACCCCTGTCCAGGGGCCAGCAGCCAGAACCCCAGACTAGCAGTGGGCTGAGCAGCTCAGCCCGCTGCCACTCAGCCCGCTGCCGGTCTGGGGTTCCGTCCGCTGGCTCCTGCCAGCCAGGGTCCCGGCTGCCGGCCCCTCTCAGCCCGCTGCTGGTCTGGGATCCTGGCCCTGCCCACATACAGTGGGTACCTACCTTCTCCCTGGTTCTAGCCCATTCTCTTCCTCTCTCTCTGCATTGAGCTGAGGATGGGAGTGCACTGAGCACAGGGCTGGGGGGGAAGGAGCAGGCTGGGGGTTAGGGTGCAGAGTCTGTCCAGGAGATAGAATGAGAGAGGGGGCTCAGGGTTGGGGCAGGAGATTTGGGTGTGGAGTGCTTACCCGGGCAGCTCCCATTTGGTGCAAGGTGTGCAGGTGGGAATGGGGCGGGGGGTAAAGGGGCTCCCGTTTGGTGCTCTGGGTGGGGGTGGAAATGTGGGGGGTGCAAGAGTCAGGGCATGAGGTGTGGGGGGTGCAGGAGTCAGGGCAGGGGGCTGTAGGTGTGTGAGGTGGGTGCAGGTGTCAGGGCATGAGGTGTGGGGGGCTGGGCATGTGTGGGGGGTGCTGGAGTCAGGGCTGGGGTCATGGGGTCATGCAGGGGTCAGGGCAGAGGGCTGGGGATGTGGGCTAGGGTCGTGGGGATGGTCCCAGCCCCCTGCCCAGAGCGGCTCACGGCAGGGGGCTGGAGAGGGTATGCCCTGATTCCACCCCCTTCCCCAAGGCCCCATCCCCACCTCTTCTCCACCTCCTCCCCGGAGCAGCGAGCGCGCTGCGGCTCCGCTTCTCCCCCTCCCTCACAGGGGCCATCAGCTGATTGGCGGCTGGGAGGGAGAGGAGGAGGGGCAGGAACCCAGCATGCTGGGGGAAAAGGCAGGGGAGGGGACCAAGCTTCTTCACCCTGCCCCCGTGGGGGGGCGGAGAAGAGCGGACTGGGGCAGGTAGGATTTTTAATGGCACTCTGCTGCCTGCCGGGGTCCCAGCCTGGGTTCGGCAGCGGGCTGAGTGGGGCCGGCGGCTGGGACCCGGCAGGCAGCAGCGTGCCATTAAAAATCGGCTCGCGGGCCGTCTTTGGCACACGTGCCATAGGTTGCCGACCCCTGCACTAGTTGGACACCAGTTTGAAGTATAAGTCTTGGAAAGATTGAGGAACAGAAAGTCAATGTCAGAAAAGGGAAGCTGGGTGTCTCTTAAAATGGCTTGTGAATCCAACTAGGAGAAGTAACCTTCACATCTGGGGAGTTTTAGGGCTTGATCCTGAGCATGTGCAATCCCCCCCCCCCATCAAGTCAGTGGGCCCAATCCAACTCCCACTGAAGTCAGTGGATGTATTTCCGTGGTTTTCAATGGGAAATGCACGAGGACCTTATGCAGCTATTCTATTGCAAGAACAAGTGCCACAATTTGGGGTGCAATCCTATGAAAGGCTGAGGCCCCTAGTGCCATGTGGGAGCCGCTCAGCACTTTGTAGGATCACACCTTAATCATGTAGGAAAACTGACATATTGTATTACTCGTTGTGGACTAGATTGAGCCTGTAGGCTCAACCCTGAGTAAAAGGTGCTGTGAAACTTCTCTGCAGTTGTGGCTCCCACCCGTTTCCCATCAGTTCCTCCCTTGGTCCCATCCAGATTCAAGGGGGGAAGTAAGTTACTGATAAAGCTCTTGATAAAATACAATTTACTTCTCCCCAGCTACCCTGGCTAGTAAGCAGCAGCGGAGAGGGGAGACTGAGTTGTGATTCTACTAGCGCCCTGCTTCTCCCCACCCACTTACCCAGAGAACAGGGACTACACCCTGCATCAAAGCCAGACTCCCAGCAGGCCATGCAAGGGGGTGTGGGAGGAGCTTGACTTCAATGGGACCACTCACGTGCGTAAAATTATGCAGGGTAGAATTACGTCTTTGCAGGAGTGGGGCCCAAATGACTTATTGAATAGGGTTCCAAAATCTAACTTCCGATTCTGTACAGAACAGGGGAAGGGAGGGGGAATGAAAGCGAGGGGAAGCTGTTCATTGCTCAAATATTTACTTACCTGGAGGACCAGGTTCTCCTTTGATTCCAAGTTGCCCTGAAATGGATATTTGATGTGCATTTTTAAACAGTCAGCACTCAATCGTTGATTGAACAGTATGTTAACAAATTTAGCTCTGAGTTGAAAATGTCACCCTCCCTGCAGGAAGACTAGAAGTCCTAGAGAGGCTCAAAAAAAAAGTCTGAGCAACATTGTGTGGGAGTCCTGGGTGGGGGGACTGGGTACAGGGAGCCCACGCCCATTCCAGCCCAGGAAATAAACTCTAGCTGCAATAAAGTGGGACCCCGAAGGGATATGCCAGCCTGGGCTCCATACTGCCACCCTATGCACAATCTTATCCAATTCTTCGGGCCAGATCCTCAGCTGGTACAGATCATCATAACTCCATTCATTTTCTGTGGCAGCCACTGTTTACTACTCTGTGTTTATACAATGGGGCCCTGTTCCTGGTTGCTCCTTAAGTATTTATTATATTTTCATAGCAGTGGCTATCTCTCACATCGTGCTTTTCCTTGGTAGATTTCAAAGCACTGCACTTTGCAATCTTTAACATATTTATCTTCACCACACCCCTGGGAGGCAGGGTGGGACTGTCACCCCCATTTTACACATGGGGAACTGAGGCACACAGGGGCTAAGTGACTTGCCCAAGATCATGCAGAAAGCCTGTGGCAGAGCACTGAACTGAATCCAGGTCTCTCCAGTCCTAAGGCTAGTGCCCTAACCACCGGACCATCCATAATAATATGTCAAGTTAATGGAGCTACACCATTTAGATGAGCTGAGGATCTGGCCACCACCCTTCAATCTTAGAGAAGAAAGCTGGAGTTTCCCATAGGGACCACTGAATTGTGCATTTTCTGTTTAAAGAAGGCTTTGACTCTTGTACTCCTTGTACAGCACCATCAGGCTTTCAGATTATGTACAAAATATGACAGTCAAAAAGATAAGGTGAAGCAGAGAGATACCTGCAGCCAGTGTGATATTGTTCATCCTCATCAGTAAATTGTGGTTGCTGACCCTAATGGTGTTGATTTCCTCTTCTAAGCTTTCAATCAATGTTTCTTCACCTCTAGTGTTCTTTCTATAAAAGTTGCTTTCTGGAAGAGTTTCATTGTAGAAGGGGCTGACTAGTTCCTCTGGTATATATGAGTTGTCTTCTCTTTGGATTTTGCGTATTTCCTCCTGCATGTTAAACACTGGGAAAATGGAAGGCATCATGGAATAAATATTCTCAAGCTCCTTCTATCATCCTGGGAAATTCCTGCTCTATAGGGCAATTTCTATTGACTGGCCCTGAGTTCCTGTAAAACAGACACTTCTTTCCTGCATGACAGGTAGAATGTTACCTGAAACCGGGGCATTCGTACTGGGCACAGCTCAGCCATGCCTCCGCTGCTAATCTGGCTACACTGCTATTTATACTCACGCTAGCTCAATGAGAGTACATTAAGCAGGGGAATACACCCCTAATTTATAGTGTAGACATAGCCATTGGCTCTCATCTACTTATGCAGGCATTTTTAGTATGCCGTTCGTTATTGTATCCAGGTGCCACATATGCCTGGCTACGTGGCCAGATATGACAGCAACATATCTAATATGCATCTGGGGAAAAAAAACAGTTTCTAATAGAGGGAGCCTTAATTCTTAGAGTGCTCAGGATCATGTACTTGTCCTCCAAAAGTTTCTCTGAGGAACTGAAGGAAAGTGTACTTATCCTCCTCTGCTCTTCATGGCACTCATCTCTCATACCCCTGAAACACTGAAATCAGCTTCCTGGCATGAGAAGAGAGCGTGCACAAAACTCTCCTCACCCTTTCTGTGTGTATGCTTTCAGAACCAGCCCTGAGTGACAGATGGGCATAACAACCATTTATAGGAGTGATATTGATTGCTCTTGGATCTTAGCTGGATAATGCTTAAATACTCTACCAGGATGTCTATTTATAATGCACTGAGCATCACAGTATCTTAACTGGCTGAGCGAAGGGGGACTCTTCCAGGCAGAAAGAAAAGATATGAGAATGGTGGGAAGGAGGGGGAAGTGAAGAATGGGGGACACACAAAGCACTCTGGAATGTGAGACAATGGTATGGAGGAGGGACGCATGAGGGACTCAAAGAGCCCCCTGGCAGAGGGAATGGGGGGCACACGGAGCCCTTGCCATGGTGGGGAAGGGGAGAATGAAGAGGAGAATGAGGAATAGTGGTATGGGGGCACACAGAGCCCCTGGCATGATGGGAGAATGGGGGACACTTGAGGGAGAGGGAAATGGGGAACCCACAGAGCCCCTGGCAAAGGGGATAGGGGAACGGGGGTTGCAGGGAGTCCCTGAAATAGAGGGGTGGAAGGGTGACACACAGGAGCTTGCTAGGGCAGCGACTGGAGGGATGCAAAGAGCCCCTGGCATGTACAGTAGGCTCATCCTATTGAGGCACGAAACCCTCTAGGATGGCGTATTGCAAAAGCATCAGGCACAAACACGTTGCCAACCATTACAAGGATTTCAAGGCTACAGTAAATGGTTATTTAGGAAAATTACCTTTTAGCGCCAATAGTCCCAGGCCTATAGTTAGCATCATTAAGTAGATTGCCAGTGCAGTCCAAACACAGCATGCAGAAGGCTTCTTCTTGCTTTGCGGTTCTAAAGTCCAGCAGAAACAAGACAAACATCCTTTCAAATCACACATTTCTTTGGCCAATTCTGTGCAAATAAAGTATTTGTAACATTCTTGAAACCCGTGCCTTGTCTACACCTGCAGGGGTATGTGGGGTACACGTGGCTACACTCTGCTGGGAAAAGCAAGCTGTATGCACACTACAGTGTGTAGCTACATGCAACAGTGAAAAGCTCCGGCACTGGGGAAATAGCAGGAAAAGGGTCTGGCAGTGGGGAGCTCCTGGAGTCTTTCCCCGCTGCCTCCCCCTGCCAGAGCCTTTCCCCACTGCTAAAGTCTTTCACTGTGGTGGGGAAAGGCTCTGGCAGCATAAGAACATAAGATCAGGAAGATTCCTGTGATAGAAGGTACTGTACACAGAGTTACAGTAGGAGCACTCTGTTGGTACTAAAAGGGGAGGAATTCCTGTGAAAGGGCTATAATTCGAAAGCTTTCACTTAGAAGCTACAATATTTTTTTTTTAAATCAAACTTTCAAAGAATTGTTCTTCAAAACAGCTCTTCTGTCCCCATATGCACACACTGAAAGATCCAGAAGCGCATGATCCTGTCAAAAATCTACAAACTCTTAGTGAAACAAGAGTTTCATGCAGTGAGTGCTAGGATTGTACAGGCTGTAAGTCAAGGCAAACTTAGAACATAAGAACATAAGAACGGCCATACTGAGTTAGACCAAAGGTCCATCTAGCCCAGGATCCTGTCTTCTGACAGTGGCCCATGCCAGGTGCCCTTAATTGAGTTTTGCAAAGTGTATGATGCTGAGTCATAATGATTAAAAAGAGCATCATCTTCATTAATGTTACAATAGAATTGTTTTGAGTCAGCAACAGTGTTTTTATATTCACCTGCAATTCATAAATTTACATTTTCAGTTAGCTTTTGGTGATTTGAATATCTGAAATATTTTAGGCATTGAAATTTTACACAATGGAAATGTATTTGGGTTATTTAAAAACCACTGGAAGAAAAAATGGTTAGTGTTTGCTGGAGACTATCTCCTCAGCATTTTTGGCTGGAAGAGATATGTCCCAGATACATCTCTTCATTAATGTTCAGATACATTTAGGAGCAAAAGTCACAGTAGAAAGGCATTGCATATGAAATGCAAATAGATCAGCTATTTTCTTCATAGATCAGCCTAAACACTTATCAATCAATTTAATTAAGCAATAAAGTACTTTACCATATAGTTCAAATGTGGTGGTAGCAGATGAAGCAAACCTAATCTTGTCTGACATGGTGAACATTTTGCTATCACTCGAAATTTCATCTTCAGTGTAACTCTTTGGATTCTCCATGGTGAATTTTTTATAGTAACCTAGAGTCCTGTCCGATTACAGACACCGAGGAAATATGGAACTTTCCACTTCATCTGCTGAATTTATGCCATCTGCTGTGCATTCTGATTAACTCGATTTTTCTAGACTTGCCAGATACTTTTGATGTGGTAATTTGATCAGTTCCTCAAAAATCCTATAACTAAGATGTTTAGCTTCTCCCTTGTGCTTATATTAGAGCACAGTCTGGATAGACCCTGCAGTTTGATCCTGCAAGGTGAACTCAATAAGAATAATGAATGCTCACCACCGCTAAGAGTTGCTTAGCACTTTGCAGCATTTGAAGCCAAAGTGGCCAGCCCGTATGCAGGTAAAACTCCCACTGAAGTCCATATGATGTTTGGTTGAACACAGACTTCAGGATCGTTCCTTAGGGACAGAAGGCTAAATGTTGAGTGTTAACACAATAGTGTAGCTTGCACTGAAATTACATTTAGTAAGTGCGCAAAATGAGAGTGACTGGTGGAAGGCACTAACAGGAACATGTAAGGGTATGTCTACACTGCAAATAAAAGATGTGTTCTGACCTTGGGTTAGCTAACTCTGGTTAAAATAGCAGTGAAGAAATCGCAATTCACCTTTTCACTCCTTTAAGGTTAGATGCTGGACTATAGGCCTATAGAGGAGATTGGGGTTGAACGCAAGCTGCTAACCTGAGTTAAAAGCTGAGTTGCTGTGTCTTCACTGCTATTTTAACCCGAGTGTATTTATTTTCAGTGTAGACATACCCTAAAACAAAGCAGGTCAGAGCAGGGGACCTGAAGATCAGTGGGGTGGATTTCAAGTAAAAGGAGTATGTACAAAAAGCTGGCAGGGCCGATTTCTCTTACACCCTCCTTTTAGGCCTTGTCTACACTTGCAGGAGCATGTAGGGTAAATGTAGCTACATGCTGCAGTGAAAAGCAGGCGGCATCTACACTGTGGTGTGTAGCTACATGAAGTGATGAAAGGCTCTGGTACGGGGAGGCAGCTCCTCCCTGCAGGTGGGAAAGGCTCCAGCAGTGGGGAGCTGCCAGAGCCTTTCCCCACTGCCAGAACCTTTCGTCATGGCGGGGAAAGGCTCTGGCAGCAGGGCGCTACGCTGCTAAAAATAGCAGTCTACAGTCTAAAATTAACAGTGTAGCCATGGGAGGCACTGTGTGGGCACGTATCGGGCCTGGGCACATGGAGAGCCGGTAGGGTGTATATCTAAGGAAGCAGTGCCTCACCATCCACACTCCTAGTGCTAGTTTGGCTTGCAGCATCTGTACTCCATGTGCTTCTGTAAATGTAGACATGGCCTTTGTTGCTTTTTCTTGCTACATGCATTCCCCCTCCTCCGCAAGGAAACTGCATTCATTTGCCAAAACCGCTGAATGGCAGATTGGTTCAAATCATGTCACTTTACCACTTACCCCCATTGCTTGGACCACTTACACCTTCACGTCACTTCACCCCTGTTCTCATCACCACTGAATTTGACATTTTGGCCCAGAAACTTAAAGGGCTGCCACTTACTCCAGGATTGATTTTGTCCAAGTGAAATAACTTGGCTGAGTTTGCATATGAAGGTCATTGGGAGAGCCAGGCCAGGTATTAGAACATGCTCCCAGCTCCTGGCATCCTCAGCCAGGCTCAGGTATTAGAACATGCTGCCAGCTCCTGGCATCCTCAGCCAGGCCAGGGATTAGAACATGCTGCCTCTTTTCAGAAATAGAAAAACTGAACACTGGACAGTTTACTTGGTGTGTATGTGATAAGTCCATAAAAACAATGAGGAGTCCGGTGGCATCTTAAAGACGAACAGATATATTTGGGCATAAGCTTTTGTGGGTAAAAAACCCACTTCTTCAGATGCATGGAGTGGAAATTACTGACACAGGCATAAATATATATTGGCACATGAAGAGAAGGGAGTTACTGTAACACAGCGTTTAACTCCCAGCACTCTACATCTGCAAGTGTAGCCATGCCCTAAAACAACCCCTCCTCCCTCTCCCCCCTCCACAGAGGGATTCCTCTTTTACAGGCTAAACTTCCATATATTTAATTTAATCACCAGCCCTTTCTTATCTTAATCACTCTGCCTCTGTTTGTAAACCAAATACTGACTCCCTACCCCAGGAGCACCTCTCCTCTGCAGAACTTACATTTCACACTAATGCTGGGTTGTAGTTAAGAGCTCCACTTGGGAGCTTCTACACCTCCTGTACGAAACTCTGGGGGAGGGTGGAGGGGGGCTCCTGCCCTCCCCTGCCCCCCTAATTGCTGCCTTTGGGCCCCGTGCCCCTGCCCTGTGGCTTCTGCCAGGGGGTTGGAGCTAGGGCCATGAGCCCATCCCATGGCTTGTGGCAGGGGCTGCAGAAGGGGCTGTACACCCCCCTCACAGTTTCCTAGGGCTGTGTGCCCCCCCCCTTCCCCACAGCTCCAGTTGGGGCTGTGGCTGTCCCCCCACCCCCCTCCCCATGCGTCCTGGTATTTTATTCTTGCGATCTGGTACTCTGGTTGTGAGAATAAACATATTAAAGATTACTTGTGGCACCTTAGAGACTAACCAATTTATTTGAGCATAAGCTTTCGTGAGCTACAGCTCACTTCATCGGATGCATACTGTGGAAACTGCAGAAGACATTATATACACAGAGACCATGAAACAATACCTCCTCCCACCCCACTCTCCTGCTGGTAATAGCTTATCTAAAGTGATCACTCACCTTACAATGTGTATGATAATCAAGTTGGGCCATTTCCAGCACAAATCTAGGTTTTCTCACCCTCCGCCCCCCCCTCCCTAACTCACTCTACAGCTGGTAATAGCCCATCCAAAGTGACCACTCTCTTTATAATGTGTATGATAATCAAGGTGAGCCATTTCCAGCACAAATCCAGGTTTTCTCAACCCCCCCCTTTTTTTCCAAAAACCACACACACAAACTCACTCTCCTGCTGGTAATAGCTTATCCAAAGTGACCACTCTCCTTACAATGTGTATGAAAATCAAGGTGGGCCATTTCCAGCACAAATCCAGGTTTTCTCACCCCCCCTCCCAAAACACACACACACAAACTCACTCTCCTGCTGGTAATAGCTTATCCAAAGTGACCACTCTCCCTACAATGTGCATGATAATCAAGGTGGGCCATTTCCAGCACAAATCCAGGTTTTCTCACCCCCCCACCCCCATACATACACAAACTCACTCTCCTGCTGGTAATAGCTCATCCAAAGTGACCACTCTCCCTACAATGTGCATGATAGCACTCTATGTAGAAGTCCAGTCTGCTGTTTCGACCTTCAGGAGGAGTCCACCTAGAATCCTTCTTTTTGTAATGTTGGTAGGGAGGCCTCTGTGGATTAGTATGTTGTTCAGAGGTATTTTGGAAATATTCCTTGAGTCGGAGACCTAGAATCCTATTTTCGATGTCTCCGACTCAAGGAATATTTCCAAAATACCTCTGAACAACATACTAATCCACAGAGGCCTCCCTACCAACATTACAAAAAGAAGGATTCTAGGTGGACTCCTCCTGAAGGTCAAAACAGCAGACTGGACTTCTACATAGAGTGCTTCCGCCGACGTGCATGGGCTGAAATTGTGGAAAAGCAGCATCACTTGCCCCATAACCTCAGCCGTGCAGAACACAATGCCATCCACAGCCTCAGAAACAACTCTGACATCATAATCAAAAAGGCTGACAAAGGAGGTGCTGTTGTCATCATGAATAGGTCGGAATATGAACAAGAGGCTGCTCAGCAGCTCTCCAACACCACTTTCTACAAGCCATTACCCTCTGATCCCACTGAGAGTTACCAAAAGCAACTACAGCATTTGCTCAAGAAACTTCCTGAAAAAGCACAAGATCAAATCTGCAAAGACACACCCCTGGAACCCCGACCTCGGATATTCTATCTACTACCCAAGATCCTTAAACCTGGAAATCCTGGGCGCCCCATCATCTCAGGCATTGGCACCCTGACAGCAGGATTGTCTGGCTATGTAGACTCCCTCCTCAGGCCCTACGCTACCAGCACTCCCAGCTACTTTCGAGACACCACTGACTTCCTGAGGAAACTACAATCCATCGGTGATCTTCCTGATAACACCATCCTGGCCACTATGGATGTAGAAGCCCTCTACATCAACATTCCACACAAAGATGGACTACAAGCCGTCAAGAACACTATCTCCGATAATGTCACGGCTAACCTGGTGGCTGAACTTTGTGACTTTGTCCTTACCCATAACTAGTTTATATTTGGGGACAATGTATACCTTCAGATCAGCGGCACTGCTATGGGTACCCACATGGCCCCACAGTATGCCAACATTTTTATGGCTGATTTAGAACAACGCTTCCTCAGCTCTCGTCCCCTAACGCCCCTACTCTACTTGCGCTATATTGATGACATCTTCATCATCAGGACCCATGGAAAAGAATTCCACCATGATTTCAACAATTTCCATCCTACCATCAACCTCAGCCTGGTCCAGTCCACACAAGAGATCCACTTCCTGGACACTACAGTGCTAATAAACAATGGTCACATAAACACCACCCTATACCGGAAACCTACTGACCGCTATTCCTACCTACATGCCTCCAGCTTTCACCCTGACCACACCACACGATCCATCGTCTACAGCCAAGCTCTGCGATACAACCGCATTTGCTCCAACCCCTCAGACAGAGACAAACACCTACAAGAGCTCTATCAAGCATTCTTACAACTACAGTACCCACCTGCGGAAGTGAAGAAACAGATTGATAGAGCCAGAAGAGTTCCCAGAAGTCACCTACTGCAGGACAGGCCTAACAAAGAAAATAACAGAATGCCACTAGCCTTCACCTTCAGCCCCCAACTAAAACCCCTCCAACGCATTATTAAGGATCTACAACCTATCCTGAAGGATGACCCAACACTCTCACAAATCTTGGGAGACAGGCCAGTCCTTTCCTACAGACAGCCCCCAACCTGAAGCAAATACTCACCAACAACCACATACCACACAACAGAACCACTAACCCAGGAACCTATCCTTGCAACAAAGCCCGTTGCCAACTGTGCCCACATATCTATTCAGGGGACACCATCACAGGGCCTAATAACATCAGCCACACTATCAGAGGCTCGTTCACCTGCACATCCACCAATGTGATATATGCCATCATGTGCCAGCAATGCCCCCCTGCCATGTACATTGGTCAAACTGGACAGTCTCTACGTAAAAGAATAAATGGACACAAATCAGATGTCAAGAATTATAACATTCATAAACCAGTCGGAGAACACTTCAATCTCTCTGGTCACGCAATTACAGACATGAAGGTCGCTATCTTACAACAAAAAAACTTCAAATCCAGACTCCAGCGAGAACCTGCTGAATTGGAATTCATTTGCAAATTGGATACTATTAATTTAGGCTTAAATAGAGACTGGGAGTGGCTAAGTCATTATGCAAGGCAGCCTATTTCCCCTTGTTTTTTCCTACCCCTCCCCAGACGTTCTGGTTAAACTTGGATTTATGCTGGAAATGGCCCACCTTGATTATCATACACATTGTAAGGAGAGTGGTCAGTTTGGATGAGCTGTTACCAGCAGGAGAGTGAGTTTGTGTGTGTGTTGGCGGGGGGGGGGGAGTGAGAAAACCTGGATTTGTGCTGGAAATGGCCCACCTTGATTATCATGCACATTGTAGGGAGAGTGGTCACTTTGGATAAGCTATTACCAGCAGGAGAGTGAGTTTGTGTGTGTGTGTTTTGTGGGGGTGTGGGGGGGTGGGGTGAGAAAACCTGGATTTGTGCTGGAATTGGCCCACCTTGATTTTCATACACATTGTAAGGAGAGTGGTCACTTTGGATAAGCTATTACCAGCAGGAGAGTGAGTTTGTGTGTGTGGTTTTAAGAAAAAAAAAAGGGGGGGGTTTGAGAAAACCTGGATTTGTGCTGGAAATGGGCCACCTTGATTATCATACAAAAGAGAGTGGTCACTTTGGATAAGCTATTACCAGCAGGAGAGTGAGTTTGTGGGGGGGGGGGGGCAGAGGGTGAGAAAACCTGGATTTGTGCTGGAAATGGCTCAACTTGATTATCATACACATTGTAAGGTGAGTGATCACTTTAGATAAGCTATTACCAGCAGGAGAGTGGGGTGGGAGGAGGTATTGTTTCATGGTCTCTGTGTATATAATGTCTTCTGCAGTTTCCACAGTATGCATCCAATGAAGTGAGCTGTAGCTCACGAAAGCTTATGCTCAAATAAATTGGTTAGTCTCTAAGGTGCCACAAGTACTCCTTTTCTTTTTGCGAATACAGACTAACACGGCTGCTACTCTGAAACATATTAAAGATTGTAAGGTGCTCAGATACTGCAGTAATGCAAACCAGGTAAGTGCCATGGATATATAGAGACTACAATTCAACACCACCTGTGTTTAATCCAATATCCCAACTCACTAGCATGTGTGACTTTTGGAAGCAGGCGGCCGGCCCTCTTCCATCACTCATAAGTGCCAATTTTCTGGCAAAAGTGGTTTTCTCGGAGGCTAGTTTGTCTATAAAGTAGCTTTTACAATATATGTCATCAAAAATTTGGAAATTTCATGACATGATTCCAACAGGGTGTAAACCAAAACAAATGACAAAATGTTTCATGAAGAATCTTTCACCCGGCTCTAATATACATTTCGAGCACAGTAAGGATGAACGAGCGATCATTTATTGGATTTGCTTCCTTAGCCTCTGCTGCACATTCACTATAGCTGCTGGCTCCTCTCCTTCTGTGATGCTTTGGATCCTGCTGTGCTATCTCTGGCTGTACCAACTGATTGACTTTGATTGTGCAACAGAGTTACTAAATAAGGGGAAAACATGAATTCCGAAGCAGGGTATGTGACTGGGTGGAGGGCTTGCTAAAGCAATGTGATTATTAATAGAAGAGCAGCTTCCAGCACATTGTATGGGCAGGAGGAGGATGAATGGCTACACCTGTGATTCCTTTCATTTACGGTAAGCAAACGGACCCATTTGTGATGCTCACCATCTTCAATCCTTGGGCACATCCCTTCCAGAAGAACAGGGAGGCCTTAAAGACAGGGGCTGTCTCTCAGTGCCAGCAACTGCTGCTGTTCTCATTCACCACCTGCCACCTCCACCAGCTGGACATAATTTTCATTCCAGCCAGGGGTCAGTGTAGCCAGACAAGCAGGGAAGCCACCCTCTCAGAAGGAGCTGACAGCCCGCCTTTATGCTTGGTGGGTCACACCAACACCTGACAGGCCTGAGAAAGTCCTTATACTTTGTCAGCACTTGCATAGCTTGTCATGCCAGTGAAGTTTTACTGATCTGAACGGACTGACTCCAGGGACTTCACCCACATGACATTCTCATAAGCAAACTAGGGAAATGTGGTCTAGATGAAACTATCATAAGATGGGTACATAACTGGTTGAAAGAGCATACTCAAAGAGTAGTTATCAATGGCTCATTGTCAGACTAGGAAGATGTATCTAATGGGGCGCTGCAGGGGTCAGTCTGGAGTCCGGTACTATTCAACATTTTCATTAATGGATTCGATAATGGAGCAGAGAGTATGCGAATAACATTTGCTGATGACACCAAGCTGGCAGGGATGCAAGCACTTTGGAGGACAGGATTAGAATTCAAAATGTCCTAGACCAACGGTAGAACTAGTCTAAAATTAATAAGATTACATTAAATAAAGACAAGTGCAAAGTATTTCACTTAGGAAACAAAATCAAATGCACAACTGCAAAATGGAGACTAACTGGCTAGGTGGTAGTACTGTTGAAAAGGATCTGGGGGTTAGAGTGAATCACAAATTGAATATGAGTCAACATGATGCAGTTGCAAAAAAGGCTAATATCACTCTGGGATGCCTGAAGAAGAAGATCATATGTAAGACATGGGAGGTAATTATCCAACTCTACTAGGTCCTGATGAGGCCTCAGCTGGAACACTGTGTCCAGGTCTGGGCACCATACTTTAAGAAAGATGTGGACAGAGACAGATATGGCAAGAGTCCAGAGGAGAGCAACACAAATGATAAAAGGTTTAGACAACCTGACCTATGAGGGAAGGTTAAAAAAACTGGGCACATTTAGTCTTGAGAAAAGACGACTGAGGAGGGACCTGATATGTTAAGAGTTGTTATAAACAGGATTGTGATCACTTGTTCCCCATGTCCACTGAAGCTAAGGCAAGAAGTAATCAGCTTAATTGGCAGTAAGATAAATTTAGCTTAAATATTAGGGGAAACTTTCTAACTATAAGGATAGTTAAGGCCTGGAATGGGTTTCCAAGGGAGGTTGTGGAATCCCCATCACTGGAGGTTTTTAAGAGCAGGTTAGACAATATCTATGAGAGATGGTCTAGGTTTTCTTCGCCCTGCCTCAGCACAGGGGGCTGGACTTGATGACCTCTGGAGGCTCCTTCCAGGGTGCCCCTCCCCCAGGCCCCAAGTCAGTGAGCCTGCGGCCCAGACCTCCCGCAGCCGAACTGGGCCCAGGCACGGCACGGCCAGAGCAGTCCTCGCACCCACCCGCAGCAGGTTGAGACCCAGGCACGGCCGGGGTGGTGTGGTGCGGCCTCACTCCGGAGTGGTCCTGCTGGGGGCCGGGTGAAGGGTGCCAATCCTGCAGCCCCAGAGCTCCCACGGCGGGGGCAAGGCACCTCTTCCCCCCAGCCCAGGGAGAGCTGGGAGGCATCCTCTCTCCCTGCCATAGCCCCAGAGCACCCTCCTGCACCCCAAACCCCTCATCCCAGGCCCCACTCCAGAGCCAGCACCCACAGCCGGAGCCCTCACCCCCGGCACCCAACCCTCTGCCCCAGCTCTGAGCCCCCTCCCACACTCTGAACCCCTCGGCCCCACACCCACCACATGAATTTTGTTATGTGCACCAATGTGAAGGTGATGTATCACACAGCACCTCCAGATTAGTGCACATAACAAAATTCTTTCCGCATACGGGTGGGAAAAATTAGAGGGAACACTGGGCCCATGTAGTTGGGCTCCTTACTTCAGCCATCTCACCAAATCACTATTGTTGGCTTCAGATATTTGCCAGCTGGCCTACCATTAAGATTCTCCCAGCTCATGTCAGAACGAAGGGTCACAAAGTCAAGCTCTCACTCAGAACTAGCCAACCACAGCCCCACTCAGCTCCCCTGCTCCTGAGGTGTCCAATGTGACATTTGCCTGTATAGCCCCTCAAGAAGGAGTTTACAACAGAAGGGAATGAACTTTTTTACACATAAATAGGGGCCTTTTTATTAGAATTCTTTGAGGGTGTAAACAAATATGTTGACAAGGGTGATCCAGTTGATATAGTGTACTTGGACTTCCAGAAAGCCATTGATAAAGGTCCCACACCAAAGGCTCTTAAGCAAAGTAAGCAGTCATAGGAGAAGAGGGAAGGTTCTCTCATGGGTCAGTAACTGTTTAAAAGACAGGGGAAAATAAAGGGTAGGAATAAATGGTCAGTTTTCACAGTGGAGAGAGGTAAATAGCAGCTTCCCCAAAGGATCTGTACTGGGGCCAGTGCTGTTCAATGTATTCATACAGGATCTGGAAAAGGGCATAAAGAGTGAGGTGGCAAAGTTGGTGGACAATACAAAATTACTCAAGATAGTTAAGCCCAAAGCAGAATTCAAAGAGTTACAAAGAGCTCTGACAAAATCGGGTGACTGGGCAACAAATGGCAGATGAAATTCAGAGTTGATAAGTGCAAAGTAATGCACACTGGAAAATGCAATCCCAACTATACATACAAAATGATGGGGTCTAAATTAGCTGTTACCACTTAAGAAAGAGATCTTGGGGTCATTGTGGATAGTTCTCTGAAAACATTGGCTCAATTTTCAGCGACAGTCAAAAAACACGAACAGAATGTTAGGAACCATTAGGAAAGGTTTCAGAGTAGCAGCCGTGTTAGTCTGTATCCACAAAAAGAAAAGGAGTACTTGTGGCACCTTTAGAGACTAACAAATTTATTTGAGCATAAGCTTTCGTGAGCTACAGCTCACTTCATTGGATGCAAAGGGTGAGATAATAAGACAGAAAATATCATAATGCCACTATATAAATCCTTGGTACACCCGCACTTTGAATAATGGGTGCAGTTCTCAAAAAAGATATATTAGAATTTGAAAAAGTACAGAAAAGGACAACAAAAATGATTAGGTGTATGGAATAGCTTCCATATGAGGAGAGATTAAACCCACTGAGACTGTTCATCTTGGAAAAGAGACAACTAAGGTGGGATATGGTAGAGGTTTATAAATTATGACTGGGGTGGAGAAAGTGAATAGGGAAGTGTTATTTCCCCTTCACATGACACAAGAACAGGGGTCAGACAATGAAATTAATAGACAGCTGGTTGAAAACAAATGGAAGGAAGTACTTCTTCACACAATGCACACTGTGGAACTCAGTGCCAGGAGATGTTGTGAAGGCTAAAGTATAACTCCCGCTCTGCCCAATGCGAGGGCACTATTTACAAACCAGCAGTTGCCAGACGCACAGTGGCCTTCCCAGCCCTGTGCTGCCAGTGTGTCCCTTCCCCGAGAGGGTAGGCCCATGCCATACCACACACCCCCCCACCCAACATTCGCTGACTCCCTATGGCTGGAGGCCCCCTGGATCCACTATGCCCAGCACCCCCCCAGACCCACCCACAAATGCACAGCACCCTGCACAACACCACCCCGGCCCACAGCTCCACCACAACTGCCCAGCATCCCCCACAGAACCCCCAATTCCTAGTGCCCCAACACACACAGATCCTCCCCACCCCTTCACAGCCCCTCACCCCCCCAGAGTCCCCACAGACCCACTCCCACAAGCCCTGCCTCCCGGCTGCATTTCACTGGCCCTGCTGGGAGGCAACTGTGTTTGTCAGGCTGAGCCAGCAGCGCAGCCAGGGCTGGTCCCAGGGCCGTGAATCGCTCCAGCCCCCTGGGAGTGGCGTGATCAGCCAGGCCAGAACCTGCCCCGGCTGGGGTCACTCAAGATGCAGTTGCCTGGAGGGGCCCAGCTAAGTCTCCCACACTCTCTCCCCCCTCACACACACACTTGGCTGAGACTGGCCTGGCTTCTGCACCAGTCCCAGGTGGCTCAGCTCCAGGGAGACAGGTGGGGCCTCTCAGGTGGCGGGAAGCAGAGACTGCCTGGAGCCGGAGGTGCACTGGGGTCCGGCCAGGGGGCTGAGAGGAGCAAGGGGTGGACGGGGGGAATCCAGTGGGGTCTCGGGGTGCAGTCCATGTGGAGCAAGCCGGGGCCCCTTCCGAGCATGGGCTCGGCTCCATGGAGCCACTGGAGCCATTGTAAACCCGGCACTGCATGTGGTGGATGTGGGAGAGGAGGATACAGAACCCCTGGCATGGAGAGGAGTGAGAGGGGATTGCAGGGGGGTCCCTGAAATAGAGGGACTTGGAAGGGTGGTACACCTGGAACTTGGGGGGTGGGGGAGAATGGAGGAATGCAAGGAGCCCCTGGTGCGTGCAATGAGTTTGGCCTATGGAAGCCACAAAGTGTGAGCCCTTCTAGTTCAGTAATGTTACCTGCTCCTGACAGCAACCCCATGTCTGCATTTCCCTGTTAATGCACTGCTCTGCTAGGCTTTGGTCTGACAACCAACTCTTCTTTAAACTTCTCTAAGAAGCTCGATAAGCAAGGTGCCCCTGCACTACAGCTTCCGCACAGCTTTCTGACCAGGATAATTGCATCCAGAAACCTGAAAAGCTTAAGTGTGATTTGCTTCCAGGCCTTTTCAAAAGTCAGACCCTGGCACTGGCTTTACAATATTTACACACAATATTCTGCTCCTCTCACTGAGTAATCTCATTTGTTTCAGTGCAATTACTCGAAGAATAAGGTGCAACTCAAAGTGAGAAATGCTAAGATACTATGGTGATGGACAGCAGTATAACACCCTAAGGTAAGATAGCAAAGGGGGCTGAATCTGGCCTTAGTTTTATGCAAATGATGTGCTCTAGTGTGTGTGGGGGGGTGGGAATTGGGTTTACTTTTAACTCCTTTGCCTTCTGACTTTCAACTTCCAGTAAGGCCCATCTGCACCAGAAAAGGTTTGCTACTCTTGCTATACTTGCAAACTATCCTAGTGTAATCTCAGTTTATACCAGAAAAAAACAAGTTATTTTACCAGTATGGTTTACACTGGTTCCCTGAGTGAAATAAGCTACACCAACAAAAGTACTTTTATGCCAATCTAGTGGTGTCTACCCTAGAGCTTTGGCTGGTATAAAAATGGTGCAAAAAGTTTGCCTAAGTGACCCTGTTTTATCGGCAAAGGTTTCTAGTGCAAACCTGTCCTAAAGCACAGAAGGCCATGAGAGTGGGAAATGAGAGTTTTATAGAAAATAGGAGGTGATGGAGCTGACTGGATAACTGATTGGATGCTAATAACTTTACAGCAAACAGACTTTCAGCCTGAACTTCAATAGTGTAGCTACAAGATTGTTCATAAATTGGCTTATTTATCCTCTGATTCACCTAATTAGTGTGTTTCCTGTCTCGCTCCCTTTTTAAAAAAAAAATTCTTTATTGAAATGAGTATCAAACAGTTCTGCCATGTGTCAGGTCTTCAAGTTTACAAACACGGGGCCTGATCCTGAAAGCACGTAGGCACATGAGTAACTGAGAGACTAGGGGCCCAACGCAATGCCCAGTGAAATCACTGGGAGCCTGTTGAGTACAATGGGCATTGAATCGGGTCCTAAGTGATTTGTCCATGGTCCACAGCCAGTCACTGGCAGAGCTAGGAATACTATCAATCGGGTCTCGGGGCTCCCAGTTGAACACCACATTCACTAGACTACACTGTCTACTGTGTTCAGTTCTGGGTACCCCATCTCAAAAGCAATACAGCAGAAAAAGAAGGGTCCAGATAGGAGTGAAAGAAATCATTAAAGGCCCTGAAGAGACACTCACATGCGGGGAGACTGAAGAGACTAGGCTGAGCCAACGCCCTGGATCTGAACACCAGTGTGTCATGCTGGCCCTTGTGTTAACACAAAACACTTGGACTCAAATATCTTCAGACTCTGAGTTTTCAAAATCCAGATCCAAATTTTCCTGTTTGGGTCCATTTTTTATAACAAGGCCCGGCAATTTCCCTGGAATTGCGGAGGTGTGTCAGCAGGAGATATCTGCAGCAGGCAAGGCCCCTTTACAATGCAATACCTTACTCCAAAGAACGTCTCAATGCCCAAGGGAGGGATCGTTTGCGTTGAATATCCTTGGGCTGATTATGGACTGGCACCACCCTCCCTGCTTCCCTTTGAGACCACCAGCTTTACTTTTCTCAGGAGAATAGCTGTGAAATGAACACATTGCTTTGCCCATCTCTTCTTCCCCTGCCCAGGATGCAGATTCTCTTATTCCCCAAAGGGAGCCAGGAGTCAGCATGGAGTCCATCAGTGGCGTCAGCAGCCGCAGGAGGGAGGTGTGTGTGTGTCTATGGGAGACAGAGAGCGAGCCTGCCACTGCTGTGCAACACGAGAAATGGAACAAGGCACATCCTGAAAGTTTGCGTGTGTGCATACAGGTTCCACAGCTGCGGGCAGCAGCATGCAGCTGGCGACTCCCCTGGGACCCATGAAGAAGCACTTGTGCTAAAGCAATAAAAGCACAGATGCTGGAGGGCTGACATTTCTCCTCCCTAGCTTTGTTGTGTAGAGATTGAAACCAGATTTCTTTTCTGTGGTGAATTACGTTAATTTGTGTGCCACCAGAACCTGCTTCTCTTCAACCCATCTCTAGGCCCAGCTGCATCACAAATTCAAGGAACCACCTGCAAAGTATTTTAGAGACTCAGACCTGCTCTTTGAGGTGAATTAACACCAGGGAGGCCCCCTTGGCCCAGTAAAATGGTCAGGGTGGCCTAAGAGGGCCACCCTCAAAGAGGAAAAACATGCTCTGTAAGAAAAGAGGTACCTCTGACAAGCAACATTGTTCTCTAAAGATCCTATACATCATCTGGTCCCCCCCATCTGAACGCACAATTGTTCCCTACACAAGTAATATCTGAGCCCAAACATTTCCCGGGTCTAAAAGCCAAGTTGGAAATAAGATCATGAGATATACAAAACCATGAGCTCTATAAAAATCAGCCACATTCAAAATGGGCTAGCGCTTCTAATGGTCTAGTGGAAACAACATAATTACAGCTGGCATGATGCATCTTCATGGTGCTCCGCACATAGGAGCTCTGAGCTGGAGAGGAGAAGTAAGCTGATCCCTAACTGTGTCATGTTTAACTTGGCTGTTCGAACTGCTGCCCCTTTGCATTTCGTAAAGAAGCTCAGCAGTTTGCCCTAAGCACTATTGGATCATTCAGGAAGACACGCAACTGTCAGATTCCTAAATCAGACTTCCAGATTTACACTGATGTGACTAAGATAAGAATCTAACCCATGGTCTTCTGCTTCATGGATGGCACCACACACCAACTTGTCCTCGTAAGGATCCTGGCCTGAAGTGCTGCTCTCAAGAGCCACCAGCCTCACTTCCACATCCTGAATGCTGCTGGCAAACATTTCAACTTGAACCACCATGAACCTCTGGCCACCCCCGTCCCACGTCACTTGTCTGGCAAGCAGATGGAGCAGATATGTGCATGAACAAAGTTGAAATATTTCATCCAGTGGCAGGCCATGGTCCATACATAGTAAATGCTTTACACCTATGTATAAAGGACAGTATAAAAAACTGAGTGTGCACGGTTACTGAGTGCTGGGAATTCAAAGAACATACCTCAGACCCCACTGTCTTGTGGCTTCCTACTGAAAGCAAAAGCCAGTGCCACAATTCAAACTGTCCCCCAAATTATGCCCCTTCACCCATTTAGCAGAAACCAGATCACAAGCACACTCAAACAGGCTAATAATACTCTGGGTTCAGCTCTCATTCTGAACAAAGCAGGTAACTGCCTTTTTTTGTCTGAAAATGCACCTTCCATTTTTACAGTAAGGCTTGGCCTTACATCTCAGGCATCTGGCGACACGCAAGCTGGTTCAGGCTGACTCCCTCTCAGAAAGAAGGCTCACCCTTGGCTTGACTGGAACCTGAAAACACTAGCATTTCTCAAAGCTGTGCATTCATGCAGCTTCTCGCTGCCAGCAATCCCCAGCCTTGACTGACTTGGGACCATTTGCAACACAGGTATAGCTTAAAGCAGTGAGCTGTACCGTAGGCCGAGGACCAATCCAGCTTCAGGACTGGGGAAACGAAAGTGGTTCCCCTTCTCAGCTACACCCATCAGATAATGGGCACATCTGAGGACGGTGACTTGAATTTCCTATCCTGACATCAATGCTAATGGTTTTTCCTGCTCTTTCCCCTTGTAGGTCATGGGGCATTCTCCCATTCTGCTCCTGTAGGGGTCTGATACTTATAGGATCATGGTGTCACTGGTCATCTCAAAAGTTGGCAGTTTCAGTCTGCTTTACATGACCTTTCAGTTCTCCTTTCTCATCTGGCAGAACATTTTTTGTTTTTTGGCAATGACGGACATTCTGGACAGATCTTGCTCAATCTAATTGCTGAGAAATGGTAATGCTCAGTGTGACTTTACCAGTGTCAGTACACACTTTTATACATGTGTAGTGGGGTGGACACCCGCTTGGGCCCAGAGGGGTTTAAGATAGCCCTGGGAGAGGGCTGGGGCAGGAGAAGAGCTGGGCTGATTGGCAGAGCAGCTGCAGCTGGGGGCCTGACCCAGCGGGCCTTATAAAAGCCAGGGAAGCCAGGAGCAGAAAAGCACTCTCTCTAGCTTTTGAGAGGGAGGGACCTGGCTGCAGGGACCCAAGCAGAATACCTAGATTGGGGAAGGGGCTGGGGAGCTCTAGCCAGGAAAGCCCTAGGCTGCGGCCCAGTATTAGGTCCAACAGGCACTGGTATTGCAGGGACAGCCCAAGGTTAGATAGAGGCAGCAGGTCCAAACCCAGCCTTGCCTGTGATGAGTGGCTCGTACTGCAGTCTGCCCCAAGGTGCGGGGGCTAGCTGGTGACTGGCAGGAGCCTATGACTGAGGTGAGGTAGGGATAGTGGGTGGGGGGGGTTTCCCCTGGAAGGGGGAGACCCAGAACTGTGGGGTACTGCCAGGGGGCAGCACCCAGTGAAAGGAGCACTGGGGTCCTGGGAGGGACACGGTAGCCGGCAGCAAGGCAAGACACTGGCCTGAAGAGGGCACTCCAGAGGCTGGAACGCTAATTCCCAGAGATGACCAGCAGGAGGCGCCGCTGGTGAGTCATTGCCCGGTTACAACATGTTAACTAGCACTTTCTTGCAACTCTGTAATAATCCGTTGCTGGAAGAAATCTTAGCACATTTTCATTCATTGAATTGCTCTTCACAACTTACTGAAATCAGACCATTGGAGTTATATGGGGTTTTAAATACAACACTATAAAGGTCCATCTGAGTTTGTTCAGTTTCATCTTCCAGCCCATTTGATCTTGTTAATGCCTTTGTCTTCTAGACTGAAGAGCCTTCTACTGTCAGAAATCTCCCAGTAGAAGACTACATCGTGCCTAGGATAAATGTTACATATAAGCATTTAGACTATGGCACCACTTAGTATGGTAGTACGGTCTGCTCCACGCTAACCTGTCTAATTTGTGTAACACAGTTCAGCACAGCCAGCCAGTCGCTGCTCTCCAAATGCTCCAGGACAAATGCCTTGTGGGCCAGTTGAGATACCTCACCCTCTATTCCTGACACAGCTTCCTGAATTGGGGGTTTATGGGAGATCCTGCAACATACTATGGGACCAGAATAGAATTCTGGGAGATCAGATCAACACTGGAGGACACCCTGCCTCTGGGGATTGACCACTTTCTGCACTTACCCCAATACGAAGCACACCTTCGAGCTGTGCTCAGGGAGCCCAGTTTGTGATGGAAATGCTGGCAAATCAATGGAAAGGCTGTTGAGACTGGAAGATGTGGCAGAAGGAGTTCCATCAGAGAATGTTGTCTAAATCAGGACCAACCTGGGTGCCTGTTGGTTAGCAACCCTCACTGGTCAAGTGCCACTTTGGGAGCACAGCCAGTGACTGGTGGGGAAAGGCTGTACTGTAGGCCTACGGAAAAGAACATCTGAATGAGGGAAGAAACCTATTTTGATCTCTGTGGGGTATAGAGCTGATTCAAGACACTCACTGTGAAATCACTACACGGACAGCACTGTACCTTCTGTGGAAGATCCTTCTTCTCCGTCCCTGTTGGTGACAGAGTTCAAGGCCAGGTTCACAGAGCCTGGGAGCTCCCCGTCCTTGTCCTGCTCAAAGCAGCAAGCCTCCTCCTTTCCTCCAGACACACCATCACACTACCAGGTGTCACTCCAAATGGTTGCCTCAGGGCTCAGAATGTGCAGAAGAGGCAGATGCAACGTCCTACCCCAGACATCCAGTCATCATCCATCACTTTGAGGCTCTTGATTTAGAGCTAGCACTGCTTGGTAGTTCAATTTACACTGCTCTCAGCCACATGCCTGCATACTTTTAAAAACATCACAGTGTTCAAGATCCTTGAGCTCATCTCACTTCATCTCATCACCCCAGGTCCTCAGAAGAGCCCTAGCATCCATTTAGGGCCAGCTGGCAACATGACTGTAGAAGAGCTTGGTTATAGAAACACGGCTGGGAATCTGAAAGTTTCAGGTAGCATGCACACCACCACAGCATCCTCACAGAAAGATGCGAGCTGTAGTTACCTGAGGTGGCAGCAAAGCATTATGTCTGGGGAAGGAACTTGCTGGAGAATTGCTTCCAGGGGAGGGCACAGAATCCAGAGGGCTCTAGTCTAAAGTGCTTGCTGAATGGTCAGCACCAGGAGAACCAATGCAGCAGGTGCTGCTGCCACATTGGGGCTTTCTATTGGCCCCACCACTGAAGTGGTTAGAAGTGGACATTCTGACATTAACAAGACTCACTCAGAGCTACTCTAGGTCTAGCAGCACTGTGCATGCTAGGGAGCTGTTTGGACCACTTGTGTGTGTGGGCAGAATGCATTCTAAGTGCCTGAGCTGGTGAAGCAGACAAGCATTCACAAAGCCTCTCACTTTTCTAATAAAGAAGTAAATCACGTATAGCATCCGCACACAGCAGCTTCCTTCAGAGCACTCATGACAGCTCCTTCCTTTCAAGCCAGAAAAGGAAGCAAAAATATATAATGTGCTGTAAAGCATATACTCTGGTGCCCCTCTACGCAGGATAGACACTGGCTCAGCTGATTTAACAGCAGGAAGGAATCTGTGCGGGTTGCGGGGGGAGGGAGTTGGCAACTAAATGACATGTTGTAATAGGGCCTGGGCCCTCTGCTCCTCCTGACTTACTGCACCAAAGGTGCTGACACCTCTGGTTTGTAGCCACTGCTGTGTACTTTATTTGTGTTTTATCAGTCACCACCCTCTTACAGTTCCGGGCAGCAATTCTACTTACAGAATCAGACAATCATCAGAGAGGGCAGAGATCTCCCCAAGGCCCTAGTTGCACCCATGTCCCCGCACTTCCCGCCTGCATGCCTCTTCTATTCTTGCAGTTAACAGGCTCTTGGCTCTCCCCAGCTCAGGCTGATCTAGTACTTAGCCACTCCTTCCCTCAGTCAGAGGAGGGGTGCGAGACTTACTGGATTTACAGTGGAGAGTTCAGCAGCCGGTTCTCAACACTCTGTCACACATTTCAATATACACATTTTGATTTTCTTGCTGACCTTTCTCAGCTGAATGAATTATGCTGAATCTTGCCACTAGCAGGTCTGGTAACTAGCTAAAGAAAGGTAATTAATTGTACGAGTCAGAGTTGGACATTTCCACTTGGGCCTATCCTTGCCAGCTGGTATCTTCCATTTTCTGCCTGCAGCTAGCTGATCAATGTATAATTCCCCCATCCTGCACCTTTCTCTCTGTCAGATTCCTGTTGTTCTGATTAACCTGCCAGCAATGAATGAAAGATAATTTGCAATGCAGCCCTGCACCTTCTATAATTACATCCCTCTGTATAAAACTTGATTTCTGTGAATGGAAATAAAGCCCATCTTAAATAGAGGAACTTATGTAGAGCCCTGAAGGCTGCGACATTCAAAAGTACCCAAGGGAGGCAGGTGCTCAACTCCCATTGGTTGTAATTCCCTTAGGCACCTTTGGCCAAGCCAACCTATGTTCGTTGCTGAGTTGATTATAATTTAGATGGTAAGATCTCTGGAGCAGGGACCATCTTTTTGTGCTGCGTTTGGATAGCACCTCACATAATGGGGCCCAGGTCCAGGGCTGCAGCTCTGAGTACTGAAGTAATCCAGAAATAAATAAAGTAAAAACGTGGTTCAACGCACAGAGGCTGACAGCTTAAAAAAGAACCCAAATAAAGTCCCTCTGTTCTAACAAAGAAAACAAGACTTAAAAAGACACATTAAAGAAATTGGGGTGGGGAATCATGTTTTCATTATTGGTCAAATATTTAACTCTAGCCCCATAAAATAATAAGATCTGACTGTCATTATTTACCTTTATTAACTGGAGTCTGATATTTGTGATTCAGTACAGTGCTTTTGATGGGATTGAGAAATCCGACATGGAAGTAGCTGATTTATATTCACCGTTGTGTTTAAATTAGCTTAGCAGATGTAAACACCTGCACTGCACAGTGTTTAACCTTTCCAAGTCACGTGCAGCCCCAAGGATTCAGGGCCTGATCCAAAGCCCATGGATGTCAATGGGAGACTTTCCACTGTCTTCAGTGGACTTTAGATCAGTTCGTTGGTGAAGCAGAACTCCTTTAAGTGTAAGTCACCTCTTCGCACACAAACCCCAAGTGCTCTGGCTTGGTGCAGGGGACTCAGTGTGGGGGCAGAATTCACACTCTCCTGAACCCGGTGTCCCTGGTGACTTGCTCTCTGCATCCCTTATGTGTGACGAGGGGGATTGGGCCACTAGATTCACGTAGCTGTGGTGGTTCCTGCGAGCTCTTCCCTGACCCTCTGCAAAGCCATCTCCACACCAGCCTATTCAGCACCATTGCATAGTCCTCATTTGCAGTCCGCATGGGGTGCAAGAGGCATCTTGTTTGCACTTGCTCTGTCTACATCCCCTCAGTCAGCCCATTGTAGGACCTAAATGGTGCAGAGGGGCCAGCACCCTGTGCACCATAGTGAACTCCCTGAGCCAGCCAAGCATTTAAACACTGCAATCAATAGGAGCACTCGTGTGCTTGAAGTTCAACATACACCCAAGTCCCGGGCCTAAATAAATGGAATATCTGGATCAATGCAGTCAATTGGATACAATGCCAAAAGCTCAACTCTTACCACTTTTGCATCCACACCCCAAGTGGGTTTGCAAGGAATTCAGGGCCAGGCTGTAAGTATGTATTAATGATCAATTATGTATGCCCATTATCTGCTGTTTTGTGCTTCGTTAATTATTTTAATTAAATTGCAGAGAAACCTAGCAGGCCAGTAAGCAGCTTTCACTGGTGTGTAGTTGAGGGAGTATGACCAGCACAACACGTGTTAATCATTACAGGACTTTGGCAGCATAATGCCTTTAAATCTCAGGCTTGGAAGAGTCTGCTTATGAAATCATGCTAGTCCCATTACAAATGGATTGATTTTCAGTGGATAGATTGAGATTTGCTTGGAGTGAATCTCTGCCGAGAAATGTGTAGAGATGAGAAATCAGATAATCCTGTAAAATGTGGTCCCACTTTCGGGGAAAAAAGTGATTTTGATCTCCCTTCCCCCTTCTATAAATTAGAGTATTTAAATGTTCTGTTATAGTGATTTCAGACTGTTGGAGTAGCCCTACTGCAGGCAAAATAAAAAGAGATGTCAACATGCCAATAAATGTATGTGCCAGACATAAATATAGTCAATGTCAGACTGACTGTCTAAACACAGAGAATAAAAGAGAGACTTTCTTTGTGTATGGACAGTAAAGCCAAATCACTCACAGGAGATATACTTCCCCCCAAAAAACACCATATGTAAGGCTCAAGTCACAAAACTTAGACCCTGATCTAGATTTCAAACGCTCATGCATTCTGGGGAAGGCTGAGTGAGAAATTAGAACTAGGGTTTTAGCTCAGCCCATTATAAAGATTTGCACGCAAATTTTCAAAAGTGTGCACTCATTTTGTGTACCTCAATTGCACACACAACCTGAGACACTAGATTAGAGGCCACTTAAAGGCTTTAATGCCACACCTCCGTGGTCCCTTTTGCTGTCCATTTGCTCCCGAGAGCTATCCAGTGACCCAAGACCTCCTGATGGGGATTAGTGCTGAGTCTAATCTGAAGACTTGTCTAGGTTTCCACTGATTTTTAAACTGGTTTTGTTAAAGCAGTGCAAACCCTTCTGTGGACACTCTTAAAGCAGTTCCGTAGAGCTCATGTTCTAGTTTTGTCTCTTTGGTTTGAAACAGAGTACACTTTGCTTGGAAAGTGCCCACAGACAACTAGTTACTGAATAACTCACTGTAATTGCATCCGATGAAGTGAGCTGTAGCTCACGAAAGCTCATGCTCAAATAAATTGGTTAGTCTCTAAGGTGCCACAAGTACTCCTTTTCTTTTTGCGAATACAGACTAACACGGCTGTTACTCTAAAACCTGTAATTAAACACATCATTACAATACCCAAGCCTACTCCTCATGTCCAGGTTCAGTTCCTCTCTTTCAGACACGGGCCCATAAATGTCCCAAATGATTTTGGGACCCGGTGTAAGTGCTCTTAAACAAAACTATATTTTACCGGCAATTTTACAGAAACTAGGACAAGATTAATAAAATACAAAATAAGTAGAAACAAACATGTCTAGTCAAATAGTACAACAGTGGCTCTAGGCTGGCACAGAGTTTATATTATGCAATAATGAAATGTTTCTTATTAGAGTAGGTTGGAAAAATTTTGTCAAATTGCTTTTCGCTGAAATTCATACATTTAGAAAAACTTGCAGATTGACAACATTTTGTTTAGAAAAAAATGACTCAAAGCATTTCAGGAATATTGAAATATCCTATTTTGACATTTTCTGAATGAAGTTTTGAGTTTTTTGAAATGCAACTCATTGGTTTTCCTTTATGTAAAAACATTTTTAAAGGGTGAAATTGAAACAAAATGTTTTAATTTGATCAAAACAAAACATTTTGAGTGACCCCCAAATAAACAAATATTCAGAATTTGACTTTGTGGGACATTTCAATTTTTTTTTTTTTTAGTTTTGTTCCATTTCAGAATGAATGGTTTTTCAGAATCACAGCATTTCTCACAAACTGGAAAACCCAGTGTCCCGCTCTCCTCTGCTTAATATAGCAGAGAAGAAAAGTCGTCTATTTGCCCAATCTAATGTGATCTGTTTGTGCCTGGCAGCTATTCTGGTGGCATGTATCAAAGAATTGGTGCCCCGCTGTAAATAGAGATGTTGTAGATATACTCCTGTAGAGACAGACCGTGGCAGTTAAGTCTCAGTTAGCATTTGGCATTACCTCAGCTATATTCAACACATAACTATCTTTTTCCTTTTGCAAACCCGTTTTCTTATTCTTCAGAAGCAAACTCAGTTATAATGCTTCCCAGGCCAGACATGAGATAATTTTCTCTTCCCCTCTCATCAATGTCCATCAGCCACTCTTTTGTCTCTCTAATGATTTCCAATCAATGTTCTGGAAACAGGCCTGGACGTGGGGCCGGGGCGCTTGCCAGCAGGCAGCACTTGAAGGCTACATGCCAATAGAAAGATTTAGTCCAATAACAAGAGGAGAATTATCAGGTGACATCAAAAACCTGGAGCAGCTTGGTCTTATTAGTCACTAGCTCACTCTCCCATTGTCCCGTTCTTCCTCCCCCAGACAAAGGGCTCTGTTGTGCCATCAAGACGCTGTCCTGAGCTGGAGGCAGGATGGAGAAGCAACACACTGGGAAGGCACAAGGAGTCCAGCTGCTGCTTCTCCTTTTAAGGGGATGCGGCATGTGCTGTCCTTCTACATCCAGCCAACAGAGGCTGGCACAGAGGAGGTAGGACAATATTTACACCTTTTCCCCACCCCTGCATGTCTCTTCTTTGCCTGGGATCCATCTAAAAGGGGAGCATATCACCGCCTGTCCTTGCCCTCAGGACACAGTAGGGTACCATGGTGCCCTAGCCCAGGTTGTTTCTGAGCAGCCGTGATCAGGCTGAGAGTGCTGAGTGGGGAGCATGGTGCCATTTGCACTGGCCCTGATACCTGCCCACAGTATTCGCATGTTACCTGGCTAATCCACACCGTGTGGCCTCTTATCTTTAGGGCACTTATGCTATTGGATAAATCCTGGCCTCAGTGAACATCCTATGCAGCTGGCTTGTGTGTTGGGGAATTCCTTAGGGGCCAGCGGGAGAAGGAATCCAGACAGAAAAAGGTTTAAAAATTGCTAAAATTCCCCAATCTGGCTTATCAGTTCTGTCTCCCTAAACTGCTGCCTTTCCCTGAGAGATTCAAAACCATCATGGCTTCTTCAGTCCTTATTATAGGCCCTGAATCTCACCCAGCCAGGGAACAGAAGTAATATCATGTGATGTATGTGGCCAGTCACAACTAAGCAGCTCATCTTTTATATTACAGGTTTCAGGTATCTGAAAACTCACGGGGAACTGTTTCTCACCAATTACTGGAGTAAAAACATACTCCCAAAATCTTCAAATAGCAGCTTGCTATCAGCTTGAGGGTATTCCGTGAGCTGAAAAGGAGGCTGAATTCACTGAATAAATGATTCACTGCAAATGATACACTAAACACTAGTAAGACCTTTCAGCCACTGTGGACCACTTGGGCTGGTTTTGAAATGGCCGAGGTAAAAGCCTTCAGGCCCCTGAACTATCCAATCCCATAATTTTCTATCATATAAATCAAAGAGATGTAAATCACAAGCTAATCATTCTCTATAAAATCTGTAAGCTTGGGAAGGAAGGTGCCATTCATCAGTCTAGGATGGTTAGCGGAGCACTGTATCTCTACTGCATGAAAAAGACACAGCGTCACAGTGGGCCTGGTCAGTGCCGTGATGTCTGTGTGGAGATGTTGCAGGTGTGCAGTGACATTGCACTGTGTATGTGGGGGCCTTTAGAACACATATCCTGTCTCTTACAGCGTGTTTGTATCAGTCTATAGTACAAAGGCTCAGACCCTGCTTGGGGACAATGGATGCTACTGCAATGCAATAACACCAGTACTGATCAGCAGAGAGCTAATAAAACTGAAGTGATTTCCTCAGAGAAAAGGAAATAAAAACAAGACTGGGGGTAAAGACACCCTTACAGTATGGTCAAATGTAGATATCATATAGATTCTACTCCAGCAGGGATGCAGCACAATAAATAATATGGAGTTAATAAAATAAAGGCTGAAAATAGGATTAGAGTGGCATTTGAAAGGAAATATGCTTTCCGGGCTGGATTTCCCACTGTAGCATGGAAGGAGTTATCCACATAAATCCTATTAATGCTGAGTGCATTTGTCAGATAACTCCGTGCTTGGTTCTTAGAAAATTTACCTCCTGATGTCTTTTTTACTTTAAGAAAATTAAAGAGTTCAAAATGTTTTCTAGTAAAGTGGAAGCACATCAAGTCAGACTCAGTTGTAGAAGCTTAATTTTAGTGGAGGATGCATATGCATTTATTTATCTAATTTACTGTAGATTTAATAAAAGTCCATAGAGAAGCTCTGAGCATCCTAACGATAATTAAACTTATAACACCAACCATAAGCACGCAGTGGAAATAAATACTATTATACAGGTAAACAAACCCCACTAGCAAGCAGCAGTCAATAAGCCAATTTACCTCAGACAGCCGATTAATCAAAATGGAGAAGCCCTTTAGCCCCCATCCTTCGCAGGAACTTACCCTCATCCTTCCTCAAAAGCCTGGGTCAAAGAATTTAACAGCATTCCTGGAAGGTCAAATGTGGGCTATTTTGGATGCAGCGGGTAGCATGTTCTAGAGCCTAAAGTTGTCACAGAGAACCCTCTTATGGCAGCCCTGGTCTCTTTGATAAATAGGGAGATCTAGCTAGAGCACCCCCGCTGGCTACTGTGGCAGTATGTCATGGGAAGAGAGTTGGTCTCTAAGGCAGGCAGGACCCAGGTCATTTAGGACTTTATGACCAACACATCCATGAAAACTGTTCCTTCTCTGCAGCAATACACAGTATTTGTGGGGACTGGGGAGAGCTCCGTTAAAGTGTCTTTAAGTTTCCCGAGTCAATAAACTTTATAGGCTGGCTTTGTAGCTGCATAGCAAAGAAAACCCAGCCCTTGCCGCTGACGTTAGTTCCAGCATTTCACAACACACAAGTGAGTGCAATAGTAAAGCAATAAAGAAGAAACTGCTGTATGTGATGTTTCATTTTGGGGTGGCTGGGGACAGTAATAAACCAGTCACAGGTGAATGCTTTCATCTCCTAAGCTATCTAGAAATAAAATGCCAGGTCGGGCACACTTTCTTTACTGATGCTGACTGTAGTTTTTCTATCACAGTCTTAAAATAAAAAAGGTACCACTTTACCAGTGTGAAAATGCGCATGGCTTTGCTGCTTCTGCCCAACTGTTACCCCTATTATCTTTGGTGACTTCAAACTGACTGGACATCTGTGGTCTAATTAACTAGCTGCTCTATGTGACTGCAATGCAATTCCATTCTCTTCTCTAGCAAAATACTGCCCCATAGATAAACAACTTGAGTAATGCGGGGTAACAATTGTGAGCTGTTGAGTCAGGATGAAAATTACTGACAACATTGAATTTGTCCACAAATATACTCAATGACAAATCATTTCAATGTGCATCTTAGGGCATTTTCTTTTCTTCCTCTTTTAGGGCCCAATCCTGCGAGCCACTGAGCTGCCCTTGCTCCCATTCAGCATCCTTCTGGAGGTGATCTGCATCTCAACTCTTGGGTCTTGAACTTCCACTCAGCAAAGCACTTAAACAAGTGCTTAATTTTATGCACTTTAGTAATCCCATCCCTATTCCACAAAGCACTGAAGCAGGGTGCTTATGTCACACTGAAGTCAGTTCAGACAATTAAGGTTAAGCATGCGCTGAAGTGTTTTGCTGAATTGGGATGGGATTACTCAATGCTTAAATTTAGCTCATACTCAAGTGCTCTGCTGATGAGGGCACTGATGCAGAGCTCCTGTTGACTTCAGGGATGCAGGACCTGTGCCGTAATGCTTTCACCAGCCTATCTGAAATCTTGGAAGGGTGGATGGGGTTCACCACAAAAAAAGAACCACTCCTTCAAATGTGGGAGGCCCACAGAGTGATGAATCAGCTAAACAAGGGGTCAACCAGTGATAAAACAGAAATGGGATCCAAGGTGTGAAACAAGGGAATGTGATGGGGACACTGAGCAGAGAACCCTGGACAACGGTCACTGCTCTGCTAAGGAGCCCAAAGAATCCATGGACACTGTCCGGAGGACCTCTGCCTGGAGACATGGAATGACCTGGGAACAGACAATGGCTCCACCATTGTAGAAAACCTCCTTCTTGAGTTTCCTCCTCAGAGGAGATATTCAAGAGAGGGAGGAGACAGGGTGTCCTTCACCTCCTGGAGCACAAGGCAGGGGAGACAAGAGGTGGGCAGTCCCACCAGCCACAGTCTAGGAGGTCATCCAGAGACGCCTGTCAGGAATTATGGTCTGCAGCAGAGTCAGTCTCTGGGCAACCCAACAAACACAGCTGGCGTGTAGTAAGCTGCCTGATCAGCTACACCACCTGACTGGTGGTAAGAGTCAACAGACCGGCTCTTAAATCCAGCAGCAGCAGCTCAGCGGCTGTTCAAACCATTCGCCCACAGCTGCAATAGCTCCCACTCCTACCTTGTTCCAGCCTTGCCCCTGCCTCATACCTGATGCCAGGTAACCCGGCTCTGACCCTCAGCTCTGATTCCTGACTTCAGCTCTGGCATCTGCCCTCTGACTCTAGTTCTGACCCTGGGCTCTGATTCCTGGCTGCTGACTCCTGTTGTACCATTGGGCCCGATTCCTGCTCTGACCAGTAGGCTTGACTCCTGTACCAGCCACTAGGCATGACCTCCTCACCTTGGTCAGGCAGCAATACCAGCTGGGACCAACCTCCTGAACATTGAGGAGTCTCCCCCAGCACAGGAAAACGTGGATTTGCAGCAGGGTTTCAGTGAGGTCCTGAGGATGTCCCAGTAGAAGATCAGCAACTAAGAGGAGACCTCTCTGGTGGACATAAAACAGTTGCCAGTCATAGGGGAGGCCTCGGAGGAAGGCATGGCAGCAGGCTCCATGCCGGACTAGGAGCAGAACGAGCACCTTAATGATGTCACCAGTTTGACAGCCCTTGGGGCTGAAGTCTCTGATTTTATCCACAGGGCAGGTACCACATAGGCAGCAATTAATGCCATTCTGCAACCCTACACAATCTTTGGATGATACCCCAGCTCATCGCTGAGCCAGGATACTGTCAAGGCATCGACAAGTCTGTGCTCTGAGAGTCCATCCGGGGAGGCCATCAAGCACATCTGTACTCCAGCAGACCATCCCCAGGGTCAGCAGCATCTGTACTCCAGCAGACCATCCCCAGGAAAGGCAGCAGAAGGGAATTGCTATGAGCAAAAGCCAGGGAAGTCCCTGTGTTCGCTGATCCCATTCCTGGAGTAAGGGCAGCAGCAGCAGATCAATCACCTCTGCTTGGGGCCAACCAAGATGAGCCTGTGCTCAGAGAATGGGCTCCATAGGGAGGACAGCCTTTTCCTCATAGCGGCATCCAGGGTGAAAAATACGCTCCAAAAACTCATCCCTGAAGCACAACCAGCAACATGCTACTAGCTGCATGAAAGCAACCAGCTTGAAGACCATGTGTTCCAGGAGTCCACCCTGCAGTGCAGGTGGTAGAAGGAGTATGGCCACATCTCCATACACTCAGCCATGAAGAACCCAAGTCTCCAGGTGGTGTGGAAGTGGTCTGTAAAGAAGCCCAGACTTGGAGCCTGGGAAGCAGAAAGAGACAGGCCACTTTTCCATTCTCCCAAATGCTGAGTGATACTGGGGGCGGATGGAGAGGTCATAGGGTTTATGGTCAGAAGGGACCAACAGATCATCTAATCTGACCACCTGTATATCACAGGTCACCACCACACACTAAACCCAACAACTGAAATTAAACCAAAGTATTACAGCCCACAGGAGGCCAGACTATTATATGCCACAGTCAGAGAATAGGAGGGACTGAGGTGCACCAGTGCTCAAAGCCCCCATAAAAGCAGGGAATTTAAGTAAAATATACCCTGATAATCCTGGCAAGAAACTTGCACCCCCCCCCCCGCAGCGGAAGGCAAACCCCTACCAGGTCACTGGCAATCTGACCTGGGGGAAAATTCCTTCTCAGCCCTGAGCGTGTGAGCAAGAGGTGAACACAGGAGAATAGGAGTTGCCTTACAAATTACACCAGTGGTCCATCTAGTCCGCATCCTCTCTCAGACAATGGCTGGTAACAGATGCTTCAGCAGAAGAAGCAAGTAACGGCAGTGGTCAACACCTAGAAGAGATTTCCTTCCAGCCCCCAGCAGTCAGTGGTTGGCTTATGTCCTGAAGAATGAAGGTGTATAACCCTTATTAAAAATTAAAATAAGACATTAGTCTATCGCATGTAAGTGTAGGATGTTCTCATTATAATGTCTACATCTTTTTTGAATCCTATTAATCTCCAGTAATATGTGGTAGTGAGTTTCTTAGGTCAATTACATGCTGGGTAAAAAGTGTATCCTTTTATTTGGCTTGCATGTATTGTCTTTCAGTTTCTTTGGATGTCCCCTTATCTTTGTTTCATGGAGAAGCAGGAGCACGTGATACACTTTCTCTCTACCATTCATTACTTTGTATAGCTCTACCATGTCTTTTCTATTCATCACCTCTTTCAATGACCAGCCTCTTTCTTTTCATTCTCGCCCTCATAGGGCATGGGAGTTAGGTAACTTTGAGGATCTGGGCTTTTGGGCCCCATAACTTTATAAAACGTTTAACCATAGAGTTGCTGGGGAGAAAGTTAGATGGAGAAAAAGACCGAGGTAAAAGGGAGAAGAAGATAGAGAGATCAAGAAGGGAAGGAGGAGTAAAAATATGTAAGAAAGGGAAGATAAGTGAAAACAGGGGATGGGAAGAAAGAGTGGGATGAGGCAAACATGAGATAATGTGAATGAGTGGGGCAGGTGACAGGAGAGGGGTGGGACTGGGGTATCTTCTATTTACCTTCCTGGGATATTGTTATTTATTTACTTAGAGGGTGTCCATTGAAAGAGATAGCAGCTTCTCCCTGAAAGTCCTATTCCCAGGGAAGGAGTCAAATACACAGCTTCCTATCCTAAAATACCCAGCTGAATGAAAGCAGCAGTGGCAAATCAGTGTTCGCCACACTGCCCACCATCGTGTCTCATCCCTGAAGTGGAGGGATCATCTCTGAGGGAGGAGAAAAGGTCTCTGGGCTCATTCACTCCCTCATCTCTCTGCTGGGACTGTCAGCCATGCACATCACGTGTTGAATGGCATCATCTAACAATGGAATGGGCCGCTGGATGTCAGCAGAGAGCTGTATGGAGATATTCGTTGGCCAGTGGTGTCATTGCGTATATGAGCAATGACATACTTGACAAATATAGATGAGAATTCCCAAAGAACTTGCGGTTCTCCCTGAAATTGAGCACATGTGCTGCTCGATTCACCTCGCAGGCCATCAGCACGAGCACTCTATAAAAATATGTACTAAGTGTATCACCAAACCTACCTTACACTGTGAGGATACGAGCTGCTGATTGCCAGCCACCAAGGGCTTGATTTTCTGCTGTGGAGTCCCAAAGGGGATGTGCAGGTTTGCATTGTACTCTTGTTTGGCATGAAGTATGTTTCGGTGTGGATGGCTGCACAAGGTGCAAAGCAGTGGGGAAGGAGTGGCTGAGCTGACAGACAGAGTGGGGCTGCTCCCCCAGCACCCTTTTGTTCACTTTCAGAGCCCAGGTCCATTGACTCAGGGGGAGGAGGTGAGGAGAGGAATTGGGCTGTGGGGCGAAAAACAGCAGTGTAGATGTTCGCGCTCAGGCTGGAGCCTGGGCTCCAAGAACCTTCCTCCTCACTGGCTTTCAGAGGTCAGTCTCCAGCCCGAGCAGAAACGTCTACACTGCTATTTGTAGCTCCGCAGCCTGGTCCCCAAAAGCCCAAGTCAATTGACTCAGGCTCTGTCAAGGTTCCTTCCCCACTCTGAACTCTAGGGTACAGATGTGGGGACCTGCAAGAAAGACCCCCTAGGCTTATTCTTACCAGCTTAGGTTAAAAACTTCCCCGAGGTACAAACTTTGCCTTGTCCTTGAACAGTATGCTGCCACCACCAAGCGTTTTAAACAAAGAACAGGGAAAGAGACCACTTGGAGACGTCTTCCCGCAAAATATCCCCCCCAAGCCTACACCCCCTTTCCTGGGGAAGGCTAGATAATAATTCTCACCATTTGGTACAGGTGAACACAGACCCAAACCTTTGGATATTAAGAACAATGAAAAATCAATCAGGTTCTTAAAAGAAGAATTTTATTTAAAGAAAAGGTAAGAGAATCACCTCTGTAAAATCAGGATGGTAAATACCTTACAGGGTAATCAGGTTCAAAACATAGAGAATCCCTCTAGGCAAAACCTTAAGTTACAAAAAGACACAAAAACAGGAATATACATTCCATTCAGCACAGCTTATTTTACCAGCCATTAAAAGAAAATCTAACACATTTTCTAGTTAGATTACTTACTAACTTTACAGGAGTTGTAAGGCTGCATTCCTGATCTGTTCCCGGCAAAAGCATCACACAGACAGACAGACCCTTTGTTCCTGCCCCCCTCCAGCTTTGAAAGTATCTTGTCCCCTCATTGGACAGTTTGGGTCAGGTGCCAGCGAAGTTACCGTAGCTTCTTAACCCTTTACAGGTGAAAGGGTTTTGCCTCTGGCCAGGAGGGATTTTATAGCACTGTGGACGGAAGGGTGGTTACCCTGCCCTTTGTATTTGTGACCGGCTTGGACACTCAGTGCCGCAGTTTTTTCTTTGCAGTGTGGGCGCCTGGTCAGAATAGGGCATGGTACATTAGAGAGTTTGCAGCGGCGCATCTGCACTGAAGCAGCTGCGCTTCTCCAAGCCGAGGGGAGAGAGCTCTCCTGTCAACGTAACTATCCTAGTCCCTGCGAGTCACAGCAGCTCCACTGGCAGGAGAAGGCGACATAGCACCGTCCACACTGGCGCTTAGGTGGGTGTAACTTATGTCGCTCAGGGGGTGATTTATTCATAATTATGCCAACATCAGCTGTAGTGTGGACACAGCCCTTGATTCGTACTAGAACTACGTGCTCGCACAAGGGGATGTGGTGGTGGGTTTTACCCCTACATGGACTACGTCGATCTTGGGTCCAGGTGCGGGGGGAGAAGCAATTAAGCCTACTAATGATTCTGGGATCATTAGCAGCTAGAGACAAATGAAAACAGCTCCTCTGTGCCTCATGGACCAGCGATTCATTTAACAAGCTGCCTGACATGTAGCATCGTAATTGCTCCATCTTGTGGTACAATACTAGATGGCCGTTTACCTGTAGCTACACATAGAGAGGATCGAACCACACAGTTTGGATCTGGATGTCAAATCTCCCCAGACCACACACCCAAAGTTTAGGGATACTAAGAACTAGTGCTTTGGTTTGGACCCATCTCTAATCACAGCTAGATTTTTCACTGCAAGCAGGTCTGTGCACATATGCCTTGGCTTTTCTTACAGATAGTCATTGGCAGGAACTGAAAAAGCCCAGCGCGGGCATGTTGACTCCTACCATGTTCCTCTGATGCTCTGATAAGTTTTAATACAGAAAAGTTCACCCCTGCAGTTGTGATACCACTATAGACTCTTTCTATACCACAACCTTCATACAAAGTCAGTAACATCACTTAACTAGCCAAAAATACCTGCCAAATTATATCCTTTGTGGCTACTATGGGGAGGCATTCTGAGGATGGCCAATCAAGGTGGCAAATGCCATTATTATGGAAATGATAGTTGCAGGTAAAATATGTAGCCAACCGGTGGCTCCCCAGTTAGTGCTGTGCGTAGCCCCTGGTTTTTGGAAATGCCAAAAGTTTTCTGAGTTTATTCATTAGAAAACCCTTCCAATTAAGTTCTTCATGTTGTCAGTAATTAAGTGTCTCTCTCTAGGTGAAAGTTTCTCTATGGAAAAACTGGTCAGAAATAAAAATGTATTTTCTGAAGGTGAAAACCTAGAGATCATTTTTAATCTTCATCTGTGAAATATCACTGCCCAAATACACGGGGCAAATGGAACTATAAATAAAGCCTAATTCCCTTATTTTAAGGGGCCCCGTCCTGCAAAGTGATGATTAATTCACATTGGTTTCAATGGAAGTTGAAGGTGCCCAGTACCTGACAGGTTTGGGCCCAAAGCATGGAGGCGAACAAATACAAGGAAATAATACATTTGCCTCTACGTTGGACTCTTAAATCAGCTTTGCTGAGCTGGGCTGGAATGGGTTTAACATCCATTCTTTTAGGAAAGCGGGCATTAAAAACTGACTGTACAGCTTGCACATTGTTAAATGCAAACCTGTATTTAAATACAAACCCAGCTGTCAGTGTCCAAATCCACTGAGCATAATGGAGCCACACTGATTTACACCAGCAGACGATCAGACCCTGACTGTCCAGACTTCTTTTCCTTTAGCATGATCATCATCATCTCTATTTCCAGAGATCTTATTTTTCAAAGGCTTGACGCCACCAAGCTCCCAGAAATGAATCACAGCAACGTACAGCAAGTAAAGTCAGCGGCTTTAACTAGGAGACGCCAGACCTACAGTTGCATTCTCCCCAGTTCTTTTCGCTTGTATGAAGCTGTGAAGTTAATCAAGGAATGAAGCTTATTCATAATCATTTTCAGCAGGAAACCATGACAAGAAGCAGGCTGCAGCCTCCTTCTTCCCTTCTCTTCCTGTGGCTCAGCAGTAGACCCATTAATGCAGTGACAATCTGCAGGTGCACTCTTAAAATCTTACTTGCTCAGGCACTTACTTCGCACCATACTGATTAGCTGATGTGAATCAGGGACCTTGAAAATGCAGGGGAAGAACAGCAACACAGAATACGGGATGGATATTTCATGTGGAAACCAAAGAGGATACCTCAAAAAGAAAATAAAGTGGGCCACATTCAACTGCAAAGCAATAAGAGGCGTAAGTCATTCCTTATGTTTACTGGTGGCATTGATTAAGAACTAGTTGGCATTTTTGTGCATTACAAATCCTGTCTTCAAAGCATTTCTGTCTCTACTGCCTAATGAGCTAAATGCCTGATACAGCTGTCTAGTTGGTTCACTAACCTTGGTAAGTGTTGGGTTGAGAATGTAATTCCCAAAGAAGATATACGATATACTACTCTTCCAGGAGTAGTACCATCTGAGTCTTGCCATTCCCAAGGACTCTGTGGCATATTAGCTCAATAGGTGGTCAGACTCAGGAGCCAATGGAAGGATTATCTATGGAGGGCAAACTGGGTTCCCTTAAATTTCAAACTCACTGAAATCCTGTGAGGTTTGATATTTTTACTTGAACATTACTGGTGTCACGTTCTACTTAGGTGAGATTGTGAAATGAAGGAGAAGGAAATGGGGAGAAGGAAAAATCTTCATGAGGATACTCTTATTCCAGCAGCAGTGGGTCTTTCTATGGTTTAGTTTGTATCACTTGGGAAGGGGCTCAAGGTCAACCAAGACCTATATATAACCACGTAGACAAGACCTTAGTCTGAGAGTTTTGCAGAATCTTGAATTGCATAAGTTTCTTCCATCCCTAGATTTAACCCATCCAGCTTACTAGATAGAAAAGTTTCCTCCATAATATTAAGCAAAACCTGCGTGTGGCTTTTATGTCCCTTTATGAGGGCTCTTTCATGGATGGCATGAAGGTGAGGTGTGATGAACATCGATGAGGTTGTAGCAGGGCACACACACAGCTCAGAGAAAAGACAGACAGACATGAGGCCAAAGTGCTGGAGATATTCAGTACATGGGGTCCAAGAGTCTGACCCCTTGTTGTATGTTCATTATTGATTTTGTGATGTCGGTTGATTGGCATAATTCTGAGCTATGCTTTGGTAGAGTGTACATAAGCAGGTCATATCGCTGCTATGCTGTGAATAATAGGAATTATTATTCTCTGGCATCTCCAGAGACCACAGCATTAGTAGAATGAGCTCTCTCTGGACTGTAGGCCCAGCAAAGAGACTCACCCAAATTCCCCTGGAATCTCATCCTGACCAGGGCTGTCTGCAGAGGTTCTAACAAGCAGCCAGACACAGATGAGGAAGCCAAGTTGAAGCACAACTTTCCAAAGAGCCTTTTGCCAATGTTTTTCCCTCTTGTCACTGGTTAGTGAGCCACTCAGTATGGATCCTGACTAGAAGGAAAGAGTGAGGAGATAGCCAGGGCTGACGAGAGGTAGGGACAATTGGTGCTAGGGCCCCAAAATGTCTAACATCTGTGTAAATAATGTCACATTATCGCTAAAAGAAATAAATTTGACTGATGAATACAAGTAAAGAGATGAACATTAGAAGGTGGAAGTAGAGCAGTGTTTGCCTTTAACAAGCAAGACACGAGGGGTCACATGTGCACTGTGTGAAATGGTGATGGTGCTGCTACCTGGTGCACAAAAGTGGAACAGCCGTGAAAAGACTGACAAAGGCACTTCTATCATGTGGTATCTAGGATTATATTGTAGCATTATTAGCAAGTTAGAAGCAGTTGCAGTAGTTGTGGAAATGAAGCAATGTTTTTAAGTCCCCCTGCTGATGCTGATACTGCAAACATAATATGAAGGAGAAAAATATGTTGACTATAAACTAGGTAAGGAACTACACACAGCAGGTAGTCTAAATAGGCCAGTATACAGATCAACTCTCCCATGAAAGTGCGATTAATAAATATGAAGTTACTGCAGTGAGGCATAGCGCTTATGCTGTTCTGAGATATGCAGAATTTCAAATTCAGACTGAGATCCAGCTGACAGAAGAAATGTTTTTAACATACATGTCACCCAAATACTGAACAATGGAAGGACGATGATAAACATAGCGGGCTATAATGTTTGCTTTCCAGACACAAAGGAAGACACATGCCTTAACTGAAAGAATGCTTTAAAAAGCAAAGGGCATGATATATTTTGGTCCATCCCAGAATGAGTGTTCCTATAAGAGACATGATAGCTAATTGTGAAGTTAGAATTCAGTTCCCCTTCTCCCTTTTAATAACTGCCTCTGCTTTTAATTGGGACCTCTTAAATGAATATTTCACTGTCAATTTTGCGTGAACAGAGACAAAATAATAAATTAAGAGGGAGATAGAGAAAGCATCTTAGTTTGGCCCTAAATTTAGCTACAACATGTGGAAATATTCACCCAAACCTACTACTTGTCCTTTTCTCTGATCAGTGTCAGAGCGCAACATGATGACCTCAGAGAAGAAAAGCACACACAGACAGTCCACATCTGTAGAGGGAGACCTGCCCAAATTTATCCTTTGTGTTGGAGTTACCCCAGGGATTAATTTGCCCTGATGTGTCAAAAGCTTCCATTAGCATTTGGGATTACATCAGCTTGCAGTCCAGCACAAGATGATTACTCCCCTTCGGTGACAATCACTTGTTAGTGAAACTACAGTTCCTTTGGATACCAGTTAAAGTTGACCAACAATTTTTCCTGTTCCCAAATAAACACAAACATTCACTAATATTCTTCTTAACTACTCACAGATGTATCCCTTAGGTACCAACTTCCAGTTCTGCTGAAATACATCTGTTCTCCCACCCCAAGGAATGCTGTTGTTCCATTCTTAATATATCATAGACAGTCATCAGTCAACTTTAGTGATTCATCTAATAACATATCAAAAGCCAGCCTTTGAGTTAATGGGATGGTCCATTCCAGCTGACAAAACAAAACAATAGACTGATTCCGTAGGTTTAATAGGCAACACTACAAGGTTTCATTTGGTCTCTTACAGTTCATCAGTCTTTATAATAGTTAGTGGTTGTAATGGAAAAAGTATTTGTTGTATTGAAAGGATGTGCCACTGTAGTGGATTTTCTACTTAGTGGATTTTCTACCATCTAATATATTTCAAAATGTAACAATAAATAAAGTTATTCAAGGAATATAGATCATTAACACAAATACAGCAGGTAAGATTTGGATCTGAAAGTCTGGACACCATCTGTAAATGGTGCGCACCTTCAATGAAAGGCCTTGGAACAGAGTTCTTCATCTGCTGACCTGTTCATGTGAAAAAGCTATAGTTATGTTTTGGACAATGCGGCCTTTTGCAATCAAAGACAAGGAGCTGATGGCTACTTGAAGAGACTCAGATCAGCGTGGTGTCTAATCAAATAGCAAAACATTGTTCTGTGCACTTGGGAAACTATTTTTTAAAATCTGTAATACCTTATCTAATCCTGGATGAGTGATGGAGCATTCTATGATCAAAGACATGGAAAATTTAGCTACAGAGCCATTTCAGTGATCTCAGTTTACATCCTGTTTTTACACCCATATTTTAAGCATATAAATGACAAGTTGGACAATCATTTGTTAGGCTGTTCTGAGGCTCTCTCTGAGTTTGTGGGACCCTTGCCATAACGCATTATATGTCTTTACATAGCAGTTTCCATAAAAGCATAAGCAACATGTCTTTTGCCATAAATCTTTCCTCATCGTGAGCAATGAAGCAGTCAGATTTCATCCCACCTGTTGAAAAGTTGGTGCCAAGAAAGTTATTAGCCAGTGGGAAAGGAAGACAAAGTAGCTTACATGCGCTGCTGGCTACCAGCAAGACAGTCTGAGCTGGTGTCAGTACATGGGAAACCCATTTTAAAAAAAAACCACTTGGTGTCAAAATACATGTAACAGAATTTTCTGTGCAATGTGAAGGCAATCCCATGCTATACAATGAACTACAGCAAACAGCATTGCCAGCTCAGATACCATAGTGATGGGTGTTGAATATTTTAAAGAGAATAGAACGGAATAAATCCCCATGGGACTGATTCTGCCACCCTAACTCACGCTGAATCGCACCTCTGTCCACTAAAATCAGTGAGGCTACTCGTGTAATAAGATACTGTTCTGTGGGCCGGAGTATCTCAGACTTATTCACGTTGAGTAGTAACTTACTCCATGGCTTGTCCCAATGGATTGACTCATGGAACAAAGTACTACTGAGCATGAATGAATGCTAGTATCGGGCCCAGTGTGACTAACGATGGCCAAATCAAACCCTAAACTAGCATTATTAGATGTTAGGCCAGTTCACCATTTTTATTTTCGTAGCTGTTGTTTGCCCTCCATTTTTGGTCCCCTATTCTTGTTCACTTGTTTCCTAAGGCAGGAGAAATAGCGGCGGGAAAGAGTCACATGATATGGGTGATCTGCCCGACAATGAGAGACTATGAAGGAATGGTGCGCCCAGCACCAAATGCTGTCCCCCTAGTGGCAGCCATGCTTGCACTATCATCAAGAGAGAAGAGGAGAAGACTTCACTTACCCGCCCGGCTATCCTCGTGTTCCTGCCTCCATTGGTCCTGTGTGGTGTTCCTCCTGATCCTGTGTGAAGTTCCAAGTGGTCCCTGTTGTCATTTTTCAGTGGTCGTCTGTGTTCCAGTCATGATCCGTGGTCTGTGGTGTTACCTGTCCTGTGTGTCTCTGCAGAGATGGTGATGTACTTGATTATTTGATGTTCTCTGTAGCCACTTCTTTGTTCTGCGGTCCTGGCTTACTGCCAATATTAGGTGTTAACTACTGAGTGGTTTTATGGTTCTGTGGTTTGTTTAATAAAATACCTTGTTTGTTTATACTATACCTGCCTTTCCATTGCATTATTGGGATAAAGAAATCACCATTGGTGATAGATACAGTCAGGGAAAAGACCTGTGGGAGGGAGGGGTCCTTTATAAATATTGCCTCTCTTGGTTAAATTACTGTTCAGTAGTTTTGCCAATCAACATAGGCATTTCTTTATATATTTTTTAAAACTATAGTTTAATTTAAAGGAACACAATCCACTACTTCTGAAAAAATTTAAAGCCCCATCTTTCTTTATTACCATCTCTAAGTTTAACATTTCTCTCCCTACTCACTGGTTTTTGATTGATCAAAGTTAAATATACCCTTTTGTCCTCCATGTGGCAATGTTTATTTGCTTTTCCAAGGCTGCCACTATTTGTCACTGATGGCTTTTGTTTGATCAGTTCTCTGACTGTGCAGCCCTGTCCTTAAGTGAGCCGTGAGGAAACCTCTGGGGGAAGTTAATTCTTGGTGCATGGTATCGTGGTCTTGACCTCACCAATGCACCAAGATGTTGTGTGTGTCTAGTGTTCTAGAATGCAAGAAGCAATCTCTAAGGAATCTCTAAGGAAATCTGCCTTCCACTAAAACACACTGAAAAGGCCATTCCTGCCGTCATCAAGTTTGGAGATATCCTCACTCTTAAGGTTCATGTACAAGGAAATTAGGGCTTTTACTCACTTCCTAGCCACAAAAATATATGGGAGCCAATTTGTATGATGCATCAACCCCATCTAAAAGGGCAAAAGTATCATGAGAAGCGCAAAAGACAAACTGACTTTCATAAAGCTTCTGCAGTGTAAGGAATCCCAATAAAAAGAGGCATGTGTAATAGTTTGCTTGCAGTACCTAAAGGAAACCACGAGATGTCGCTAGAAACAAGCATTTGAAAGCAAGCCCTTAACAACCCAAGAAAAAGCAACTGCAACATGGGCCATTTCAGCTAGTAATGTGTTCTGGGTGCCCCAGTCGCAGATGTGCATTACTGTGGGTATAAATTTAAAGGGCCAAATTCCCTGCTAGTGTAAACTAGTACTGCTTCATTGAAACCAACAGAACGATGACAATTTATGCCTACTGAGAATTTAGTCCAAAAGATTCTTTACCTGGCTGCTGAGGTCTGTATGCACCATGGATCCATAAAGGAATTTAGGCACTACTGCGATTCACACAACCCCCACTCAGCTAACACTTAACCCTGTAAGGGCCGCAACTCACTGGGCACCAAAATGTTTGCAGTAAAACTCTCCTAGGCCTTTAAGTTTCTGCCTCTGGGCACACACACTGCTCCTCCCTCAGGCAGGTGCCCAGACAGCTATCTCAGCCCAGTAGGATCCTCAAACAGGGGAATGATAGATGGGCCAATGCTTATCTTGTCTCCAGGGCCCGAGCACCACAAAACAGCTAGAGGGGGCCCACCTTATAACTAGGCTTGGGAGAATTAGAATTTTACTGGTAAATATAAGTAAGTGTCAATTTCACTGGACACACACAAACCAATGAAAATATATTTCCATTGATAATTAAAATGTATGGGTAAAGTAAGAAAAATGCAGCTTGAGAACATAGCAGAGCTTGATTTAAGGATATTTACTGTGTATATTTTGTCATGTGATGATGACAAATTGTGTTTTAATGGCTATAAAGCTTTCATTTTTTGAATAAATATCTACTGTCATTAATTATTGACTAAGCCCCCATAAGTTCCAGCAACTGTGCAAATTTAAATGGATAAAAATAAAAAAGGGCTAAAAAACAAAACATCGACATTATCCATCAACACTAAAAAAAACCAAAAAAAACCAACCACCACCACCAAATTCTGCCAAGCCTATTTATAACCTTTAGCCTAGAGTACTCACCCCAGTTTAATTCCCCCTTCTGCCTGATAAGGAGAAAGGATTTGAACAGAGGTTCCCTACCTCTCAGGTGAGGGCCCTAGAACATTGGACTATAGAGTCATCATCACTCTCTGACCTAGTTAATCTTTATTTAATACAAAATGGATGTTCTTCAACAGAAGAGATTCTCACATCAAATAACCCACATCTCAGTGACTAGGGCACTCACCCAAGAGGTAAAGAACCCCGCTGCAAATCCCTTCTCATCAGGCAGAGAAAGAATTGAACTGACGTCTCCAACATCCTGAAAGAATTCCCCAACCATTGGTCTAAAGGTTATAAGGGAGGCTGCTGTCTCCTCAGCTGGTGTGTGTGAAGTTAGGAAGGCACCATTCTTGCAAGAAATGGTTTAGGTGCCTAAACCACCTGCTCCAGGAGAAGGTGTTATGGACTGGGATGTAGGAAGGCTGGCCTAGTAGTCAGAGCAGGAGTCAGGGCTAGTGGGCAGAGCAGGCATCCAGCGTGGGCCATGAAGACAAGGGTCAGCACCAGAGTCAACTGCCAGTTACTTGAGCCAGGGGTGAAGCCAGAGTCAGGACCAGTAACTGATGACTGGAGGCAAGGCTTAAGGGCAGGAACTGGAGGAGAAGCAAGGATCAAGCATGGAGCAAGAGCAAAGGCAGGGATGAAGCTTGCACAAGCAGAATCTAATACAGCCACAACAGGAAATCAAAATCACCTTGCTGCTCTGACAAACTTCCTGTGCCTCCTTCTGACTTAAAGAGCACAGTTGGACCAACCAGTGGAGCCAGGTGATCCTCCAATCAGAGTTCCCATGGGTGGTGCCTTGGCTGAGGCTATTTATAGTCTTACTAGTTTCCCAGCCTGCAAAATTTCAGCAGACAGTGGGTGGAGGCCAGGATGTGGCTCTCTGGAGACTTCCAGTCCTGGGTTCAAGACCTGGACTATCACAAAAGTCTCCTGGTTATGGCTCATAAGCAGAGAAAGCCCCAAACTCTCTGAGGTGAGTGGGGCTTAGGTAAAAGCTCTCCCATTAGCTAGTTTAGGCAACTCCCTGCCTAGTATTCTGGCTTTTGTACATCCCAGCCTCAGGTGCCTATTGCACACCAAACCTAGGCACCTCAATCAGGCCTTGTGGATTCCAGTGATTTCACAGGGGCTTAAAAGTTAGGTGGTGTGATGGTGGGGACTGCAACACCTACACACTTTTGTGGTTGTGGGCCCCAGATCTTTGACAGGCAAATTAAAAAACAGACTCAGTAAATCAATAGCCAAATAGCCTTGGCACCTAAACCATTAATAGCAGTTGTGTTCTTTAAAAGAAAATGAATTAGTACTAAATGCACACTTTAAAAACTAGATGACCAAAAGGGCCAAATTTTTCTGTCACTTACCCCAGGGCAATGCCATTGGGATAACACAAGTGAGGTCACCCCATGTTTACATCAGTAAATTTTACCCATGAGATTTCAGGGTGGGGCCTTCCACATAGGACTTGCACAGGAGACGAAAATGTAAGATCTTGGAGGTCACTGCCAATGGTCAGAGGGGTAGAGTAGAGCTGTTCAGGTACATATAGGAGGCATATGGGCCATGACTTCCCCTGTCCCCCAAGGTAGTTAAAGATGGTGCGGGTAGGTTCTTAAGAACATCTTTTACATGAAGACAATGGGACTGGGCCCAGCAGGACAGAGTCCACAATCTGTTAGTATTGTGCTCAATTCCAGAATTCAGCCTGTCCGGTGGTACTAATGTTGTTACAGTTGTTCTTTCTTACCATCTTCTGCCAGTCAAGCTCCACCACAACTCCTAGGCTGGCCCTATTTCTCTCTCTAACAGCGGGGACAGGAGAAGACGCAACAGCTTCATACCAGCTACCATCCACCCTTCAACAATGGAACTCTAATGGGAGGAGAGCTTGTGATGTCTCCATTCAAGCAGCATAGGACCCTGCTCAGGCATAGGTCTGATCCAGTGGCAGGAACGGTGGAAGGAAGCTCTCTACGTTTGTCTAATCAAAATATTAAGACAATAGGGCTACTTTTAGGAGAAAGGCAGATTCTGGGGAGAAGTGTGTCTTAATTGGGCCAAATCCTCAGCTGGTGTAAAGCTTCATATCTCTATTGAAATCAATGGAGCTATACCAATTTGCATCAATAGAGAAAATAGCCTAATGGGCAAATGAATTGTTCTTTCTCTCACAGCATCACACTGGTGAAATGTTTTCTGGCAAAGGAAGTCCTGAAGGGGGAAATGTTCATATTGATAAACCATTGGAGAATGTGAGCTGTTCAACAACACAAGCCACCAGAACAAATTGCCATGGGGGGCCTTGAAGCCCCTTGCCAGTTAATGTGGTCAATAAAGGGACAAGATCAGGGTTACTGAGCTTTAGAAGAACTTCTGGATTACTGTGAAGGCAAGTAAGCCATGTACTAAATCAATAAGTAACCAAAAAGGGGGTCACATGGCTTTGTGAGGTTACACACACACACATGCGTTGGCTTGTTTAGGATGACAAAAAAGTCACAGACATGGATTCTCTGCACCAGAAATTAGAGCTGGAATTATCTCTGTCAGTGCAAAAGAGAAAGCGTAAAGGCTTGCCAGAACCCCGAAACGAATCTGGCCCTGTAAGGGCTTGTCTGCACTGTGCTGCAGAATGGACTATAGGGGTGTGAATTGCAGGAGGTGTGAATTTCAAACAGGACTATGTTAAGTGTTAGAAAGTCGACTGTGGGTAAAGAGGTGGTAGAGGTTTCCAAGGCAATCAGCCATGTGGTTTACCCCAAGGTGGCAGGCATAAAAGATATTCCTGAAGTAATTCATGGCCTTGAGAGAATGAGGTTTCCAAACTGTGCTGGGGCCATGGATGGGACTTGTTTGTCCTCCTCAAAGAGCACATGAAAACTCTAAAGGCCATTACTCCATTGTTATGCAGGCCTTCGTAGACCACATTGGGAAAGTTCACAATCCCAGGGTTTTTCATTGTTCAGGCATCTACATTCATGGACAGGCTGGGACATTAGTCCCACCAAATGCCATTGTCATCAGTGGAGTTACTGCCCCCACCATTATCCTGGGGGACCCCCACAAATCCCCCCCTTTCCTTGATTTATGAATCTGTATCCTGATTTCAGTGGCCCTGGCAAAAGATGGTTTAATTACACTCTCAGCAGGTTGCTAAATATGCTTTTGACAGATTGAAATCCCATTGGAGATGTTTACAGACCCGTTTGTGTTCCAGGATCATCAAGAATGTGCATATTACTGTGGCTTGCTGGGCTTTTCACAATCTCTGTGAAGCCAGAGGTGAACCATTTCCCCCTGACTGGATCTATGACAGCTAGGGGCCGCTGAATCAGTATGCTCAGCCAGAAAGTCTGCTTAGCACTACTGTAGCTGGATGCACCCAGGCAGAAGATGCATTGTGGTCCCACATTATGGACTTGTATGGCCCAAGGGAAGAGGGGGAATAATGCTTTATGATGTGCTTGTAGGGTGAGGGTTGGGGTTTCAGTGCTGGGGAATTGGTGGGAGGTTGATGGCCATGCAATGAGCTTATGAATGACATGACCACTTCTCAGTTTTCTCTGCTGAGCTCTGTCCACCTCCCTTGGCCCCCATTCCTGTTCCAGAAACTGTGAAGCAAATGCCTGCTCCTGCACTGAAACCCCATCCTTAAGCTGTACAGCCAGCCCGACCTTTTCTCTTGCCTCTCACCATGCTTTTACTCTAGCTGTAAGTCCGTCCCTCTGTCTTTGGTACTGAGCCTATTTGTTGGCCCTCTCCAGAACTTCAACCGTTAGGTCATAACAGAAACACTTCCTCTTGGAACCATCTGTGGGAGTATATGTTGGCCCAGGTTTCAGATGCAATGTGGGCAAGCTATGGAGGCACTGCAGCTAGTAGAGGTCAAAGGCCCTGAAATAGGACATGATACAGAGGGTTATTGTCTCAAGTAGCTCAGTGCAGGAGCACAGAAAAAATCCTTGTATAATTTCAGATAATGTTACTTTTCCAAACTGAACTTCCGTCTATTGTGAGAGGGATGCTTCAGACCACAGACCCTCCCTAGACAGAGCTGGGTTAATCGCAATGAAAGAAGTGCAGAGACAATGGTAAGTAAAAAAGTCAAAGCTGTTTTTTGTTTTCTAAAAATTGCAGAACTCTTTGGGTTGGGGCTAGGGGGAGTGCCATCCATGGCTGTGCTGCAAAAGCTTTTTCTAGCATTTCAGGCCTTCCACGTTTTGGAGGATACCACTGTTCTTGTGGTGCCTGAGGGAGATGTTATTCCAAGCTGCTGGTAGGAAACCTGCAGTGTACGTCGCCGATGCATTCAAACTTACAGCACATCTATGAGTTGCATGGGCTGGTCAGCTACCGAGGTCCCTGAAATGTGACTGCTCCAAACTGGAGTTCCTGCTTCAAGAAAAGTTTGCACCTATCGGCACGCAGGATTGGGTCAGAATTCAGGAGGGAATCAACAGGATGATGCATTAGCTTACACATGGCTTAGTCTGTTAGAGCTTAACGCAAACACACAGAACTCCACAGCCAGCCTCCTTCCTCCCCATTTTCCCCTGCCACATTTCTGGAAAAAAATTTGAAAAAATTTCAAATTCAGTTGAATTTGGCACCAATGATTTTGTCACCTATGGACTGCAAGGACTACCTTTAACTGAAGTGGACTAGATTTGTAAAGGCAAAGCATTTCCTCCCCGCCTCCGCCCCAATTCAGTTCACTGTTTCCAGGTGGCTTGTTACACCATTGAGTGGTTACAGAGTGGCGTACTTACAGGCATGGCAATGTCAGGTTATTATTTTTAAGAAATAGGACTTCTCAGCCCCGAGCAAAAATCTGCGCCTGCTTAAGTGAAACTTTACTTTCAAGGAGTTTTTACTATTTACATTTCCCAGTCGCCATTTTGAAAGGCACCTGGTAGGGGGTGACGAGGTGAGGAAGCCACGCCCCCTGTGGCATACCATTTGTGGCTATACACTGGGAGCTGGGGCTTCTAATAACTTTTGCATTGGTTCATAGAATGGAAATCCCCGCCATTACTGTATTAATAGACATTAACATGGAGTCAGAAACTTACTGGCCTCAGGGGCAGCTTCTGTCCCTTCCATGTCTGCTGTAGTCTCCTTGGCAGGCAGTTCCTTAGGGGTCGGGGGGCATCAAAAGTATGGCCCCAGGGTGTGCGGCTGCTCCTACTCCGAAGTCTCCTCCAGGACTGGTTTCAGCAACAGAGTCACTTCAATGTCCTGACTCGGCACCTGTGGCTAGCTCCCATCACTCCCCATGCTGGATGCTGGGGCCAGCAGGTCACCATCCTGGCTGACCAGGTCAACATGCAGCACTGTTGGCTCTGCACTTAGCACGGTGCCCAGCACCCGGTCAAACACCTCATAAAATGGGCATGATATCGGCGAGTTGCCTGAGGTGCAGATCAGGTCCCTGATTTTCCTGTACTCATTCTTCAGCCACTCCCTGCACTGGTCAGCGGTCGAGTAAACTAGTAACGCTGCCAGCTTCTTTGCTGTTTGCTGGCATGCATGGTAATTCCTGGTACACTCACTAAAGTCCTCTGTTTTTCTGGCCTTGCACCAGACATTTACCCAAATCTGGCTGTGCCCTCATGACCATGAAACAGTGTTACTTTGCAAAGGACTCTTCTGTTCAGCCCTCTTTGCAATCACAGCAGGCTCTCCAATGGTGTTCAGAAGACAACAGAAGGGGTAAATGCTGTCTCAATGAGCTGCTGCACGACACCGGGGGGGCTGATTCCATTTCCCTGGAGCCAGCTGGAGATTCTTCTGATAGAGAGGACAAAGGAATTGGCCCATGGGACTGTGGGACTTTGGTGGACTCCCAGGATCTGAATGGGGAATGAGGGGCCAAGGAAGCTGAATGTACACTGCAAAGCAATAGGGCTCAAATCCTCAGTCTCAGCTTGACTCAGGCTCAAACCCTCCAGCCCCGCAGGGTCCAAGCCAGAGTCTGAGAGACTTGTGTGTAGACAGAAGGCGGGTTTGGACTGAAGCTTGAGTCTGAGCCCAGTCTTATATTGCAGCGTAGACACAAGATGCCAGGCACAACCTAGTACCCATACGAAGAACCTTGGAATTTCATAAGGAGATCATCATTCTATTCTTCTCTTTTTTAAACCACAGGATCATGAGTAGGTCATGAGGGAAATCTTTGCCTTCTCAAAAGAAACCATCTTTAAATAGTTATTTTGGTTTTGGAAAGATTTATAATGATTTTGGGCCTGATCCAAAGCCCCCTGACGTACATTGGAACCTTTCAACTGTCTCGAATGGGCTTTTTACACAGAGACAGGAACCTATTGACTCGCTTTGGACCTGATGCGAAGTCAGTCAGGGAACTTTTCTGTTTACTTCAATAGGCTTTGGATCTTAATTCCTACACAACAGGAAAAAGTTCTAGCAGCCAATATTTTCACAAGTGATCAGCGAGTTGGGCTTGTTTCCATTTTTAAGCACACAGTTTAAGACATCTTGGTTTTCAGAATATGCTGAGCACCCACCCTCTGAAAGCCAGGCCCTTTAAGACATCACAAATTGGAATGATGGAATTAAATACCCCAAAGCACTAGTCACTTTAGATAATCTTGGCCCAAACCAATATGCCTCATAGCCTAACACTAATAAGCTTTTACTGCCTCCTAAAGCCATTATTATTTTAGGCCCTGTCAAAGTAAAGTGAGATAGACATGAAAATTGAAACAGATTCAAAGAACTCATGTATTAGTTTTATTGGACCCAGTGAAAACTAAGAAGAGAGGTGTGTCCTGTTTTACATTTAAGAGATGCATCACCAACTCTCACTCATATTATTTCATTTACTTACAATCAGAAGAATTTTAAAATAATACTGTGGAAAACTGTAAGAGAACATGGAGGTTTATTTCATAACGTCTTGATGGAAACAGGCCCTGCAGCATCTCTCACACCTTGTCCAGTGATGTCACTCTTTTTTAGTCCAGAAATTAGCTCCATTCCACCCAAATGTCCTAGAAACAAAGAGCTTGAAACATAGGCTAGAGAAAGAATTATTTGCGCTAAAGGAATGAATCCCACAGAGCATGAGCAGTTTCCTGCATAAATCATTTTTTGGGTCTTTGCCACATCTTGTATCTCACATTTGTGCCTAGCTGGGCTAAGAGGTGATCTGTAAGGAAGCCTGAAAGCCAGGTAGAAGAAACAGTTCCAAACTTCAACAACTTCTCCCAGGTTCAGGGCTTCGTCCAAAGTGCCAGTGATGGTAAAACTCGGAATGTAAAATCTCCCAAGTGAAAAGGAATTAATCAACCCCATATTCATGAAATATTGAGAGCTAATTATATGTGCATCGGAAACCTCTGGGGAAGGGAGATGGAGGCCTTTCATTAGACAGTAACTGGAACTTTTTCATCATTTGTGTAGCTCAGGAATGTGATGTTGTTAGCCCAGCCAGGGACTCTCCATTTGGCTGCAGGGCTGGGAGTGCTCCTTCCATTTTCCTATGTCATACCTTGGAAATAGCCCTCAGCTCCAGCATGTATCTTAAAAGGGCTGGGTAGCCCCCTCCGCCTCCCTTCAGGGGGTGTTCCACAGGCGATTGTCAATTAAAATAAAACATATAGCATGGACAACATGACATGGACGACAATACTGTGAAGTCATTCTCCAGTCTAGAAAATATCCCAGCTGGCCTTCCCACCTGCCCTCCCCGCCTAAATAAATCACTCCTGATTCAATCCCTTTCTCTTTGGTGTCTTGGCTCCAGAACCCAGCGTCTCTCCCAAGAGGGTTCTGTCAACTTCACAGTTGTTGTTATTGATTTTACAGCCCTGCGGACTCCTTCTGCAGCCAAGCTGAGGGCATGTCGCTCCCCGCCTCCACGCAGGCCCGGGCCGGAGCCTGACAAAGAGTGGGGCAGGGGGACTATTTCGGATCCGGGGCAGTTTTCAGATCTCAAACCCCCTTCTGCGGTGGCTTTCTTTTAACTAAGGATGGGGCCATTTTAAATAGGTCAAAGCCGGTGGAAAAGGCGTGGACTAGAGGGGTGGGCTGCATTAGCAACAAAACCTCCCAGCAAATCTCCGGCCTTCCACAACCGGGCAGTGATTTCGGCGCCCAGAATGCCTGGCCTGCCGCAGGATCCCTGAACACAGAATGCCTTTAAAACGGATTGATACAATCCAGGTTTATTTGTTCTTGAACAAAACCTCCAGGGCTTGCGCCCCGCACTCTGTGTCTCTGTAACCCACCAGCCCTTCAGGGGCGCTGGAGCAATGTGTCGAGAGCCCTTGAACCACACCCTAAGTCCTGTCTATAATGGGAACCACTTAGAGCCGGGGGTGAAGCAGCCCCCCAGTTCCAGCACCTCTGCCCCCCTTGGACTCAAAGGGGATTCTGCTGCTGGCTGGCCTGGGAGCAGGATCGGGCGCTCTGGGGTTTGACCTGAAAGGCCTGGCCAGCAGGACGGGTTCTCCAGGCCAGACCGGGCACTGCAGAGGCCTGTAACCTTTGCCCGCTGTCCAGTGGCAGGGTGTGTCTGTGCTCGGGAAGCGAGGTGGTCCGGCGGGCAGTCAGAGCCGAGCTCACCCGGACCCGGGCTGCCCGTCGCCTCGGTCTGGGCAGAGGGCAAAAGCAGGAGGAGGCTCCCAGCGCCCCGGCTTGGGCCAGCGCCTTGCAGAGCCTGGGACCATTCTCCCTGCGCTGCTCCGGCACCGCAGTGAGCCTGCAGGTCCCGGGGCAGCCGGGGGTGATCTCGGCTCCCCCGGAGCCTGAGTCAAGCCTTAAGGCCGTCACCGACAAGGCTCCCTTGGGCTCGGGCCTGTGCTGCCCTCCGCAGCTGGCCCTGGGGGCAGTAGCAGCAGGCTGAGGGGTGGGGATTACCAGGGCAGGTGCCCTTTGCGCTGCGGGCTTACGCCGTGATCCTGGAGTCCTAAGGACCGAAGGGTCTGGTGCAAAAGTTGGCCCTGCTGGAGGAAGGGAGGGAGACGGTTTCGGTCACTGGGCTTCCCCCATCTCGGCCCATTGATTGAATCCTGGTCTCTGCTAGTGTAAACGGCACCCTCCGCACGCATTAGGATCACGTGCCCAGGCAATCAGAGCATATGCTTTGGAACAGAACAGTCTTTTTAAAAACAGTGATGATCTCGGTGGTTACCGAGTTGATCAAGTATCAGCTCATCAAAGCCTGGCACAGGCGAAGCGAGCCAGCTTCGAAACGCTCCCAAGAGAGTGGCAGAAACCACTGCAACCTCTTCCCCCCTCCAGCCACCCTCACTCCCCCGCACGCTGCCCCACTCCCCTTCTGTAAGGTACCTGGCTCGGCTGGATGGGGGATTCCTGAGTGGGTATCTGGCAAACGCTGGCTCCTTTCCTGTCTTCAGAAACTTTAGACAGGAGGGGATTCCTTTCTATCTCCCCTGAGCCGAGGTGCCGACAAATCCCGCAACACTAGGACAGCTTCCCTGAACATGGATTTAATCTTTCTCTTTGACACTTACATGCCGCTGTACAAATGTGTCCAGAGACAAAGCGAGGCGCTCCGGCACACAGAAAGAGTGCAGAGCCGGGTACTTTAAAAATAGCTGAATACACGAACACGCTGAAGGAAGCTCAGACCAGGGACACAAGCCCTGCAGGGCCATCAGCCCCCCGCCAGACCACGAGAGATCCCATTGCTTTTAAGACTGTTTCCCATATGTCTAGCCATTCTCCTTTTAATGTTTCGAGGCTACTTTATTTTGCTCTTAAACATGAAGTTAATCACCTGTAGTCTTGAGGAATAACTGCAGCAACAAGAAGTTTCTAAAGCGGCAAAACAACCAAGCACGACTCAATGTGGCTGCTCAGTCTAACGAGAGACTGATTTGCTTTACTATTCTTCACCCGCGCAGAAACCACAGTGATTTACACAGCGGGCTCTTCCTCAGCATGACTGGGCAGTTTCAAAATCAGGGTCACGTTCGCTCCAGCTTTCCTTCTTCCCTCTTTGGTCTCCTCTTCTTTTATCCCCAGCACTGGCTTAACTCGCAGCAACTCAAAGTCCCTTTACATTCAGACGGCAACACTCCCACCCCCCTTTCTCCCGCAGGACCGAAGACGGAAATGCTCTGCACTTAAAAGGGGTATTTTACGAAGCAAACAAACTCTTCAACTCACTTTTAAAATAATGGTGGGTGGTGACAGAAATGAGCTTCCCGTCCCATTACAGTTTCCGCCATCGTAATAACGGAATGGTTTCACCGTTCAATTCCGATCGTTGCCTAAAGAAGTTGTCTTTTACAATGAATCTTTTCTCTGGTGACAGGGAGTTGATGAATTCCCCCCAAACTATGTTTTCTTTGGCATAGGTCGTGTTGTCCTGCTTCCTCGTCTTAGAAGGAGCATGAAACGTGTAGTGTTCTATTTATCTTCTATCCCTCTTTATCTTCTAATCTTACCTATAATTTATCTGTCCTAGTCATATCTACCCACCTGTATCTCGCTGTGTGTTTGACATTGCCTCGAGTTATTACATTTTGTCTAGTTATCTGTGATCTCTTTTCAGCTGATCGGTGAATATGAAATGGAATGATTCCGAAACCGAAGGAATATGCGGAAATGTTTGTGCTTGTCAATATTATAGAGAGAACTTTGTAAACACTGAGAAGTATCTCAGGTTTCAGCCGTGTTAGTCTGTATCCGTACACAGAAAAGGAGGACTTGTGGCATCTTAGAGACTAACAAAATGTACTTGTTAATCTCTAAGGTGCCACAAGTCCTCCTTTTTTTGGAGAAGTATCTGTCTCTTTAAAATGGTCTGAAATCTGACTGTCCGACCCACACACCTCTCTACACTGCACAATCAATGAGCACGGCTCTATCACCACGCCAGGTGGAAAAAGTGACCAAGCGTTATTAAGCCCACGGTCACGGCTCACAGCAGCATTGTCCACTAAAGGTCACTTTTTCAGCTCAAGGAGCAACAGTTTCCCGCTACAAAGTAAGCTCTAATTCTAGGCAATAGGTATCCAAGGCTTCCAGCAGGCTGAGTCCAGTATAACTGAAACTGCCTGTCCTGTACGGCGAAGAAAAAAGCTGCCCTCTGGTAGCTCTAGAGAAGAAAGGGCATCAATCTTCAGAGAAGAGAAGATGCGGTCCAAGATGCGGTGTGCGCAAAGAGAAGCAGAACCAACCTATTCACACTATCATCCAGGTTGGGACCAGTTTGCGAGCAATAGCACCAAACTGTGTCGAAGTTTCTAGCCAAACAGATTGTAAATTCCAAGCCATTCTTTTTAATATCAAACCATCGAGATTTTCAGTCTCCTGTTAGATCACCTACAAACCCTGGGTGCCCATGTTTGTAACTAGTTTCTACCTAATGGTGTCAGAAATGAGGAACATTAGAACTGGTGTCGGGATACGGAATTCTCCAGCCATTCTTCCGAGGAGTCTCCCTTTGATTGGGGTGGGCAGATCCTCAGCTGGTGTTAATGATCAAAGCTCTCTTGAAGTCAGTGGAACTACGAGAATGGATCTGCCCCGAGCTGTCTAACTTCCCTGGGAAAAAAGCTGGGGAGATGTTAGCTAGTACAATGTGCTCCCAATGAACTCGATTCCCAAATTAGTTCAATCCCTAACTTGAGGAGAGAGTAAAACACCCCTTAGTTCAAAATTTCAAACCCCAACAAACAAAGACCTAATTACTTTGTAAAGGTATCAAAATAAATCCATTCAATTAACTAGTGAAGATAGTAAATCGGTCTGCTGTGCACCAATAACAGATTTTTCAGATGGGGATGTTTTAATTGTTTCAACTAAAGCCCAGATCTGCTATAGGAACTGGTTCATGGGACAATGCGCGTTGCAGAGTACCTCTTGCTGTTTTGGGGTGCTAAGGGTCGGAGTATGGCAGAGGCAGGAAAAAAGGAAGAAGTAACCGATTATCTGCTTTGACTTTCTTCTCCCTTTCCCCTTTGAAAGACTGCCTTCCTGTCCTCTCTTCTGGGGTTTTGGGGGTGTGGATCTATCACCATATTCTATTGTAGGTAGATAGATAGATCTGATTTCTGCATTAGGAAAGCGAAGGGTTTGGAGCTGTGTTCTTGATCTTTTCTTTCTTAAACATTTCTTCCTACAGTGCGTTGTTAAGTCCAATTTCCTCTCTGTCTCTTTTTATTCTTTTGCCATTTAACTGACTTTTTAAATATCCAAATGAAACCCACCCTGGATAAAGTGAGATCAGATAATTAACTACTCCGCCAATCATTCTCTTGGAGTCTAGTCTGACTCCGAACCAGCTCTCTCTCTCTCTCTCTCTCTTTCTTTCTCTCTCTCTCTCTGATACGCTTTTGATTTTTGAACGGCGTCTCCACATTGTTTAGAAGACGCCCCGGTGAAGAATTCACTAGCGCTCTGAGGACCCTTTCAAAGACTTCCTGCCTTACCGCTCACTGTCCTCCTACTTGTGTTCATCTTTTTAAATTTATTATTTCTGTTCCCACTGTGAACTCATTTAATTTGTCAATTTTAACTGCCATTTGGTTACCTGGCCACAGACAAATCCTCGTCGAACTTTACTTGGTATTTAATGTTCCTTGTCTATTGCCCTTCCCCTCTTTTGTGTGGGTCTCTAGCAACTAGAGCTTGTTTTACAGCTTATCCCATTGACTGGCTCATTGACATAATCAGAAAAAGACCGAAGAAAAGGATTCCCGCCAGATCCATACAGTATTGTTCACTTGACTGGGCACAGCACCGATCCTTAATCTTAAAATCCTTACGTATTTACAAGCAGGTCCTATATTTTGGACCCTGCATGCCTTCCTTCGTTAGGCATTGGGGTTGCTCAAGGATCCAAGGCTCGATATGGGAAGGGATATGCAGTCTTGATCGATTGTTACATCACTGATTGAATCCTGAGCGCTATACAAATGCTCTTCTAATTATACACTGTCCTGCTAAACATACATTGGATCCAGATTTTATGCTCATCAGGTAGAGTATTCCTAACGAACAGTCCTCAGATCTGGGTAAATTCAGAGGTAGGACCTGCTTCTAGTTATATAGGGTCAAAGAAAGAATTGTTAGAGTACCGATGGCCAAGGGATAGAGTGGCTACATCACTAACCCAACATCTAATTCACTATTTGTGCCCTCAGGAGCCATTCCCCAGGAGAGGAGAATTATTTGTCATGTGGTACACTGTCACCAGTCTCCGATTAGGGGAGCCTTCAAGAAGACCCCTGCGAGGTAACTATTGGGAAAATGTTCGATACAAGAATCATGACGGCATGGAAAGAGTATTAAGCAATAACCTAAGGCTGTTCTCTACTATACAGACGCGCATACAACCCCAGTGTGTCAAAACATCTCTCTCTCTGACCCACTCAAACTTCTGAACGAGAATACTGATGCCTTTCTGCGCCTCCTCCAATTCCACGGATTTCAGCGAGCAAAATGCCGCCCGCACGTCTCCGCGGACCGCCGACAGGTGGCGCTTTCCCCCCGCAAACTCGGAACCCGCTCGCGAGCAGGGTCCGCAACTGCAGAGCCCGGCGGATGTTACTGGCATCTAAGGCGGCTCTTCCATTGTGAGACAAGCCTAGCGCACGGGATCGGGCCTCAAAGGCAGGGGAAAGACGTGGCTGCTGCAATGTTTACCAACAAAGAGAGTGTTTAAAAGTGCTGACCGGGCGGAGGTCCCAAACGCCACGCACATAAGTCACTACAAAACCCACGAACACATCTTTCCTGCGGGACGCCTCCACCCCACCTTCCACGGAACATTTCCTATTACTTTTTGTGAGAATTACGGATCCGGAAGCGTAATTTGCTCCAGACAAAAAAATAAATGCAAGCAGACAGGAGTTTGCATGCTGTGTCTCTTTAGTACAGCAATATACATATATAGATAAAACAGCATCCCTTTAGTCATATTCCCTGGCTGGAACAACCCCTACCACGGAAAGGGCAAAGAGAAGACCAGATACAACACTTTCGCTTTGCTGCATTTACTTTTTTATTTTAGAAATTTGGAGACAGAGCGATTTTCCATTGCTGAAGTAATTGCCTGGGAGATAGGTTTCTTAATCTGTTCATACATTATTGACGTGTGCTCTAATATTTGGCTTGCTGCTTTTATTGCCAGAAGATCACGTACTAGACGCTTTTGCATAACAATTTTTAAAGAGGACACCCTCCTTATATCAAAAGTGGACGTGACTTGAATTTCGCTGACGTTGTCCCTAAAATGACCCAATTCCAGTTACTGCCACTGGGCAGCAGTAAAATTGCATAATTTGTCCAAGCAATAGACTTCTTTTGCTTTGCCTTTTGTGTTTATTTGCTTCTTTCTTTGTCACCAAAACACAACGGGAAAGCTTATTATTTCCTCGTGCTGCATTTTTCACGCACACACAATACTTTGTGATCTTAATGGAAGTGGCATACAGCGAGCATCTAATACCAACAACATGTCTAATTAATGTACAAAGTTCAGAGCAATAACAATTTATACAAAGGAGTTTGATATAAAGAAACATCTCAGCGGTTGGCCAAGTTTCGCTCGCCGATGTTGAGAAACATTATTTTACCTTATGATACAAAGGTTTTGTTTTTCAAACAAATACAAATAAACTAAAAAAAAAAAAATAATCAAAAATGTGTTTGATTGTCTTACTCAGATACACTGGCCAATTGAATTTCAGCACGAAGAAGGAAGTAACCACAAAGCACAACGTTTCAACACACATGCTAATAGTTCCTCATCTGAAACGTCTTTAATAAATCTACAATAGCCTCTTTCAGAGTAGCAGCCGTGTTAGTCTGTATCTGCAAAAAGAAAAGGAGGACTTGTGGCACCGTAGAGACTGACCAATTTGTTAGTCTCTAAGGTGCCATAATAACCTCTTTGTGTATGAAGGCGAGATATATGGTGTGGGGGTTTTTAAAGTAGGATATGCAGCTGTTTGTGTACACACACACAGCTCAGTTCCTGGTCCTGTACTCCCCACTCAGGGTAAGAATCCCATTGATTTAAGTGACTTCATTGACAGTAATGAAATTAGCATGGAATGAAATTGGATCCATTGTTTTGCAATAACACGTACAAATTTCAAATTAAATAACCGATTTGAACGGGACGGTGCTTGGCAACGGGCCCTCATCTCTTTTCCAAGGGAAACAAACAAACAAACACACACACACATTCCGCAGCTGATCATTGACTGGGTTTCAGTGGAGAAATGGTCTCTTCCTAGCCCAGCTCACGATAAGACTTGGGAGAACAAAAGAGCACTTTAAACAAGATCTTTTCAGACAGAAGTGATTTTGTTTAGGACGCTGCTTCTAAAAATAAAAAGGCGACGAGGACATTAAGAAAATAAATAGAAAAGCCATGTTGGTTATCACGAGCCAGCCAGCGTTTAGTTCCTGCGTGCCCTCGGGCTTTGAAAGACCACACCTGAACACTGGAGAAGGATCCCGGTGCTCAGAATTTCGGCTGCTTCAAGACTAGCCGAAAGAGCATCGCTCGATTTGGCCAGAGCAAGAACTTTCCGCCACGCCTCGCCTCGCCTCCAGGGCGTCCTGCGGCTTGCGAGACTAGCCCGACGCTGGGCAGGCAGTTCCAGTGTGCCTTTCTCTGCCTTGAACCGACGCGACCCCCCCTGCCCGTCCCATAAGAGGGTGTCGCAAATGAATTTTGGTGTCTGTGTAATGAAGAGGAAGTTGTAACGTGTTCAGGGATGATTTTCTACAACAATGCACTATTTGCATGTGGGCGTGCATACACGTATATGTGAACCTATGTGTGTATATATGCACACACGTATACGCTATAAGCACCAGGGGTATCTATGGATCTATATACACCCGTGTGTTTATAGATCTAATGTAATAAATATGGTGCTTACGCGCGCGCACACCCACGCCCCCCCGTGCAGCTAACGAAGAGAGGAGCTTACAACATCTCTGCTCTAAGCCTTGCAGGTAACAAGTGCTGGGAGCTGCAGTCCTGAAAGTGGAAGGAGCTTGTTCACAAAAAGGACCGTGCACCCACTTGAAGGCTTGGGGGGGGGGGTGTTTGGAGGCGGGGGGGTAATGAGAAGGCATCTTCAATTCCCGGAGCAAAGATAGGAGGCATTGCAAAGGAACTCCGATTATTACAGACTCGGTCCCCTTTCTCCCATGTAAACGGCTTGACAGTAGTGGGCTTTATCTCAGACACCCGCGCTTGCATCGGGTCTCTGTTAGAACAGAGTACTATGGATCCACACTGAGCAGCAACTCCTGCAGTCTAACCAGCACCTATTTTAAGGAAGGCGTCTCTGAGGAAGGGACCTGTACAGTGTTGAGATAAAGAAACTAGCTGTTGGAAAATTAGCCTCAAATCCTTTAAATTCTTATTCTTCCTTTACAGTCACAGCAGCATAGTGGGGGCATAGACACAAAAGGCTGGAAGGAAACTGAAAACATATTTAAAAATGTAAATGAGATTAGCCAATCTGACACTGTTCAAAGGGTATAATGAGGTGCACATAGGCATCAATTTAATGAAGCAAAGATGAAGGATTAATGCAGACTGAAATCAAGCTAAAACTTTAAGCCAGTATTTATAATGTATTTAGCGATGGGACCAAAGTATCTGACACAATATAGAGAAAGGCCCATGCTGTGTACATTAAAACAGACTCTCAGTGAGGCAGATTGGGCTGGAGAAGGCCATGGAGAGACTGTTCGCCTTTCGGGACCATGTTGATCCCTGGGATGTATTTCTTCTTGCGCCATCGGCGGAGAAGCATTTCCAGTGGTAGCTGTTACTTTCTAAAGCAGCCGAGCCAGGTGCCTCGTGCTGCCATCAGCAAGGGGGGAGGAAGGGGGTCCTGATGTGGGGGAAAACTTACAGGAA